>NC_140342.1:1200000-1922000 GCF_963514085.1 Chelon labrosus | reverse complement strand
TGAGGCAGTTTATCCACTGTCCTGTAAAAAAAGAGAACAGAGTGCTACAAAAGTAATTTCAATTCCTAATTTATCCACTGTTTTAGTAAGAGTAGCAAACAGAACAACATCCAGAACTAAATGGCAGACAGCAATAAAATTGCAAAAGAAATTCCAGGTTCTTCATAAAATGTTTTGTGAAAGGATAGACCATTAATTATCAATATTTTCATAATGTACTTGTTCTTCTTTGCACTAAAACAAAGGGAAACATTTGGAGTTGTCATAATTTATAGGTTATTATACTATTATGTTACTGGTCCAACTTGAGATCATATGGTGCTGTATGTGGCCCCTCAACTAAAATGAGTTTGACACCCCTGAACTAGACTAGGAGTTACTATGGTAAGTCATAGTCTATGGTACCATTTCTGGTCATACTAATGTGTTCGGTCAACTTATGAAGACTTCATCCATGGGCCTTTGTACACCAACTCCTATATCCAGTGTTTGGGAGTTACATGTAATGACAGTGTCGTAATTAATAACAACAGAAAAGTTATTCCCACAGCGAAACAACTAAATTGATCACAGGATCAGGTGGAACCAATCCCAGAAGACAAGAGCAAACAAAATAATCCTTGTTTCCACCGCAAAAGGTAAAGACACACACATTTCAGAAGCTGCCTAATGGCCCACTGGCCCTGGAGTGCACTCTTTCTCATGTTTTATAGCGTCACCTGATTAAGGAAGTGGAGACGGCTGTGCTTAATCAGCTGGTCCCAGGTAGGAACTGCATGGCACCTGGAGGGGAGAGAGTGACAGAGAGAAAAAGGCCACACACACATAATGTGTTTTATAAAAGAAATGGAACTGTAAACCATTTCATTACAGTTACATATTAATCATAATGTTAACAAATACAAATGATTCAATCTGCAATTATTTTCAGTCAAAACTCTACATGTAGAATATAACATTCATTCTGTTGGTTTGCATTGTTTGGTCTGTCATTTCGAAGCCATTGGGACAAACCTGAGTGTAACACCATTGTATGTTGTGTGACCGCTTTTATGGAGTGGTCCCTGTGTCTAGACAGGCTCCATTCATTCAGCAGACTGCATTCAAATTCTGAGAATTGTTTTTGATTGGTTCCAATTTGCACCACCACTCATCCACAATCAAACAATGTGCAATGCTAGGAGAAACCAAATTCACTCATATCTGCAACAAGCTACACATGAATTTAAGTGCTCAGTCAGTTTAGCGATGTTCAAGAATATTTTCTGTGTAAAATCAATGAAATCAAATCTCCACAAGCCCAATCTGTACCTACAGGAAACACCTGTTTGCAAAGGAAAGTGGGTTCAACCAGTTATGAAAAACAAGGGTTCATGTGTTTGTTGCACGTGCACTGTAACTTATTACTGGGTATTGTTAATAGACACAATCATGGAAGCTCCCCACACTCACATGGGGAAATGTGTTACCACGGAGACTAAATAAACCTACATAATTATACAGATGGCTCATAGAACATAGTGAGTGAATTTAAATTTATGTCTGTTATCAGACAGTGTTGACGTGGTATGCAGACCAAGTTACCCCTTTGCAGATTTTTTGTGTGAGGTGATTCATTTTGTACTTGATGATGTTCAACATGTTTTACACCAGTTAAGTGTAATACAACCAGCTGTCAGAATGTCATAACTGCACCAAAAGGTTACTGAATTCATGTTTTGACTTATGTTCTCATTGTAATTCCTTGATTGCTGCTGCCTCCTGGCAGCTGAGCTGAGTCCAGCAGACATCCATGTGTCTATCCAGCAAATGCTTGGCGCAGCTTCACAAATAAATGCAAGAAAAAAGTGTAGGGAACTCAGATATGAGAGCAGAGCATGCATGTTTGCTGGCACACAGCCAGACCAATCAAGACATTTCCACTCTAGCCCTTCTGTGTTTATGACAGTCCTCGCCACCTGTCAGTCTTGATTGCACAAGCGTCTGAGGCAGAGGCCTCAGCTGTTGGACTCGCTTCTGATCTCATCCTGTCTATTAAAGCCTCATGTCCTCACCTGATGCCCTGTTGAAAAACGCTGAAGGACTGATGGCAATTACTCTTCAGTCTGCCGGGCCTGTCAGAGGCAACAACCATAGCTCTTCAACCAGTCATTATCACTCACATACAGCACGCACAAAGCATTTACACATTCATGCAAGTACATTTGAACAACCCCATGAGATGCAGTAATGTTTGTTTCCATGGAGGCTCAGATGCAAGGCACAGTTAGAAAGGCAGAAACCATCCTTGGAAAAAAATAATTATTTGAGGTGTTTTAATCCCATCCACGAACATGGAGGGGGCGGAGCTTATGTCCTACACTGCAGCCAGCCACCAGGGGGAGCTCTACATGCTTTAGCTTCACTTTTAAGGAGCTGTCGAGGTGTCCACTATTTTACAGTGTATGGCTTCTATGCATGCAAAAATTAGTGTAGTGTATAAAAATGAAAATCAGATTTAGTAAAATTAATATTCACAGTACTAGACAATAGTATTGACTACTACTGTCACTGGCAGTGTCTTCACCACTAGAGAATTCGTTGACTCCGGCAACCCTCCATATGCCTATGGATGCAAAGCTAAATCTGCGTCTTTCCACATCTTAAACCTCCTAACCCCAACCCCCCATGTTAAAATGCCAAAATTTACAGCAAATTCATTCACCTTTCACCTATATGCACCTTTTTGAACTAGCTGGGAGTGGTCATATATGCCCCATGTCAAAGGGGATTATAAAAAGTTTGAATTTTCCCTTTGTGAAGAGAGAAGGTTTGGGGACGGCAAGGAAATATAAATGTAAAAGTCATATACCCTGAAATAGGTTTATGTGGGTCTATTTGGGCAAATAGTCTCTTTATTCCTGCTTACACATACAACCTGCTCCAGCTGTAAATATAATCTAGCACACGGCACCCTGTGCCCTACAGTCCCTTTATAATTGGAGCAATGGGAGATACTAGAATAGAAAACCCTCTGCATACCGTGTATGCCTTGGCAGTGTCAAGTTTTTGTGCATTTTGCTGAATCTTAATTTGCATGGTCTCCCGTACAAAAAAACAGTCCATATAGGTGAAATATGCAGGCACATCTGGCAGCAGTTCATCAAGTGTCTGGAAATACTTCACTTAAGATGTAGCCCATTCTACCGTGACATGCAAAATATGTAAGTCAGTCCTGAAGTACAGCAAAAGTACAACTGCAATGCTTACTCATCTGAAAAGGTATCTGCCAATGCTAGCAGAGGAACGGTCCATATCCTCTGGACAGAAGTCAATTAAAGACTTCACCTGCAGCATGGTTCGAATTACGGGGGGTATTGGGGGGGTCTGACTCCCCTAGATGAGACTTAGACCCCCCCAAAGTAGATGAAAATAATAGTTTGGGGGGTACTGAAAATTTTTTGATAAAATATAATGTTAGCCTTTCCAAAACTGTATGTATTTAAATGCAATATTACCATCACATCAATTCAGGAAATAATCTAATGAAATACGATTTTCAAACCCTCACCCCTATTGGGATGTACCATTTCTCAGTACGTTCAGTTGTTTGCTATGGTTCTTCACTAGCTGTCAAACGTACGTAGCCTACTGGGTGCGGGCGCAGGCGCTGGTGTGTGCGAAATTAAGAGTAAGTGGCTGAATCAACTTTAAACTCTGCCTATGGTTTTGACTACCATCCTTTTGTGTTGTTTCATTATAATGCATATGAATCTACACAAAACTGGGAAGTATGCTAAGATGAGGCATCGATCGAATGGACAACAGGGCCATCTAGTGGTCACTAAAAATATGGTGGAAATACTGACGAACTAAAACAAATGCACAGTGTGCAGGCCTTGTATTAGGCTAGGTGAACTTGGCTATTAAACGGGAATTTTTCTGTAGCCCATCTGTTAATAATTCTGGATTTTACATTTAAGTCGGGTGTTTGACATTTCGGTAATCTGTGCTATTGGTCTGTATGCATTTCCATGTTTGCATTGCACTGCTATACCGAAAAATATTTTTTGACTGTGGCGCGCAATTTTACGCACGGGGCGCACCGCGAAACAGTGTTTATCCGTGCCCGAATTCAACCCTTCCTATAACGTGTAGGGTGCATTGTGCTTGCTAGTATGATTAGTTTTTTTTACCTTGTCGGCCAGCCAGCCACGGTCATATGACCTATATTTCGAAGGAAAATTGACTGTGAACCACAAGCGTGAAATCGTGTGTGTAAGCCTATATAAAATGGAGAGTGACGTCACCAGTCAAAATAGCGGTACCCCCCGAAGCTCATGGTATAATTCGAACACTGACCTGCAGTAACAGAGAACACATCAGGAGTTTGATGGTGAATTTCTTTGTCTAAAGTTATTAGACCAACCATTTACAACACGCTGTGAAGTCCTATGAAATGCTATTGATGGTGCCGATTTAGGCTAAACATATCTGCAATGCACAGTATTGATAAGTGTATATTCAGTTCTGTTGTCTTCTATTAGTTGCTGGAAAGCTGGAAAGAATTTAGCATTCCACTGAAGCTCACATAGCCTGGAAATATAGTTTAACAACTTATAAAAAAGCTCTCCGTAATGTTAGAACAGCATATTATTCATCATTAATAGAAGAAAACATGAACAACCCTAGATTTCTTTTCAGCACTGTAGCCAGGCTGACAAAGAGCCACAGCTCTTAACACATTACCCAGTCTGTATCAGTAGAGATATCAGCATGATTTTTTTTCCCATTGAGATCTGATGTGTTTTCGAAGTGTTCCTTTGATTTCTTTGAGCAGTGTACATGATTAACAGTCATTATGGCAGCAGGACAGTGTGTTCATGTATCAAGAGTCACCCAGTGCAACAGGAGGACTCACTGATGTGTTGCTTGCTAATAGTTAGGCCTCTATGGGACAGAGGAATAAGATATTGTATATCAGATTTTAACACTTTTAAACACTGTTTTGATTGCCAGCCATGTCTCTATTTATCTAAATTAGGTATATAATGTGAGTAACATTTATTTTTATTTTTTTTTATGTTGTTTTTGTTTCTGGAGCTCAGCTTCCAAATCTGATGTTCTTCACTGACGTCACTGTTTCTTTGAAAACCTACAGGTTGTTTCTGTTTGGATGTCTAGTCTCTGTTTTTGTAAATTCAGGGGATAAATTCAGTAAGTCAACCAAGACCAGTAGTACAGAGAGGCTGATGACCACTGAGTGAATGTCACAAAACAGTATCACTGACCAATAAAATTACAGCTCCAGGCTAGAGTATAATGCACAGCAACCTTGAAGAAGTAGTTTTACCTAAATAGTTGCACTATTTTCATGTTCTTGCTTCTTGTTACCCAGAAGTCCTTTAGTTTATGTCATTTTTTTTTTTCAGCGCTATTGTTGAGAATGAGCACATTTTCTCAGATTTACTTCCGGCACACCAGGTTTGAGATGCTGACCTACAAGAGCTGATCGCATATACATTGTGCAGGCTGGTTTAAATGCAGACACTGGATATTAATACCATACACATATTTAAAGTTATGACAAGATGATTTGAGATGTGAGGGTTTCACTTGCAGCAACAAAAAGTTTTCATGATGACACCTCTTGAAAGTCTTTTGGATTGAATCCCAGCTGCATGTGACTCTGTTAAAAAGTTAAAACAAGAACAATCCTGACAGCTGTCAAATTTCATTTCTTGAAATGACATTTCTGTCGACACTGCTGATAAACAAAGATTATTTGCTGGATTCTGGGGCATTGTAGTGCCTCACTTGCGTAAGGCAAGTAGAAAATACCAGCTGTCCTGATAGGCGTGAATCGTGCCCCAGCCCTTTGTCACATGCCATCCATCTCTCTGTTCTGCCCCACTTCACTGAAAACTACCCGAAAAGAGAAGTACTCCTCCTAGAAAGCAGTCACAATATTCAATTCAATTGAATTCAATTTTATTTATATAGCGTCAATAACAATACAAAAAATTGTTCCTAATTTTGACAATATTACGCAGGTGAAAGAAGGCAGTCCTGGTTACTTGCTTCATGTGCAATTTAAAGGACATATCCTCGTCAAATATAACACCAAGGTTTTTCACAGTAGTACTGGAGGCCAAGGTAATGCCATCTAAAGAAACCACGTGATTAGAATAATCATGTGTGCACAATAATGTGCACATTGTATCTATATTGTATCTAGATTCAGTATTAATCCAGGGTATTTTTTTCTTCCTGGACTAATGCCATGGCCCTAAAATCACTTGGAAGCCATCCAAATAAATCACACCTGGAGTACTATTTGTTTTTTTGAGTTTATAATAAAAACCCACCCCGACACAATGCACATGTATTGGCTTTTTTTCTCCCCTCAACTGAGAAGTCGAAACACCAAGATGGTTTTTGGCTGCAGGTGATTAGCACACAGCCAGAAAGGATTGTTCTCACTGGACTGAGAAATGTCAACCCTAATATCTGCCTCAGCCAAAAAAACCCTTTAAGCTAACTGACCTGCTAATTTTGATGTCAACAGAGTACATTCCAAAATATAGCTGATTTAATGAGGTAGTGATTACTGGGTAGTAACTGCGCGAGTCTACGTCCACCTTTGTGAAATGAGCTACTTTAACGAGAGAGAAAAAAATGAGACAAACCATGCCTTGCACAATTCCTCACAAAAACTTTTATTAGGTGTTCAAAGACCTTTTTCAGACATGGATAATGCTACTGCTTCATTAATCTGTTAAAAGTTAATGCTATGTGTCATTCAGACATTAAGGTTTCCCAGACATGCCAAGGAATAGTCAGGATATGCAAATGTATATACGTACCTGTATATAGAAAGTATATACCAGACCCTTATGGCCCCATTAAGCTGTTTATTTTGACATTAGTGTAACGGCAGAGCAGCTCTCTGATGTCTAAGTTTAGGTTGCACCTTTTTGTAGCATCACTCCCTCAGCTGTTATGTTGACCTGCACAATATTAATATTTAATTCATATACAGAATGTGTATATATAAATATATATATATATATATCTTGTGAATATTTGTCAGTGTGAAGAATTCATTCAGACTTGTTCTGTGTAGCACTCCGGAAGAAAACAGATCAGAAATAAATACATTTATAGCCTAAAAGATAACAATCAAATAAGGTAAATGTAAAACTCAGCAGGCAGGAATAGACAAATTAGGAAATCCCCCTCTGTGAGTCTAAACTACTCAGGCAAGTAATTCCAGAGGCTGGGAGCCCTGACATTCCACCTGATATATTCACTTATTTGAAACTGATGTAGAATAGCATATAAATCAAAAATGTGTAAAAAGGTCTCATTCTTGTTTAATGACAAAACCAATATCTATAGAGAGAGACATAACCCAGTTACATGCAAGTTATTCAAGCAACCTTGCTGCCCAACAGACATATAATAAGGGATAATGGAGTATTTACACAAAGCACATTGCTTGAGAAATGCATTGGTTTAGCCCAGATGGTTTCAATTGCAAGGCAGGGTCATGGTAGATTTATTGTTGCTGCTACAAACTTTAACCTGAGACATTCAAACAATATGGAGTTTGGTGAGTTATATATGAACAGGCTGCTGATATGACTAAGATACTGAAATCATTTCTAAACAATAATAATCATCACTAAATTTCCAAATTGGGCCTTTCTGTGTGGAGTTTGCATGTTCTCCCTGTGTCTACGTGGTTTCTCTCTGGGTTCTCCAGCTTCCTCCCACTGTCCAAAGACATGCTGATTCGGTTCACTGGTGATTCTAAATTGGCCGTAGGTGTGCTTGTGAGTGTGAATGGTTGTCTGTCTCTCTGTGTTAGCCCTGTGATAGACTGGAGACCTGTCCAGGGTGTACCCCGCCTCTTGCCTGATGACAGCTGGGATAGGTTCCAAGGCCCTCCCGCGACCCTTCACAGGACAAGAGGTTATAGAAAATGAAGAAGAAGAGGACACTCCCTAATTATCAAACCAACAGGTTGCAGTGGCAACAGGTAAGTAAAGAACTCCCTTACTCCCTTACTGGTCCCTCTCCCCAGCAAAACATTCCAGCTCTTCCTAAGGAATCCTGAGGCCTAATTCCCAGGCCAGACATAATATATATGCCTATAATCCCTCCAGCAAGCTCTCATTCTACACCACGGTCTCCTCCCAGCTAAACCTCCAAAGGGAGGCGCCCAGGGGGCATCCGAACAAGATGCCCACACCACCTGAGCTGGACCCTTTTAATGCAAAGGGACAGTGGTTCTAGTCCCTCCAAATGTCCAAGTAGTGTCATCCTTTCGGTCATTAACCACAGCTCATGACCATAGGTGAGGATTGGAACAAAGACAGGCTGGTAAAACAAAAGTTTTGTCTTATCTGAGCTTCCTTTTTACCATGACAGTCCAACTCACTAAACCGTCTGTCTATGTCTACCTCCATTTTACCAGCACTCAGGAACAGCACCACGAGATACTTGAACTCCCTTGCTTGGGGCAGGAACTCACCCCCAAACCAGAATGAACAATCCACTGTTTTCTGGCAGAATACCATGGCCTCGGACTTGGAGGTGCTGATCCTCATCCCAACCGCTTTGTACTTGGTTGCAAACCGTCCCAGTGCATGCTGGAGGTCACAGTCTGATAGAGCCAACAGAACCACATCATCTGCAAAAAGCAAGGATGCAATTCTGAGGCTCAGTATTTAACAGCATAATAGCTGAAAGAATAAATGATCTTGCTTAGCGATTTGTCTTTCTGGGAGGCAGCAAGTAGCGCTGACCTGATGGGATAAGAACAAATTCGTTTCCAAGAGTATAACATTGGTTCATCAGACTTTTAGCTTTTCAGAGGACACATTTCTCCCAAAGAGAGTTCAAGTTGCACGTTTAGATTCCAGTAATTTTGGAGCAGACTTTCACAATATTATTTAAACAATTCCAGTCCTTCACTTTTATAGTACCAAACCAACAAATGAAGTACAAAGTATAGATTTGGAGACATCAAAGGAATTGATCCTGCTCAATAAATGAACTCTCTGGTGGGCACGTTTTGACCACTGACTCAGAGTTAATTTATCTTAAGCTGAAAATCAAAAACTGTACCCCAATATTTATAAGAATTTACAATCTCTACATACTCACCATGAATTTTGCATGCAGAGGTATTTGTCCCATTTTTCCTAAAATCAATGACAAGTTCCTTCGTTTTAGAGACACTGAGGTGAAGAAGACTGTCGTCGTACCACTTTACGAAATCAGGAAGTACACGTCCGCAGTCTGACTCTGCACCATGGAGAAGTGACAGCAGAGCAGTATCATCGGAATATTTAACAAGAAAACTGTCCTCTTTAAGAGACCTGCAGCTATTCGTGTATAGAATGAAAAGCAGCAGGGAAAGTACTCAACCTTGTGGCAACCTGTGTTGGAGACCCAGGTTTTAGTCATAACACTGTTTACTAAAACCTGCTATAGGAATAATAATGGAAGAATTCCAAATTGTTGCGAGCTTGCAGTTGTCAACGCACAATTGAAAAAGATTGGGTAAAAACACTACTGAGTTGCTCAGCACAGTGGTGTAATGTGTGACCACAGATAAGATCAGGGCCTGAGGCTTTCCACTTTTTTGGTTTTCTTAAATAGAACCTCAACTTGTTCTTGGGATATTTGAATATCACTACATTTAACCTGGAGACATTGTGAGTGAAATCAGACCTTTCAAATCGTAAAAAGAAGGTGTTAAAAGCATCGGACAGACAGTCATCCTCAACACTATTACACTGATAAGTTACTTGGATTCTTTACGGTACTGATTAATTGCAGCCATAGATTTGATCCCTCACCAGGCTGGCCCAGGGTCACCATTTACATATTGTTTTTTTTTATTTTTTTTCCCTATACTTACTTTTGAGAGCAGTGGCCAGGGAGATGTCCCTGAGCAGGTACCAACATCTGCCTGTGAATCATTATTTTTGTTGGCTTTGACTATTTCAGCCCTAACCTCTCTGGATACTGACTTTATCTCGTTAGGGGCACCCATAAAGAGATATTTTTCTTCGTATTGACAGCTGTTTTTAGATCTTTGGTTACCCATGGCTTATTGTTAGGGAAAATAACAAACGCTTTGGCTGGGATAGCTGTGTCCACACAGAATGTAACATAAGTCGAGACAGCATCCGAAAGTTCAGCAATATTGTCCCCACATCCGTCAAGAAAACATTGCCAGTCAGTACACTCAAAACAAGCCTGGAGGGAGGATATGCTGTCCTCTGTCCAGAGCTTAACAGTTTTTGATTCTCCCTCCCGATGTCTGGCACAAGGAAGATGCTATTGTGGTATGAAGGCCCCAATCCTGGCATGAGAAGAGACTTATATCCTGCCTTTACATTGCCAAAACACAAGTCGAGTGTGGTGTTTTTTGCGTGGTTGGTTGGGCAAGTCACATATTGTTCATACGTCAGCAAGACCTTGTCTGAACGGACATGGTTCATATCCCCCATGTAAAATTTGGAAGCCTTACTGAAAATGGTACCCAGCTGGTGAGATAAATCCACGATCATTTGTGGGGCTGCATTAGCGTTGGCCCGGGGATGACCGTACGTCAGCGTGAAAAAAGTTAGGGGGACTTACACGGTAAATAAAAGGGGCGTAAAGAGAGAGTGAGTAACTCGATGTCGGGAGTACAGATCTTTTCCCGCACAAGAATATTTTTACAGTACCACTGATTTACATAGAAACAGACTCCTCTGCGGCTCTTCCCTGTCATCTCCCTTGAGCTGTCCAGTCTGATGGGACAGCTGAAACCTGTGAGCGCCAGCTCGATGTCCAGGTTGCTCTCATTCAGCCATGTCTTCGTGATACCAAGCAGACAACATTCTTTAATCTCCTGTCCCTTTTAAAGAGAGGACGCAGTCTCCATGCTGCTGGGCAGGCTTCGGCCCTTGGCAGGTGCAGCAAACCAGCATGACGACAAAAACAAGTGCAAAAAGTTGCAAAGACGATCCCAGGTTCCACATCTTTGTCCTCCGTCATTAGAAACACATGCACACAATGTTCAAATACCACTTACAACATATAAACCACATAAAAACAGTTAAAAACTGTTGCAGGATGTAGTAGGTCGCACACAAAGGAGCACCCCAGAAGCGGAAGTAGAGGCTAATTTCACAAAACACAGGTAGACTGGACTGTCAAACTCCCATCCCTAAGCAACTCCACAAGGGTAAAGAGCTAGTGCATTGTCCCATAACCAGGATGGAATCTGCATTGCTCCTCCTGAATCCGAACTATCGGCGGGACTTTTCTTTTCCAGTACCCGGGAGGCTGAGCAGTGTGATACCCCGATAGTTGGAGCACACCCTCTGGTCCCCATCTTTAAAGATCGGTACCACTGCCACGGTCTGTCACTCCACAGGTACTGCCCCAGACCTCCATGCAACACTGAATAGGAGTGTCAACCAAGACAGCCCAAGAAGCCTTCAGCATCTCAGGGCGAATGTTGTCTGCCCCTAGTACCTTGCTGCTTTTTAACTACCTCAACTACTTAACTACTTGCTTTAAAGTGTCATTTGCATGAAATGGTCTATCTACGACTCTAGGCCAAATCTAGAGTGAAGGTTTAAAGACACTGCTTCAATTTCCCAAGAAATCTTTGGATGATTCTGTTCCTTTCCTGAAACTGCTACTGGGGAAACAATGAACAAATAGCAGAAATGAAAAATAACCTTGGAGGTAGATTCACGAGTGTCATTTCAACTTGTATTAAATGTTTATTTGTCCTAACAAAGCAATAAAATAAGGTTTGGCAACATAGCATGCAGCTGATTGAATCTGTGAGCTTTCAAACCTGCGCTGCAGTGATATAGATAATCAATAACAGAGCAGCCTTCTCCATAACAGACTTCCATTATAGAAATCCATCACCCGACTCCATGACTTCTACCTCATAGCAACTGAACAATGAAGTGGCTCAGTGAGGCTTCTTTAGGGTAGATTTATACCAAGGCTTTCACAAGGCAATCTCTCAGAGAGCGGTGTTTTGACTATCACACACAGGTGAGAATAATCTCAAAAAGAGGAGAAGTTAAATTTAACTGTCAAAGCAAAAATATGGGGCATATCCTATCATCCAAATGGAAATGCCAGTGATTGGTCTGCTTAGTGGAAATTATGGTTTGACTTGATGGGTGTATCGGGATAAACACTCCTGTAGTCTGAGCCCAGTTTAAGATAAATTCCACAGCCTAAGCTGATTGTACAGTACAGTGTTCCTTCTTGGACATCTGCCCTTCTGCAGCCTTTGCATCAGGCTATGGTGGACCTAGTCTGAAGTACTTGATACAGAGAGTTTTATATATGGAAAATCCTAGACCTCTGAAATGTGATCCTAACTACACACATCAAAAGAAAAAAATAAGTCTGCTACATAGTCACTGCTGTATCTGCCATTTCTGACCAGGAAAACTAAAAAGAATCACTTCTATTTTCATTCTTTTAATTTCTGTCCTGAAAACTCGTTCAGCAATTGCTTTAACTTTTATTTCTCATTATTCTTTAAAAAGAATGAGAAGTTGCTGGTGCTGTGCATCCCTCAGTACAACAGAGGCTTGGAGAGAAAGACTGTTTGCAGTAATAACAGTCCGCATGGTGACTACAAAGCAGAAAAATGAATATTAACGATTTAGAGTGCAAACTGATTGGGAAAGTTTGTACTGTTTGGGTTTTGGTTGTTGGCATCAAGACAAAACAAAAGAGAGAGAGGGACAAAGTGGGTGACATATTGCACTACCCAATACAAGAATAACATGCAAGCCAGTATCTTCAGCAAAGTGAATTAAAGATGAATAATTATGCATAAATCATACATCAGTAGCAGCCTTGTTTCATCCATGATCCGTGATGATGAAAATTTCTCAAATCTTGTTTTCTGGGAAGCTCATAATTTATTGAGAAAAGGCAAGTTCTGCCTGTCCCCCCTGTAGTTCATACCCTGTACTGCATTTCTTAGATGGAAATCCTCAGCCTTGGCTCTGGCTAGAGATGGGATTTACAGCTCGTTGAAAGGCGCGGAGCTGGATCTTGTGGATCCGTTTCTTTCAAAGAACTGTTCCAAAGACTGGTGCGAAGACTGAAAAGGAAACGTCCTATGTGCGGCTTTGTAATCAATGCATCACACACATAAAACAGTTCTGGAGCAGCTGTGGAAATCCATTAGAGACAGTAGATGTTAAAATATTGAGATGATGACGGGCTTTATTTGCATACAGAGCCCAAAACTGAGATTGGATCTGGAGACGCATTTGGAGACACATGTTAATGCAAGGTCTGAACACTTGCAATCAGATCGCCCAGATCGGATCTTAACACAAATCTGGACAGGCTCTTAGACATGTAGCACCCACCTAGACCAGACCAGGTACCCCTATACTATAGCAATGACACTCCTTGATGGCAGCAGCCATCCCCAGCAGTCACCCACACAAAAAAGGGTTTAGGAACAATTTAAAAAAACATTAAAAACTGATTTTTTTTTATTTTTTATTTTTTATTTTTTATTTTTAAGAGTGTGTCAAATAATGTCAAAATAGTTCCATATTTGGTGCCCCTTCAACTTCAGCTGAACACAGAGCGCCTACCCTACTATGTGTTTGAATTTTCAAAAATGCCACAAGTGCCTTGTGTAACACACAACACAACAGCACAACATGGCATTGCAAATGTTGGCATGATGTAATTTACCAACATTTCTCATAGTTCAATTGTTAAGGCTTTCTTTCTTTTGGTTTTGTTAATTTTGGTTTAGTGTAAAAAAAATTTTAATTGTACTGGCTTGCTCAGTCATCACCTTCAGTCCCACCAAATAACCCAATGTTGTACCTGCAGGAACAGACAAAAGGAAAAATCTAATTTGTAGGTCTGTTACGGCCCAGAGTATTTCTCTGTCTTTCTGTCTGTGTTTAATCTGCTTCAAGTGGAGAACTTCAACTTTATTTATCCCAAGGGAAATTTGGTGTCTAGTTGCTTCATCACATAGAAACAGATATGAAAGATATTTAAGTTGACCAATGACCACAATGAATAGGATAGAATAGAACAGAATAGAATGTCTTATTGTACAGGTACAATGAAATTAAGGTGACCTGAGGTCCCCCTTAGGTGCCGTAGAAGTATTGCAAGAAAAATAAATAAAAAGTAAAAGAAATGTAAAAACTACAGTAAATATATATATATATATATATATATATATATAGAGAGAGAGAGAGAGAGAGAGAGAGAGAGAGAGAGATATATAGATAGATATATATGTACAAAACTATAGATACTAACATGAGGAGTTGGTTCATCACAGGGAACCTCTGTTCCTCTGTGTCAGTTAGAAAAAGTTTATTTAGAATCGTGCTTTTGAGCTACTCTTGGTTAGTTAGAAAGATTAGAATTATCATATGTCTCATTTTGGAGCAGGGACTAGATTTAAGTTCTATTTTGTTTTCATATGTTGCATACACTTAGAAGAATTGTGTCAAGTAACACTAAGTTCAGGGGTGCTAGTCCCATCTATTCTGTTTTGGTTGAGCGTTTAAATAAGTAACTTTGGTTTGTTTTTGAGAGACTCATTGTATTTTAACTTCGGTGAAGTTCTTACTTTGTTCTCGTTTTAATTTGTTTTTCTAGCATCCATTGCCCACTTATCTTCCCCCTTGTTAATGTGTTTTGTTTTATTTTTTAATCTTTACACATGAAACAGTAACCAACCAACTGAACCTGTTTCGATCCTTGTTCATTTATGTTACATCCCTTTACCCCTAGCAAGCTGGGTTGTTACAAAGTCATATAATTTATTTTAAACTATTTAACCATTGCCAATAGTTTTCAACTATATTGTACAAAGCATAAACACTACTTACAGATAAATGTATATATTTACAATAGCCTAAAACTGCTTCTAACTGAATGTAGTACATTTTCATTCCTCTTATTGTTAGCAAAGGATATCAAGTATGATTGGTTATGATGGTTCTATTGTGATAAAGTCCAAGCGTGACACTTATCGTTGTTATATTGTTTTGAGCACTTATTACCTAATGAGCTTGTGACTGATGTATGTGTAAACCCTAGAAAGAAAAGGGACAAGTTTGATAAAAAATGTATGTACAATAAAATCGACATATAGAAATTGTACTCTTTTTTGCATGCAAATAAGAAAAAACAGTTATTTTTTCAATAAAGTTCTTACTAAGCACATAATAGTTGTTACAGTATATATAGGGGGGCGTCTTCCACACAGTGCCGCCATGTGATCTGAGTCTGCTGGTGATTCTGGTGAGTCCTAACTCACCTTATGTACTTAGCAGCAGCCAGCCAAATGACTCATAGGATCTGGGTTAATGGAGACCTCGGACTTGTGAGTCCAGATTCAGTCAGAAGATTCAAATCTTTAACCCAGGTGATTCAGGAACCGACAAGCTCTAATACCCATCCTTCTTGGTGGTTGACCTCCATTTCCAAAGGAGGCTGTATGATTATTGCTTCTGAAGAAACACAAAAATGGACACAACAGAAGAAAAAGTGTGGTCAGAGCCAAAACACCAGACAAAGGGACAATATATGTCCAAATTTCTTTCTTCCGCAATACAGCTCTACATAGTAGCTCTATATCTGTCAAGGAGGGGTAGCGGGGAATGGAGTTTCGGACCCAAACGCATGACTCCGAGACAGGAGTAGACGAAAAAGGGGTTTTATTTAACAAAACACAAAGCTAACAAACCAAAAGCGCTGCCAAGGTGGCAGGAAATCCAAAAACACTAAAAAAAACTACGACGTGGCATGAAACTATGGCATGACAGACATGGACATGGCGGACACAAACAGTATGACACAACAAGGAACAAAGGCGACGGCAGGGCTATATATATACACACGAGGAACAGAGGGGTGACGAGACACAGGTGAGGCAAATCAAGAGATAAGGTGAAACCAATGATCTAATCAAAAGGGGGAAAAAAGACATGGAGTAACACAAACAGGAAATCCAGAACTTAACAAAATAAAACAGGAAACAGAACAGAAAAACTAACCATAAACACTAACCATGACTATGAAAAACTAAAAAGTTGGCAAAATACAATAAACAGAAACCCAGGAAACTAAACAAACCATGACAGAAAACATGACAATATTAACTGTGACATAACCCAATTAAAGAATCCATTAATATAACCTAAAGAATAACTGCAGTATTCATTCATTTTTTCATTCATTCAATCATCTTCTGTAACCACTTGTCCTGTGAAGAGTCGCGGGGGGCTGGAGCCTATCCTAGCTGTCATTGGGCAAGAGGCGGGGTACACCCTGGACAGGTTGCCAGTCTATCACAGGGCTATAACTGCAATATTTTAAGTCAAATACTGTTTTTATTTAATTGAAAAATCTAAACTCACCCATGTTTTGTAAATCCATAATTTTTATTAAATCTGATAAATAATGCATCCTGGTAGTAAAGTAAGTAAAGGTAGATCTGGACCATGCTACCATATACAGTTGAAACCAGATGTTTACATACACTGTGTTAAAAGACACATAAACCCTTTTTCCACACTCTCCTGTTTTTGGTCGGTCAGTTAGGATTACCAAAATTATTTCTATTCGCTAAATGCTACAATAATGAGAGAGTTTGTTAGAGAATTTTTTATTACTTTTATTTCTTCAAAGTCAGAAGTTTACATACATTTCCTTAGTATTTGGTAGCATTGCCTTTAAACTGTATGACTTGGGTCAAACGTTTTGGGTATCCTTTCACAAGCTTTTTGCAATAGTCTGCTGGAATTCTGGTCCATTCCTCCTGACAGAACTTGTGTAACTGAGTCAGGGTTGTAGGCCACCTCGCTAGCACACGCCTTTTCAGATCTGGCTTTGTGATGGCCACTCCAAAACATTGATTTTGTTGTCCTTAAGCCACTTTGTAACTACTTTGGCAGTATGCTTAGGGACATTGTCCATTTGGAAAACCCATTTGCACCCAAACTTTAACTTCCTGGCTGATGTCTTGAGATGTTGCTTCAATATATATATATAATGTTCTTTCCTCATAATGCCATCTATTTTATGAAGTGCACCAGTTCCTCCTGCGGCAAAACAGACCCACAACATGATGCTACCACCCCCATACTTCACAGTTGGGATGGTGTTCTCAGGCTTACAAGCTTCCCCCTTTTTCCTCTAAATGTAACGATGGTCATTATGGCCAAACAGCTCCACTTTAGTTTCATCAGATCACAGGACATGTCTCCAAAAATTAAGGTCTTTGACCCTGTGTGTATTTGCAAACTGTAATCTGGCTTTTTTATGTTGCTTTTGGAGTAATGGCTTCTTCCTCGCTGAGTGGCCTTTCAGTCCATGTCGGTACAGGACTCGTTTCAGTGTGGATAATTACACTCTCTTACCAGCTTCAGCCATCATCTTGACAAGGTCTTTAGCTTTTGTTCTGGGGTTGATTCGCACGTTTCGACCAAAACACGTTCATCTCTGGGACATAGAACCCGTCTCCTTCCTGAGCAGAATGATGGCTGGACATTCCCATGGTGTCTATACTTGCGTATAATTGTTTGAACAGATGAACGTGGCACCTTCAAGCATCTGGAAATTGTACCCAAGGATGAACCAGTCTTGTGGAGCTCCACAATTCTCTTCCTGATATCTTGGCTGATTTCTTTTGATTTTCCCATAATGTCAAACAAGGAAGCAGTGTGTTTGAGGTGTAGCCTTAAAATACATCCACAGGTGTGCCTCTAGTTAACTCAAATGTTGTCTGTTAACCTATCAGAAGCTTCCAAAGCCATGACATCATCATCAGGGCTTTCCTTCTTTGTTTAAAGACATAGTAATCTTTGTGTATGTAAACTTCTGACTTTGAAGAAAGTAATTAAAAATTCTCTAACAAATTTTCTCTCTCATTATTGTGGCATTTATCAAATAGAAATAATTTTAGTAATCCTAACTGACCTAAAACAGGAGAGGTTTAGTCTGATTTAACTTCAGACAGTGAGGAAAATTTAAGCTGATGTGTATTGTATCAGATTAAAACATTATACCGGCATCCAAATCTGCCGTCACTGTTATGTATTTGTTGGGACCTTAGGTGCAATGCAAAAAGCTGAAGGTGTTATCAAAAGACATGACTATGTATACACTGGCCACATTTAAAGCACTGGCAGAAGAAGTGAATAATATTGACCATCTTGTGTCAATTCAGCATTCTGCCGGGAAACCTTTGAACCTGCCATTCATGTGGATGTTACTTAGACATGTAGCACCCACCTCGACCAGACCAGACACCCCCACCCCATAGCAATGACACTCCTTGATGGCAGCAGCCATCCCCAGCAGGATGCAGCCTGACACAGACACACACACAAAAACAGTTTAGGAACAACTCAAAAAACATTAAGAACATCACAAGGTGTTGACCTGGCCTCCAAATTCACTAGATCCCAAACTGATCAAGTATCTGTGGGATGATCCACAGAGGCCCCTCCCCTCAAAGGCCCCCACTAACAACATTCTGTTGCAAGACACCACAGGACACCCTCAGAAGGCCCATGTCCATTCTCTGATGAGTCACAACTGTTTTGGAGGCACAAGGAAGACCTACACAGTATTAGGGAGGTGGTCATGTTATGCCTGATCAGTGTATATCCATTGGCATTCCTTTGGAGCTGTGTTTATCCTGATGGATGTAAAGTCCATTTTAAATTGTAACATGTAACACTTGATAATCAAATAAAAACTTGGCTACAGTATTTATGTAATATTTGGCATCTAACATGCAAGAGGAGGAAGTTATGTACACATATGGCGCTATTAAGATGACTAGTTAGCATGTCCTCAGTATAAAAGGACATCTCCGTTTCCAGTATCAAAATCAGTACTCTACCAGAGGCCTGGGAGTTTGAGGGTTCCGCGCAGTATCTTAGCAGTTCCTAGGACTGCGCTCTTATGGACTGAGGCTTCTGATGTTGTTCCTGGGATCTGTTGGAGCCACTCCCCCAGTTTGGGGGTCACTGCCCCTAGTGCTCCTACTACCACGGGGACCACGCTTGCCTTGACCTTCCACATCAGCTCCAGCTGTTCTATCAACAGTTGGTACTTTTCAACCTTTTTGTGTTCCTTCTTTCTGATATTGGCGTCTGCTAATATGGCCACATCTATCACCACCACCTTCTTCTGCTCTTTGTCTAGCACCACTATGTCTGGTTAGTTAGCCAGGACCTGTTTGTCAGTCTGGAAGCTGAAGTCCCACAGCACCTTGGCCTTGTTGTTCTCAGCCACCTTCTGTGGTGTGGCCCATTGGGATTTGGGTACTTCTATTCCATACTGGGTACAGATGTTCCTGTACACTATTCCAGCCACTTGGTTGTGTCTCTCCATGTACGCTGACCCGGCTAGCATCTTACACCGTGCTATTATGTGCTGGACTGTCTCAGGGGCATCTTTGCATAGTCTGCACCTTGGGTCTGATCTACTCTTGTAGATCTTGGCCTCTATGACTCTTGTACCAAGGGCCTGTTCTTGTGCTTGCCATGATCAGTGCCTCTGTGCTGTCTCTGAGTCCAGCCTTTTCCAGCCAGACCTCGGCCTCCCTCTTGTGGCTTCTATCTCCTCCTTTGGCCAGCTTATGATCCCAGCGGGGTATTTGATGACTGATATTGCGTACATGTTGATGGCTTGGATCTTGTACCTGCCATTCAGCTGACTTTTATTTATATATATATTGTAGCGGGTTTGACTAGAGTTAATGTTGGGGTGCCAATCAGAGTCAAGTCTGACAAAGTAAAATAAAACAGAATATATATATTCATGCCTAGTGTTGCAAATTCGCGATGCACTGTTTCCGTTCAGACTGCAGCCGAAATAATGCATTTAATATTCCAATGTCGGTTTGTGCACATTCAAAAAATTCCTAGGAACCTTTTGAAAGCACTAGTTTCTCGTAGGACCGGCCGGAGCGGTGAACAAAAACACAAATATTTCATTTCTTTATATAATTGAAAAATCAATTCAGGCGTTAAGGGGTTTAAACCAAACCAGTTCCAGATAATGGAGGTGGAGCCTCGTTTAGGAACAAGCTCCTTGCTGCCCGGCGTATCTGCTCCGCCTTCCGCCATTGTCAATTTGTCAATATTCCACACGTGTTGGGCTGCGAGTGTGTCACGCACAAATATACGTCATCAATGGGAATTTATCATTTTTATCGCGGGATGACATATTCTTACCGTGGGGAATATTTTTGACGATATATCGTAAATGATGAAATATCGCACATCCCTAATTTGGATGCACATTTTGTACCTGACCTGTCACGGATAATATTGTATCCATGGGCAACAACTCTATGGAGAGTTTGTGTATGCACTTTCAGTTTCACTGGACTGAACTTAACTAAACGTTAATCTATGATTCAGAGACACAATCTATTCTGTTAGGCTCTTGAAGACATGAGAATCATTTCTGAGATTCATTAAGAGTTTATTGTTGCAGTAATGATGACTGGAGTTGCTGTACGAGATGCGCTTCACCCCAGGAGAATCACAGTGTAGGCTGATGATAGTTTGTGTTTTTCACCTGTTTCAGTTTTTTATTTTATTTTATTTTTATTTTATTGGTTTATTTAAGACAGGGACCATGTACAAGGTTCATTAATTACGCGAAGTAAAAAGATGGCTTGTACCAGATTATAGCTAGGAGCTAATTTCCATCTGCAGTCCCTGGGCAGGTAAGAAGAATAATATAAGGTAAAATGGAATAGGAATAACAGGCATGCACACACGCGCACACACACAGACACACACACACACTCAATCAATTAAAAGTATACAGAATAATGATTAGTGCTGACAAGACTGATTACTTAAAATCCATTTTTTCAATTCATGTGAGAAAGTACGGAAATCTGTAACACTTTTTATATAACTGTGGAGAGTATTCCAGGCTTTAGTCGCTTTAAAAGAGAAAGCTGATTGCGCAAATGCAGTGCTCCGATTTGGAAGGCTACAATCTCCCCTAGTAATGGATCTGGTGGCTCTGCCTATTCGTTCAGAGCAGGATTGGACAAATTTTTTCAGAGGTGGTGGAGCAGCATTGTGAATTATTTTATGTATTAGGCGCATGTCAGAATATAGTATGAGGTTTTCGAGGCTAAGCATGTTATACTTGCCCAGTATGGCACAGTGATGATACCGACTTGATCTTTTGTCTAGTATTTTCAGAGCTTGTTTGTACAGTGATCTAATGGATTTCAAAGCAGTCTTGTTAGCCTGGGACCAGCTTGACATACAGTAGTGTAAATGAGACATAATCATGGCATTTACATAGGTCTTAGCAGCATCAACAGTTAACGAATTACGAATGTGTCTGAAATTAGCTATGCTGTACTTCACTGTATTCCCTAGCTTTTTAATGTGTTTTTTAAAAGTGAGTCTGGAGTCTAAAGTCACTCCCAGATATTTAAACTCATCAACAATTTTTAACTTATTCCCATCTACGTATATGTTTGGAATAGTACTTTGTTTAGGTCTATTTCGAAAGAACATGGTGACAGTTTTATCAGTATTTAATGTGAGACAAGAATTGTTTAGCCACTTTGTAACTTTAGTAAGTGTTTGTGTCAATTTGGTGGCAACCTGTACTGGCTCTTTGCCATGTGTAAACAAGACTGTGTCATCAGCATACATCAATATCTTCACACCGTCACATACCGATGGGAGATCATTGATGTATGTGCTGAACAAAAGCGGCCCCAAGATGGAACCTTGCGGTACCCCCATGGAACATGCTCTTAAGGATGATGTTTTATCCTTTATCCTAACACATTGGGCACGACTTAGCAAATATGACTCGATCCAGTCTAGTACACTCGGGGACAACTGAAAGCTAGCTAACTTGGAGAGGAGTACTGAGTGGTTCACAGTGTCAAAAGCCTTTCGTAGGTCTAAGAACACAGCACCCACCACTC
The DNA here is from genome assembly GCF_963514085.1 of Chelon labrosus. NCBI lineage: Eukaryota > Metazoa > Chordata > Actinopteri > Mugiliformes > Mugilidae > Chelon > Chelon labrosus. The sequence continues at coordinate 1,899,985 of NC_140342.1, read as the reverse complement.
CTCCCTTGTCAAGACTAGCCTTAATGTGTTCAATAAAATAGCAGCAAGCAGTGTCAGTAGAGTGGTTAGCTCTAAAGCCAAACTGCATAGGATGCATTAGATTTTTTGCGTTAAAGTGCGCTATTAACTGCTCTGACACTGTTTTTTCAACCACCTTAGAGATGGCTGGCAGTATACTGATTGGCCTATAATTACTGACAACCTGTCTATCCCCTGCTTTAAAGATAGGAGTTACTATTGCCGTTTTAAGAGCATTAGGGAATTTTTTTTCCTCCAATGATCTATTTACAATGTGTGTTATGGGAGTGGATAAGACATCCTTAAATTTCTTAAGAAGAAACGTATCAAAACCCCAAATGTCTTTTGCTTTGGAGTTGGATACTGTTGATAAAATTTGATTTACTTTGACATCATCTATAAGATTAAAATTCAGGAAAGTAGATTTATTGTCTACAACCTTTAGTTGTTGAGGATTTACTGAATTGTTACATAATTCCAATACAGAATCAATAAAATAATCATTAAAACTATTGGCAATTATTAAACTATCATTCTGTGGAGTACCATTTATTTTAAGCTGTAGGGGTGCACTCTTTTGTCGTTCTTTTCCTGAGAGTTGGTCAATGGTTCTCCATAATAATTTTGAGTTGCCTTTTGCTTGTGTTATAATTTCAAGGAAATAGTTTGCTTTGGCCTTTCTAAATTGCGATGTAGTCTTGTTTCTAAGGCTTTTATAAATTAAACGGTCAGTATTGAGTCCTGACTTTAGGGATTTTTTCAGGGCTGCATCCCTTTCCTTAATAAGTTGCCGTAATGTTGTGTTAAACCAGGGCAACGTTTGTTTTCGATGTTTAAGATGAATGTTTTTTGTGTATTTCGATACAAGATATTTAATAGTATCCAATAAATTTTTGCATGCCTGTTCACTATTCTTATCCTTCACAACATTAACCCAATTTGTTTGCCTAAATTCATTTTCGAAGTGCTGCATTTCTTTCTTTGGGATAAGTGAGATATGATTTTTCCCTTCTGGTGAAATCTTATTTCTAAGTCGCTTCTTTGACAGCTGCCTGGTCACCAGGGTGAGATTGTGGTCTGATAACCCAGTAATTAAGTTATATGTTTTTGATATGCGTTCTGTTTTATTTGTAAAAATTAAATCCAGTAGAGTCTTTGAAGACCTTGTTATCCTTGTTGGATTTTCAATTAGCTGAGTTAAGTGAAATTTATTAGCAATATCCTTAAGCTGTTTCCTTCTTGTTTTATCTAGCCAATCCAGATTGAAGTCGCCCATTAGTAGCAATTCTTTACCTTTACATGTTTTAAGTATAGTAGACAGTTTATCTAAGAACATAGCATTTTCAGATGGTGGTCGATATAGAACAATAACATTGAAAGACATTTCAGGAGAGAGATTAATGGTGACACCAACACATTCAATATCATTTGGCTAATCAAGCGGTTTACACTGAAATTGTTCTTTTACATAAATCATGACGCCACCCCCTTTTCCATGCCCACGGTCTCGTCTGAAAACGCGGTATCCTGGGATATAATAAACCCCCGATGGAGTGGATGGATTTAACCACGTTTCGGACAAACACAGATAATCAACATTAGAGTCTGTCAGCAAATGTTCAAGTTGTTCCGTTTTGGATACTAGGCTCCTTATATTTAGATGTCCACCAAAGATCCCTTTGGGTTTTAGCTTCGGATCCCATAGAACTTTAGCATGATTAACAGTCTGAAACATTTTAGTTTTCTGTTGTTTTGTAGCCGCGACGCTGTTGTTGCACAACTGTGCGGATATCGACATTGAAGTAAGCAGTCCGCATTTCGTGTTATCCAGTTTAGAAGCATCAATATCAGTGTTACCTTGTTCTTTGGTGTAATCAAGTCGCTCGCCATTGGAGAGGTGAATCACGGCTTCCGTAGCAGGTCCGAGACTGCCAGGCGTGGTGTAGCCGTGTTGGCCATCTCCAAGTCCCAGCGGAGTTAGATCGAGTTCATCTTGTGAAAGCCTAGTGTTTCCCGGCCCAGGGTTGAGATGGATGTCACCGCAAAGGAGAAGGATGGTACACAGCATGGTCGCAAACCTCCGATCACGAGGGGATGTTCTCGCTTCTACGTGCCCGCGCCGACAGCGCACGATATCTACGTGCCCGTTTGTCAACACGGTGGAGTACAAGGTGAAAAGGTTCCGTGAATCGTGTGTTAGGTGAGACTCGCTGCGTGTCTCCGTGCAGGATCTCAAACAGGCCGCCTGCCAACTTCCCCATAGAGGTAGGATGATCACAATCATTAGATACAATACCAGCGAGAGAGTGTTTGATAGTTCTTGTGATCTGATGTTAATCAAATTAGACCATACTGATGGTGTTCTAACTTTACCGATACATGCGGATGGCGTTTCCCTAGACGGTATTTGGGAAGGTGAAGCCTTAGCACCTGCCAAGCCATGACACACACCTGTCGCCATCTTGTGTCCATTTTTATCATGTGTCCTTTAGCAGCTCTAAAAACAGCTGGCTTGCCTCAGCATCCCATGATACCTGAGGATTTTTCCGGACATAATCAACACTTAGTATGCACTGATCAGGCATAACATTATGACCACCTTCCTAATATTGTGCCTCCAAAACAGTTGTGACTCGTCAGAGAATGGGCATGGGCCTTCTGATGGTGTCCTGTGATGTCTGGTAACAGAATGTTGTTAGTGGGGGCCTTTGGGTCCTATGGGAGGGGTCTGTGGATCATCCCACAAATACTTGATGCTGCCAAGCAGGAGTGTCATTGCTATGGGGTGGGGGGGCCTGGTCTGGTCTAGGTGGGTGATACATGTCTTAAGTAACATCCACATGAATGCCAGGTCCAAAAGTTTCCCAGCTGAACACTGGATTGTCAATGTTATTCACTTCTCCTGTCAGTGGTTTTAATGCTGTGGCTGATCAGTGCAGTAATATATTTCACCAGCATTTAAGATTTTCTTTCGCTTTTACATAAAATTGTCATCTTAATCCCATTTTAGATTTGCTAGCAGGGTGGTTTGGTTAGTCTGATACTGTACCAGTCTTGTATCTCACTTCATTTCCCTCTCCTTATCCCCCTCCCCTTCTACATTCTCTCATGCAGTCAGATGTCTCATCCTCAGACTGTCTCACCTGCTTTCTGCTCACATTAGACAGAGCAGTACAGGGAAGTGAACCTGACAGCCAGAGTGAGAGGGATGAAAAGGAGAGCAGAGGGTTGCTGACTACAAAACCTTCCTCGGTCGATCCACTTCCTTGCCTCCGATCTCTCAGCTCTCCCTCCCCCCTGCCGATGTCTTTGGTCTCCTGCCTGGCTTTCTCCTGATGGGAACCCTTTTTGGTTTTGACATTCAGGATGTCAGCGTGGAGGAACGCAAAGCCAGACCTCTTGGTGGAAAGCTTTTTTTAGGTAATTTCTCCCAAAACATCAATTTGTTCTTTTGAGCTGAAATAGAAACAACTGAAAGTGTAAGACAGTCTCTGGTTTTGATTGTAGAAGCAAGACGCGAAGTGTCATGGTCAGGGAAAATGGTTCAAATGTATTATCTGGTCACATTAAGTTTAATAGTTTGAGAAAACGAGCAGCTATCCAACCAAATGTCGTATACTTTCCTTTTGAATGTGTCACGGAATCTAATCTATGCCTTTTGCAATGCATTGTGCATTAACTACTCCATGCACACTCAATCCCTTGAGATTAGAGAGGCATTACTATTTAGTTTACCTTCCATCTGTTTCTTTTATTTTAACACATCTATGTTTTTTTCTCCGTGTTGTATGTTGCAGACTGCTGTAAATGTGTGAGAAGCTGCTAATTAGTACAGCAGAATCAATCTTCATTCAGCAGAGAAACTACCAAGGAATTACAACAATAACAATTAAAGACCTCAACAATGAAAACCTCAAACCACATTATTTTGAATAAGACAAATCCCAAAGAAATCTAAAATAAATTACTTTAAGCCTTGGCCCACATGTATTCTGTACTTATCAACACTGACAAACCCCTGATTCATCTAAAATAGAGCAGCAAATAAGTTTTGAGGTTGTCTGTCTCTCTTAGACCTGTTCAGGGTATACCACGTGTGACGGCCACCTGCTGCTTTAGGGCCTGTTCCGTGTTTTCCCTCTTGCTTTGTTGCTTGTCTGGTTTCTGCAGGTACCTTAGTGAGCGGGACTCAATTTGGGTAACCGGGAGCACCTGGCCAGTCTCCCTGATCCTTTAAGATCTGGCAGTCGTAACCCTCATGGTCTCTCATGGTCTCTCGTCTCTCGACCTTGATCCCTCTGGCGTTGCATTTTTGCTCTGTTAAATTTGTTAACCTTTACGTTTAACCTGTGCCTCTCCATTTTTTGTCATAGCTTATGAGCCGGGTCATGACACATGCCTCTCGCCCAACGACAGCTGGGATATGCACATGCCCTCAGCCACTTGTGGGTTCTCTAACAAAGACCATGCCTTAACTGATGCAAAGATGTTTACGAGTAGACAGAGCATGAGGGAAAAGGATGCAAGAATGAGATGAGTTGAAGGGGAAGGGATAAGAAGGGTCGAGGGGAAGGATGAAAGGAGTAGGTGGCAAGGGGTGAGAGAGGTTGGATGGGGGCGGGGGTAGGGAGAGAGACTCAAGGTGGGGGCACATCTGAGGAAGCTTCAGCTCCTTGTCCACCTGGTTCCTGTACTAAAAGCTGGAAGGGGAAGAAAAGAAAAGAGAGTGATGGGGAGGGTGAGGATTGTGGACAAACAGAGAGGGAGAGGGTTAGGACACATCTTTATAGTTAAGCACGGGAAATAGAATGACATGGGGCATGGTCTTGTTCATGAAACTGAGGAATAATATCTTCATCAGATGAAACAAACATCATAAGCAATCAAGCAACCACCAACCAGACAATACGCAGTGTCTACCCATGGCAAAACCAGACAATTTACAACAGCAGACTTTGACTAGTCAAATACTATCAATACGAGGTGTAAACAGGTGTCCATGCAGGTGGCGAAGATAATATAGTGGTTTAAAGGATGAAAATAAAAGGGACTTCACCCTGTAAGCTCCGTGATACAAATTCCTTGTAATGAGAACATCTGGAAAATTCACAGTGAGCCAGTGGGGGTGCTGATGTTGTTTCTATTTACATGATGATGCCAAGAAAAATGTCTAACTGGAGAGATTCAGGAATGGTTAAAGGACTTGCTTGTTTATGTCAAAATTATCAATCGGCTATGTGCTGTAAACAAACCACTGCAATTTCTGCACCATTCGTTGCATTACAACGAATGGTGCATCCCCCCCCCCCCCAAACCTATTTGCTACATGTTTGAAAGAGCAACTCCAGACTGAAAACAAGCTGGTAGACTAAGGAAAACAAGTATGAATTTATATGCAGGATGTTGTCAAACATTATTTTTTGACACTAATCACGAAAAGACCACAGGACAACAAACCCCTGACTGAAGACTCAGAAAGAGAAACTCAGGGTCACAGTTAAACAAATACTTCCAAAAACAAACTGCTAGAGTTTGACCCGATGAAACAAAAATCCACCTGCATCAAAATAATGACACAGGAAAATGTCAGAAAAAAGAAACAGCTTTCGACCCAAAGCACCTCCTCATCTATCAAACATGGTGCTACTACGGGCGGAACAGAACGAGTCAGGTTACTGACATTTATTGATGTTTTCGCTCCTGATGCAGCAGCAGGATGAATGCAGGATACAGGAACGTTACGTGTTCTGACAATCTGCCAAGTGCATCAAAAGTCATCGTTCAGCAGGACAACAATCCTAGACACATTTCCAACGCAGCCAAAGAACTGTTCAGGGTGGTGAGGTGTAATATCCTCTACCGCCTAAAGGCTGTTACATACTACTACTCTGTTACAAGAACAAGAAATTAGTTTGTTTTCTTGAGGTGGCAAGTACAAAAATAAAGTTTGTTCTGGCCAGGTCATTTATACTTCACGAGAAACTCAAGTGCAGAACTCTGCATTGTGGGAATTTGACAGAAACAACAACAATGACAATACAAAGGCAGCACAGTGACGATGACAGAGATGATGAAAGAGGAGGAGGAGGTGTATCATACAGGTTCTCATATATTCTCACCACCTCAGCCAGCTGATCCTCAAAATGATCCATTGCACAACCAGAAAATAGCTTGAATGACAACATTTCCGCTTTTCCACATTAACCACGCCCACTTCCTCTTTCTGACCAATCACAGAATAGTTGTCGGACACCACACAAGAAAAAAAGTTCTGCCCAGATGGTGTGTCACAGCTTTCTGTACTATCTGTCGGTACACAAATCCAAATGCATATTGTACAATACATAGTGTTATCAATAATAACATAAATGTTCTTTGGTGTGGTCACAATGCCAGGACAAGAGAAGAGAGGTTTCTGGAACTTCACAACAATAACAACAGTTTACATCAATATTCTTATTCAGTTTAGCTAGATAATGATTGGATGGGTAGTAGGCTATCTATGTAAGATTTTAAATGAAATTTTTCTCACTGTATTGGTCAAAAGATATGTATACAATTAAAGCCAAATATGTTTCCAGTCAAGGTCTTTCACAGAGCTGTTCAAGTACTGTAGGTAAAATGACAGTATTACTGACTGGACAGGAATGACTGTGACTGTATCACGTTGGAGAGGTACTTCCCTAACACCTGTTATGTGTGGAGAATTCGATTATTTTTGATATCTGGTTCTAACTGGACAAAAACACAACAAAAGGTAGGAACCACTGCAAGCTCAAAAGAACATTAAGCCTTATCTATATTTTGTAAAAAAAAAAAAAAAAAAAAAACATCCTGGCCTTCCTCAATTCTTTTGGGAAAGTGTTCTATGTTCTGAGGAGCTGAAAACAGACCTATGAAAGTTGAATATGAGGTCCTTCTACACCTGCTTACCAGACACAGAACTGATTAATATATACTGTCACGTATTGACAGTTAATATAATATATTGGTGGTCTTTGTTTTATTTCTCAGATGCATCTAGCTCCAGTGCGTCATCCACCAGAGAACACCTGCACTATCAATTCACTGGAGATCATACTGGTCCTAGAGCAGGATAACAGAGACTCTTCACCATATGCCATCCACTTTTTCACAAATTCACATTTGTAGAGTGTTTTCTGTGTCTTAATAAAGCAAATTGCTTTTTTGTCATCATTATTAAAAGGAAGTAAGCTTTTGTGTGAATTGGTTAAGTGTGGTTGAAGGCCACACTAAACTTTTGATCTTGCCTAAAAACAAACAAGAAATATGCATTTTATAAATACCCCTTAAGTTATTAAATTGTGCAACAACGTACAGTAGGATCAAATCTGTGCATACACAATTCATGCATGAGGCAAAAGCAAGAGTCTGCCTCAAAAATAATAAAACAAAGCTTTGGTATGGCCTAGTTACTGTCCTGGACCCCAGTGAGATGCCCTAGTGTGACCTGGAAAGTGCAGTTCATCCACTGTGGCTGACCTAAAGCAGCTCTGCGAAAAAGAGGGAGATGAAATTCCACCATAGTGATGCCAGAGACTAAATTTTGTTGAATGTTTAATGACCCATGGTTGCCTGTCTAAGTAGGGTTAGAAATTAAATGATACAGGCAGTAAGAAAACTAGGAGAGTAAGTCAGTTTTACAATATATTGTTGATTATTAAATCATAGACTGCATAAATATGGACGACTCGTCCCCGCTTCCTTGCATTGGTCAAACTGACACTATTTTTCCGGGGATATGGGCAGCGCCATCTTGCGACTTTGAAGCCAGAGTCTGTGAAGTCCGAGAGTGGATCCATGTTACTGATGATGTTGGGATGATCCATGTTGGGACCGCTTCACGGAGCAATTGGTATGGCAACTTGTAGTCTTCTGAATGTTACATCCTGTTATATACCATCAAATAACTAAAACAAAACATATCCAAAAAAAAATGGACACTTGAACATACATCAGTATTATATTAACTACCTAAAATGACTGAAACCATGCTTGAGAAAAATGTATTTGATTAGTACTTCAGTGTTTTAGTTTGGCCCAAGTCCCATCCGCTAACATGGAGGAGGTGGAGCTTATGACCTATACTGCAGCCAGCCACCAGGAGGAGCTCTATTTGATTTGGCTTCACTTGAACTGTTCCGCTGTCCATATTTATACTGTCTATGGATTAAACATAAACTATATCCCGGACTTTATGGGGTCATACACCTAAATGAGGCCATCAGACAGACAGATGAGTAAAAAAGTGTCACAGCAGTGAGAGAGAAAAATGGGAGAGCAGGCATTCAGGCCATCATACAGATGTTCAGCTGGTCAGGCTGCAGAAATATTGGTATTGATTTCCTCCCTTTGATCCACCCTGTAAACCACATCAAAGGTTCAGTCCAAGCCAGCGAAGATAGAAACAGAAACGCAATATTTGCTTGGCCTTTTTCTCTACTTTCACTTTTTTGCCCCCACCACCTCCTCCGCCCTCCGCCCCGTCTCCAGCTCTTATAAATTCCACCATGACAACCCTCAGCATGTCATTGCATCAGCCTATTTCTGGATTTTGTCTGCCAGGAAATACATGCAGTTAAAGAGGGAAAACACTCCTGTGAGCCAATTACAGTCCTAGACCCTTCTGTTATTTTTGTTTTATTTTTGTTTCACTCTTTACAGCTAAGTGTTTACGTGTCTGGCAATATTGCAATGCATTTCCATCAGACTGTTTATCCATCTGAAATGATTTTTTAGTCAGGTACTATATACTGTATACTGTAGTCATGTGGCCTCCCTGCTTGTGCAAGTATATTTTACTGGTTTTAATTTCAATTCACTTTATTTCAGTTTTATTTATATAGCGTCAATAACAATACAAATTGTCTCAAGAAGCTTTAAAATATCCGGTCTGAAACCCGGCCTGAAGCCCCTAGAGCAAGCCTGAAGGCAACGGTGGCAAGGAAAAACAGGAAGAAACCTTGAGCAGAACCCAGCTCCTATGGAGGGACCCATCTGCCTAAGGCCAGCTGGGTAGAGACAGAAACGAGAGAGAAGTTAGAGGACAGGAGGAATGAGATAAACATACACTTGTCAAAGATACATACATCTGACTAAAGCGTACATGTAGAATCTGATGATGATACAAATACAACATATAGCTAATGATGTTACATGACAGTTTGAGAATATAAGAGGAATCATAGGCAGGTTGGGGAACTGTTCATTCAGGTAGGAGTGGATGACTGCAGGAGGCCGTGAATCATATTAAAAGCACATAATCATCAATTAAAGGGTGTCTTGTAAACATTTCCTGAAGCTTTGCAAAACTTCTTTTAATTTATACTTGGCTCTATTTATCTATTCATTTTCATCACTACAGTAGTTAACATGTCTGCATTGGTTACCACGGTTTGATGCACATACACTGTTCCACGTTGTTGCCAAGATGAGACTACCTATCACATCTCATCAAAACCCTTTGGTTTTGTCTGGGTGACAAGGAGTAGGAAATAGACTTCTATGAAACATAACCTATAGCCTGTATAATTCAACAAGTAGACCATTAAAACATTGATTTTTTTTCTGTGTTGTGTGTTGTAAGAAGGCGTGTAATTTGTCAAATGCCCCTGGCTAACATTGTGAGAGCACAAGCATTGCTGTGCGGCAACTGACAGCTGTGAAGGCCAGCCGTGAATTATTTTGAATGCCACTGGGAAGTAGGTGAGCTCAGCCAGCCTTGTTGTTCCACTTCATTAGTTGTTCCCTGCATTCAAGACAATACAATAAATATGGTCATCCTGTGGGGTGCAACTAATTAGCCCATGTTGCTGCCAGCATTTCTCCGCGCTTTTTAGCATTACAAGGTTGTCAATTAGAGGCAGAGCAAAAACTGTCACTGGTTCTAATTCCCAGTTCAGCTGAGATCTTGGCAGAAAAACAAAATGACAAAATGTGTTGCTCAGCAAGGCATTTAACCCTAACCCTGTTTTCTTTGAAAAGCGGAACCATGCTTGTTAGTAAGGACACTGAGATCATGTCTACGACAATCTTAGTTACCATGGAGAAGATTACTTTTTAGAGTTCAACAATATTTTGAACATTTCTACAACAACTTTATATGACTAAAATAGGTAAATCATTTTCATAGGAGGTTTCCATGAAACAACTAGCGCCACAGGGCTTTAGTGGTTAGCAGTCACTCCTCACAGCAAGAGGGTTCTGGGTTCAATGAGGGCCTGTTCAGACCTTGGCAATCCAATCGCGTATAGACAGGTATGAACACCCTCAGGACGCACTGAGATTTGAGCATTTGAGGGATCTAATCTTTGACCACACGTGGAGGTGGTCTGCGTCGCATGTGTCTGCATTCCTTTGGTAGTGTGAACTCAATGCATCCTGATTCGCATTAAAACTATACTCAACGGGGGTGATCATGCATCAGTGAAGTTTCGCCTCATTCATTCAGAAAAAAACACACAACCGTTATTATAAATGATCACCCATAAAGGAAAAAGCACAGTAAGTGATGTTTTTTCATTAGTATTGAAAGCCTTTTAAAATATTCTGTCCTTGTGGCTGTTAACTAACTAAAAAAAGAAATAAATCTAATTAAGAATTTACAAATGAAAATATTTAATATGAGTACACAAGATTCCCTATTAATTATTGATACGATCATGCTGATGTACGAGGAGCCATGTGTGGTTATATCAAGTATTTCTTCATTTACCGATGTCTTTATTTACCTATATTTCCAGAGATTGCAGTGCGTGTGGAAACTTCCAGAGTTGGAGTTATAATGTGAGTATTGTGCCCATTTAACTCACAATATCGCTGTGTCAGTAACAGCAAATTCATACATAACGTCAGGAAACCATACTGTGGACTGTTAATCTCACAATCTCTTATGAAAAATAAACTGACTGCATGGCTTTTTATCAGCTTTTCTGAGCTGGCAGACATGCCACATACCCTACTAAATGTAGTAAAGGTGAGATTTTCCCCCTTCATGTCCCCTTTAAATCTGTTGAAGTTGTGCCTTTTATTTGTATTCTAAGTTCTTTATTGTGACTTGGATTTCTGATAATACATCTGAAAAGACAAATTTAGTCATTATAATAATTTTCAATAAATATCCATCCTGGTTGGCCCGTTATTTGGAGTCAGTTTGTAATTTTGGCTCCCTCTCCGATTGAGTTTACCACTACTGGACTTCAGGATAAGGGGTAGCTGTGGCTACTACCAATAGGTAGAAAAGACGCTATATAAATACAAGCCATTTATCATAAGCGGTAATACATGGATGAACCATATAATAAAGTTTAGCGTAAGTTCAGTCAGAAACACTGACTCATTCACAACTCTCTCTGAAATCTCTGATAATGTTGTTAGTGGGGGGCCTTTGGGTCCTATGGGTTGAGGGTAGGGGCCTCTGTGGATCATCCCACAGATACTTGATCAGTTTGGGATCTAAATGGTAAATGGTAAATGGTCTTGCTTTTATATAGCGCTTTTCTACCAATTGGCACTCAAAGCGCTTTACAGTCATAGACACACCTACCCATTCGTTCACACAAGCACACTCACACATTCACACACCAGTGCCACACACTGGGAGCAACTGGGGGTTCAGTGTCTTGCTCAAGGACACTTCGGCATGTGGCACATTCCGGGGATCGAACCGCTAACCCTCTGGTTCGTGGACAACCCGCTCTACCTACTGAGCCACAGCCGCCTAGTGAATTCTAATTCCGCCTAATTCTAGTGAATTTGGAGGCCAGGTCATCATGGAGTGTCATTGCTATGGGGTGGGGGTGCCTGGTCTGGTCTAGATGGCTCCAAAAGTTTCCCAGCAGAACACTGTATTGTCTCAAGATGGTCAATGTTATTTACTTCTCCTGTCAGTGGTTTTAATGTTGTGGCTGATCGGTGTATATATAGCCTAGATAAAGTGGAAAGTGGCAATAACCTTCTAAACAGCTATATTATTTGAATAATGTTTTGTTAAATCTGATTTTCAGCATCACTTGATAATTTAATTGAGGTCCTTGACTCAGGTGTTAGTTATTTAATTGTAACTTGCCTTGTTTCACCAGCCAAAATCTGTGGCTATGTATGAGACAAAAATTAAGTGAAGGTGTGTTTATTGCTACGGCATCATCTGTATCTCTCCGATTAAAGCAGTGATTGCAGCAGTTAACAAGTTTAAAAACACCCAAACTATAAATAGTATTAAAGTGTTAGGTTTATACTGCTAACAAAGGAACATTTGTGATTATACCTGGCATACTACACTGAACAATGCCATTTTTGTCATAACAGCTTCATTTGAGTGTTATTTTCTTGTTTTTGTTTGGTTCATATTTGTGACTTGTATTTGTTACTGAGTGTAAAAGGCTAAGATGCCGCAATGTGATGCACTTTGTGTCCAACATAACAGGCATTTATTATGTGCCTAAGAAAGGGAGCAAAAACAAAGATATATGGAATGGTGAAACACTTTATGGAACCAGGTTGAGCATTTATGTTCCATTTCAGCACTGCACTTTGCGTTCTTTGTGGTCTCGTGTAAAATAATACTATAGGATACTATACAACATAGGAAACTATAGTCTGTCACTTGCCAGTTCGCTACTGGAAACAAATGTGTTGTAACTGTCCTGCCCTGTTTCGTTGCTTAATGATTGAGTTGTAGTATTTGTGATAGCAGTTGACTCAGCTGTGTTTTTATTTTTGGAGGCTGTGTACTGTTTGTAGTACTATTGAATTCTAGTGTGTTGTGCTGACATGTGTTTCTATTATTTTGGCTGGGCTAAATAACAGAAACACCTTTGTTTAATTCAATCCAGTTCAACAGCAACACAAACTACATCCTGCAATGGCATAAACTTGAATAACCACCTTTCTGATGCCGTTTCAACACAAACTCAACATTATAACAATCATGAAGCTAAGACTTATTGTAAGACTGATATATTAGAATGCATTTGTTTTCTCTACTGTACCTAATGAACTGGCAAGAGAGTGTATATATGTAAATGTTCTGCACTGTACACATAATCATGGACTGCCATGTGCAACTGCTGCACACACATCGTAGCTGTTGCTAACACATTAGCAAGCCCGACAAGCACTGATAAACATATGTGCAGGAGTTTTACTTCTCTGTAGTGGCAGTGAAAACTGTGCTGGATTCAGAGCTTAACAAGTTACTTAGAGCTGGTGAACAGTAACAGAATCTGAAAGTAGCTTTGCGTGAGTCTGCTCTGGCTGCCAGCTACACTTGTAAACTCCCTCCCGTGTCCACCGATCCATTCTCTGCACACGCTATGTACATGCAGCTATGAAGCCTCTCTTCCTACAGCCATTGATCCTTCACTGCTGTGTTGCATTTTTCAAAAAAATGGGAGACATGCTTAGTCTGTGCTGAATATGAGGGCATAGCTACCCTTTAATGAGCAGCAACCCAGCTGATGTCCTAAATGTGACCTCAGTATGGGACTCCTGGCAGCTGATAATTGAGCAAACATTTGCTGTGGGGGAGCATGAGTGCAGCGTGATGCAGAAATCTAGTCAGTGGAACTGGAGTGCTTAGAGTAAATAATGGATGCTACCACTCAACATTTTTAAATTGTTAGATACAAATATAAATTTACCAGATTAACTGCAGTTAATCTGGTACACATCTGGTTAATGTGTAGAGGGAAAACCCCTACAATAGCTGTACTTAGAGGACAATTGACATCAAGTTTAGTATACTTATTAAACAAAAGAACACGATAAAATATCTTGCTTTGACTGTGTTCGACTTTAAAACAAGACCAGTTATTAACAGTCACTTAAACTGAGGTTGTGGCTTAGAAACCCTACTGGCCTAATGGTGCCCCTGGGCCAGTGCTTGGCAAATCAGATCAGCATCAGATCCTCTGTCCTCACATCACGGCACCTACAAACTAGCAGGTGAAGTCAATAAATTATTTTGCAATGCTAACAAATGTGGTTGTACATCCAGGACATTTTGACATTTTCAAATATGAGACAATTAGTTTCATAAAAGCCATAAACAGAAATTTTTTAGGATTGTTGCTGACTGTGTTTAAGCACAGATGGTTTACGTGAAGAGATGTTGCTAGTGAAGTCCTTGGGTGCACTCTAGTGGTCACATTAGGCTAATACAACCATAAAATTCATTCATTTATTCATTCATCTTCTGTAACCGCTTATTCCTGTTAAGGGTCGCAGGACAACCATAAAATACACTAGAGAAATACAGTACTCAGAAAAATGAAAGGGACACTTTGAAAACACATCAGAACTCAATGGGGGAAAAGAATCATGCTGGGTATCTATACTGATGTGGACTGTGTAAAGTGCTACAAATGAAAGAATGCATCGGTTGATGGAAATGAACATTATCAACCTACAGAGGGCTGAATTCAAAGACAAAGTGATGCTGCTGTCTAGCCTGTAGAGGTCTGTGCATCCCTCCATGGATATACCTCCCCAGACATCACCGACCCACCACCAAATTGATCATGCTGAACAGTGTTACAGGGAGCATAACGTTCTCCATGACTTCTCCAGACCCTTTCACGTCTGTCACATGTGCTCAGGGTGAACCTGCTTTCATCTGTGAAAGGCACAGGGCGCCAGTGGCAGACCTGCCAATTCTTGTGTTCTATGGTAAAGACCAGTTGAGCTCCATGGTGCACTGAGCACTGGGCCCACTAGAGGACGTCGGGCCCTCAGGCTACCCTCATGAAATCTGTTTCTGATTGTTTGGTCAGAAACGTTCACACCAGTGACCTGCTGGAGGTCATTTTGTAGAGCTCTGGCCGTGCTCATCCTGTTCCTTCTAGCACAAGGAGCAGGTACCAGTCCTGCTGATGGGTTGAGGGCCTTCTACAGCCCTGTCCAGCTCTCCCAGTGTAACTGTCCGTCTCCTGGAATCTCCCCCATGCACTTGAGCAGGGTTGCTCAATATGTTGATCGCGATTGACCCATAGATCACGAAGGTAGTGCGGGCAGGTCGCGTCCCATTGAAGAAATGTTTTAGATCCGTCATTTATCAGTTGCACCTCCAAAACGAACAGTAAGACAAACATATTCTTCTTTTTTTAAAGGCGGTGTGCAACAATTTTTCTTCTTAAAATAATTAAAAAAATATATTGATTGAGCTTATGAGAGAGAAAAAGAGAGAGAAGAGAGAGAGAGATAGCTAGATCACTGTGACTCTGTCATTGTAAAAGTAGCCCGCAAGCTAAAGAAGTGTGGGGACCCCTGCTCTTGAGACCATGCTGGGAGACACAGCAAACCTTCTGGCAATGGCACGTATTGATGTGCCATCCTGAGAATGGCACATCAGCAGCTGTGACTCTCCGGCACAAGTGTCTACTAATGCAATTAAAAAGATAATTAGAGGAGTTGGCTCTGCTGGTCGTCTCACTGTCAGCCAATGAATCTGACCGACAGACTATGGCTCTGATCATCACCGCAGCCTTGGGGTGACTGACCTGCCATGGTGTTTGTGGCTGCAGCCATGGTTGGACTTTCATTGCAACATGTGTGTTTCGCTGATAACCTGCTCTCATCCATGATAAGAAGCATTGCAGGTAGTACAGCTAGACATGTCCAAAGACTAGATTCCACCACAAATGCAGTTGTCCAAGAAATAACCATATCCAACCACAGCTTGAGTTAGTCAGTTAGGCATGTGGATTAAAAGGAACTTAATGTGAGCAAATGCAACAGAAGTCAGATAAAAATAACTAGTGTAAGTGTGTCTGTGGTTTTGAATTGTGTTACTGACATGAACAAACCTGCTGAACCAAATTGAGTACATTATCCTTCTTTACAGAAATTGCCATGAATGTGACACTGATGACATGGATGCTTGGTGGATTTGGTGGTAAAGAACCCCGTATTTGTTGAAGATATTATTAGAATAAAATTGAATTTATAGTATTTTGCACAGGTACAAGAAAGTACAGGTACACTGGAATTATTGTGTGCACTTCCTTGAGTCTAACATTTTAAATAGCAAGAAATCAATACTAAATACACACACTAGTATCTGAATTATAATAGTTTTACTCTGTAAAACTACAAAAACAAAAAATACAAAGTAGGTTATTGCGCATAAGATTAAATCATTACATTTGTGGTATAGAAACGACTACTGTACAACATAGACTCAGGTGGGTTGAGGTAGTTGAAAGAGAATGAGAGAGAGAGACAGTCCAGTCTGTGAGGTGTGTGATGTGATTGTTTATAGAGAGGTATTAAGTGTGACCTGTGAATGCTGATGATCTCTGGCCTGTGGTGTCCCGATTGTGTCCTGAGTCCTTCCACCTGAGCAGAGACTGAGCTGGATGCTGTAGGTCCCTTGGGATGCTCTGGGCTTTTCTCCTGCAGCGTTGTGTGTATAGTTATTATTCCAGTGTTGCTGTTATTTTCAGCTCTGTGTGTGATTTCCACATACGACATAATATTGGCAAGACTGTCCTTTGAGAGTATGTGTCTGTTAGCTGTAGATTCTCCAAGTACAACTTAAAAGTGGTCACATTCATTGTATTTTTCATTCACTGATTCTTCATTCCATGCAGGAGACTGGAATCTAAGTAAAAGGGCCACTGCAAAGCAGATTCAGAATATTGTCTCATAAAAGTCAACTGCAAAGGAAAAGCACACTAGGTGACTTCACAAGTTTTCAGAATCCAAGATTATAGCCATATCTATGGGTTTCTATAATGATACAATAAAGTAATGCATTCTAAAACAAAGTACAATATATACACATTTAAACTAGTGCCCTTGTGGCAGAATCTTCACCAAATTACAACTAATTATAATCTTCAGAAACATTATTTTCATTTAGGGGACAAGGCAGCTCCCAATGCCTTACAACACTGTATTACCACTTGGACTATGTGGTCATTTAGGGATGACTGAGGAGTGATAGCAATGTGCCTGTGCTTCTACACTGTTTCATTTTGTAGTGTTGGCTTAGTTGTACTTAAACCACATTATAACTCAACATAAAGATCAAATGAATATGCCATTGTCATGAGATCCAGACAACATGTTGCCTGAATGTGTGAATTGGAAATGTTTGAATGTCCTTTTTAATTTGAGGCAGTCCAGTTCAGTTCAGTTCAGAGTGTTTGTGGGTGTCAATGTAGGTGAAAGAGAGTGATGTGGCTATACAGTTCGTATCTAGCTGATTTTGGTTATCGTTCTTCTTTCTTTTCTTTAAATAAGTAATTGATTAATTTCTGTTTCAACATATTGTTTCCAAAAGCTTGATTTACGCTTAGTTATCTTTTTTGTTACTCTCACTTAGAAGAGGTGTGGAAGAGGACACGCAGCCACTGACATGCTAAAACATCCAACCCCATCATAAGATCTGATTGGTCAGGGAATAGAGCATATTGCGCAAGGAGATCTAGCTCCTTTAAGCCATAGTACTGCCACATTTGGGTCATCACCTCGCAGTGGATTTTAGAATCCTTGCAGCAAGGGTTGCTCCTGCATAGCAAATCTCAATGAGAGGGGCTCCACAAAATAAGCAGCTGATTGGTACACGTTGCAGGTGTTGCTGGGAGGATCAGCTGGGGTTGGGGCCGATGTTTGGGGATGTCTGAGACAGTGCAGTGGGGGGAATAGGTTTTCTCACTTTTCTGAGAAGACACAGCCTAAGTGCTTCACCCTCTCTCTCTCCTGGCTATGTTTTTGCATTGTGGCTACTGCTGGACCAAACAGGTCATTTGAATCCATGGCACCACCAAGAGTTGGGTCTTCTCCTTTGGAGATAAGACAGATATATTAAGCCATCTGACTCTTGAGTGTCTCTTAAGTAACTGACCCCTGCAATCAGGCTGGTCTCAGCATCCAGCTGTTCATCCCATCTGTCTCCTCTGGGGATAGCGTTTTCTTGGGTGCTCTCCACTAACTTTACTGATGGGGGATTGTTACCCCCGCCATCAGGTCTGCCATTGACAGGCTAGCTTGGCATGTTAGTCTAACTTAATTTACTGAGAGACGTGCATAGTCCTCAGAAATGGCTAGGGACAGAGACCTTTCACTCTCAAAAGAAAATCTGACTCCCTTACCAAAACATAAATACAACAAAGCAACACCCAATTCCTAAATGTATCAAATGGAACATGCACGCATTACAAAAGCGAGGGGCAAACTGCTCACAATCACAGTGGCTCCAGAATGACAGCAGAGCGACATTTAAACAGCACACCTGAGTAGGATGAGGCCTCTGACTGGATGGCAGCACCAGCACTACACCAATCAGTTTGAAGTGTAGGCAGGACCCAGAACCAATCACATACATGGAACCGTCAAAGGGACTGGCAAAACGTATTCAATCACAAACGAGGAACGGGACGGGACAGGGATACTTAACATAACTGACGGAGAACATCACATGCTCTTAAAACTTGTCATTTGCATTTTAAGTAGGAGAGGGAAACTGTTTGTGCAGGGCCATGAAGATTCTAAGATAAATAACAAAATAAAAACTTCTGCAGGTCAGTTACTTCCCATACATCCGTATGATGTGTAGGCTGGATCTATGCATACTGGGTGTATTTCCGAGCAACCAATATACTGCACAAAGCCACTGGAATCTGCAGTACATTACACTGGTATTATCAGAGGTTATTTACGCCCCACAAATGTTTTCCTCCTCTTATCAGCTCTGTACCTTCTGCATTAGCAGTGACAAAAATGTGAGCTTTCATGACAGCTTCCCCTAATTCATTAACGACATTGCTGATAGACGCTGATCATCCTCTTTAATAGAACAATGACAACTGAGTCTCTTCCAAGAGGTTTGGACAGTGCAAATATCTGTACCAAATTGTCAGTGACGTCTTGTATAGCTGTCTCTGATAAATGATAAACACTGTGCAATTTCAAAAACAAAGAAGCTGTTTTTCAGTTGACCTTGCAATTCATCGCCAACATACTCAAGAGCACATTACTTTCTGGATTTCTACTTTTGTGGGCATTTAATGAGGAATACACAAATGCTTGTAAATGACAATCCACAGTCTTGTCATTGTGTCTTATCATTAAATGGCTGCCTTGTTCCACACAGAGGGCAGATCAAAGACATACATTACATCTGATTTGGACTATGCACACCTGCCTGTTTATGTAACCCCATCAACTGAATTTTCAAAGCATTTACCAACTGAACTCTGCAGGCCCAATCATAAAAGAGTCAAGGCAGTGGACTGACTGAGGAAACATTGCTGTGATTCAAACGGTGGTGTTCAAACAAATTTTTCACTTTCAAAGCCATTGTTTTTTCTATGTGTTATATACTGATTATCAGTTCACATTTGCCTAATCATATGCACTAAATGTCCATTAAACCTAATTATTGACCATGAACATACCAGACTAAAAACTCTGTACAGCTGCTTCAGTTTAAACCTGAAGAGAAAAATATTAGAAAGTTGGTATGGATGCATTGTTTGTGGAAACTAAAATATCTGTGAAGCATTTGACACCATTTATTTACCCTAAGACATTATGTGAAATAAAATCTGTCCTACTCTTATTCAGATTAAAAGGTCACCAAATGCTGACAATGAATCCCATTTGTGACAATGCTACTTTCCACAGAGTTTAGCTTACATTATATAGATACCTCCCTTTTCAAAACTGCTAAACATTTCAAGAAATAAAAATAATGCACAGGCAGCCAATGCAACTGGTTCCAACTTGAAAGTCTTACTCAGAAATCCCATAGCGATGTTCAGAGAGAGAGAAAATGTCTCATTTTGTGCTATAAATTTAAAATGTAACCAGGTTTTTCACATGCTGCATTTCTTTCTCCACGTAACCGAAACAAAATGTCGGACTTCTTCACAGACTAAATGAAGAATGAGCGTGTTGAATGGGTGGGGCCACGTGACACCACATTTACTATAAAAATATTTAAGTACAGTGACCAGAGTAAATTGAAGTGTATGAGTACCGTACACTTAAAATAAAAAATGCTTTCAGATGGCCCACACAGTTTGAGTTGGAATAACTTCTGTTTTTTTTTTTGTAAAGCTATTACTGTTTTCGGTCTTACAGTGTGCATGTACTTTATGAGGCTACTGTTATAAAAAAGGAAACTGGACAACCTTTCAATTTACCAGTTAGACCCAAACAGCGAGATTACAAATATAAGCAAAGCATCCCTGGCTCCTACCTGATGCACTCCCGATATACACTGTTGCTCTTAAGAAAATATACACAACACCTTTACTTGTACATCCTCAAAGTTATGGACAGACTGTGGTTATACTTATATCAAACTAAATCTATTCTACTGCTTGCAGATCAGTAGTGCTACATGCTCATCCAGTTTGAGTCAAATTGTGTAACACTGCGGTTATGACTGTCACGTCTGCCGATATAATTCGGACACAAGTCTCAAACGCAAACCCGAAGCCAGTTGTAGTTGTGATAAAACCGGTTTATTGAAGAAACAAAAGCTGGCTGGTCAGAAGCAGGTTGTGAGGTTTTCCGGAGAGAACAGGGGAGGAGGTGCAGGGAAGAAGGCTGGCAGAACGGTGGAGCTGGTGAGGATCCCAAGGAGATGACAAGAGAACTGAATGAGTGGATTGGTCCAGGAGCTGAAGACAAAGAGACAAGAAATGAGTATACAACGCTATACGGAATATTAGAGCAAAAACCAAGGCAATGTACCACTATGGTAAGCAGACGATCTGGCGACGAGTGGAGGACTGAACCAGGATTATATTGACGAGGTGAGTAGGTGGCTTGATGAGGCTCCATTTTTTGCAGGTGTGTTAGCAGGTGGCTCCAGCTCCGCCCAGCTCCAGACCAACCTCCAGAGAGAGACAGGCAGAACAAATCCAAACAGAAACATAGATCCTGACAATGTCATCCATACAGATTGATTTGTGATGCACCAATTCTGCACTTTGTCACACCAAGTATTGATTAAATAAGAATTTCCTCGCCTGATTGTAACAGAATATGAATAACAGCGTAAATACTGTTGCGTCACTTATATTCACTCATATTTTCAAATGTAATTGTGTGGCACCATTGCAACCTGTGACCCATTCAACTGATTTATAATACTTTATAACATGCAACAGTAGAAGAACTATGTATACTGCTGTTAGTCATGCAGCATTGATAGTTTCTGTGATATACTAATGGCCCTTATTAACTACAACTGACTGGTCATCAAGGGCAATATTCTGGGATAGTTCCTCTGTTAAATTGACAAGCTGCGGGCTGTCTGTGATGTTTTCTGCAAAATTGGCTGTTAATTGTTGTTTCTTGCTGCTAGCCTCCCTGAACTCTGCAACGCTTGTTGTTAACATGTTTCAGCAAGCTGATTATACAGGAGCTGTTTTTCATTCCTCCCCTTGACAATTCAGCAGAGCATGGTTTCTACTCGACTTGCTTTGTCAATATTGCTTAACCTAAAATATTTCAAACAGCTGACTTTTCCACTCTTTCTCTTACCAGAGCAGCTAATGAGAGGTTACATTGCTCTGAAGTGATATTGTTGCAACAGTTCTGTTTTACAAAGATGAGTAAGTGTACACCAGCACAATAACCATGGCTGGTAATAGTACCAGTGCATTCCTAACCATAACCATTAGGTGCCCAAGTTTTCATTGCTTAGAGGCAGCAGCTAAAGAGGACAAAATATCTTAATTTTCAACTTTAAGGAAAACAAAGTGACACAGTTGAAATAATAAGAACACTGTGTTCCAGCTCCTCTGTGACCTTCATTGTGTAAGAAAAAGTGTGCAACTCCCAGTGGACTTACCTGGACTCTAGGAGCCACATGCAAGTTGTTCCAAGGACATGAAAAAAATCACTTTCACTTGGTTAATGACTTTCTTTATCTTGGAAGAAGAAGCAGATAACATGCATTTGTCTTTACATTAAAATCCACCCAGCAAACACTCAAATAAAGTGGTAAATGCACCTGTGCAGCTTCAGGAATGAATCTGTGTGATTTTAAAAAGTACCGACATCTCCCAGGTTTCAGATATGGATGCCAGGACCATTAAGTTGAACAAGTAAAATGTAGACTTGACTTCTAAAGGCATACCTTTTATTTCTGAAGCAATATTTGAGGAAAAGGTGTCATCACAAACAGTCCCAGCTACGGAAAGTCCCCTCTAGAAGTCCCTGTAGAGGTTGCTAGACACTGGTGTGATGCATAAAGAAACCTTATTGCTGATTATGGGGAGAAAGCAACAAGCTAGAACAGTTTGTTGAAGAGACACAGAATGAAACTAATGTCTTAGATAAAAGTTCCATCCTGACAAAGATTTAAAAGATTTTTGCATGGTTTGTGTGTACACCCACTTTGGTGCATAAAAAGAAAAGGCAACAATAGGAACTGAATGCTATTGTTGGAACGAATGTTGTGGATTTTTCTCATTAGAGCGAAGTGACTGATGATCAAAGAGATGCAGTGGATTAGGTCGAGGGTAAGGTGGGAAAGCTTTCACACATGCTGAGCAGCTCTGCCATTCAGAGACGGGCACAATTAACCAAGATCCACAATACTGCAAATTGATAAAAAAGGGAGGTTGTTTTTCAGCAGAAGGAAAAAAATGAGCAGAAAGCCAAACAGGGGAATAAAGATGGTGTTTAATTGGAACAGTGAGAATGGCATTTGGGAGAAACAAAACATTTGTAGATCTAGCATAACATTATGACCACCTTCCTAATATTGTGTAGGTCTCCCTTGTGCCACCGAAACAGTTGTGACTCATCAGAGAATGGACATGGGCCTTCTGAGGGTGTCCTGTGGTGTCTGGTAACAGGATGTTGTTAGTGGGGGCCTTTGGGTCCTATGGGTTGAGGGGAGGGGCCTCTGTGGATCGTCCCACAGATACTTGATCAGTTTGGGATCTAGTGAATTTGGAGGCCAGGTCAACACCTTGTGCTGTTCTTCATGTTTTTTTGAGTTGTTCCTAAACCGTATTTGTGTGTGTGCCAGACTGCATCCTGCTGGGGATGGCTGCTGCCATCAAGGAGTCTCATTGCTATGGGGTGGGGGTGTCTGGTCTGGTCTAGGTGGGTGCTACATGTCTAAGTAACATCCACATGATGTCCAAAAGTATACTGAATTGTCACAAGACAATGCCATTTACTTCTCCTGTTAGTGGTTTTAATGTTGTGGCTGATCAGTGTATAGTCATGTGGTGTTTTATGTTGTGTTCATGTTTCACTTATGTTGCAAAGTTTGCTTCAAAATGACATATATCAGTTTATTTGTTATTATATGA
Source organism: Chelon labrosus (assembly GCF_963514085.1). Taxonomy (NCBI): domain Eukaryota; kingdom Metazoa; phylum Chordata; class Actinopteri; order Mugiliformes; family Mugilidae; genus Chelon; species Chelon labrosus. The sequence continues at coordinate 1,876,658 of NC_140342.1, read as the reverse complement.
AATTAACTGGACAAATTATATCACACAGGTCTTCAGGACATTTCACAGTTTCCTTTTCTGTCTGCATCACTGAATTCATTTGGGCCACTAACCACTGAATCTCTCTTTTCCTCATGGTGTTTTTTTTTTTATGTATATGTATATGTTTTTTATTGGTACTGGTACTGGAATGTGCTGTTATGTAGACTCTACATAACAGCACAAACGTAATCCCTCTACATTGTAGAGGGATTACGTTTAATTTGTGTAAATAGCTTAAGCAGAATATAGGCTTTATTGATGTGTGTTGTTGCGAGAGATTAAACTCAAGTAAAGCAAACTGGAGGGAAATTACACAATAATGCAAAACGTGACAGGAAATGCTGTGCCTGGAGAAATATGAATTCAAGTCAAAAAAAGAACATCATCTGCCCTTGGCGGCATGCCATCTGCATCCAAGGACATCAGTTCCCCCTTGGGAAGAGTTTTTGCACTGCAGCCTGCCTGGTCTCTTCATCCATTACAAAACTGTCAGAAAAGCTCAGTGGGGAGTGAACGAAAAGAGAGGTGAGTGGGTTGGCAAAGACTGATGACTGAACTCTAGTATCATAAAAATGCTTCATAGACACATTGGAAATTGATCCCACTAAATGTAAATTGCATAAGGTGAACAGTAAAAAGAGACTCCACTTATTGGAAATTGATCCCACTAATAAAAAGTGGGTGTACACACAAAACATGCAAAACTCTTATAAAAATGGACGCCATGACAGCTCCTCAAAAGTGAAGCCAAAGCACGTGGAGCTCCCCCTGGTGGCTGGCTGCAGTATAGGTCATAAACTCCACCTCCTCCACATTAGTGGATGGAACTTGGGCCTAACTAAACACTAAAGTAGACATCAAATCCATTTTTTCCAAAGATGCTTTCTTTCATTTTAGGTAGTTAATATAATGCTGATGCATGTTCAAGTGTCCATTTTTCTGAAGTTTTGTTTTAGCTTTTTTTTTTAGTTATTTGATGTTTTAAAAACAGGATGTGACATCACAATGATTGACAGCTGTGACTGACAGTTGCCACTGACAGCTGCTCCATGAAGATGTCCTGAATGTGTCTGCGTACTCCTTTTCCGTTTTGAGAGTAGGAACATCAAAATAACATCTTGTCTGTGAAACCTACTAAATGAGTTCTAACCAATCTGAAGGATCTTTTCAGTTTTTCAGAAAGTTAAACCTTTGTTTAGTGAGATTGTAAATTAATTCAATTCAATTCAATTTTATTTATATAGCGTCAATAACAATACAAATCGTCTCAAGACGCTTTACAAAAACCCGGCCTGAAACCCCCAGAGCAAGCCTGAAGGCAACGGTGGCAAGGAAAAACTCCCTTTTAACAGGAAGAAACCTTGAGCAGAACCCAGCTCATATGGAGGAACCCATCTGCCTAAGGCCAGCCGGGTACAGACAGAAGAAAGAGAGAAGATTAGTGAATTAATGTATTTAACTAGCTAGCTAAAACAAAATTCAAACAACATATGGCAATCATTCATTAATTCATCTAACACCGGGGCTAACACCGAGAGACACACTCACATGCACACCTACGGCCAATTTAGAATAACCTAACAAGCATGTCTTTGGATGGTGAGTACCCGGAGAGAACCCGTGCAGACACAGGGAGAACATGCAAACTCCACACAGAAAGGCCCAGTCAGCCCATGGATTCGAATCCAGGACCTTCTTGCTGTGAGGCATCAGTGCTAACCACCTCGCCACTGTACCACCCCATATGGCAATCAGTAGTTAGCATTTACAAAGTCTGAATCCAGTATTAACCAAAAGCAACTGGGAATGAGTCTAGCAGAAGTATGGGTGGGTAGTAATGCATAGAGTCTACGTTCAGAAGATAGCACCACCTACATTCCCAGAATTCTAGCCTCACTTAAATAATTTCCTTGAAGGATTAATAAAGTATTCTGATTCTGATTGCCCAATGAGAGGAAGTGGAGGTACGTCGTCCATGTGTTAACTGATGGTTTGCATTCACTCAAATTTAAATTTTTACCTACTGGTACTCAAAGCACGTTTGTAGTCACAGTGTCACATCTGCCCTTTCGCTCACACACAGTTGCCAAGCACTGGGAGCAATCTGTGAACTGGGGGTTCAGTGTGTTGCTCAAGGACACTTGGGTATGCGGCATGTTATGGAGATTGAACCGCTAACCCTCCGGTCCATCTAGATGAACAGAGGTTGTAATGGTGGATCATCATGAGAGAAGCTTGAAGTATGGGCATTTCCACCTGCTCTTCTCTAGCAACCAGCAAGAAAATGTAAAAAACCTACTATTCCATCCTACAATGACTTCCGTGTGTTGACGGTCCCTTGTCACCCTTATCAGCAGTCCACTGCTTTTTCCAAACGGTCTGCCCATAACCCCCCCCCCCCCCCCCCCCCCCCCCCGCCACTACCACTGGACTCACTTGTGCCCAGTAGACAAGCAGCAATTGCATTTCTCTGCTGTTTTCCACCACCCAACTGTCCATGCTTTGAATTGACTTCTTCTCAGAAACACACCTACTGAGAAGCCATCCTTAGTAATTGGCACTTGTCTTCTATAAAACATGTAGTTTGAGACTCCATCCCCAAAATTGAGATGTATTTCTGGGGCCAGGGCTGAATCATATCTGAAACTTCTGGTGGATAAATATGGTCAAATCATCTTACACATCAGTGGAAATGACAACCGGCTATGTCAGTCTGAAGTCACTTAAATAAATGCGGAATTAGAGTGTAACTTTGCTAAAACCATGTCAGACTGCCAAATAAGACCAGTAATGACATGTTTGGTCACTTGTTGTCAGTCTGTCTCTGGCTGTTCTGGTGATGTCCAGCTAATGATGTAGACCTCATGGAAAATTGAAAAGCCTTCTGGGGAAAACCTGGTCTGATTAGGTGAGATGGTATCTAGTCTCATTTTGGACAGTCTCGCTCTCATATCTAGAAGTCTCACCGACCAAAATCATCACAACCAGAACTGGCCAGGAGGAAGAGCTGTCTAATCCATGGAAAAAACAACATCCCAAGCCCATTACAAACTTCTATGAGAGCTTAGATATTTACAGTGCAGAAAACAAATACATACGTTGAATTAATTTTTTGCAAATATAAGAAGTCCAAGAGGTTGAGATTGATTCATTGTGAAAGACCTGAGATTGTTTGTTCAGCTTTTCTGTCAAGCTTCATCTGCTGTACTGATTTCAAAAAGACATTGTGCGAGGTAACTGTCTTTAGTCTGCTTACTGTTGTTCTAACTCTAACTTCAAAGTCTGCAGTTTTGATTATTTGGTTCAATTTATGATTTCCCTTTTTTCTGTCTGCCAAATATGAACTATGAGTGTGCATAACAATATTAATTAAATAAAAAAGTGCATACAGTGTATTTTACGTTAACGTTATGAGGGACTAAGACATAAGCATGGCAACATGGATATTTTAGCTTGTCATAAAGTATATACAGGTGAAACATCTCGTGCCCTTAAAGAACCAGTCTCTTAGATGTATATGTGCATGTACGTGATTGGTTGTTTCCATTTAAAATGACACTTTTTTTTACTTCATACATTATGAAACATTATTATTTTGCAGTGTGTTTCTTGATGACCTGGAAGAAGGCTGAAATGCGACAGTCTAATAAAGTTGTTCCTTGTACTACAAGTACTGCTGGCCTCTTGTCCTTTCTACAATCTGTCTGAAATGCATCATCCAACCTTATAAACACGCTATAAACCAACTCTGGAAAGAGATATGTAGAATTGAGTGCAGTGTCGATACATCCTGTTACCTTGATTCGAATCTTTGCTACATATATTAGCTTAATTAAATTGGTCTAAAGTGAGAAAATCTTTTATATAAGTAAACTGCCAAACTTAATGCAGTTTGACTAAATGTAATAATTAAAAGCTGACAAAATGCAATGACTTTTTGTCGAATGAAACTATACTAAATCTATGACAGATAAAAAAGACTAAAAAGCATTTTCAACTGAAGACTAAGAATAAGTCAAAAATGGCTTTCAAAATGAGCACTGATATGGAGTTTTCTGACAGTGTAGTGTCTGCTGTGAGATTTAAATAAGAAAAATGTATACTTTATTGATCCCTGAGAGGAAATTATTATTTTTCTTTTTTCCTGCATTTTGATCCAAATATTCGTTCACACAGTAGTGTGTACAGTTGGAGCAGTGGGCTGCAGTGGGCTGATATTAAAGTAAAACATTGTCTTGTGCACACCATGGGCTAATAAGGAAATTAGCTCAAGAGTAAAGTATTACTCTAGCGACCTTTTTCATATTATACCAGCCTTTAGCTTGTGGCTTTCCCGCCCTGACTTAGCAGCCTATTGCTTGTTTATGCCAATGACTGTCAGACTCAGTGAACACAAAGGATGATCAAATGGAGTCTAAACATCTGAACAGGCATGAACACTGTTCCTCCTAATAGTTCTCTCTGCTGACCAGAGCTTCAAAGCAGGAGGCTGATATCATTGATATGATTGTGGATTGAAAGTTGCAAGCATATACTGTACACAACACATATTAATTCTCTCCAGCCTGAGGGCCAAAATACACCTGTTCCTAAGAGTCAGAACAGTATACTACGGCATAGCTCTATTTATGGTCAGGAACTGATGTTAGCCTAAAGATCATCCCAGCCACAGAAAATAATTGGGTGGCATCCATCCATTAAAACTGGGTTTTGGTAAATTGTTTCTATATTAATGTTCATGGTATATTAATATTGAGGTGGCTGGCACAGACAAATAATGAGCTCAATTTAATATTTTGTCATTGAAATAAAAATATCCTTTCATATCCAATACTACTAAACAATTCAGGGACTTTCCTTTTAATTTTATCTCCCGTAATATATTTGCTAAAATTAACTCAACCTATTTATTTGTTTCCTGCACTGTAAAGACCTAAACTCTAATGGAACGTTGTAATGGACTTGTGATATTTATTTATTTTTTCCACAGATTAGACAAAACTACAATTCTTCCTCATGGCCTCAGCTCTGGTTGTGATGATTTTCGCTGGTGAGATTCCATTATCTGGTGACCTGATGAAGGCCACAAGCCGAAGATCTGCCAGTCTCAAAAGCATGGAGGAGATTCCAGGAGACAGGCAGTTACACTAGGAGAGCTGGACAAGGCTGTAGAAGGTCCTCAACCCATCAGCAGGTCTAGTATCTGCTCCTTTGTGCAAGGACGAACAGGATAAGCACTGCCAGAGACCTACAAAATGAACACCAGAATTTGCAGGTCCTCCAGTGGCACCCTGTGCTTTTCACAGATGAGAGCAGGTTATCCCTGAGCACATGTGACAGAAGTGAAAGGGTCTGGAGAAGCCATGGAGAACGTGAAGCTGCATGTAACACTGTTCAGCATGATCGGTTTGGTGGTGGATCAGTGATGGTCTGGGGAGGCATATCCATGGAGGGACACACAGACTTCTACAGGCTAGACAGCGGTACCCTGACTACTATAACTTATGAAATCCTTGGACCTATTTTATTGATACTCTTGGCCCCCACACTTGCCTGACCTAAAGCCAATAGAACACCTCTGGGAAACTATGTTTTGGTTCATTCAACACTGCCAGTTCACAGCTCAGGCTGTCCAGGAGCTCAGTGATGCCCTGGTCCAGAATTAGGAGGAGATGCCCCAGGACCACATCCATCGCCTCATTAAGAGCATGTCGTCGTCGGGCATGCACACAAGCACTTGAGCGTCATACAAACTACTGACTACTATTTTGAGTACAAGGCAACCAAATGCAGTTAGTGTCTAACCAGAAGAATGGTTACGGAGAAAACAGTGCTGAAAAGTGAAGCGTCTCTTCTCTTCTCGATGTAGTTTTCCTGCTCGGGATCCACGGCGGGTCCCACGAAGCATCTCCGGAGGGATCCCATGTCCATCCCGAGGGAAAACCACAGCGCCACGCAGGGCGATCAGCCGCTCCCTCCTGTAACCAATGTGCACGCTGGCCACTTCTCGCATAGTTACGCCGCCGGCTTCCTGCATAGTAACGGTCTGGATGTTGTTAAAAATATTTGGCTATGGCGAGACTCCCAATAAAAAACAAAACTAAAAAAGTGCAATGTTGTCTGAAAAAAGTATATACAAAAGTAATGTCCACTGTTACGCCCCTCTGCTTCCTCCATTGACTGTGCAAGTCTTTGACTTGTGCTTAATTACCTTAACCAGCCACACAAGAGAAGACTGAATAAAGGGCCTTGTTGAAGAAGCCTGGGAGGATCACTTCAGCTGCTGAGGCTCGCTATGTCAGACCTGGTGTCTTTTTGTCTTTGTTTTAAATTAAATAAACCCTTATTTTTCTAACTCCGTCATTTGTCTCCACTTTATGTTGCGCCTCTCGAGCCTGGTCGTAACATAAATCCATTTTGTTGTGGGTGCGACTTTTCCATGTGTTTGGTCACTTGGATTCATTGACTTCAATTTGTGTGTGTGACGATTAGGCTGTGGTGAGGACAGTTCACTGTGTTGTGATTACTTGTTGCTGACCTTCGTCCAAGGTTGTAACTTGGATTAAGTAATCATTTGGTTTGGCCGTTCTCTATGTTGTGTGGGTCACAACACTTTTTGTATCTGGTGTCAATGTTATGTGTAAAAGCATCAATTTTTGCACGTCTTGGGAGATGGGGCATGATCGCAGAGGGGCTTTGTTCATTTTCAGGGCTCCTGGAGGATCCCTTTTGAGGGTGGAGGTGTTACGCCCCTCTGCTTCCTCCATTGGCTGTGCAAGTCTTTGACTTGTGCTTAATTACCTTAACCAGCCACACCTGAGAAGACTGAATAAAGGGCCTTGTTGAAGAAGCCTGGGAGGCTCTCTCTCTCTCTCTGGGCTCGCTCGCCCTCACTCTTTCTGGCACCATTCACCAATCGCTGGCGCACGTTGTGTCAACGCCGGCGTGCTGGTTGTCCATGTTTCTTTGTCCTTTTAGCAGGTGGATTATTTCTTTATTATTTTAGTTTGGATTGTAGGTGACCGGTAGTCCTGTTTTCGGTTTTTGTTCATGTTGTTTAGGTTTATTTTAAGCACTTTAAGTTAGTTGGGATGAGGTCGGGGTCCTACGGCCCTATGTGGGCTGGCCTCGTGTCCGAATCCCTCTTTTGTTCTTTTTGGCCGGCACCTACAGTCCTTTTTGGTTCTTTGAGTTTGTTTGTCCCCTGCTCTTGGTTTTGAATTGAAATAAAACACACATTTTTGTACACCCTCCTTTTGGATCTTTTTTTTGGATGTTTGAGTCGGGATTTTGAGATCGCGATTCTGTGTTTGGCTTTGTTGGGAATGCAGTGATTTGTGCTTGCGCTGTTGGCTTTTTGTGATTTGTCTTTGCCTCAGCGGTGTTACTGCTTTGTGCTTTGTGCATTTTGGGTACACAACGTGTCGATAGCTTTCGATCATCGTTACTGATGTTTGTTTGTGTGCTACCCGACATGGTTATTTGTGTCTTTATAGCCAACACTTTGTATGTTGCACTTTGTGTGCGTGGTTTGGGACGCCACCGGGTTTTCCGGTTCTTCCGCGTTTTTTCTTCCGGAGGTCTTTTGTGTGTGTGTGCATGGGCGTGCCATTTGTGTTCTACGGCGTTCTCTTTGTGTGGATTCCCTTGTTCGGTAGCTTCGATTTGGCGTGATCGTGATCATATTAGCATCTGTTAAAAATATAACAAAAATGGATTTCATCGGGGATTTTGAAGCCAAGCCTAGCCTCGATAAATTCCATTCGTTTACAAAACAGGAACTAAATCATATTGCTGATCACTTTAAAATATCTGTAACGAAACATGCAAAGAAACAGATAATCAAATCTCAGATACTACTGGCTTTAAATGAAAAAGGAATTTTGCCTCGTGAAACCTCTGCTAGTTCCAGTGTGGTGCAGAACTCAGACGATCTGCTCCGTTTAAAAGAATTAGAGGTGGAAATGCGCCGTTTAGAACTGAAAGAAATAGAATTAAATAATGAAAAGGAACTAAAAGAAAAACAAATGCTTTTTGAATTGGACTGTCGGAAAATGGAAGTTGAAAAAGAATTAAAGTTGAGAGAGTTTGAAACTAAACATGCCTCTTCTGCATTTGCTTTGCGCTCCGGTGACGGAGGTTTTGATTTGAATAAATGGATTCGTCTAGTTCCGCCATTTAACGAAAAGGATGTTGACTGCTACTTTGTAATGTTTGAACGTGTAGCAAATACTCTGAAATGGCCCAAAGATGTATGGCCTTTACTTCTGCAGTCGGTGTTAACTGGAAAAGCTCAAGACGCTTATGCATCCATGACACCGGAAGCTTGCCTTGATTATGACCAAGTAAAGTCATCTGTGCTGCGTGCCTACGAATTGGTGCCTGAGGCTTATCGGCAAAAATTTCGTAGACTTAGGAAGACCGACAGCCAGACTTTTTGTGAATTTGGTCGAGACAAAGAAGCCCTTTTTGATCGCTGGTGCCAATCCACAAATGTGCATAATTTTGCGGATTTAAGGGACTTAATTCTCTTAGAAGAATTTAAAAACTGTCTGTCTGAAAGAATTTGCACGTATGTTAACGAACAAAAAGTTAAAACTTTGGCTGATGCAGCTATTCTTGCAGAAGAATATATTCTGACTCATCGGGAAGGTGAGCGTAGTGTTCCTGCATCAAAACCTTCATTGTTTCAACCGAAGGCACAGTTTCAGGGTGAGGAAAGAAACAAGGAACACGCAAACTTTAAAGGGAAAGTTTGTTTTTACTGTAAAAAGCCTGGTCACACCATACAACAATGTTTTGCTTTGAACAAGAAAACCAAGGTACACAAAACGGTAAACTTAGTAAAAACTGAAGGCTTACCGAATGTACAGTCTCCTACACTCACTCCTGAAGCTGAAAACATTCTTGAAATGTATGCACCATTCTTGATGAAAGGTTTTGTTTCCCTCTCTGAACAGGGTCCGAAAGTTCCCGTTACCATCCTGCGAGACAGTGCAGCGACACAGTCCATTTTGTTAGAGGGGGTGCTGCCTTTGTCGGACAAATCCTCAGTAGAGGCTAGTGCGTTAGTCCGAGGATTTGGGATGAGGTTCATAGGAGTCCCGCTCCATGCTGTATACCTTGAGTCGGACCTTGTAAAAGGCCGTGTGGTTGTTGGTGTGAGGTCAGAACTTCCCGTGGAGGGGATTTCGTTTATCCTGGGTAATGACTTGGCGAGAGGTAAAATCCTTTTAAATCCCGAGGTTATAACAGTTCCCATACTTGAACGTCCGGATGAGTTGGAACGAAAGTTTCCTCAGGTATTTTCAGTGTGCGCTGTTACTCGCGCAATGGCAGCCAATGAGGAAAAACAGGCACCTGATGATGATGTGGTGGATTTAGCTGATAGCTTCATTGCTGATGATAATGGTTCCGCCACGCTAGCTGTTTCTGCCCCCCCTCCGCCCCCTCCGCCTGTCGCTCCTGCAACGCCAGTTGCTAGTTTTACAATGAAAATTTGGACTTCAGAAGTGGCATGTCACGAGAGGACCTTATTAATGAACAGAAACGTGACTTGTCTCTTGCAGCACTTTTCGATGCGGTTGTGCCAGAGAATGACGTGGACAACGCTTCCAGGGGTTACGTTGTGAAGGATGGTGTGCTTGTGCGTAGATGGGCGCCGCCACACGCCTCTACAGTTGACGACTGGAACGTCGTGACCCAAATTGTTGTTCCTCCGTCTTTTCGAGAGGAAATTCTGAAGCTAGCACACGATGACCCGTTTGCAGGTCATCTCGGAGTGAATAAAACCGATCGTGTTTTGCGTTGTTTCTTTTGGCCAGGATTAGACGTTAAAGAGGGGCGTAACAGCCACAAAAAGGGAAGCAAAAAGTGAATTAAATTCGGAAAAAAGAGAGATAGAGTAAGAGCTGTTGCAAGCAGCTGCCAGCTTCAACCGGCGCCGCAAAAAAAAAAAAAATGGATTAAATTAAGTTACGACAGACAGTGTTCCAGTGTATAGAATAACTATTGAGAGCAGGATGTGTACAGATATTGCAGTAGGATCTTTGCAGTATAAAACTATGGTTAATAGGAGCTATTGGAATTATAGCAGGATATTTAAAAAGTATAATTAATGTCTATATTAGTGGCAGTCAAGTGTCAGTAGTGAAATTGTAGTAGGATAGAAGGTCCCAAGGGCTTCAGCAACGTAGTGAGGGTTAGTGCAGGGTAGAGTTTAGTAGTGAGAGGATAGGTCAGGATAGGTCCTCAGTATACATATCCAGCATGATTGTTTTCCCCACTGACATTTGTTCAAAATGTTCCTTTATTTTATTTTATTTTTTAAACCTCTAATACAATATGATAAATCATGCTACCGAAGCAGTTCTATTCCCCTGTGGTTTTAAATAATACTGCTTTGCTTCATACATTCTTAAAAAGACACATAAACTAGCGAGACTAATAAAATATGAACCTGTGTGGGAGTATGGGTTAAAGAAAATAAGATATCTCACTCTGGTGGGATGAACAGTCGGCTCGAAACAGCTTAAAGGGTGTGTTTACTCCCAATTCAGGACTGTCTGCACCACAAAGCACAATAACTGAGCTGAGCGAGAGCCCTTCAATCAAGATGTCACTGTGTCTTTTGGGGTGGAGGCAGGTCTTTTCAGGTGAAACAGTACACAAAGAGCAATCTTGGAGAGGCAAACACACACATTTGGAATGTCAGAGATATGGAGAGAGAGAGAAGAAAACTGGAAATGATGTGTTTACCTTTTTACAGCATTTGAGTAAAATGAGATCACTTATTTTCTCCAGGTACTCCAGCTTCCTCCCATCGTCCAAAGACATGCTCATTAGGTTCATTGTTGATTCTAAATTAGCTGTAGGTGTGCATGTGAGTGTGAATGGTTGTCTGTCTCTCTGTGTTAGCCCTGCGATAGACTGGAGACCTGTCCAGGGTGTACTACGCCTCTCGCCCGATGACAGCTGGGAACAGGAACAAGCGGTTACAGAAGATAAATTAATGAATGAATGAGATCACTTATTGCACTTTTTAATATCAACTAAAAAGCACAAAACTAAATTGAAATAGAATCACATACTGTTGCCCAGCAGCATTTATATTTTACTTTTTATTTCAGACAGTTTGAAAACAGCTCTGTCAGACTTAAGGTGTTCACCTGGGTGTTCACCTGGACAGAACACTGGACTGGACTCATCACACTAGCACACTTTATAAGGAAGGCCAGATCAGACTCTACCTGCTAAGGACACTTAGGTCCTTCGGTGTACTCCTGAGGTCCTTCTATGACTCTGTGGTGGCATCAGCCATCTTCTATGGAGTGGTCTGCTGGACCAGCAGCATCTCAGCAGCGAACAAAAAGAGACTGAACAGACTGGTGAAGAAGTCTGGCTCTGTTATGGGCTGCCCTCTTGAGCCTGTGGAGGTGGTGGGTGATCAGAGAATGGAAGCAAAGCAGATCCCAACCCCTCCATGGTGCTATAACAGCAATGGGCAGCACTTTCAGCAGCTGCTTCCCCCGTGCTGTGTGAAGGAGTGTTAGCACAGGTCCTTCCTTTCTGCTGCTGTGAGGCTGTACAACCAAGTCTACTCCCAGTAGATAGATAGATAGATAGATAGATAGATAGATAGATAGATAGATACTTTAATTATACCGAGGGAAATTCACTGCGTCGTGTAGAGATTGGAGAACATTATACATGATGGTACGGATTTTGTCGACAGCAACAGGTGGATCGCCAGGACGATAAACAAAAGCTGCGTAGCAGAACGCATCTTAACTTTTGTTGACTCGCTTCTGACTTAACAACTACCCTTTTCCAACGTGTAGTTCGGGGCTTTGCGTGATGAAAAACGCTTACATACAGTCTATAAAACAAACAAACATTTCAGACGTGCTGCAGGCACTCGTCGCCACAGTGCAGCGCCAGAAGTCAGGGACTCCAGCTCTGCCCCTACCATGCAGCCCGCCTTCTGTATTAGTTTTTCCAGCCGCGAGGTGCCCTTCTTCTTAGTGCTGCCTCCCCAGCACACCACAGCGTAGAAGAGGGCACTGACAATGATAGTCTGGTAGAACATGTCCAGCAGCTTCCGGCACATATTAAATGACCTTAGCCTCCTGAGGAAATGGAGTACAGCACTGATATTTTTTGTACACTGAGTCTATGTTAGCCGACCAGTCCAGTTTGTGATCCAGCTGTGGATTACATACGTATAACTACTATTGCATTTAATTTATCTTTTTTTTGTACTTATTGAATGTTTACTCTTCTATCTCTAATGTGCACTGTCCTTTAAACTGTATGCTGCTGCAACACTGCAAATTTCCCTACTGTGGGATAAATAAAGTGTGATCTTATCTTAGCTTACATCACCGTAACTGCCCACTTCACCCATATCCGGTATTTCCACCAACACGATTTTCTAATGTTATCTTTTTAGCTGTTCAGCTTTGATCTTTGTTTTATGAACGCATAATCTTAAACCTCTCATCTGCCATGACTTTTCTTGGTATTTTCAAGAAATCACTCTTTTCAAGTATGTTTTTTAAATACCAACTATTCTATAGCGATAAACAATAACAGTAATGTCTTGTAGCCGCTGTTCCATTAAATCACAGCATCTCAGGACTTTCTAATAGACTCTTTAGAAGGCCTGAAAAGCAAACAAAAGAAAGCAAACTGGCAACTTTAGCATGAGAGAGCAGCCACCATCCCTGTTGCTAAGTAACAGGTGGTGGCAGTCCTCTCACATAAAGCTGCCCCTGCTTAAAGCGAGACAGACAAAGGTAACAGTTCTCAAAGGACACAGGTCAGTATGGTGTAAGAGCACATCTGAGAGACAGACCGACACCTGACAGGGAACAACAGCAAAGGATAGAGAATGACACAACGCAAGCTGGACATTAAAATGCTTCATGGAGAGTGAACAGTGGTCTTGGAAGAAAGAATCTGTGACACTTATTGTGTTTGTGTATGCTTGTAGTAATCCAGATATGACATTTATATTGAACACAGACAAATCTAGTTATCTATATCCTTGTGTATGTATTGTTAAATACTAGTAAACCCCATTATAGGTGTTTGCTCAGGCACAAACTGGCAATTTAATCCTCACCATAAATTCAATTGACTGCTTAGGACTATTAAATGAATAAATGATGTTGCTAATTTGGCTTATTGTCCGCAATGGGAAATGAGAGAGACAACAACTATGAAACATGTCCTCCAGTTTGACCAATGTCAAGCTGTCACTGTCACTGGCATGGAGAAGGCAAGAATGGATGAATTATGCAACTGTGAGTGGCTGGATTCACTGACCCGGGGTTTTTTGTTTCGTTGTGGTGTCGAGGACAAAGCTAGGAGCCAGATCATAAAAATCCTAGGCCAGGAAAAAGTTATTGAGAAGTTATCCAAATACTTTCGACAGGCATAAAGTGTTGACGTCCAGCTGCGTAGATGGAAGCCACATTCCAATCCTGGCCCTTAGCAAAAGAAAACTTCATGCAAGTGCCTGGCGGTACTTATGGTGCCTGTTCAGAATGGCTGACTAGCTGGTCAAGGTAAGATTACTACTATATTTTACTGCAGTAAGACAGTAGGCAGAAAGGTGAATTTATTCATGGTTTGATTGCTGGAGTGGCTCATCCAAGGATGCACACAGTCTACAAGACTGAGCACTGCATAGTAACCTTTTAATGTATCGCCTAGTGCTGCTGTACCTTTGTGGAAATTGAATTTAGGAGAATAAAAGCAACATGGAGAACTCTTGAAAATAAGTGACGCTCTACTCTTTTTCTCCTTTTCCGACTGCAACATGACGTGCACTACAAAACCTGTGGAATAATTTCATCAACCATGAATACTGCCAATGCAGATGATGAAGCAGTTAGAGAGGCACTCAGAACACGGCAGCAATCTTTTGACTCCATCAAGGTGTCACCTCTGTTGGGTCAGTGAATTGGTAATGTAATATTTCTTGGGCAAGTTTGCTCTTGGTATGAGAAATGGAAGTAGGTACTAGTTTATTTTCCCTTGGTGGCTCATGGTGTCACAATAAAATGTAAATGGTTCTTCGTTTTTATTAACATTTCTGTCACAGTTCTTACACTGTGTGGAGGGAAGGAGGGAATACAGGTGTGTAGACAGAATATTGCTGTATGATGACCAAATAACTGACCAAACGGTCCACAGTGCTGCCAATAAACCTGAAACATAATAATACTGTAACTGAAATCAGCTCAGGCCTTAAAGTTCAACAATCAAGAACCAGGTGCAGGAAAATAAAGTTGAGGGACATCACAAGTGGCATAAGGAAACCCTTTATGTACTGTATAAAAGGTGAGACGTGAGAGCCTCTCAGGCTGCCTAGTAAGTTTCTCAGCATTTCAGGGAAAGGTTGCATTGTTGGAACCTTTCAGCGGGGAGCCTTTGGTCTCACTCGTTGCTCTCTTGTAGCTGACGTGCCCAGTCATTTTGGGTTTGCTGCACATTTCCTGCTGGTGGCTAGCAGCGTTGAGAAGCCTTCTACAGCTGAAAACAACTATGTACCAAATAAAATAGGTTTCTGGCTACAAAACTGGTCTAAATGCTCTAAGCGTGCGAATTATTCATGTGGCATTAGCCTGACTTGTTCAAATCTAATTTACCAGTTTGTGAAATGTAATTCACTACATGTAATGTAGGTTTGCTGTCCAGTATTTATTTAGGTGTTTGGACATATGGTATGCTAATATACAATATAGTATTTTAAAAGCCATATCTAATATAATGGGAGCAGCTGTGCTCAGATTTGTAAGTTCACTGGTTCATATCCCTTCTACATCCATGGCTGAACAAGCACCTAACACCCCAAACTGCTCCCCGGGCGCTACATGCGTGGCTGCCCACTGCTCTGAGTGTGCTCACCACTGTGTATGAATGGATGGTTAAACTGCAGACAACAGTTTTAATAGAATGGGAATGTGATTAATAACTGACAAATAATAATAATAATATTAATAGAAATAGAGAGTAACTATTATTTTTTTGTGACATTCACATATCCTCTCTGTCTCCCTGATGCACAGTAACACACACATACACACACACACACACTCACTCGCTCTGATTAAGCCTACCATGTGTTTCAGGGATTAGACTGTGTATCTCTAAAGGGGCACGCCATACCATCTGTGCAGGGGCTGGACAAAAACCACACACACGCATGCACACTTACGTACACACACACCTAACTGTAACCTTTACCCTCAAATCAAGTTTTAACAGGTTTTAACCCAGGAAATGTTGCCAGGGCCACCCAATAGGTCCACACAATGATAAAAGTTCCCCACAACATAATGAAGCAAAAGCATGTGTGTTCTGGAGGACGTCTTTATTACTGTTGCGTATTTTGCTCATAAACACACACACATTGAAACACAACAGGAAGAATTCTGCACCACAGCTCAATTGTGATCTACAGGTCACACCGTATTATTATTTTTTATTATTATTTGGGAATTAGAAGAGAGTGTAATTGATTTATTTGTGTTGTTTATATGTTTCATTGTTTATGTGTATGTAAGTGACCATCAGTCAGAAATCATTCTTGGATGACTAATACATTAGCACTCAGGCTTCTACTGAGTTTGGATTAAATGAACAACAAGAACTACTAACAACAGACTAACATCTAGATGGAAACAGAGACTTTTCAAACCTGTCACAGACTTTTCAAACCTGACCTGATTGCATAAGATTCGTGTATTGTATGAGTGTTTCAACTAGGCTCTGTTGATAGATAGATAGATAGATAGATAGATAGATAGATAGATAGATAGATAGAGCTCGTGAGCAGTTGGCCAGCCATGTGCAGCTCCTGATGTTCATCAATCACTTTGCACAAGAAGAGCCTGCTGAAAAAAAACGTAGGCTGCGACTGTCCAAGGGTTTACCACCAACAGTAGGGCTCTGGTTAAGTGGTCATCAGGCTGCTTGTTATAAGGTCTTCTAAAACATGCCTGGAGGGATTTACTCTTGGATAACCAGTGGAAAGACTAATTTCGATCTCTGCTGCCTGTTACATCAGGAATTTAATTGCAATGGGGCAGTATAGATTTCTTGAAGAACTTCACTCTCAGCCCCTTTCCATTGGTCACGAAGCCCCTGAAGATTTCCAAGTGCAGTAGGAGGTAGGGAAGTAGTTTGTCCATGAAAAAGCAATTTGGAAAGAGAGGGCAACCTATTTCATTGTCATGCAGCAGCAGCTCTTATTAGTAAAAAGGAAAAAATGTGCAGGTTCAAATACTTCTATTGAAACCACCAATACTTACTCATTCACTTAAAAATGATTAATTATAAGTATGGTTAACTTTCAGTGTGGCAATGTGAAGACAATACTTTTCTCCACCAGCCTCTGCATATAGTATTGTCTGTGTTTATGTTTTGGCAACATACAACACTTGATCTAGGTCTTTGTGACATTTTCGTGTCAGTGGTAATTGTACACAAATAAACATTATGTTTCAGTTTGAGAGCTTCCTGCAACCTGAATATCTGCAGTGCAATTGTGTGGCTCTGTTGTGGGGTGAGTTTCTCTCAGAAGTAATAAATATATTTTTATGTCTCACACACCTATCACGACAAGTTTTGGGGATTTGGATTTGTTAGAAAACTCCTGGTGGAAGACAGTAGACAGCAGCTATTGAGAAGTGATACAAACACAGTTCAGTAAATCCTGATACAACATACTCATTGCAAACTACAAACATACAGTGTATTGAGAGTGTTTCAAACAGTCTTAAGTTCATTGACCTTTCTACTGTTAAGTGAAATATACATTACAGTGAAATATACACTTTCTTTAATCTTTGATTTTGTCTAATATGTACAGCATTTTAAAAAGCAGTACTGTGCTTTCATCTGTTATATTGTTACTGCAGATTTCTCTTCATGTACTACAGTGCTGCATTAAAATTGCAAAAGATACACGGAACATATCTAAATATAGTAATGTTCTTCATTCTGAGGTTGGACGGATACATGTATTACACATTTGAAAAGTGGAGACTGATGGTTTGCATTCATTCATTCCATTTCATTAACTGAATATATGTCTGTGTTTCTAAACACTATTTTCACATACCATGTATACACCATGTACAGTGTTTATATTGTATGACATTTTTTCAAACTTGAGTTTTCCTAGCATCAGTAATCCTAATATTGATTTTACATCTGACTTCTCATTTTGCCCTATCACCAGGGTAGTTTGCCCACCACTTTGGTTAATGACGGTTACAACCCAGCTCGCTATGGGTAAAGGGGTGTAACATAAAAGAGCCAGGTGGAAACGGGTTAGAGAATTGGATGGTGATTATTTGAGTGTGTATATATTTACTATTGCTATTTTATTTTATTTTATTTTATTTTCAGTCATTCATTCATACTAGTAGAAAAATGGACACTCAGCTACCTAAAATGACTAGAGACCATCCTTGAAAAAAAGTTTTAGTTTGTCCCAAGTCCTATACACCAGTGTTTTTCGACCACTGTGCTGTGGCACACTAATGTGCCGTGAGAGATCGTCAGGTGTGCCGTGGGAAATTATCCAGTTTCACCTAATTGATCTAAAAAACATTTTTTGAAAACAAATGAATTATTATCTCCAAATAATATGCCATTGTCAAGTGTCTGTGTATATATATCTGTCTGTGTGTGTATATATATATAGAGAGAGAGTTATATATATATATAACCTTTTTCTTTGTGTTTATTTGATTCCTATTCAAGACACTTTGACAAGAATGACTTTATATTGTTAATATAGGCTATACAGAGTTTCATTTTTTTTTAACATTTTTGCGGTTGGTGGTGTGCCTTGTGATTTTTTCAATGAAAAAAAAATGTGTCTTGGCTCAAAAAAGGTTGAAAACACTGCTATACACTCACATGGAAGGGGTGGAGCTTATGACCTATACTGCAGCCAGACACTAGGGGGAGCTCTACTTGCTTCGACTTCACTTTCAAGGAGCTGTTCCACCGTCCATCTTTATACAGTCTACGGTCAAAATAAATAATGTGAGCCAAAAAACTTCACCAGAAAGGAAGTATAAGCTAAAACACAACAAAGTTCCATATGAAAACAACCAAACACAAAATGGATCGGGGAGGAATCAGGATGTTGAAAATCAGTCTTGATCCTGAAGTCGTCCAGGCCTGATAACTTAAAGCAGATTAGACGTACTTACACAGAAATGCTCATGTTCCATAACAATGATAAATACCTGCAAAAGTCATTCTAGGCCTCCTGAGCCTCAGCATGTGAATGCAATGTCAGCAAGCCCTCCTGAGGAATATTTAATTATGAAAATATGACTGGAACATATGATCTACTAGAAAATGATGAAATTCCTGACAAGTATATGTTTTAAGTTGGTTTTATCATATATTGCAGGAATGGATCGAACACAATTCCAAGCCCTATAATAATTCTTGCAATCATAAGATCACCACTTCTTGGAGGGACTGCTTGGATCAATATGTTCACTTAAAATGTATATTTTTCATTTTCTCCTGCTTTTGCCACTGCATGATATAATAATAATAATAAAAAGACAGAGTGAGTGAGATAAGCGAGCGAGAGAGAGAGAGAAAGTGGAGGTAACACAGGCAGAGAGGGCAGGGCACCACCACAGTTGTCTGTCAGTGAGATAAAAGCAGACAGGAAAGAAAGGCAAATGGAAAAAAATAGCAGAGCAATACAAGAGCGGGGCTGAAATGTTTGTATATAGGTCAGCCAGCAGCGAGGGACATTCATCCATCAAGATTCCATCACGATTCCATCAAAAATGCAAAAGACGCAACTTTTCTGATAGATTAAAAACACACAAAGAACAACTGTCAAAATATTCAGCCGAGGTGACTGAGCTGGATGGTGTCAAGTAATGAGGCGGCATGTGACTCACCACAACACCCATTTGCACAAAACAAACAAAAAAATAAAAATGTATTAGCAGTGACTACCAGGTCTCCCTGTAAAGACACACATAAATGCACCAGCACAATCTCTCATCACGTGTTAAGTCTCTAATTGGCGATGATAGAAGCCAGATGAGGGAATTTGTGGCACCAAAGACCCCTGTAGTGTCAAGCTTTAAGATGGGGGTGGTGCGCGCGTGTGTGTGGATGGGGGTGGGCTAAATCATATAATCCACGATTTAGCTTTTACCAGTGTGTGTGCTTACCTGCCGCATGTGGCAGTGAATGCACGTCACTTGTGTTTGTACGGATGTACACACTAGGCACTTGTATGTGGGCATAGGTGACTTCTTTTGTTTTCACACACAACCACACTTGAAGGCAAAGCCATCCCTTGTGTGTGCTCATATGCATGCAAGAGCCACTGCTTGTGCACTTGGCTGTCATAATAGGCATACTTGTAAGACTGTGTGTTTTATTAAGTGCTGGGAAAGAGCCTAGCTTGAGAGGCTCAGGGGAGATGCAGTCAGATAGTGTCTCAGCTAGAATATAGCAAATAAAAAAAAGAGAGCAGAGAAACAGACCGTTTGCCTGAAATCTTCACAACTGATACTCTGTCAACAACTCCGAACTATCTTTACCGGCAGGGATGGGTGAGGTGGTGTAGCGGGTGGAGGAGGAGGGAACAAGGGAATAAGATAAAATGAAAAAGTGGAAGAGGCAGTGGCAGAGGCTCTGCCAGAGGAAGAGAGAAATAGAAACTTGCGACATGTTCAACGACAGGCTGAGCAGACAGAAAAATATCATCAGCAGTGAGACAGAGAGAATACATTATAGTAACAATATAGCTAATAGAATACACTTCCGATTTCAGATGTTTTCTTAATGCGTCTTATTATTATTTTTATTTTTTATAGATTTTTATATTGCTGTTTTTTAATTCTATTTGTCTTTGACTTTGTCTCCTTGCACCTGTCACTTTATGGGAGTGACAGCAACAAGACAATTTCCTTGAAGGATTAATAAATGAATATTTATTATGATCACTGGCCTCTATCTATCTATCTATCTATCTATTTTTTTTTTATTTTATTTTATTTTTTAATTCAGGCAAGGAATGCAGACCAGGTTTATTCCTACAATCTTCAGTCTTTTGCTTTTTTCCCCTTCTTTTTGTCTTTGTACTTGCTTTCCAAGAGTGACATGTGATGATCAATATCAGTTAATGCGCTATGTGCTACAGTACAGAGTTGAAGCTAGCAAATGGTTTGCTTTGTCTTCCATGGAGACTTGGCGCAGTGGAATACAGGTTATATGTAACTGTTTTTGTGAAGTGGAATAATACTTTGTATCTTGATTAGATAAGCCATAGATAAACATTGTAGCTTGTTACAGATAGATGTAGATGTTTTAATGGCATTACTACTGTGTCAGTGTTGCGTGTGAATGTGCTGAACTCAGAATATGAATGTTTTCTGGGGAGCAGAATGTATTTGTTTGCAACTAATAAACAGCTACAACAGCATTGGTAAGTGGCGCATTTGTAAATGACACGGAATGCCCCCCGTAACCGGTACAGCTGAAGACGGTTCATATTTGAAGTTGAATGAATTTATGAATATTTGAAGAGTGAATTTAACAAACACGTCAGCACAGATTGTGCTGGAAAGGTGTCTGCCACATCAGCAACTAATCTGAAATGACATATCGAGTTGAATCATCACACCAAACGTAAATCACAGAGTCTGTTATTCTGTGGCAGTATACAGTAATCCATTTGGTCTGGGAAGTGGCAATGATTGGTAGTTCAACTGAAAAAGAATAGCTCAGTGGAGATCATTAAAAAAAGGTATGGAATAAACAAACCATATTTATGACTGTGAAATGACTACAGACTTCAAGACTGAAAACAATGAGTGTGAATGTGCTTGTTTTTATCCACAGTAGCAGCCAAATGTTTTGACACATGTTCTCATTTAATGTTTTGTCTTTATTTATTTATTTTTTCATTATTATTATTATTTTCTGCACTGATGACAGCTTTGCGCACTCTTGGTGTTCCCTCACTCAGCTTCACAACATGCTT
Organism: Chelon labrosus; assembly: GCF_963514085.1. Lineage (NCBI taxonomy): Eukaryota > Metazoa > Chordata > Actinopteri > Mugiliformes > Mugilidae > Chelon > Chelon labrosus. The sequence goes on along the minus strand of NC_140342.1, from coordinate 1,855,582 downwards.
TGACAACACAGTCCTTAATTCAGGTCCTGCCAATAAAGTTGATTTGAGAGAAAAGCCTACTGAGCGAATGTGTGAGAGGATTGGATAAAATTAGAGCGAGGGACAGACAAACACAGACACACACACAGAGAGAGAGAGAGAGAGAGAAGCAAGGGATGAACTGTGTGTGAGAGAGAGAGAGAGGCTGAGAGAGGGAGGGAGGGACTTAAAAGGAAAAAGAGAGAGCTGAGAGCATACACAGATTTGAGAGGGCAGAGGGAAGAGAGAGCAAAAGGCAGATAGAGCATGCTTTTAGTTCAACAGGAGGAACAAACACAGAGAGGGACATTACCACATAGAGTTATGTGAAACATTCGGACTTAATCGACTCATCGGCAGCATGGAGGGACACTGAGAGCCTTGTGCGAGGTAACTGCTCTGCTTTTCACTCCTGGCACTGCTTATTGATAAGAAAATGTAGAAAAGGCGCACTGACACCAGAATCTTTCAAATGAACTCTCTGCGGCTTGTGCAAAGGCTCTCAGCGAGGGTTTAAGCAACGTGTTGCCAACTATCAAGGTTATTCCTTTATTTAATTTGATAGGTGGGGCAGTAAGCCGTGGGGGTTAGGGCGCTACTAGGTTCTCTTGAATCAATTAAAGAAGTGACAGCTACTGTAGGACAGCTGCAATCAGGACATGCTGCGCATTCCTAAACAAGACATGTTCACTTTGTACAGAACAACATGCCAGTTGTTTAAGCGCTCTGGTCAGTTATCAGTGTGTGATAATGAATATGTTGGTATGACGCTTGACGGCAGTTTTCGACTCAGCATTCATTTAGCAGGATATACGACATGCTAGGAGGGTTAGAAGAGAAGTTACAACAATGGTTATCCTCTGAGATATTCAAAACTAAATTGTGTACCTTATTATACAATTACATTTCTGGCTTTTGTACACTACCCTCACAGGTCCAAAAATATCCCTGAAGTTGACTATTGGCCTTTTCAGCCACATGGAAACGAGGTCCTTGCAAAATTAGGTAAAACAGTATCTGTAAACTTATTAATCATTAACATACCATTTTAAAAGCCAGGACTTGTTACTAATGAGAACACATATCCTGTGCTCTGGATGGACAGAATTGCATCTGTCTTTATGAATAGAAGTGAGCTAAGAACTAAAAACATACACAAATGTTTATGTCACTGTGGAATAGCAACTGATCTCAAGGAAAGATCATCAGAGAGCAACGCTTGCATCCATTTGGGATTGTGTTTGTGTCCACCTGATGAAGACTATATTTTACGATACGTCTCATGAGACCTAGCTGACTGTGTTGGATGAGAGTGTACTACACCCACTGATGAAAAGACTTAACTGTCTACACTTTCACTGAATAAAACACAGGAATTGGAGCGTAGTGTTGCACATGACAAAGATAAGTAACTTGGGAGTTTTCTGACAAGCCACAAAAGCACTGTGATTCTTAACTTTAAGCCATCGCATGCTTACAGTGGGGAGTGTGATAGCCATCTGTGGTTATAAATCAAATGGCGCTGTGACAAATGGTGGTTTAGATGTGCTGGCAAAAGCAAGGATATTTCCATAATTCAATGTAGATAGTGTGTATGACTGTATAATAGATTTTCAAGGCAATACCCAACTCTATCCAACTTTAGTCAACAAATATAAACTGTGACCACAACAAATGTGTTTATATCAACACCATGATCTCTACATTTCCTTAACTGAAATGCTTTTGTTGCCTAACCCAAACCTTCTATGGGTCTCTGGACTGCAAAGGTGTTAGTCTTCTGTAGTGCACTCAAATTAATATAATACACATGGAGGTTGTCAAAGGTTGTCACCACTTTATATGGCATTTTTGTTGTTGAATAATCTTCTGCTTTACTGCCACCACTTACTGGACTGAAGCAGGTTGTTGTATGATTACCTATGAAAACACCTATTCCTTTTTTATGCATGTTAGCGGACTTATTTGTCTGCATCACTGCAGGTCTTTCCTGTACACATAGACAGTAAAGGTCTGCAGGAAGCTTAATTCTTTGAAAAAGGGTTCCGGGTACTTTAGGCATAAACACTGCTTTAATTATGTTTTATTTTTAAACCTCCTCCGACAGTGAGGGAGACAGCATGCGCTATTTCAGCAATGTCTGGGTGGATGGATGTGTCAACAAAACAAAAAGACTGGAACAATGGAGTTGTTGGAGTGCTGTTTGTTGCTAGTCCCGTCTTTCAAGTCAACATTACTTTTAACCATGCTTGTTCTAAAACTTTAACCATGTTTATTATGGTATAATCATGATGATTCAGGGTGACCAAACTTTGCCCAAATATATTCATTTGGTGCTTGCATTTGACCTTTCATGCAGCATTAGATCACAAAAGGTTTTTAATTAGATTCCTATTGTGTATCTGTGGCATTTTTCAAGCCTGCTATGCATTATGCATTACTTAACATCAGTCTGAGGCGGTGTTTACTGTGTTTTAGTCTGCGTTAACATCAAAGGTCTTTCTACTAAACCACCTGTTCCCACCTACGTTTGTGTTGCATGTCTCATACTGTGCTTCTTACACATAACACTAGACAAAATAATAGTAACCTATTACATAATCTATCAATGACTGCATCCGACACAACTCACACAGACCATACAGGCAAATCACCATCTGCAACGGACACACTGAAGCAATAATTCAAACTAATGCTTTCAGTGCCATATTTAGAAGCCTGCAATGAATAAATCACATTTACAGGCAGAGAAGAAGAAAAAAGGGGAGCTATGCCTTCAGTCTGGGCTTAAAGATTGCTTCTGTTGCTACTGGTGCTGCTACCACTGGGCTGTGTGGCTCCTGGTGAAAAGTTCACGTAAATACGTAGATAAATACGATGAAAGACAGGTTCTGCTCTGACAATGTATTGGTTCACGTGGATGACATACAGGTGTCAGACGTGTGCAAAAAGATTCACAATAAATTGAATGTTAATATTACAGATCCTACCGTTAGAGAATGAGAATCACTGAAGCTGTCACTCACTTGTAAATAGTTAAACAGTTTTAAACAAAGACACAGCTCACCTACAGTGTAATAAATACACTGTCCATAATAGTGTCTCTACATGATACACTTCAGTATAAAGATTTCAGTTACTGCTGATTGCATCCCTCAGTGGACTAACCAGATGTGATAGCAGTGATGTTTTGGCTTATTCAGCAGGGTTTGCCTCCAGCTAAAAAGAAACAGAGAGGTGGTTATTCAGGATGGACTTCATTTTGTTAGACATTGATAATTCAGCAACACTTCTTGTAGAGCGCTACCTAGCACTCAGAAATAGTCACAGTCAGAAGAAGCTATCAAATCTTCACTGGTTATCTCCTAAAGCACTGCTGGTTGACTGGAGCTTCAGATGTGGCCACAGAAAACAATGAGGACACCTCCTGGGAAAAACCCTAAGCCTGGCACGCAGAGCTGGCCTGCATCTTAGCTAACCCCCACTCAGAGAACACTGCCTGGAAGCCTCCAAGCACACGTTTCTTTTAGTTGCACTCCACTCCTTTGCTATAACATAGCTATATGGCCTCTAGCATTAGAACTGCTATGTGTCCACATACATTATCTGCACACGTTTTCAAAAAATTTAAATACAAACCCTCTACATATAAGCCTTTTCATAGAGTCACAGTCTTATTTTGGATGTGTAATTTGCTGATAAAAAGCAGAAAGGTGAGTGTTGCCCTTTTTTCCGACAGAATGCAGGCTGGCTGTCACTTATTATTTGTCAGTACAAGTTACAACATCAAGACGGCTCCCCCAGAAGATCTGTTCTCTCTGCCTATTATAATTCATCTTGAGCATTGTCATACTGTTAAATCAAAGAGTTTGAATATGATTTGAAATGTCTCCAGTCAGGTGAGAAGCTTATTATTAATGCTGACTTTGGATCATTCTTTATTGCTGCATGTAGATTTGATTTTTATTCATAGAAGCTAGTGTATTGTCTGACAAACTGCAATCTTTGAGCGTACAGAATGATGTATGTTCCGAGTCTGGAAGGCTAACTATAAATTCTTCTGAAAGTAGAAAGGTGTGTACTTCAGAGCAGCTTTTTTCATGACTCACACTTCAACTACTTGTCCAAGTAGTTGATGTGTGATGTAAAACTCTGAAGCTTTCTATGGCACAAACAATGAGAGTAGACTTTTTAAAAAAGAAGAAGTGAAACTTTTGAAATGAAAACCCCTCTATTCACATTAAACTGTGAGAAATGATGAACACAGTGTATTACGTTTGACATTTGGTGTTATAAATGTAAAGAAATCGACTTTTTGCTGAGGCAGGAGAAGGCTCAGGGTACAGCAAGTGGAATGCATGAACGGGAAAGGTTAGGGAACGATTGTGGTTTATGTTCTCAAATCAAGATTTTTGCAGAGAGACTTATGGACTTCATAGCCTGATTTGTGCTGGGACATGTTTGGAAGTTCAATTGTCAATAAATCTGTTGGTTTCCGTGGACTTCAATTAAATTCTGGAGCAATCTAATATAAAAGGAAGAAGTATACATTCAATTTTCAAGAGTTATGCTGAAGTATATGATTATATACCGTATGTAGAGTAGATGTTTTCGACCTTCTAGTGTGCTGAAGTTTCTCAATAGTAGTGTGGAGAAAGAAGAGCTAAAAATCTATAAACTACAGCCATTCATGGTCTGCATAAAAAAGCAGTCCATGAATAAATAAATAAATAAATTTCCCCCTATATTTCCTATAAAATTGCTTTTTCCATTGTCAAGTGCTGGTGATAGATGGAAATGAATGAGAGTAATGCATTGGCAGTGAGGAGCGTTGCTGTACGGCTCCAAGTGGGGCAGCTCGCCTTGTTCCACCTCAGCGGAAGATTGATGACTTCTGGGTTTTCAGGGATTTGCACCTGTTCCTCCTTCTCTGTCTCCCTCTCTATCCTCCTGCCCTTCACTGCATGCTCCGTTCGTTTTCCATCCTTGCTTCTCCTGACTCTCTTCTCTCTAATGGCTTTATTAGAAAATGACATTGGCTTTGTTTGAAAGGTATGATTGTAGTAAAGATGTTATTTGTATATGAACGTAATGTAATTTGTATGAACACATGTATTATTTTTTAAGCATTTAGTATTAACCCCTTAATAAAATAAACAAACAGTTTGTTTTCCATCCATATCTTATGGTGTAGATCACATTACAATTTTAGCATAATGCACATTTTACACCCACCATATTTAACAGTGCTGGTCAAACACTCCATTCTCACTAGTTTTAATAGTTTTTAATTATTGCAGTCAGTTCTGCTGCTGTCAAGGAAAGACTTCCTGTGTACATCTACATGGTAAATACATCTTGTATTTACACTGATTCTGAGGGTGTCCTGTGGTGTCTGGTAACAGAATGTTGTTAGTGAGGGCCTTTGGGTCCTATGGGTTGAGGGGAGGGGCCTCTGTGGATCATCCCACAGATACTTGATCAGTTTGGGATCTAGTGAATTTGGAGGCCAGGTCAACACCTTGTGCTGTTCTTCATGTTTTTTTTTAGTTGTTCCTGAACCGTTTCTGTGTGTGTGTCTGTGTCAGACTGCATCCTGCTGGGGATGGCTGCTGCCATCAAGGAGTGTCATTGTTATGGGGTGGGGGTGCCTGGTCTGCTACGTGTCTAAGTAACATCAACACACGTCTAAAGGTTTCCCAGCAGAATACTGAATTGTTACAAGGTGGTCAAAGCTATTTACTTCACCATGATATGTTACCTACATATGAAAAAGTAGGGATGTCTTGACATTTCTACTATCTCTTATCCTCACCCATGCACCTTGGTAGCAGGTGAAGTCATGCCAAAAATAAAACATTTTCTAGAGTAAATGTTTATCGTCCATATGATGATAATGTCGGCGCAGCGGTGCAGTGGTTAGTCCTGCTGCCTGGTGGTTTTCTGTTCATAGGTTTGCATGTCCTCCCTGGGCCAGTGTGGGTTTTCTCAGTCTAAGAACCACTTTAATTGTATATGAAAAATCATATACAGTGGATCAACAAAACGCAAAATAGATTGGTTGAGTTGTCATCTCTTTAGATATACATAAAAAAGTATTAATTTCTGAGGTTGTCAGCGAAGAAAAAAACAGAACAAAGGCAGAAGGTTTCATCTGTCATGAAGAGGAAATACTGAACAAACACACTGATTTATGTTATTATGTCTTAACCTAATGTGAAGACCAATTCAGCTTCTGTCAAATGCGCTGGTGGTGAAATTAGACACATGGCCCTGATTTCACTCACACAGACATGTACTCCAAGTCCAGGGTTTCCTAAACTACTAAACACAATGTATGGCTGGAAACTGTGTTGCGTTATAATGAGATTGATGACTATGGAGAACATGTTTTTGTACAACCACACTGGTACTCCATTCAAAACAGTATCTCATTATGATATTGAAATATTATAAAGTCCTTAAACAAAGGATGATAACGTATAATACAGGACATCATGGTTCCCCAACATTGCAACATTGGAGTGCTACTACGCAGATGTCTTTGTCTGTCTGACTGACCTCTGGGTTTGCACAACCTGCACCACATATTTTTCTGTTTGGTCTGTAACTCAAAGTGTGGAGAAAGTGCACCACTTGGATCATGTGCTTTCCTGAGAGGACTGCCTTAAGACATTCATGGCAGCTGCATGGGCAGAAGGGCAGAGATATTAGCTCAAGTAAGGAACCTCACAAGCTTCGGAAATAACAGGCCAAGACCCCCCCAGATTTAACACAATCGACTGGAAGTGAAAATGTCTTTACAGAAGTAGAAGCACAGCAGCACTCATTTTTTGCTGTGGTTCTGGATTGACACCATGGCCTTTTGTCATTATCTGTGAGACAGTTTGAAGAGTCATGTCAGTGGTTATGATCTGCAGCCCAAGGTTCATCACATTCACTCAAACTATGGTCTAGAAAAGGGTTTTAGTGTTTTTGAGCAGTGTAATTAAAGCGATTCTTGTCCTTGGATACACATTTTTCTATTTTTTTCTGGCATAGATTGTTTTGCGAAAATATTGTGTTTCAACTGGCAGCACCTTTAGTGCCTGCCCCTCATGATCCTTTCCTAAAGCTAAGAAAGTGCTGAAACCTAACCAAGCAGCAAATGGAAGTGAGAGGACAGAGCAACCAACACAAAAGTAAATAAAACAAGTGGAAAGAGTAAAAATAAAAAGTAATGGTCAAGGCATGGTCACAGTCTGGACAGAGGTCCTAGATACACCACCACCCCTCCCTCTAACTTCTTAAGGTGGAATTTTGTCTGTGTTCCTGCCACTACCTTTGTACCTTTGTACAAGTGATGGAACACAAACACAAGTGCATTTTGGTCAATGTACACAAATCAACTGACGTAATAAGCCATTTAAAAGCCATAGTGCAGACAGGAAGCCTATTTTCAAAGTGTGTTCTGTATCAAAAACAAAAAGATCCATGGTACTCAAAATATCCATGGATGTGAATCAGCTGATTAAATGGTATGACCAGTTCATAGACTGCAAAGAAAATAACAACAACAACAAGGCAGAACTCAAATCAATACTTAGCTACTAAGTAAAATAATAAAACTATGAAGTAGTAGTTTTTATTATTTTTGTCAGTTTGGAGTTGCAATGAAGTCCTGCAGACATAAGCCTCTGGCTGACTTGTTCAGGATGGAAGAGAAACTTTCTAAGCTGTATTGGTGATGTCCAAAGTTATATTCAAAAAACTATTCAGACCCCTTTATATTTTCACATTATTGACTTGTACATTTAGGATAAACTTGACATCACGCTACACTCAAATCACACTGACAAAGTATTCTATAGCTTTTGCAAATGTATTAAAAATCAAAAGCTGAACTCTGTCTTGTACAAAACTATTCAGACAATTAATTTAATACTTTGTAGAGTCTCCTTTTGCAGCAGTTGCAGCTTTGAGTTATGCAGATTTAAATTGCACACCTGGCTTTGGATGATTCGATTCTTCCTGTCAATGTTGGCAGTTTGGTTGGGAATCTGGATTTTGACTAGACCACTGAAAGAAAATCAGACTTGTCCCAAACCCTCTCCAGTGTTATTTTAACTGTGTGCTTCAGATCACTGCCACAGCGATGTGTGAACCAACAAGTTTAACTGCATTCATCCTTCCTTCACATCTTACCAGTCTCCCCGTCTTTGATCCTGGGAAGAACCCTCACAGCATGATGCTGTCGCAACCATGTTTCGGTTTAGGGCATATACTAAAGAAAGAATGTTTTTCCCCTCAGCTCTTATTCCATGCTCAGCTCTAGGAAGAGTTCTGGTGGTTACAAGCTTATTCTATGTTGCAATTATTACTGGGGCCACAGTGCTCCTGGGAACACGAGGGGATTTAGATTTTTTTTCTGTGCTTATATCCTGATCTATGCCTCACCACAATTTTATCACACAGGTCTACAAAGCTTTCCCTTGAATCTTTTGTCTTCCTTCTTGTCCTAACCAGCATTGTGAGTTACGGGAGCTTATATAAACAGGTGTGTTCCTTTATAAATTAGTTTCAATCAATTGAGTTTGTCACAGTGGATTCCAGTGGGATTACAGGATATTTAAACCATGCACCTGTCCACAATTTGCAGTCTCACAGCAAAGGGTCTTATCCACATGGGTAAATGGGTGATTTGAGTTTTTGATTCTACTGTGTTTGCCAGAAAAATATATATATTTTTTTCCTTAAATACTAGCTCAAGAGACTTGTGGTGGGTTTTGTCCCCATTTGTACCTGTTGTCAGTTACTGTCTGTAGTATATCCAGACATCTACCAGCTCAACACTGTTGTTGTCATTTGATCTAAGAGTCTAAATGCTGCACTAACCAATCATGTTAGAACAGGTAATACACCAACTACCTGTCCATCAGTGTCTTGCGGTGGGATATGTCATGTGAAGAGATGTGGTTAGATGTGGAAAAATACAGTATTTGATGGTGTGCTGAGGTGTGGACAGAATCAAAATATAAAATGGAACGAAATATGCAATCGGAATCGAGAGCATCTACAAATTCGTCCGCACAGTGAGAGGAAGAGGGAGAGAGTCCGTATCTTAGCTGAGAAGTCATTGCTGCTGTGGCTGATCGGTGGCTGCTGTGCTAGAATTACTTTGACACTGTCTGGGTCTTTACAGATCACTGCAGTGGAACTGGGCCAAGAAAACCCTCCAACTTGTCACATCTCACATGATTTATGCTGTATGGATTAGTTTTACTGCATATCCTGAATTTTAAATTATATTATAGGTAACTTGTCACATATGCTGGTTGAATCACTGATATCTCTGGGCCTTTAAACAGCCCACACAGCCAGGGCAACAGCTGGGAGTGTTGTAATTTTTTGCCTTCAACCACATGATGAAACCTGATCAATCTTGACTTGGTTTGATTGCGTGTTGTTTATGTCTTTTCTTAGGACGTACACGCAGTGAAAATAATTGTGCACTGATATTGGTTCACTTCTGTGATTTAACGAAATTCTTGAAGGACACTAATTAATTTGCCATCAGGCTGATCTTTAGATACACCTTTGCTGTGTGAAGCTACTTCAGCGTTTATATCTGGCTGCTCACTTCTCCTTGACTGTAGGTCCTGTCTCTTCAGCAGTTCAGCCCTTCTGTGTCCTGCTTTAATATGTGTTGATACTGTGGACTTATTGCTTTCCCTGCTGCCATAACTTTGTTTGCTGGCTGTCACTAAGGTGTTTGCATGTTATTTAAATTTGCTGATGCTGCAACCTTTCAAACATACGATTTGAGGTGTCCTTGTTGCTCGGTTCACCATACTGCTTTGGGTGTCATGGAGGACAGAACAAATTCATCATTATAGCTACTAATTATCAGAATGTCTCCTTTAATAATAAAATATAACATATGAAAAACTAACTCTCATTAACATTAAAGATATGATGGGGACAAGATGTTTCCAAGATGCTCTCCTTCCAAGTTCTTGATAAACCAAATTTACTAATGTCAGACAATTTCAGCTTTTTGTCCATTTTTTTCATCTGTGTCTGGTTGGATTCTTCATTTATAAACTATAAACTTGCGGTATAAGCTTACTGTTCCATTTGCTTGATTTTGGGAAATGTTCTGGAATGAAGAAGCTGAAACAATAAAGTGTGCCACTTTTTTTATTTAGACCAGACAAGACAAAAGGTACTGCTGTTAATGTTGCCCTGCGATTAAAAAGGCCCTAAATGTTCAAACTAATTACACTGTCCAGACATTTACCTTTACCTTTGTGGCTTCATTGTTATTACAAAACTTTCATCTTGCACAGTTACTTGAATCCAGATAGCACATCACTAATTGCATAGTTTAGTGCAGTGCCGTTACCACCCTCAATTCACCTGTTGTTGTGCGTATTGGGTGGTCGATATCTACAGTACACACATTGCTACAGTGAATGTATTAGAATATACTAGAAGAAAATGCTGATTTTCACAACACAAGTTTATCTAACAAACTTATTGTATCACACAAAGGACCTATGTATCACCATGCTCAATGCGACACGTAGTGCTCCTCTGGGTAATTCAGTTTAAGCCATTACGATGGACAGGAGAGGGCATAGGCTGCTTGTGAGAACTCAAGGTATGATGGGAAAAGTCCCAGTACGCCAAAGGTTCACTTAAAGCACTGGTTATTAGTCATATTTTTGCAAATGCTATATTAGCAGATGCAATTCCCAGTAAACATAATGTCTCACTTGGTATGCCGCTCACCTGCCTGACTTCCAATGCTGTTTAAATGCAGTCCATTACAGGTAACTACCTTGCAGTGGGCAAAGGGTTAATAAACCAAAACGAAAACACAGACCAAAGCTGTTCATTCCAAATGTAACAGTACTCTATAGCTGTCAACGTAAGTGCAGAGTCTGACAACTGTGCTGAAGCTCTCAGTGCCTGCAGCCTCAGTCAGTTACAAATCAGCCACCTCTGTCTATACACAGAAGTTGTGCCTGTCGCTAACATAAAGAGGGTACATCCCCACAGGCAGCACAAACACTCAAATAATCCTCACACAGAAAATTTGATGAAATAAGTTTTCTGTCAACAGATCCCATATGAAGACGGAACCCAACTATGAATGCATCCTGCACTCGGAAGTACTGGTCATGTGTCAAAACCAGACACAGTATCAGCATATTATTTATGCATTAGGGGTCTATTTATGTCTCCTCCAGTTTGAATACCATCCAGGCAATAAATAAATAAATAAATAAATAAATAAATATGACCAGTCTTATTCTTACAGTGGAATCATCATGGAATGCCTAGTATAAGTATAGGTTCATGTTCCCACATATTTTCTCATGAGCCTGGTTGATAGTACTGATGCAGTCACTTTGCATAAAAGCCATCGCTGTAATTTCAGAATATTCTTTTAAGAACACATTAAGAACACAAATTAAGAACACATTCTGTTAATGCCAGTTCATGTTTTGCATGCAATTGTTTTGTACATTTTGTAATATTTCCACAACGTTCTTAAATGTTCTCTAAATTCATCAGTATATAACTTTTATTATGGGGGATATTTACAGAGAAAAAAATACCTCTGGATACAGTTGGTAGTCCTGCAACCAAGCAGAGCCGTTATGTTGTAAACACATTCAGTGACTTGTTTGACTATGTAGCTGTTTCTCTTCTGTCAATCACAATCTAAAGGCCTCCCAATCGCTTTGATTTGACCCGCTGATCTTTGCTGCAGGATAATCTGTTCCCAACGGAGGGCTTTCAGACCTACTTTGAACTACAAAAAAAAAAAATGTGGGTGGAGACTGGCTTTAAGGATTCCATGTTCCACGTTCCATGTGTTGGAATATGTTCTCTTTGTGTTTTCTTTCTTTGCCGAAGCCTAAAGCAAAACAGACTAACAGAGAACACGAGTGAAATATTTTGTTTACCATGCACCAATCAGGCATAACATTATGACCACCTGCTAATATTGTGTAGGCCTCCTGTATACCTTCAAAAAATTTGTGATTCATCAGAGAATGGACATGGGCATTCTGAGGGTGTCCTGTGTTGACTCAACCCTCTGTGGATCATCCCACACATACTTGATCAGTTTGGGATCTAGTGAATTTGGAGGCCAGGTCAACACGTTGTGCTCTTCTTTATGTTTTTTTTTTTTTTTTTTAGTTGTTCCTAAAGTTGTTTTTGTGTGTGTGCCTGTGTCAGGCTGCATCCTCCTGGGGATGGCTGCTGCCATCAAGGAGTGTTATTGCTATGGGGTGGGGGTGTCTGGTCTGGTCTAGGTGGGTGGTACATGTCTAAGTAACATCCACATGAATGCCAGGTCCAAAAGTTTCCCAGCGGAACACTGAATTGTTACAAGATTTTATTTACTTCTCCTGTCAGTGGTTTTAATGTTGTGGCTGATTGGTGTATCTTAATTTTTATTTTATGAGCTATCAAAACCAATCCCTGATTAATGATTGCTTCACATGAAAATATACCATTATCTTGGTATGTTTTTGTGATATTTGCTCATTATTTTCTGATTTTATGTTGGGAAACATTTTATAATTCACAGACATCTGGGAATTTGGTATCAGCTGTGTTAAGGTTAATGCCAGTAACTCCAAGAAATATCCTCCCTGTTGTTCCTGTAATATTTCCCTTGTTATTTCCTGCTTGAAATACCAGGTAACCGGGAAAGATCTTTCTGCTCTTCCCTGGCCGCTGCCTTAGATGTGTGATTGACACGGTCATTAATTAGCTACTTAGTGTTAAGCGATGCATGGAATATTACAGGAGACACCTGTCCATTTGAGTGAGAAAGAAATTTAAATAGCTTATTCTGACTGGCATTTCTCCCATATATTGACGCTCTGTCCATGCACTTTGATAAACAAAAACTGGATGCTCTGCAGGATCTTTAGCAGTTGTTCTAGACAGTTTAGCTGTTAGAAGTCTGTGTGATGTATTGAGGTCATTTGTTATATTTACGTGGCCTCTTTTTACTTCATTTGTACAACAAAAAACTCCTAGCATCCGGTACTTTAAACAGAAGTACCAGACTCACCAATCAGACCTCTATTTACGCTACTTACTACTTTCTGGCTTGGTGTTTCTTTAGCAAGAGTAGTGGAAGAGTGCAGAAACCAAAAACGTACAGCTATATTACTATTGGGGTTAACCTTACCAAGTCCAGTACTTACTTTTCTGTCCTGTCATGGATGAATGTGAAGATATGCCACACGTTACTGATGGGAAAATGAGATACAAAATAAAAGTGTTCAGTGCCAAGCATCAGACTGTATCATGACTACTTTCAACAGAAAGCATGTTACAACAAGAAGAAAAAACAATGATGATGATGATGCCGTCTCACATCCAGGTAACAAAGCACACTTAAAGGCACATTCAGCACACTCAGCTTTGACAGTTAAAATATCCAAATGTGGAAAGAATTAGGGTTGGACTAGTAGGACTCCTATTTTCAGGGGTAGAACAAAAATGCAGAGCTTTTACATTCCCTTTCCACCTGAGCTACCTCAGAGCTGGTATTACCAATTAAAAAAATATTTTGAAAGTGTGGCATATTGGTTCTCAAATTAGTAAAAATGATTAATTGTCAGATTGTCAGAATCAACAGCATCAGTATGTTTTTTTGATGCTGTTTTTGATGATGTTTTTTTCCCTGCCGAAGTCGTCACTGTTTTCTGTATATATATATTGCCAAATTCCGTGCTACTGTGACAAGGAAATTTCCCATACGTGGGATTAATAAACATGTCTTATGTCTTATGTCTTGTGTACTGGATAATGTTTATGAGGTTGTTCAATCTTTAGAAATTCTGATTAAACTGAAGTTAAAAAAAATAGTGTCCTCTGAAATATGGAGTGGTTTACTGTCCTACTTTTGGGAATTTTCACCTGTGAAGGAGATGGAACAGCAATCTGTGCTGCTGTATAGCAGTATTTAGACCATAAGACAAAAAAAAAAAAAAAAAAAAAAAAAATCAATAGTATCCAAGAATAGCTGAATCACCTGAGACAGTGTAGAGGCTTGCACTTCAGCAACACAACACCAAGGCCCACTGAGAATCCACCAAACTTTCCACAGGCGAGTTTCTTCCTACAGTTCACTGTGAGTTATGAAGAGGTGACTGAATAAACTCTAAACATGAATGACTTGTGTGACATTCCAGACAAACTGAATAATTGAGAAGTCATGGCATGCTGTATGAATACAGTGTCCACAGATTAAATTCAGTTTCAAATAAAGTAAAATAAAGTAAGATACTACGTTGGAGATTTGTTTTTTTGCAAATTTGTAAAGTAAATGAACATTACTCAACTAAAAGGCTCTTGGGATAATTTCTGTCATTTCAGTCATCAACAATAAACAACATTCAGATTCACGTGGTATCAAAATGAGGAGTAAAGAGATGGCCATGCAAGTGAAAAAAGACATACAGAGTGCAGTAGAAAATAAAGAGTAAAGATGTAGAATATCCTTGACTGGCTGACAGTTAACTGATCTCAACTGAGCTAAGATCAAAATTCTGAGGATCAGATGAAAGGCTAATAACCACCACCAGAAGGAAGAGCTGAAAGTGTCTGCAGTGAAGGTCTGGCAGATTACCTCCTGGAATGTCTGCTTTGTATCTCCCCTTCAGGTTGGCATTTGGATCGTGTGTATTTTGAGGCCCAAAATATAATTCTTTGTTTGGTTTTTGGCATCTTGCATCTCTGGTGGAGATTGATCATGGTGTCGGACAAGCCAAGGACCACACACAAGAATATATCCCATTAGCATGGCACAAAAGCGTCACGTACTACACCACATGACCTCATATAATCAGCCTTTGGAACCAGGAGGTCTGCAGAGTATCTGTATTGTTTATGATGTGACAGGAGGCTTTAGAAATAGGTCAGACAGAATGTGAAGTTCAAGTTGAACTTCACATGATGATGCATGACATGACACGATGCAGGTAAAACTGCAGTTGAACTGTTCTTTTTGTGTCAAAAAAGACACAAAGTGACTGCAAAGAGATGCAGAATGTCTACTAAGAAATACAAAACAACTACAAAGAGATCCAAGTTAATGTAAAGTGACACAAGAGACCAAAAAGGGCTGCAAATAAAAGGGACCACAAAGAAGAGTACAACACTGTTGTCATTTTACATCTCTGTCTGGGAGTTGACTATTAGTAGTAGGATGGGGCCCTTTTTTCACATGCTTGTCCCCTGGGACCCACTCTCCCAATATCTCTGACAGTCAACACACCTTTAATGTGATTAGACTGTTGTTAAGATGCTTCAGCTTACCATATAAAGATGGAAAGATCTTATAGCACACATGAGAAAGACACATGTAACTGAGCATATTTCCTGTAACAGCAGTAGTGGCTGTGTATCCAATAGAACTACAGTACATGCTTGGAAGTTCCAAGTCATCGCAGCTATTTTTATTCACTCTGAAGTACCACTCCACTTTCATTTTCTTTTAAAATGTATTTTAATGCTCTGTGACACATTGTGCACACCTGGGCAAAAGGCACACAAAAACAAATGCAAACACACAGACACTTTCACACACAGATATGTCCCCAAAGAGCCATTTTTAGCATCTCTTGTTTTAGGGAGCACTGAACCATGGCAGCGTGTCCGTGTGATGCTGTAAGGGGCAGTGGAGCACAGGAATACCCCCCATGACCTGAAGAGAAAACAGTATTATGTATTACAGTTTTTTTTTTGTTGTTGTTGTTGTTTTTTTGTTGTTGTTGTTATTCTTTTTCCAAATGGACATGCACATGGCTAACCACCTCCACTACAGAGAGACAGAAATGTAGTTCAGATGTGATGGGACTGTAGTCTTATCTTTCTCTTACCTGAGGTATTTCTTAATGAAGCCAGCACTTTTAATACTGGCACTGAAAAGTCATCGCCATTGTCCATTTTTTGTCAGTGGAGTTGTTCGACACTCCCAAAATTGTGATCAGAGAACAACCCTGTCGCCTCTCTTTTGCAGGAAAAGTTTAGGTTTATGAGACCTAAATAACGGATTTCTGCTTTTAAATACAGATATTACACTTTATGGTTCAGAAAACAAAACATGCATGTGTACTTTGATTTTCATACAAAAAGTATTTCCAAAACCAAATACAAAATTTTTGTTTCATATCTATCTTGACATGCAAAGTAGGTAAAATGAGAAAATGCAGATATATGACAAAATAATCCAGTCAAAGGAATTTCTTTTTATACTTTTTGTGTGTTTATTCTGCTTAGTGTAGTACCATATACTGTTTGTGAAAGTGTGTGTGACAGAAAGTGTGCATAGAGCTGAGGCACACAATGTTCTGGGTTGCCCTTATGTCGAGACACAGTGGGATGTTGTTTTGGACAATTCATCCACCAAGGCTGCCAACCAAGCAAGTCAAAGCCTTTTTCCTCAAAACCATGGGACCTGATTCGAAGTCATTGGCCTAATGTTTTGGTGGCAGTGATGGCAGTCATTCAAACTCCGTGAACGTTTAACATTACCTCCCAGATAGAATTATAACTTAGATAATGCTTTCAAGGGCATCGTGTGGTTGTCTGGCGTTACAATAGTGACATGTGGCCCATATTCAAATGTAGGAGTCACAGGTAAAATACAAAATGGCAATTTGATACTATATTTCTTAATTCATGTCTTTCTTTAATAGCAAACATTGATTTCTAAGGTCAACAATGAACTTTCTCACTCAAAATTGTTATCTTCACTTTTTCCTCCAGGTGCTTTTGCTGAGGACTGACAAACAAGGAGTGAAGATACGACAAGGAGATCATTGGGATTTCTTTGCCATCAAACTTGTTCTTACAAAAACACACCAAAGACGTCTTTCTCCAAACCCAAGCCCTTTGAGGGAATCTCTGCCATCAACTAAGCCAATATAAGCCCAATATAATGATCTTCAGTGACTCTCTCAGTCCAACAAGAAAAATATATTAACTGAACTTCAACACTTTGTCCAATGCGTAACTGCAGAGCAGATCCTCAATTGGATGTATGTCCACTTCCAACACAGACATAAGCAACCTTTTTGGACTTTTCTCTACCCATTTTTAACAACGACACTCCCTGATGATCACAAGGGAATATGTCATCATATTTCTGCTGGGATCCTGCTTCCTATTGGACTACAGCTCCCAAATCCCACTGCAGACTTCACTACAGAACAAAACTAACAGGGACACAGTGATATCACCAAGGAGAGGGAAAGGAAGTCACAATGCCCGGCTTCCTTTGGGGGAAGTGACATCATTAGAGGGAAAGATGAGGCTAAGGAGACATGGAAGGTCAAGGGTCCAGCGTATTAAAAGAGGCTGGGTGTGGAACCAGTTCTTTGTCCTGGAGGAGTACATGGGATCTGAGCCACAATATGTTGGAAAGGTAAGTAAATATTCATTTACAGCTAAAATAAGTACTTTGTTGAGAATAAGAGTACCTCAGCAATCACAAACAGACAATTTAAGATATTGAACAATCATAAGTGAAATAAACAATGTTGATTGTGTAGAAGTACCAATACCATTAGGACATAAGAGACTAAATAAATGTGGCCCTAATACTGATCCCTGTGGGACATCATAGTAGGTGTTTAGAACAGTGGATTTACAAAAAGAAACCCTCCAGAAATAAAAAGAATACGATCGTAGGATTCTATGGAATACATTTAACCACCTTTCAGCTATGCTGCTATCAGCAAGGAGAGACAAAGTAGTTTGTTGTAACATGTGTAACATGTAAATCTAATTAAACAAAAAATAAACTAAAGAGAAACGTTTCATCAAAACACTAAAACAACATAAAGATCAGGTGTCAAAGAAGACTGTGACGTGGCAAAAGTCAAGGTATACCCTACTTTCCAAAAGGCTTGCTAACTGTTATACAGTATATTGAGCCATGTCACACTTTGTCCACATTTATGGTTTTGACTTGTGCTGACGTAAACAAATTTGTTTGTGAATTATTTCTTTTGAAAGCCAGACCTCAATTCATTTATATATTATCTGATCCGAAAATCTTCCAGACTGGCAGTAATGGCAACAGATTCCCAATACAGCACTGTTTTATCCTCCATTTGTGCTTGGCATTGGTTTTTGAGAGGTGAGGGTCAAACTAAAGGGGAGGGGGGAGAGTTTTCAGTCCTCTTTGTTGTCTGAGTCTCCTCTCTGTAGATTCTGCCTCCAGGATCGATGGCTGCACTGCTGAGGAGTTGAAGACAATACCCAAGGGGAGGATGTAAGGAAGGGCAACTTATAAAATAAAGGGAGTCACAATTAGGGCAAGCTTTAAACAATACATCCCCAATGAGTACAGTGGTGTTGCATGTGCATTGTCATTTTCTGATATTTCCTGTTACCTGTTGGCTTCCACAGGAACACCAACATACACATCAGTAATTACTCTGTGTCATGATACACAGCTTAAACTAGTATCTCCTTTTACTATGTGTAGCACATGGTTTTAAATTATCATAAAACAGTTTATTATAATTGTCTTCATCTTTATATTATGCGTGTCAAAAAACAAAGTTCAGTTTGGTTAACATTTGGATTTAAATCTGGACGGCAAATCCAACAATGGCTCATGCAGCTGCAGGTTGCTACAAGCCTTACTCCCCATAATTTCACACTTGTTCATTTGGTGTGACAGCAAGGTTATGCATACAAAGACAAGAGTGTGAAGCCACTACACAGGAAGATGGGACAGGAGAAATGGAATGAAATTTAAAAGTTATGTTGTCCTTTTCAGAGTAATAACATATAGAAGTGAGATATTTGCAATAGCTTACCCATTTGTGAGCCTCGTTTGGTAATGTAAACTAACTGAGATGAAAATGTCAGCACACTGCTGGTACCATATCTTTGTGAGATTACTGGTAGTTGGGCTCATAAATGGTCTCAGTTCTGCATATTCAAATCATCTAACCACAGACAACTCAGTTGTGATAATCACTTGCGCGCACCACCTCCAAACGACATCCCTGAAAGTATTAGCGGGAGTTCAGGATAAGGCTGTGGATGTGATCGGTTTGGCAGACTTGTTGGCCAGAAACCCCCCTCTAGCCAGAAGACTAGCAACAGCATTTTCTCTGCAGGAGGCCTGGCAGATAGAGAGAGAGGTAGAGAATATGTGCGTGAGGGAAGGAGAGAGGTAAATACAGGGTCAGAGCTGAAGACATCAGTTAGCTAGATTGTGACTGGATCAAGACAACCCCTGGTAGAAAGTACATACAAGGGACTCCTTCCTGGTACTAGCACAAAAATGTCTCGGTTTTGGTTATATTGTTGACAAAAGTTCACTCAGTTTGGTGTTATTATAAGTGACTACTTTCACAGTCAACAGACACCTGTGTATGCTTGTATTAAACCACTGCAATTATATTTACATTTCCACTAATTCTGGAATACTCTATGAGTATAATTAGACAACACTACAGTTCATTGTGGATTACAGCTGGGGGATTGTATTAAGGAAACGTTCCATACAAAAATATGATATCCGCAATAAGAACTGTCCCTTTGCTTCATTTAATTGCTTAGGTCAATTTCTGCATCACACAGACTTTTGCAGCACACATACCGTCATAGACTTGGGCAGATGACAAAGTTTATGTCACTTGGACTTCCAAGGTCATACAAATGTGTAATCTATCATTGCCCTTTAGACAAGTAGGCACAGTAGTGGAAAGACCTGCATGTTAACATCAGGATGATTACTTAGGATACTTATGACAACAATACTGTTCTTATCGAAATCTTAATTGGAAAGGTAACATTTATGAATGAGCATAAGACACAACCGGAAAAAAAATAAATAAAGTTTGACTTGATACTGATGTTAGAAGAACAGTCAGATGAACATTTTTTCTTATTGGTTATCCCACCAACATTGCCAACATTATCATCCCTACAGCATATTTACAAATTATTTCTAGTTTCTTTGTTAAACGTTTGAACTGATGAAGGTTTATAGGTTCTCTTTTTTTCCCCCAAGATTAACGTCTTTTGTCCTTCTACATTGTCTTAGATAAGATAAGATAAGATAAGATAAGATAAGATAGGACTTTATTCATCCCCATGGGGAAATTAGGGTGTTACAGCGGCAGGAAACAACAGTGCAAGATGCAAAAAGATACAAAAAAATAGAATACAGCAGACAAATATGTACAAAAATATTTACATACTGCATCAGGTAAAAATTACAGTGGCTAGTCAGAAGTTGAAACAACCAACTTGTGTAGGTTGAGGGTTGAGGTGTTAAGGAGGTTAAATATGTATATTGATATTGACATTCATGAATATCATGAGTAAAACAACAAACTCCAATAGGAGTTGTATTACCAAGTAATTGCAACTAGAAACACAGTTTTGGTGATGGGATTCTAATGATCTCCTCAAGAAGAATATTTTCGTGTTTAAATGGGTTTATTATTTGCCTGAAATAATTTCTTATGTGGTTCATCACCGTTGCTTATGGCTCAGGAAGAGTGGATGGTGGTGTGATTCGGTTTAGTTTTCTGCTATAGTAGAGATGCTTTCAGGGCAGGGGGTCTTATTTAAATGAAGATGTGGGAGTAAGTGACCGATAGACTGCTAATTCCTTTAAAAATTGCTTGCTGACAAATCCATATCCAATCATCCGCTGCACTCTCACAATCAACAGTCTGTCAGGGACAGGTCAAGCAACAACATAAGGATTAAGTACACAATCAACACTTTTAAATCAAGATCCAGTGCCCTCACACTGGTGATGTTTACCTCTAGCCCACAGCAGATGTGTTCTCTTCAGCTATTGCTAAATGGCTGGTTACTCTTCAAGCATTATTACCTCCAGTTTCCTGCATTTTATTTCTAACTGTGACAATGTGCCTGGTACTGTGTTCTCAAAAACTGTGGGCATGTCCTGTATTGGCAGGTGTTTATACTTATTTACATCATTATGAATTTATATCGTTTAAATGCTTTGGCTGACTTTGTTTAACCATTTTACCACAAGCAATGTAAGGAGCAAAGGAGTTTAATTCATACTGACATTTAAATGAGCTGGTTTATTGCGTCTGTGATCAGCTACCTCTGTAAATAATCCTGGCAGAACAAATCCTTTGTATTTTCAAACAACAATCTTCCAATCACATTATAGAGTGAGATGCACTAATTCCCCTTTTCCCGATATGGGCAAAACAAAAATAGTTTTTGCCATGTCAGAACTGCTATCAAAAAGCCCACACAATGTACAAATGTTTGCACTGTGACTCACATCAGTTTATTTGAATAAAAATATTTGAAAACTGCCCTGTCCTGTAGTCCTCTGCTGTAGTTGTGGGCAGTTAGAACACGTGCAAGGGCTAAAGAGGCAGTCAGCGTGAGTAAGTTATTCTTCACTGGTGCCCAGCCAGAAAGAAGTTGTGCCCAGGGGCATCTAATCTGCTGTGGGTGCTAATCGCAGCTTGATTATCACTGGAAGAGGCAGGGCTCTGTGGAAGAAGGGGGGCAGTAGAAATTCGATGACCCCCACGCCACTTGGTCTTTCAGTCAGAGCTTTTGGTGCTAAAGCCTCTGGTAGCATATATGGAGCCAGGCAGGTTTAGAGGCTTAAGGCAGAGCAGGAAACCTGCTTGGAACAAAGGAGATACAACTGAGCACACGTATGCACACACACACACACACGCACACACACACACACACACACACGCGTGGCATTAAATGCAGCTAAGAGACAAATAAGCCACACAAATAAAGTAAAACGTTTGCTTATTAATTTCTACATCTCTACTTGACTTACAAATGACTGGATCCCCCTTAAATAGTGAACTACATCAATGGCAACATTTTTGACCTCATGTTATCTAAAAATGTATGAGAGACTATACGACCCAGCTAAACTTATCTGTTCCTCATTCCTGATATTTAGAACACAGAAAAAAATTGTGTATTATACTGTTTAGAGAAATTATTATCTCGTGTTATTACACAAATTGTAATAATTTTAGAAATTTAAGACTGTTTTGTGTGTAGCCTGACTATATCATAATTATTAACAAATAAAGGAGGTGATGGGGTGCAAATGATTACCATACCAAGAACTAATGCCACTATAATAATAATAATAATAATAATAATTACTTTACATATAGCTGAAAACCCTACGCCATGGAAATTCTGTCTGCTGAAACCTAGATATCTCCGTAGATAGTATATTTCTGATAGACAAGTAATGGCCGTTAATGTTATAATAGCAGCTATACAGCCAACACAGATGAATAGGTGTATCTAAGAGATAAAAGTATACGGGGCTAGGTTTATAGCAAGTTGTAAATAAGTCTGACAGATATATTCTGTACATATGAAACATATGAAATTGCCCTGTAATCACATTTTTTTTTAAAAAGAAACAAATAAAAATCTACAAAACAGCCAGGTGTACAGCATAGATTAGATCCGTGGATGTAGTCGGGGAGCTCATACTGGTCCGTCCACTCTGTGTTGCCCAACAAACAGTTTTCCCATACACCACCGACATAAAAGAGTCATCTTTAACTGTTGACAGGACAAATCAAACTGAATATCAGGTTGGATTCACAATATATAGGCCGAGCAAAACCTGTAGGGTCAGTGAGGCAAACACTAATGACCATGTACAGTGTTTCTGGCCTTCGTGCCAGATGGCAGTTTTCATTACTGAGACTGGTATTCAGTACTCCTAGCAAAAAGTCAACTCTGATGCTTGCTCACTTGAGACATTTCTCATTAAGTCAAGGGGATCCATGTCTCACGTCTGGAGACTCCAGTGGGTATGATCCAAATACTTGGTGAGACTGTAGTAGTATTTTATTAAACGTCATGGATTAAAAACCCATATAAGAGTAGAAATTTAATTGTTGGAGTTCAAGGATTTATGAACACAGAGCTGGAAGGCAGATGTGCTCATACATCATTAATTTACCTTTTTCTGTGGTCCGTGTCTTATGGCATGTTCAAGAATGAGACACAAACATCCGTAACTCCATAAATGTTATTCTATTTTCGTCACAAATGAAGATTCGATTAAGTGCACTGCATTATTCATATGCCAGCACACACACACAACCACACAGCAATGGCAAAAAATGTGACTTCAAAGCAGAAGACTATCAAATCTGTGCAACTTTCAACCATTTAATAATAACTATATATGTGTAGGGCTGTTTAACTGGGTTGGCACAGACTGGTACTTGCCAAGTGCAACTCATTTCTGCAATTAATAACTCTGGTCTTTAATGTGTAGTTGCTGTTATTGATAAGTATTATGAGGCATCTCAAGCTGACTCTGCATGGAGCTGTGTCCAGTGGAAAGGTGGTCTATTTAAAATCAAACTGAATGAGTCAAACAGTTTCAAATTTCCCTCATCCAGCAGATGCTTTCCCAAAGCAATCACCTACTTTGCCTGCGACTAAAACTAGTATTACTAACAAGGCACACAGAAGTGTAGGGCCCAGCAGTGATTAGGAGAAATACTAATTCACCAAGACTGGTGGTGCTCATGCCCCCAACTGGAATGCTTCAAAATCTAATTTGCAGTCTGATGGTCCACGTGTGCCATGGGAATAATCTGGGAACTCAATTAACAGAAAACTAATGAACTTTAGTTTGCTTTTATTACAAGGCTTGAAAACACAAAAGAAATACCACTGTACTTAGACAATAGTTCTATCTTTGAACATGTTTTGAACAACATTTATGGCTTCTTTTCATGTAACATCTTGTGAAAAACAGTTTTCTTTTCTGTCTTTATCTGCACACATTCAGAGTCCTCTGTCTGTATATATCATAATTTTGCATGTCATAGTACATTTAGTAAGGACCCTCCTTAGCACTGATGCTTCACAGCAAGAATGTTCAGGGTTCGAATCCATGGGCCGACTGGGCCTTTCTGTGTGGAGTTTGCATGTTCTCCCTGTGTCTGCGTGGGTTCTCTCCAGGTACTCCAGCTTCCTCCCACTGTCCAAAGACATGCTGGTTAGGTTCATTGGTGATTCTAAATTGGCTGTCGGTGTGAATGTGAGTGTGAATGGTTGTCTGTCTCTCTGTGTTAGCCCTGCGATAGACTGGCAACCTGTCCAGGGTGTACCCCACTTCTTGCCCAATGACTGCTGGTATAGGCTCCAGCCCCCTCACGACCCTAGAGAGAATGAATGAATATTGGAGTGGTCATTGGGACTGACTTTTATTGATTCATGTTTGTATTAGAGATCTTCACAGGGGTGTGGTGGTTAGCACTCTGCCGCCCCAATTCAAACAACTAGACTGTGGTCAAAAATTCTGGAGATCACTCGAGATTATTTTAAGTGGAAATAGAACTTTCCATTTTATTTGTCATTCAAGGATAAATTACGTAAATTATGAATGAATCATTTTTCTTTGTCATGACTTTGCTGCTTCTCTTTCCCGTTGCAGCTCGTACAGCTCATCCTGCTGCTTCGAGTGGACTGCATTTTGGATTTAACTATTTTGGCCCAAATAGCCCATGTCCGCCTCAGGCTGAGTCTATGCACATCCCATCTATGTTTTCTTTTTGATAAGGTTTTGTAAAAATGGCAAAACCCAAAAATGCAGAACACAGATAACAACTGCAGTGTAGTTCATTGGTCATCAGGTTCACAAGGGTGAGCAGAGATCTGTCCTGGATTGGAGAGAACAGTGAGTTGGAGAGTGGCAGGCAGATGACAGGTGAATAGACAAATCCTCCAGAGGTAAAGTTGCTGGCTGCCACATGAGGTTTTATTTTCTGAAGTGTAAGGCCAGTAGCACACTGTGCATGGTTTAAAGCTCAAAAAGTATATATTTAGAAGAATATTTGATTGCAGTTTAAATGATGGCCTGGTAAAGATACACTACTCATTATCACGTTCATGCAGAAGCAGTGAAGTGTGACAAAAGGATTTTTGGTGGGTATTTGTAAAAAGGAATAGGAAGTCAACACAAACTCTCTAAGTAAACCTGTGCTCAGCTGAACTTGACTCAAGTATTTACCTAATTTTGTATAATTCATAATTTGATTGTGCACAAAAATAACTGCACAAACACCCAGCAGCAATAGCTGCTGCAGTTTTTATCAGGTCACTTGTATTTCAGCAGCGCTCCAATACACAATTACTGTAGTTATGCACATAAAACACCGGAAAATAAGATTTCAGGAGCATTTACATGCATGTGTGGTGAATAATATTCAAACAGTTCAGCAACTACAATGGCAAAAAAACCCAAAAACAAAACAAAAAAATGGTTCCAGTCCTGTCACATATTTTGACCAACATTCAAAGTGGCAAGTTTCAGCAAGTTTCAGCTAGACTCCTCAAGCAAGCAGGTACAGATTACATGCTGGGATGTGCACAAACACAATCAGCACTTACTGCTTTAGAAGCTATAAACTGGAGGTCACGCCACGAAGTATCAGTTCAGCTCTAAAGATGCACTCAATTAGTTCTTTATTAGAAACATCAAACTAATTATGGGATGGACTTATTGTTTGCATAACAGCTCCTAACAAACTCATGTATACGTTTCATAGACAGAGCTGTAATATTATACATATAATTAAGTCCACATATTGTATGACCACTGGAACATTTTTTATTTTATTTTAGCTGTTTAACAAAACATATTGTTAACAAAACAGACTCAGTTTGAGGGTATTCAGATCCAGAGTGGAGGAAAGGCATAGAAACTACACCCTTACCTTATTTTAAGAGACCAAAGATAAATGGACACACAGATGAAGGGTAGTCCTTCAAAATTAATTCCTCAACCCTCATGTGTTCCAGTCAAATTTGTTTGTTTTATCTCTGAAAAAATCAATTTATTTGATCAGACTCGCCTAAGGTTCCATGACTTTGTCCACAAAAAGGATTTCAACACACAAAATAAATTGTATTAATTTGCATACAAGTTTACAGTTTTATTCAACTTTTGTACACTCTTGGTCATTAGACACGAATGGAGGAGACTACAGTTAGTGTCAAAAAGTGAGATCAGGAACATCCTGATTTGTCAGTTGGACACTGGCAGACACACACACACAACCCTTGTGTTCCCTGGCAACAATTAAGGGAACTAGGGGTTGACTGACTTTCGATTTTTTAAAGTCTACTAATATGTGGTGAAAGTCAAGTCGAGGTCGACTAATCGATGACATCACAGATAAAAACACAGTAGAAAGTAATGCTTTGCAACAATGAAATCTATATTCTTGACCTGAATATATTGTAGCGTCTCACACAAAAGAAGCTACAGAGGCTATTCTGCAAGATAATTGAAGCTTGAACACGGGCTACTGTCGGCTGTAACCCATGTCAACACCATAAACACCGTCAGTCTGACACTTCTAATATGCAGCTCTTGCTCTGCAAAAAAAAAAAAAAAAAAAAAAACCAGTAGCAACAGAACTGAACATATGAGCTTATCACTACTGTGCGCTGAGGATATGTTTAGCCTATATTAATCGGCACTGTCAATAGTTTAATAGTACTTCACAGTGTGTGGTAAGATTGGATAAAAATGCGGTATATCTCCAAAGCCTTTTCAGAGTATAGCAGGTAAAGTTAACTGTTAATTTGCAGCCTTCTTCTCTCCGTTACCGCAGGTGAATTATGTTAATTGATTGTCGTTCCTCTGCTAGCGTTAGCGGAAGCCTTTTCAGATGAGTGTGCATTGCAGCAGTACATATGTTGTATTTCGGAACTGACATATTCTGCATGTCAAGGTAGAATGGGCTTTATCTTAAGTGAAGTATTTCCACACACTTGATGAACCGCTGCTAGTTTGCTGCAATGACCCACTGGGCTCCTCACCTGTCTTCTCCGAGGCATAAGTTGTTAGTCAACTTCCTGCTTAAAGCGTCACGGTACAGCAGTAAAGTCGACTAGGCTATTAGTGGTACAACCCCTAACGGGAACCTCTCTCCCATGGGAATAACACCTGATGGCAGTTCTCACAGACAACTGCAGCATAGTTTCAATAATACTGAACTTTTCTTGTGACTTTGGTATACTGTATAATGCTTTTTGAGGTCTTGCTCATAGTTCATTGTGTGTCAGCACCATGGCAGATCGATATACTGTAAGTGAGGTTCTTGATTATATATTTGCTCTCCACACTGGTGAGAAGGAGAGACGCCAAGAAACTGACAGTCAGGATGGATTATAGGAGGAGGTGTAAGAAACTGGAGACGATACAGAATATAATCCAGACCAAGAAATAAGTGATGGGGAGGAATCCAGTGAGAAAGAGGATGGCCAGGCTGCTGTCAAAAAGAATACAAATTATAAATTAAAATTATACTGGTATTTATCACCTGAGAATCAAGGTAGGCTTTCAGCTGAAAATGTCATGAGGATGACCCCAGGACCTATAAAATAATTAAGATGACATCAAATCCCGTTTTGGACTGTTACTCCATCTGGTCCATCTGAACCATAGTGGTAAACATGGCCAAACTGGAGGGGAAACAGATTTTCATACATCATGTGTACAGATCCAGAAACAACTCTACCAACAGTTTATAGGATGCAGAGCCTGGATGGAAAAGTTGCCGGGCCCCCATGTCACTGCAGAAATTTCCTGAAAAGAACCATGGGAAGCATGTGGTTCTGGGGATGACTGCAGGTCTCAACGGACACAACATAACATGTGTTAAGTGTAGTTTTCCTTTTGTACACAAATAAAATATTTGACCCGGGACTGAACAGGTGATACTTTATATGACTGTGTAGAAGTTTTAAATAGTTTCAAAACAAATGTCCTTGTTACTTTGACTCAGTTATCTGTAATAAACGGTTGTTTCTTAGTCAAAATAATAATAATAGAACTCAAATTCAAGATGTATAAGCATACAGGCTTATAGATAAACAAGATAGTCATAATATATGTATTATTACAGTTTTTATGATGAGTCTTAATGTAACAGTCATTTTTTACCATGAACACAAAACTGTTTAACATAAATTGAACACAATATGAGGGTTAAGCGAAAGCTGATTTCAAGTGTGGATTTGCGTTTGGTACCTGTTGCTGTGAAACCATAACATGCATTAAATGTAGCTCTCAATGCAAGTGAAGCAGGCTATTCTAAGACTGCATAAATTAAACAAATCCATCAGATATAGAAAGAACATTATGGGTACCCCAAAACTATAATAACACTTAGCTGGTAATAGCTTGCATAGCTTGTGATAAGTCAGTATAACGACATGTAACACGATTTCTGTTTCCGTCACTATCTCTGTTGTGACGATTCCCTTCATATCACGACTGAGGTGGTTGTGTTGCTGCAGTCAGGATGGAGAGCTCACATGATTTTGTTGTCTTGTCTCCTGGCAGGATGTGTGAGCAGCCCTTGTGTTCTTCTGGGGCACAGATATATCACCCCACTGCCCTCATTACATATGTCTGCCTGACCTTTGCGGTGGCACTTCCATCTGTTACTGCAGGACATGTCTGCGAAACAAAATGAGCTCTCCAGAGCATATTGTGACGTCATTAGCATTTATCAGTAAAAACAAGACTCTTACTCTGAAAACATAGTTCACAATATTTGGCTTTACCCAGCATCTATCATTCAAGAGATATACATGCAGATATTTAAAACTACATCTCCTGTTTAATGCTGAGAAAACCATTGGATATATCAGTTAAATCCAGGTTATTCAAATATACTGAATATATTTTTCTAGCTTAGCTTGATTAAGAACTTGTCAGAATATCTGATCTCACTGATGAAATCATTCCACACAATCAAAATCGAAGCAGTGTCACCTTCTATTATGACTGTCATAAAGAATCAACAAATCTAAGAGTTTGAATGAAGCTTATTACAAAGTGATGTAATGTGGTGTAAGGATGATGCTGGTTTGAGAGACTCCCAATAAGATGAGTGTCAAAGCTGCTGTCTGAGCTGTTGTGTAGAGTTAATGTTCAGATTTATTAATGCAAAGGTCCGTTACATTCAAGGTGAGATATTAAAAAGAAGTCTTGGTTTTATTAGCAAGTTCGACTGGTTGATTATAAACTGATTCAGGTGAGAGTTTAAACTCTACAGCCTCTACAGAGCCCGCAAAAGGTAAAATATATCGAAATTCCACACCAGTCACTTTTGTACTGGTTGTAGCATATATGGTTTAGCAGATATACTGCACAGGGACTCAAGGGACACAACAGTAAAAAAATGACTAAATAGGTCAAAATATCTCCAAAAATATCCATAAGCATGAGCAGTAGAATGAAAATGTAGGCGGTATCACTGACTGGCTCAAGATGAGAACAAAACATGATCGGACTACGTACACCTTTTTTCTATAATAGATAACTCCACGTTAATGCACATTATTGCACCTTATTAATCCTTCCTATGTGTATAATATATATTTACTTCTGTCTCTATTTCTTGTACATTTGTTAATATGGATATTTTGTACATTTTTGCTTAATTAAATTCAATTCAATTTTATTTATATAGCATCAATAACAATACAAAACCCGGCCTGAAACCCCCAGAGCAAGCCTGAAGGCGACGGTGGCAAGGAAAAACTCCCTTTTAACAGGAAGAAACCTCGAGCAGAACCCAGCTCATATGGAGGGACCCATCTGCCTGAGGGACACACAGCAGTAAACATTCTATACAGTAATAGCACAGAATTGCATGACTAGTAGTAGATAGGGAATTAGAGTGCAAGAGCTCTGTGCCAGAGAAAAGAAAGTGGAGGATGCGAGAGAGGAGAGATACAATTTTATTTTATTAGTTTTTTACTGACATTTTACTATTATTTTCTTTTCTTAGATTTTTATTTTATTTTATTTTGTCTTTTTACTTGTGGTTCTCAAATTGTTTATGTGCAACTGAACTACTGTGACCGAGCAATTTCCTTTGTGGATGAATAAAGTCTGTCTGAGTCTAAGTACTTATGGTCCACCAGTGTGAAAACAAGTTGTTGCCTGGTCCACATTAGAACTCAGCTATCTGCTTTACTGGCAACCACGGCTGTCAATCCATTCAAATATTTAATCACAGTTAATCACATGCTTTCCATAGGCAATGTACAATTAATGCAAGCGAATCACCCTTTTTAAAATCTGTTTTAAATGTGCTTTCTCTTGTTTTATCAAATGTGTGTATTATTGAAACAATCCAAATCAATACTGACAGGTACTGTCCAGAATGTTCTCCAGAATAATCCAGCCACTCAAGTTTAATGCTTCCAGACTTCTCCAGTCATCTCTGAATGCAATTTATTTTGCGTGGTCTGCATTTGGGGGGGGGGCCTTTCTGCTCTAAACTGTGTGCCGGGCTGGGAAGCTTTGAGGCTGAACTTGCTGTTCAAAAGATCTGTGTGTTTATGCACCCCTGCTCATTTGTTTCTGGGTTTGGGGGGGGGGGGTCTTTTTCTTTTTCTTTTGGGATTTTTGGAAGTTTTGAAGGTACAGAACATATCGCTGCCCTCTGCAGGGTAAAATTATTTAGTATGACAGAACTTCAGGTTCGGCTCACTTTCGGTACCATTACTGCTGCTTTCATTACATTCTGATTTCCTGAACTATGCGCAGGTCAAATTCATGATAAGAGAGTGTGCGTGTGTTAATCATGCGTTAAAATAGTTTGTGGCATTGAAAGGATCTTGCTTTCAACATGTCTAACAGCAGTGACAACATGTAAGATAAGATAAGAAAAGATAATCTTTTATTTATCCAAAAATGGTGAAATTTCCAGTGTTGCAGCAGCACACAGTCCAAGGGACAGTGCACACAAGAGATAAAAAAGTAAAACAACAAAAAAATACAAAATTAAATACAATAGAAGTTCTACATATGTGGTCTACTGGGAGCAGGTTTGGTTGTACAGTCTCACAGCAGCAGGACCCGCAGTAATACTCCTTCACACAGATTGCTGGAGGCACTGCTCAGTGCTGATAGAGCCATTGAGGGGCTGGTACTGGTTTTCCAGCAGGGAGGACAGCTTTGCTATCAGACAGACAGATAGATAGATAGATAGATAGATAGATAGATAGACAACTTTATTGATCCCTCTGGGAGGTCCCCGCAGGGAAATTGACATCTCCATCGCATGCAGCACTGTCAAACATACATGTACATGAATTATATAGGAAACAGTAAATAAACCCAAATATCAAACACCCAGAAAAGAATAATAATAATAATAAATATTTTGACTGTACATACATGGTTGTTGCATTAAAAACACCAGCTGCTTATTGTTATTGCACTTTACTATTGCACTCATGTTGTTGCAGGTTAGTTAAAAAAGTCATTCAGTCCCTTTCTTTTTTGTCCCCCTCCCCCCAAGTGACTGGCGGTTGAACAGTCTGATGGCACGGGGGACAAAGGAGTTCCTCAGTCTATTTGTCCTGCACAGAAGATGGCTGATGCCACCAACAGAATGAGAAGAAACAGAAGTTCAGAATGTACAGAACATATGCTTTCTGATTTTTTTATGAAGTCATTAATATTCCAAAAGCTATGAGCTAATGCCGGAGTGTGTGACTGTGATTTAACAGCACTTCTGTGCACTGACCTTATCCAACTGAGTTAAGCTCCTTATATTGTCAGCCTGCAGTCAGTCTACCTCTGGTCTTAACCTAACGATCCAAATTACATTTCAGTTTAGCTGGATTTTCATTAAATTATTTTGTTATACAAGGTGGAAATAGCTCAGTTGGGAGAGTGTTTGGCAGGTCTTTTAGAACAGGACTATTGGCTAGAGATGCAGCCTTGGTGGCTCCCAGGTTCCCCTCCCCCGTGTCCATCCAAGTGTTTAAAGCTCACTGGGTTAATTAGTGATACACTTTCATATCAATGTTGGGACCCCTCTTGAATAGTCGTTCGTCTTTGTCTGTGAAGTTTCTCAGGCTTTCAGGTCATGGTATATCCAAAAAAAACATTAAAGAAAGGCAACTGCACATGAGTGACTGGAGTTTCTTGAAGGCGTTTTGTCAGTCATCTGAGTAGCTTCTTCAGTTTTGTTGCTGGTAGAAATGCACACAAAAGAACTACATAAAAAGAGGACAAAAATAGCCTGGCCTACACCTGTCCACTCAAAGCATAGCGCTAATACTTCATCAAAACTTGGAGTTACAGATACTGTAGAGGCTTTTAAGGTAAAGAATATTTAACTGTGTAATTCTGCCTTATGAACTTAGCTGTGTAGTTAGTTACATCATGATTGCCACCACATAACAAAAAAACAAAGCTAAAGAACTTAAAGGTGGTCGGCAATACAGCATACTTCTGTTCACAACAACTGCTGCCCCACAAAGAAGTTTGTATGTAGTTTTTTATGTTACTTTACACATTATTCCTAAAGGCGAAGACCTCAGTGATTGATCATAATTTATTATGACTTACTGCTGCTGGAGATGGAGCCAGAAGATTGCACCATGCACACTGTTGAGCTGAGTATCTGACTTACTGTTCTGTGCCTTGTCCCCTGCAGCTTCACTCAGACATGGACCATGGAGACAATGCAGTGAAGTACACTCTGTCAGGAGAAGGAGCTGGATCCATCTTCACCATTGATCCCATTACAGGAGATATACACGCATTGGTGGGACTTGACAGGTCAGTACTGAGCAATAAAAAAAATTACTGTTTTTAATAGAAAAACACACTAATAGACAGACACTGTCACATGGTGATAGAGAATATAAAGTTTTGCTTTATCCAGAGGCATGATACAGTTAAGAATATACTTCACAGGGCCTATTAGTAATCATCCAGTCCATTACGTTTTTTAGGTTGACCTATTTGTTTCTTTTTTTTTTTAGCCTGTCACAAGAAGAAAAAAAAAAAAGTATTATTATTATATTACATGAAACACTACATGAATTACATGAATTTTGCTTTGTTTAAATGGACATAAGTGCCATGGTTGTAAAGCTTCTACTGGTTTAGACCGTGTTGAGGATATAAGGTTTACATAAACACAAAGACATGGTAAATACTACTAACCTAGTGAGTGATCATGGATTTTTGTTCTGGCAACTGTGAAGTTTACAGACAAAGCAGCAACAACATCATTACGCATGATTATTGGGTGTTATTGGGTGTGGTTTTTTGAACAGCTGCCAAATAATTTGCAAATTGAAAATTAAAAAAAAAAATAAAAAAACATTCCTGTTATTATTATTATTATTATTATTATTATTAATAATAATAATAATTCTTGTAACTATTTCCTACTCTTTTTACAGGGTTTATCCAACACATTCATTTTCCAGGTTTGAATGCTTGGAAATTCTAATGTGAGAACAGCTGCACATGTTTGCAAAAAAAAAGTTCAGATACCTTGAAAACTGTTTGGAAGGGTGAAAATGTGTATTTAAATTCTGGCAGATTTGCACCCAAATTGCATTTTCTTTCAGAGGTGAATTTGGGATTGGACAACACAGTTGAGAGCATCCATCAAAAATTCATTATCAAGTAATGTGATTTTTGGCAGCGTTCTCGCAGCTCTGGTTTAATACTTAAAGAGAGACAGTCTGGGGGAAAAACAGGACATTTTGCGCCTGTCAGTGGATGGCATGACATCATTAAATGGCGTCTTGGTAGCTAGTGAGTAGTTATAGTGGTACTGATATTTGTGTTTCATCTTCATTGTTTTTTATGATAGACTACAATAGTGTAAGCAGTGGTGGTCAAAGTACTAAACTAAATACTGATCTGGTATTCTGGGTGGTGTGCATTTTTACAGTTTTTGAACAGCTTTTGGTCTGGAAACCATTAGCTCTATATGCCAACGCTGCCTGTGCGCACAAATGCAAAAGTTGATATTTGTCGTTTTTGAGCACTTACTGGCAATCAAACTTTTCTGCACTGTATGCATGGGGGTGGGTTGGTGATATGCCGTATGCACCAATACCAATGCTCTGATCCAACCGCAGCTCCTTCCAACATGATGTTAACCTCCCATTAGCTGTGCAGGTAAATGGCTATAAATGCAGTTGTTTTTTTATACAATGCAATGTGGTGACAGTGACATTTTAAATCTTGACCTACTACGCTCACTTAATGGAAATTTAGATGTAGCTCTACCAGCCCATAAAAACAGGCCTGCGAGAAGTATTAACCCACTAGAATACAGCGTAGCATATAATATTATCTCTCAGTGAGCAGAAGCGTACCCTGTTGACATCTGGGTGTGACTATGAGTTCCCCAAAGTGCTCAGCAGTGGGACTCTTGACCGGTGGACACTCCTTGAACAAATGCTGCCTGCACGGGCTCTGTTTGAGCTAACCAGAAAAGTGAACTCATCTGATGCTTGTGAGAAAAGCAATTGACTCATGTGGCCAGATTTAAAGTTGGTTCTTTTCTTTTTGTTCTTATGTTTTACTGTATCAAGTATTCAGATTTTTTACAAAGCGTACTGGATCAGTGTTAACACAAACTGACATAAAACCATGCGTGCGACACCAAAATACCATGTGACAGATACCCCAAAGCCTGACTACATAATCATTACATAATTCCTGCTGCTTAGACTTATTCTTACGCATTTTGGCCTTTTGTGTGTGTAAAAGTAAAACCTTGTATTTTACAGGGAGGAAAAGTCCTACTACACAATGAAGGCCCAGGCAGTTGACATTCACACAAGTGTCCCTTTGGAGCCAGAGTCTGAGTTCATCATCAAAGTGCAGGATATCAATGACAATGAGCCAAGGTTCCTAGATGGACCCTACAGTGCCAGCGTCCCTGAGATGTCCCCAACAGGTAAGACTGCTACAAGCGAGTATTTACATGGACTGTTGTTACTGCTACCTGCTACCTGGCTATGCTAAGTGAAAGAATCTAAAAAGGACTCAGTGTGGATAATGGCCTCTGTGACTGTTATTCTGTTAGGAGTCGTGTCCATAGCGCTTATCAATGCTAGTAACTTGTTAACTAAGCTGGACTGTAGAAAAATGACTAGAAATACTAATGTGAAACTTGACAGTCTTTTGACATGCTCCATTCCCTTCATTTGAAATACTGATCATGGCAACTCTTCAGCGTTGGGGTTTAAATAAATGGGTTGCCACAAACAGCAAGGATCAGTTTCTCCACCACCATTGGTGATAGTGCTGTTTATTCTGCCTCCTCTTTGATTTTAATTGATCCATTTGATCCATTAAAAATACATTTAAATGATTTAAAATAGAATGAGAGCAGAGTACTAACAGCTGGGAATGTGTGAAATGTCTGACTGAAATTATTTTTTGTTGATAACTAATTTTAATCATCTAGTGATCTGAACTCATACACACTATTGGAGAGTTTCATCTGAAACTAATTATTTTGCAAGCTCTTCAAACACTTTAATCCATAACTGAACTATTTCAGAATTTATTATGGCTTGATATTAAAATAGTAACTTACATTTGTACTTAAGTAGCCTTATTAAATGTACTGTAATCTCTGTAATCTAATCTACCGTTAACAGCACCCAAAGCGCTTATATTCTCCAGTCCTGCAAAAATTCAAAATGTCACAAGCCACAGGACAGCTGACCAAGGCTGAATGAACTATTTTTCACATATGAACTTGTAGGCATTTAAAACAATTAGAAACCCATTACACAATTTTTCAATTTGTTACCATGGCAATGCTCATACAGTTGGATTTTCAACCAAAGCGGGGAACATAAATGCTCGGAGCAGCTGTGGCAAAAACGGCAGGGTGCCCTGAATAAACTGGGTGCAGCACCTTGTATTCTGGTGCCCACATGCAGTTGCATACACTCTTTCCTCGTGGTGAACAACAAAAAGAAAAAAGAAAAGAAAATGCATATGAACACTCAGCCATTCATTTGTTCTTGGCAGTGTGGGCCAGCTTCAGAGCTTGTAAAAAATATCAAATACATACATGTATTCTTTAGTTATCACTTTGCAGTCTGCTTGGAAATATTAAGTTGTAGTTGTGGCACCTGCACTCGCATGGACACATGTAGTTCACTAAGCCAGGCTTAGTGGCCCATCTGTCTGCTAAATACCATTACTGAGAGGTAATTTAACAGTCAAGGTCTTTAGGCCTTAAGCTGTTAATGCTTCAGTTAAGGCCCAAAGTGCTCACAGGCTTGACCCCAGCATGTCTCTGTTGCAGTAACACGGCAACAAGCTGTATAGGAGGATTAAGCAGGGCTGCAAACAGCACAAGCATCCATATGATAAAAACATAATCCGTACTATCAGAAGCCACCCGCTTAGAATAGATGCCGTTTATTTATTTAGTTGGTATCAAGGCCTTTTATTTATTTATTTTGTTTGTTTGCTTTTCCTCTCAGATATATGGATTTGAATTTTAGCTCTACGGCTTTAGGCTGTTTCTTATAGAATGTTTCCTAAGGCTGATATGCACAGGAGAAATTCCCTTAACTGGAAGTGTACAAAATGCAAGGCAACTTTATGTTAATATTAATAAAAAAAAAGTCAATTTTTTAATCAATGTATGTGAGACATTTGCATTTTTTTCCCCAATTTTAACCAGTTGAAATGTTATATAATTACTTCTCTAAAGCTAGGGCCAGTACCATTCTGATATTAGTGAAAACAGACCAAGATGTTTCCTCTTCTTGGATTTATGTTGAAACAATCTTATAGCATTTTAGAAGTATTGTTTTAGACTAGAGGTATTTAATCCAGCTCTGTCTCCTTGAAAATTCCATTCATGTATTAATAAATCAAATTTCCCAGTTGCTGCCTGAAGCATGTTCACAGGCAGCATGAGTCCCAGACACAAGAAGTGCACACATCAGTTATGTTTTATGACAAAATATGAATAAAAATCTGTGATTTCAAACAACACAGTACAGAATAAATAAGCAACACAATCACACTGATCAAAACTTTTGGGACGTGATCTTTTAGAAGAAGAGTCGCCATTAGAGCAGTAATGGAAAGATTCGTCATGTTAATGCATCTCAGCTCTCAACAAACTGAGTGACTAACAAAACTGAAACACCTTAATGGACAAGTTCTGCCTGTTTGTGGAATACAAATATTCCACATTGTTTGTGATGTTACATCAGCCTCTTATGTGATCTGGCATGGCAACCACTATTCTATGAGACAGCAAAGATTTGATCACAGGTTTTGATCAGTGGCTAAGTTTTCGAGGTGAGTAAGAAAACATGTAATTATGTCACCTGTTTACGTGTGTGTGTGTTTGTTTGTTTGTTTAGGAACCTATGTGACACAGGTGACTGCCACAGATGCCGATGACCCCACATATGGCAACAGCGCTCGAATCGTCTACAGCATCCTTCACGGCCAGCCCTACTTCTCCGTGGATCCCAAGACAGGTGAGCCAAGAGAAACTCACATTAAAACTCTTCCACCACCACCTCCTTTACAACTTTAGAATTATTCATACAGTTGTATTAACAGAAATGGGACCTTTCTATGAACCCACTGCTGCATTCACTCCCCGTTGGAGAACACAAAAATTCAACCTGTCATAATGTAGCCAGTGATTTTGAGTTTCTTTTTAGTCCTGTTCAGTATCTGAATGCTAAAACCCTTCAACAGACATCTTAGACAAGTAGTAACTGCTCTGAACAACGAGTGTCATGTTTCATTTTCACCCTTGCCTCACCATTGAGCTTCTTATCAATGCAGAATTAAAAGCTTTAGTTAAGTGCTCAAAATAAAGACAAAGTCTTGAAACAAGGGTCTTTTCACTGATGAAAACATCAGACTGGCATCAGCAGCTACACTACACTCTGACTATTACAAGCCACAAAATTGACCCTCTTTAACCTTTGGTTTTGGCTGAGAATTATAGTAACCTTATTAGGCTGGCACGGGGTGCCATTAACAAAAGACTGCAGGAATTTCAAACCACAGTAAGGGATTGTTTTATTTCTAATGTATGCATAGGCTAGGTCAATCAATCAGAATGTGTTCCACACACAGAAAGAGTGTCTCATCAAAACCACAGATAGTTTAAAACCTAATTCCATAAACTTTGTTCTTTTGATCACAATATTTAGGTCACTAGTTGTCACAGTGTTATTGTTTAGTTTGAAACTCAGATCAGAAATCTTTTAGATATGACATTTTGTTGCTTCTGATGCTAATGCATAACATTTTTTCGCATTCCCTGTTTAGCCCAGTTACATCCAGCAGTTTTAGCTAAGATTTGTTACGGTTTACATCAGTGACTGTATCTAACATGATGTCTCTGTATTCTGGATCAACATTTGTACATGTGGCAGCAGCAGGCTTTCATGTACAGTAGATTCTTCTTCTCCATGCTCAGATTTTGATATAGAATACCTTTGCCAGTCTCATTGTGAAACTAGTTTTAAAGTTATTTATCTTAATATGCAACCATAGATAACAGTTAACAGTGATTAAGGCATTTGTCAAGAAGCATACATCAAGCACATAATGGATCTGATTGGATGTAGCACCTCTTCTTATTGCACGAAGCAATATGCCTCTCTCTGTATTTGTTGAAATGTGTCCCACAATGATATCCAATTGGCTGTTACCAGACTCATCTTCTGATTGAGTGTGACTAACAGTCAAAGGCACACTACTGCCAATATGGCCAATTCCATTTTATTTATGTAGCATTAATCACAGTCCAAATGATCTACAGACCCTTCACAGAACCCAGAGCCTGAAACCCAGAGAGCAAGCACTAGGATGACAGTGGCAAGGAAGAACTCCCTTTTAACAGGAAGAAACCTTGAGCAGAACCCAGCTCATATGGAGGGACCCATCTACTTAGAGCTGGCTTATTAATCGTTCTAGCAACTATTATTCCTTTATTTTTAATCACCACAAACTCAAAATCTACCCCAACCCCATCTAGGAGTGATCAGAACAGCTTTGGCCAACATGGACCGCGAGGTGAAAGAGGAATACCAGGTTCTTCTCCAGGCCAAGGACATGGGAGGTCAGCTTGGTGGGCTGGCGTCCACTACCACCATCAACATAACCCTCAGCGATGTCAACGACAACCCGCCACGCTTTGTGAAGAGTAAGGAAGTCTTAACTAAGATGTCCGAATGTCTGTTTGTTTGAATTGGTTTTTATATTAATATGAAGTATTTGTGTTCTTAAATTGCTTTTCTCTTTTTTTTTTCTTTCATCTTTCTAATGTCTCAGGTATTTTTCATCTCCGGGTGCCAGAGTCGGCATCAGTAGGTTCATCTGTGGGTCGGATTCGAGCCCATGATATGGATGCCGGCAGTAATGCATTTGTGGAATATGCTATTGTTCCAGGAGATGAGGGAAACATGTTTGACATTATTTCTAACGGCCAAAGTCAAGAGGGAGTCGTTGTCTTGAAAAAGGTAAATTTACCTTCTTTAAGTCTTTAAGCTGAACATTAGCTGATTTTGATGGAGGCGGTCTAACGTATAAATTCTGCATTCTGTACATTTATTCCACCAGGTCAACAGAAGTCATGTCACACTCACCACTGTGTTAGAGAGAATTTTTTTTAGAGCGTTGTCATCAATGGAAATTAACACTTAAATCAATGAAACAATCAAGTTAGATTGGTCATTAAAACCCTTGTTCTATCTGCTGGTGAGGTAAGTATTGGTATATTTCCTGTATAGTGAAATATAAAACAAAAACCTGCACAGTGTCATTGATATTACCTCTATTCTTCCTCCTAATTATATCCCTAAATATGTTAAACATGAATACCCCAATAGCTTCAGACCCAGAGCTCAAACACTATATATAAAGTAACGGAAAAAATGCCAAAAAATTGTTTTAATTCCCCAAAACACATAGTGTATCTGACAGCTTCCCCATGAGAACCAAAGGCGCTTATTGCTAACACCAGTGTTCCACTAGTGGTGTGCTGTCAGTGTGTGTGAAAAATGTGCTGATCAGGCAGTAATTC
Organism: Chelon labrosus; assembly: GCF_963514085.1. Classification (NCBI taxonomy): domain Eukaryota; kingdom Metazoa; phylum Chordata; class Actinopteri; order Mugiliformes; family Mugilidae; genus Chelon; species Chelon labrosus. The sequence continues at coordinate 1,815,617 of NC_140342.1, read as the reverse complement.
CCATCCTTCTGCCTCTTTAAGTTTCAATTGAACCAACCCATTAGTCTAGATAATGCCTGACACACACAGAACATTCTCCATTTTGCTGTGTCAGCCACGTGATTCCGCTGATTATAGAGGAGCCGTGGTATATGTTGGTGGGATGGGATGAGAAACAAAAAACACAAGAAGGAGTAGAAGCGACAAAGGAGCAGAAGTAACAAAGGAGGAGATGTGGGATGGCAACAACCAATGGATAACTGAAGTCTTTAATATGTTTTCCTTCAAACATGAACATAACATTATGACCACCTCCCTAATGCTGTGTAGGTCTCCCTTGTACCTCCAAAACAGTTGTGACTCATCAGAGAATGGACATGAGCCTTCTGAGGGTGTCCTGTGGTGTCTGGCAACAGAATGTTGTTAGTGGGGTCCTATGGGTTGAGGGGAGGGGCCTCTGTGGATCATCCCACAGATACTTGATCAGTTTGGGATCTAGTGAATTTGGAGGCCAGGTCAACACCTTGTGCTGTTCTTCATGTTTTTTGAGTTGTTTCTAAACCGTTTTTGTGTGTGTGTCTGTGTCAGGCTGCATCCTGCTGGGGATGGCTGCTGCCATCAAGGAGTGTCATTGCTATGGGGTGGGGGTGTCTGGTCTGGTCTAGACAGGTGGTACATGTCTAAGTAACATCCACATGAATGAATGCCAGGTCCAAAAGTTTCCCAGCAGAGCACTGAATTGTCACAAGATGGTCAACGTTATTAACTTCTCCTGTCAGTGGTCATAATCTTATGACCGGTCGGTGTATACTCGTAGTAGACAATAACCACCAGTCTTACTGGGTCAATGAATCTCCTCATAAAGGCTTTATCATGTAATCTGACTTGAGAAAACTTGAGATAGCACCTCATATCACGCTTGCACACACACCCGCAGAGAACACACTGTGCACATGTCACATCACATCAAGCAGTTTAACAGCAGAGGGCTGGGGAGGTTTTCATTTTGGACTGTCCTCTAAATCAGGAACAGAAATGACAGCTACTTTTTGAGCATGAAACTTTGCAAGCCACATCTCTTATGTGAGAAATCAGACAATTAATCCATTACTCTCAATCCTGACATTTTGTCGATGGCCACTGTTTTAAATCAAAGAGGCCGTTGTGAAACAAGTGGATCCATTATTGTGAAACATTTATTATTGTGAAACATTTGACTGAACTGTTCTGCAAAACTTTGTAGAAATGATACTTTGGGCCTTCATTCCCAACATGATGGTCAGGTTTGTTCTAAAGTGAACATTTATAGAAAACACACATGATTTCACCTTATACCCAAAACCAACCAATTCTCTAAAATAATAAATAATAAATGAAAACACTTAGAGATCATTAATAATGAAAATTCAAATGAGAACCACTAGAGCTTGATTTACTGTTCCTCAACTGCAGAAGGAAACATGCGTTTATTTGAAGCAGGCATGGCTCAGAGGTTTCTATTTCAGTTTTATTTATATAGTGTCAATAACAATACAAAGACAAGACACTTTACAGAACCCAGAGCCTGAAATTCCCAGAGCAAGCACTAATGTGACAGCGGCAAGGAAAAACTCCCCTTTAACAGGAAGAAACCTGCTCATATCAGGGGGACCATCTGCTTGAGGCCAGCCGGGTAGAGACAGAAAAACAGAGAGGAGAGAGGAGGAGAAGGGAGTGGGGAGGAACAAGACAAACATACATCTGACTAAAGCATACATGTAGAATCTATTCAAGAGTACAAGATATATCTGATGCATGTTACATGAGAGAAAGAAGACGAATGGATGGATTTTTATTTCTGTTTCCCTCTGTTTGATTAGTCAAACTGGTCACACTGTATTTAGTATGGAGCTTCTTTTTGATTTGCTCCCATTTGCCCTGTTACTGAATTGCACTGATTCAAGCCTGGTTTAAACTCAAAACAAAATACTTCCTGTAACCATTTCTAATTAGAACCCTGCATTTTAACACTCAGAAATGGTTTCGCAACACCACAAGGTAGTATGGCGTTGAATTAGATGTACATTACGTGTACATTATTGTTCTGGTAGATTCAGGGGGAGTATTTCCTCTCTGACAGCCAAGAAGCGTGAAAGCCTGTCCTCATGCAGCAGCTGCTGCACTGCTAACAAATTGGTGCCCGATACTACAAGGTACCTTTACAGGTCTTGTAGAGGTTAATCTAGACCTTGGCAGGTGAGAACGTTTTTGTGGTACGTAAAGGATCGACCAACTGAAGAACCAGCAGAGGTCATCATAACATACATACACAACATACGTAACATACAATATCAGTGCAGAAGAGTAGCAATGTGCTGCAGTGATGAAGAAAACCACTAGCAAACAACATAGACGCTAACAATGGTAACTGGTGCCTTCACATTCATTATCATTTTTATGTATATGTGCAGGTACAAGATCAAAGGAATTCCAAAAGGCAAAAGACAAAATAAATCAAAGAGATACCTGACGAATCCCCCCCCCCCCCCCGGACACATTATTATATAGAAGGAAAATGACAATTTCAACGGGGTAACAGAAAGATGATGATATGAAGCTTTTTCATGTGCATGGAACTCCTGAGGAGCTCGTCCTTTGTAATATTACTCACTGTTCAAAAGGAAAAAGTTGAAAGGGATTCAACGAGCTGTGAGACTGCTCAGGTTGAAATGCTAGATTTGTGATTCACATGCTACGGGTGTAATTTTGGAATAAGTTTAGGCACTGCACTCAGTTTCTTAATTACATATATGTACCACCGATCAGCCGCAATATTAAAACCACTGACAGGAGAAATAAATAGCATTGGCCATCTTGTGACAATTCAGTGTTCTACTGGCAAACGTTTAGACCTGTTATTCATGTGTTACTTAGACATGTAGCACCCACCTAGACCAGACCAGGCACCCTCACACCATAGCAATGACACTCCTTGATGGCAGCAGCCAGGTAGCCTGAAACAGGCACACACATAAAAACAGTTTAGGAACAACTAAAAAAAAAACATGAAGAACATCACAAGGTGTTGACCTGGCCTCCAAATTCACTAGATCCCAAACTGATCAAGTATCTGTGGGATGATCCACAGAGGCCCCTCTCCTCAACGCATAGGACCCAAAGGCCCCCACTAACAACATCCTGTTACCAGACGCCACAGGACACCCTCAGAAGGACCATGTCCATTCACTGATGAGTCACAACTGTTTTGTAGGCACAAGGGAGAGCTACACAATATTAGGAAGGTGGTCATAATGTTATGCCTGATTAGTGGATGTCAGACAGTTCCACAGTCTAAGAGGATTGCTGAGAGTAATGCCTTTAGAGAGATAAACTCTAGGCACAACAGAAGATTATAAAGGAAGGGCTGGTGAACAATCAGTAAAAAGTGACTCATTTTGCTGCTTCGAGTGCTCAGAAATGTCTGAGTTCAATCACTCCTACAGTTTACTCGTATTTCAAGTAACAACTGCTTCCTTTCTGTCTCATGTGGGTTGACTACAGCCATAGTACATCTGGTTAATCAGCCATAGTACAACTCATCCCCAGGTGTTATGGAAGCTCATTCTGTAAAATATGTTTTGCAGATTCCTACTAAAATCTTTTTTTTATTTTTTTTGTACAAATGTTGGGCATCTTTTATATTTTATAACAGGTGCTGCTTTTTTGAATTTGCAATGTTGCTGTGCAATGCTTCTCAAATAGAAGAGATATTTTATTCTATGGAGCACAAAATATGTAAATACAACACTCATATACGTACTATCTGGACTGTAATCATGCTTTACATGTTCCATATCTCATTATTCTGAGATCTGCATCTCAAATGTAAAAGTACAAGAGGATTACAAGACCCTGATCGTGTCAGTGCAGGTGCTGCAGATGTCCACAATATTAACTGTGAAACTTAATCATGTATAATGAATTGAACACCATGTAAATTTGTGATTTGTTTTATATTCATGTATTGAAATATTGGCTTCATCTAATTAACCCACAGAAAACCTGGCCAGGTTGTAATCTAACATGCAATGTATATATATATATATATAGCACAGTGAGTTAATAGTGGTGCAGCAAGGCACTTAATGTAATAAGGACTATTAGCTTCAGTTTGAGAAATTCAGTTTGGCTTTTGATTGATTTGATTTGATTGCTTCACTAATTGAACATGCAAAAAATGATATGATGCAAACTATAAAAGCCTGAAGTGATCTTTCACAATGCTACCGTTCATCAGCAACTCTGTAGGCTTCTTTGAATTGTGTTGCTATAGAAACCTCTTGGGTTTAATTAAGTTACAGTCACTCTGAACAACGAAAAACAGCACTGAAAAAGCTAGATGAACAATTTTCTCTTATGATTCATCCATATTTCTCTTTCCTCTGTTGTGTTTCTGCAGACTCTTGACTATGAAACTAAGAAGTCCTACACTTTTAAGGTGGAGGCTTCCAACGCACAGTTGGACCCCCGTTTCCTCCACCTGGGGCCCTTCAAGGACTCAGTGACAGTCAAAGTGAATGTTCTGGATGTGGACGAGCCTCCTGTTTTCACCAAGCCCTCCTACACTGTAGAAGTGTATGAGGACACTCCTCCGGGAACCATCATTAGCTCGCTGACAGCTCACGACCTGGATGCCAGCAGCAGTGCTGTCAGGTATCATGATCTTTATTAGCCTGTGGAGAGATATCAACAGCACCCTGTACACCATGAAAGCACTGCTAAGTACTGTTAAGCACTGTTAAAGAAGGAAACTATTCCAGTAAGATATGTGTGCTCTATTTAGTTTTCTTAAAAAAGGACTGTTTAATTTCCAGTCTTGAAAGGCTACACATTTATTGAAAACTAACTGAATTAGTCATGCTTTAACATAAATGGATATCCTGCATGCTCTACTTCATCATCATTATCTCTCATCTGTTGAGCCATGCAATGCTCCTTTGGCCATTCCTCTTTTATTTAAGAAGCCTCTAAAGTTTTCTAAAAGTGGAAATTTGTACATGTTCAATTCATAAATATGTCAGGAAAACCTACCAATCTACTGAGGAATATTCACACAGGCCCCAGGAAAAAAAACCAAAAAAAACAACAAGAAGGACCGAAATACAGAACACAGGAACAGGAAGATGGTTACAGAGATCTGTTGAAGTACAGAAGTCCAAGACTTAGAAAAGTGTGACGGTGGCTTGGATAGCAGGTGATGTGGACCGGGGTTGAGCCAGCAGAGAAATAGGTGTCTGAGGTAGCATCAGAGTGGGCAGGCAGAAGAGAGATTTGGAGAGTTGCAGGCTGGTTAACAGGCAGCTCATGTGCTGAGGCTTGCACAAAGACGTCTATATGCACAGAAAAAAATACTATTAGCATGAGCAGTATCACATTGAGAACTGAGATGAAAAGTTGTCATTAGAGCGTTGAAGTACCACTAAAGATGACAGAATGTGCTGGGAAAACTGGAGAAGAAGCCAGGGTTGATGTACTGCAAGTGCTGAGCTGAACCCCAGGTGTGCATGCTAATTGGGTGATTAGCCAGGAGAGAGGGGAAGTGTTTGGAGAACTATGCCTGCGATTCATACACACAGACAACAAGACAAACAGGGAACCACAAGAGACAGTGAAGAGAAGAGGAGGAAAAGCCAAGCTCATGACATGACCACTAAATGGACCCTGTGTATTGTCAGTTGTACACAGGAAAATTGTCTTGCTAGCAGCAGCAGCAGCGCCATTCTTCTGTATCAGCATAGGATGTTTAAGGACAATGCTGCTGTGTAAGTCATTCTCAGTAGTGTGTACTTAGGGAGGTGAGAGATGCACATCCTAGGTTTACTAGTCAGCCAAACTAATGCACAGGTTTATACTTCTGCGTCAGTTTGACACCATAACTATGGCAGAGGAGGCAGGGCACACCATGGACAGGTCTCCAGTCTATCACAGGGCTAACACAGAGAGATTGTCCTCATGAAAACTGAAATATCTGTTTTTGTTGTTGACTAAATCTCACTAAATCACCATTTGATGGCCACAAACTGAAATGAAGATACGTTAATTATGGCACCTGATTGTCATTTTGCTTTAGTATTAAGATAGATATGTATCTTCATTAAAATGCAAAATACCAATCCAGAATGCACATTAAGCTAAATAACAACAATAATTTAGAAAACTCTCTTCTCATTGTTATTTAGCTTAATGTGCATTCTGGATTGGTATTTTGCATTTTAATTACAATTGTTTCACCTTTGTGTTGACTGAAAATCTTATGTGATTTCTTTGTGACAGACAAAGTAGAGTAGACTGTCATATGAGGATATTGGACAGCAGAAATGTTGCTCCTTTGATGAGCTTTAATGTTCTTGTTCTGTCTAATGTTTAACTAGTAGACTGATCTAATCTGTGCAGGTATTCGCTGGAATGGCAGACAGAGTCTGACAGCTGTTTTGACATTGACACTGTTGAGGGAACCATTTCCACTAACGAATACCTGGACAGAGAGACAGCTGTTCAGCACAAAATCACAGTGTTGGCGACCAAACTCAGTAAGTATTCTACACCAAAATCACCTGTGCCCAGCCAGTAGTGGCATTTGCGATACTATTTATGTTGTACATTTTTCAGCAATAACCACCCAATGTACAACACTGAAAACACAACAGATCCTAATGGGGAAATACGCATGCTGGATATCTGTACTGATAAGGACTGGGTAATGTGTTAGGAGCAAAAGGATGCCTCATCGTTGGATAGAAATGAAAATGATCACCCTACAGAGGGCTGAAATCAAAGACACCCTGGAAATGAAATTGAAATATTGATGCAGACTAGTCCACTTTGCTGAAATTATATTGAAGCAACTCAAAATGGTACTCAGTAATTTGTATGGCCCCCATGTGCTTGTATGCATGCCTGACAACGTCATGCTCCTAATGAGACAACGGATGGTGTCCTGGGGTATCTCCGCTCAGATCTGGACCGCTGAGCTCCTGGACAGTCTGAGGTACAACCTGGTGGCGTCAGACGGACCAAGACATAATGTCCTAGAGGTGTTCTGTTGGATTTAGGTCAGACGAGTGTGGGGGGCAGTCAGTGGTATGCTCTTAAGACTGTGCTGGGAGACACAGCAAACCTCACATTGGTATGGTATTGATGTGCCACCCTGGAGGAGTTGGCCTGCCTCTGCAACCTCTGTAGGGTCCAGGTATTGCTTCATGCTACCAATAGTGACAGTGACCTCAGCCAAATGTAAAACCAGTGACAAACAGCCAGAAAAGATGAGGTGGAAAAATGTCTGTGGCCTCCACCTGTACAATCATTCCTGATTTGGGGGTTAGTTTCATTAACACCAAAGCAGCTGAAAATGATTAACGACCCTATACGATGCTATATTCTGATTAAAACTGTTCCTTTAATTTTTTGAGCAGTGTATTTATATTCTGCGAACACCTCTGGGTGCATCCTTGCAGAGTGCTGTTTCCCACGTGTAGAGTGAATCACTATATACAACTGTGCGTATATTAGATTAACTACCTCATCAACAAATTAAAACAAATAACTACCAATGTCTGAGTAAAATCAGTGTATAAAAAAAACAGGGGTTGCCACAGGAGAATTCTGACATAGTTCCTCACAGTATAAGCGCTCATAAATTGTATGCAATTATCTCCTAACTATATAATTACAAGAAGAAATCATGTAATGATTGTGAGTTAGTTTTCTCACATAGTGTCTGGCCACCTGCATTCCCCTGTACACTTACTGTCTGACACGCAACAAGGTTCAGGCAAGAATGCGCTGCACACAATAAGACGCTTCTCTTTCTTATGTAGTTTTTAAAGATTTTGTCAAACAGCTCCACTTTATTTCTCATTATACTGTAAACAGATTCACCAGTTGCTCCTCTCTGCTGTATTCCTATCTGCAATTCCCATGTCTACAGTCAGCTGCAGACTTGCACTCTAAACAGTGGGCTGGCATACTTGTTACAATCAGATCATCAATCTAAATGTGTTCTTTACGCATGTTTTAGCAGTCATCGTGGCAGCCTGCTTTTTTTTTTCTTTTTTTTAATTGTATTATGCTGGACATGAAAAGGTCAAGTAGTGAAAATGTACGTGTGTAGACAACACAAAACATAAATTGCAGCCCCACTTCAGAAATCACAGGTGCATAAGCAGTTATAGTTCCCACCAGTATGATGTGTGAAGTGTAATCCACATGGGGTCTGACTATGTAAATATAGGGGCACTAAACCTAGAGAACATACAGTAGTTCAGTGTGAAAGGTTATAATTATCATTAGAGCACATTCAGTCAAAGCCTGACTAAAAACATTTAAACACTCAGTACAATACAAAGATGCTAGATGGTTTTGTGCTTTGTAAATCAACCAATCAAACTAATGCACTGAGTGCAACTTTTCAACCACAGTGTATTTGTTAACCCCCCCCCCCCCAAAACATACATACATACAATTATAATATAACATTTTACAACTGTTAGAAGGTTAAAAAAAAAGCAAAAAGCAAAAAAAGTATTTGAATATTATGTAGCCAAAATGAAGTACTTATGTGAGAATCAGCTTGCTGCCCTACCCCCCTTGTAATTTTTAATTCTACTACTGAAGTAATCCAATTCGAGTCTCAAGTCTGAACAAGTGTGTACGTAAACCTGAGGCCCAGCATGTTGAAAGAGAAAAAGAGACACAGTATGTGCACAACAGGACATTATTGAAGAATATATTTTGGTTTATTTTAAATAAAAATAAAATAATTTGTATTATACATTTTCACTTCACAGAACCAGCATCATAGCAGGACCTTCCATAAGTGGAATGTGCTATCATTCAGCTACTTCTTTAACAAAATATATGTCTCTCTAGAACATTTTGGATTTTGTATTTGTGTGAAGTAATAGTTAATTTCTGGAATTTGAGTGTATAGATCAACAATATTACAATACAGACATGGCTAAATGAAAAGTTTGCTAGTTCCATAGCTATATATGATGACACATGAGCCCTCTCAATATTAATGCAGATTTTCATAAGGTAAAAAGATTAGGTTCTTGTTCAGCTTTCTAAATCCTTTCATCATTCATTCAAACAGGGTGTTAGTAACATCCGTGTATACTGCACTATACTGCACACATCTAATATCACGCTCTGTCGTAGTTGGGCAAATGACCCAAATCTTGTCATAGCTGCCAATCAAGTATCTCAGCACATTCTTGAAACATGTTTAAACGAATAATCCATCAAAGTGAGCGTGCTTTGAGAGGATTCCAAAGACTGCCAGTGTATTCCTATGTTGTATCAACATGTGACCTCACAGTTTGTGAGCATATTTTATTCGGAGCTGGAAAATAAATAACTTTTGCTGGTATAAATGCCTGCAGAACACTCTAGATCTTAATCAATAATCTGAAGGTTTTGGGACAGAATGCAAATCTCTAAACAGATTGTGAACATCCCCTTAATTACTTGGGCAGATGACAAAAAATGCCATATGCATACCCAGCCATTGAGGCACAGAACATGACAAATTGCACTCTATCTCAAGACCATCTATATTATTATTGCCTAACAGCTCTGCTTGATCTGAGGCAGGCCATGGTTGTCCACCAGCTCCTTTTACCAATACTACACACTGATATGTGATGTTTGTAGGAGCAGAACTGAGATAAGTTCAATTGTATTTTACAATGTTATTCACATCTCACAAGTAGCAGGAGTTGTTTGTTGCTACAATCCGCTCTCCTCTCCAAAGTGTTCATATGTTTCAAAATTGGAATGCGCATCAACGCAAGTGTGAAACAGAAGACAAAACACATTGTAGTTTATTAAATATAGCAACGTTGGAAAATGAAGCCTTGTCTTTAAAGAGGAATGCAAAACTATGAGAGGTTCATCTTAACACAACTGTTACCGTTTTGTCCAGGGGGGGTAGGACCCAAGTGCAGGACAAGTGCGGAGAGTGAGTGAGGAGGCAGACGTGGGCAAAAAAAAAACTAAGTTTAATTAAACAAAAAGAGCTGCAGAAAAAGCAGAAACACCAGCAAACAAAAATCAAAACTTTCAAAAGACAAAAAAGGTAACAAGAAACTAAAGGCGAAAAACACTTTAAACACTGAGGGTACTGGTAACATACAGAGGAGCAAAAACACTAGAAACACTGGAGACACATAGGGGTGGCAAAAACACAGAGGAGCAAAAAACACTAGAATGATGCGACAAGGAACAAAGGGGAAGGCAGGGCTATATATGCACACACGAGGAACAGAGGGGTGACGAGACACAGGTGAAGCAAATCAAGAAAAACAAGGTGAAATCGATGATCTAATCAACACAGGGAAACACAGGGAGTAATGCCACAGGAAATCAAAAACTTAACAAAATAAAACAGGAAACAGGAAAAGAAACATGAACGAAACTCAAAACGCGAACACAGAAACCACAGAAACAGAACCATCACAACAACATCGAATCCATAGAGGAGACTATCTTAAACAACACAAGGAGTGGACATTTGACCATTTTTGGTTCAGTCAGTATGTCTTTGTGTGACACAGGAAGTGAATAGATGTATGGTATATTTGTATGTGCGGTTACCACTGTGACATTCACTTTTTCTACTTTACTACATACATACATGTTTTATTGAGTTAATTGTCTACAATATTTTAAAACACTGGAAAAAATGGAGAGAGACTGAATGCATGTCCATTTGTCACCACATAATGTGTTAAATAGCTGTTCTGAAGCTTTTTAACACGTCATATGTAATATTTTTTATTTATAACACATAAAAACCCCACACATGGTCCTTTGGTATCAGAAATGAATAACCCTCTGAGAAAGAAATAATTACAATGAGACATTGCATATGGCCGTGCTCTTATCTTCACATTTGGTCAGAGTCCAACTGTGGTGGGAACTAAATGCAGTAAATTTGAGAAAGCAGCTTAACTCATCCAGACCATATGATTTCCTGCCAGAGTTTAAGCTTCTTGAAGAGGCAAAGGGCTGAAAGTCACAAGTCTGCCAAGCCTCCTCATTAGACGAGCAGCGGTATAAACCCTAAGACATCGTCACAATCGGTTACAGAGTGAAAAAACAAGATTTTCTCTGTTAAATCTTCTGAAATGGCTGGGTATTATTGAACAGGTGTTTGAGATGAGCTTAAATACATGCAGCAGTAGGCATGTAGCTGGGCTCATGAGCAGCTGACTCCATCTAGTGGCCACAGGTGAAGTGACAACTGTTAACAGCAGGAAACAACAGCACCCATATTTTGGGTATGGCCTAATTTAGCTCAGTTTAATAGAACTGCTGGGGGAGGTACGATATCATGCACAAGTCTGTAAACAGCTATTATTCACGCAGCTCTTCCATGCGGCAAACCTGCATTGTATCTGTTGCCCTTCCAGATCATGTCTGTATGAGATAGCTGAAATTGCAGTGTCGAAGTATTTGGATTTCTTCTTTTGCACCTTTTTCTTTTGGCTAAACTGTATGATAACAGAGTATATTAGAAGTGGGTGGCAAAGGGGTGGCAAGACATTTGGGATGGGTGGGGTTGCACGGTGATAGGTTGGGATCCTTACATAAAAGTACATACTGATAGTACTAATACTAAGCATTATAACAAAAATATCCACTAACTAAGATGTGTTTTCAATAAGTGAAAAGGTAATTTACTGTCCTGGAATTTATAAGACCCAACATGAACCTCAGCATGATGTCCAGCTGGAATCGTAGCAGGTGCAAGTTCATACAAGGTGTGACTATTAATCATGTATTCATTAAATTGTTTACACAAATGATATCCACACTTTAACCAGTAAAAAACAAATATGTGAACTATAGCCCCCTCTGCTCCTGTCATCCTCCAGTGCCTCTTATTTAAAATGAAATGCAATAAATCAACATACTTGGGCAGCTTAATAAAGAAAATAACTTGCCCCGTGTGTGTGTGTGTGTGTGTGAAAATGATGGAACCATAATAAGCCTCACTCGCAGAAATTCCTTCCACTACTTTATTTATTTGGCTGTGCCCATAACATTTGATATATTAGAGATCCACACAAAGCTCAAGTCTAACTCAAACCCTATTTTCAAGGTTCTTAATCTTGTTACTTCTCAGTTTCTAAGAAACTAAGAAATCCAGACTGGAACCTTTTTCAGAAAACTTGTGTCAATTCTCAACTCCCAGTCAATTAACAATGGTCCTGGTTTAGGTTTTCTTCCTTTTATTGCTAGGAGCCTTGTAGCTAACTTGGGCATATCTATTTGATTGTGGTTTAAGACTACAACCACCGATGGTAATCATGCTGATGGCTATTATGTTTTAGAGTCTACTGCAAGGGCAGGACTGATGGTGTTGCAATACACATATTTGAGAAAATACAGGGTTCACTTCTCTGTTCCATTCATTCATTCATTCATTCATTCATTCATCTTCTGTAACCGCTTGTCCTGTGAAGGGTCGCGGGGGTGCTGGAGCCACAGAGATAGATAGATGATTAACTCTTTAGGCCAAATCACTGAGTGTATAATCATACATGACATCCTGCTGACCCTTCCAGACAACCCTCTGCTGTTCACCAAAGTGTCAGTGACAGTCAACGTCTTGGACGTGAACGAGTTCCCTCCTGAGCTGGCTGTTCCGTCAGATACATTCGTTTGTGAAAACTCCAGAGTTGGACAGGTAAACTGAACTGTATCTACTTGACTGATTGTATCTGCTCAGATTACATCTTAAGAAATACTGTTCCTGGCATTTTCCCTACCAGGGAGCAGATCTGAACTGGGTTGACAGTGATTATCTCTCTATTCCCTCACCAGGTGATCCAGATGGTCAGTGCTGTGGACAAAGACCTTCCCCCAATCGGTCAGAGGTTCTTCTTCAAGACCCCCAAAGAGCTCCGCAACAGAAACTTCACTGTTCGAGATTTTGGAAGTAAGACAAAATGAGGTTGAAGGGGAAGACCTACTGGGTATTATCCACTGAATCTGCAACTATCCTCCATTTTACCACCTCTTTAAGCCACCACTGTGTGGTTTTAATCTCATGATTACAACAAAACAAAGAGACACAAGGGGTGGCTGTGGCTCAGTAGGTAGAGTGGGTTGTCCACGAACCAGGGGTTAGTGGTTTGATCCCCGAATGTGCCACATGCCGAAGTGTCCTTGAAGGACAAGGCACTGACTCTGTCTGACCCCCAGTTGCTCCCAGTGCATAGCACTGGTGTGAGAAGGATTTACTTGTGTGAGCAAATAGGTAGATGTGCCTGTGACTGTAAAGCACTTTCAGTACCAATAGGTAGAAAGGTGCTATAAAAAAACAAGGCCATTTACCATTTACCATTTACAAGGCTTTGCCACATACAAATCATATATAAACATAAAAGCCAGAAAATGTTCAGACGCTGTGCTTCATTCCCAAACCTCAAGTCAGTCCTTGTCATGCTCACTGGACATAGATGTATGACTACCAGTGATGACCTTCACCTAGATTCTATGCACTTAGTAATGTGCAGAATTCACACTGAACCAGTTACTGGAATAGGAAAAGGATGACAACTTCCCTCAGCTTCCCACTCAAAGAGAAGGTTTGTGTTAGCTGAAATGCAAAAAGGCTAACCCTCTCTGCCAAGACGAGTTGAACGCTGGGTGCGACTCGACCCCCATCCATGATAAGTACTGTCTCTGTTGCCTCTGAATGTCTGGTGGGAGTTCAACTTTAACAAATCCTCTCTTGACCTTCTCTGTTTTCCTCTGCAGTGTATCTCCAACGTGCATTGTCATATTTGTGTGTTTTTGTACCTTTACGGTCAGCATCACGTCTGATTGGGTCAGACAAACAGGCCTGCAGCCAGCAAGGGGAACTGGAGCGTGTGTGTGTTTGCATGTGTGGGTGTGTGCGTTACAGGAACAAGGTGCCTTAATGGTCTCTTCCTTGTCAGGGTTCATCTCTATCTACTTGGGTGAGAATTGATCTTTTGTGACATGCACACTGGAACGCGCACACATCAGAAAGGAGCATATTTTTAAACCCGTGCTCTCAATATAGACTGCAGTGTTTGTGTTCCAGTATGAAATATTAAAGGATCTGGGGAGAATGTCACATGATAGATGCCAAGGAGGAAGCTATTTTATAATTATTTAAATTGTTCAAATATACAAATAATCTGTACGTACATTGTTGAAAACATAAGTCAAAATTCTAAATTAACCCACTGTATAAAATGTGTCCTGTCTAATCTGCTTGTCCATTATCTATCCAATATTACTGTTTTTGAATCACTTAGTATACACATAATGTGTACTAATACTGGTCAGGATCTGAGGTGTCATCCCATCGCAAGTATAATTATGATAATAATAACCTTAAAAACAACCTTCTTTTGTGCTCTTGAATGTCCCCTTGAATATAGTCCAACTTAAGTTCTTATTTAGCTGTAAGAAAACCACAAAACAAAACAGGAACAGAAAAAATGTACTGACATTTTCATGCAGAGACATTCTTATTCTCTTATTTTCTAATCCCTTTTGTCACAAAGCCAGAAGCATTTTTCTGACCTTCTCACCTTGATGTTTCACTAGTTTACCCAGTAAACTAATGAATTTTATCTTTGAGAGTATCCCTTCTAGAGTATAGGAAGTAAAACTATGTGTAAAATTACAAAAATAGGGATCAGAGGTTGAGCAGTGGGCTGCACTGTCTTGTGTACTGTTGTGCCAGTGCCCTCGGGAGGCTGTATCACCACAGACCTATTTTATAAAACAGACATCAGTAAAACTCTTGATAGGGCATCTCCAACTCCAAAAAATTCTTATTTGATAAGTATTACTCTTGTTATTATGGATTTTTGGATGATGAAATTGTTGTAAAACTTTTGTAGAGCATAGGAAATGTATTTTGTCGTCATTGTGAAGTTCATTGAGCCGCCATCAATTTAGACTTGCATTGGTAACCAGTTCTCACAGTACATTAACAACTGAGCCTAATTTGTTTCAGATTTGTTTTTACTCACCTGCTAACTGTGGCTGTAACACCATTTCTGTTGCTTTCCAGACAACACCGCCGGCATTGTGACTCGGCGCCCAGGGTTTCAGCAGCGACTGCAGGACGTCTACATTCTTCCCGTTGTGGTAGAAGACAGCGGTTACCCTGCCCAGAGCAGCACAGCCACCCTCACCATCCGCGTGTGCTCCTGCGAGGCCGGAGGCTCCCTGCTGACCTGCTCAGCAGAGGCCATATTTCTGCCTGTGGGCCTCAGCACTGGAGCTTTGATGGCTATTCTTCTGTGTGTGGCTTTGCTGATTGGTAAGCTAAGTTTTCTTTCGTCACCAATCTAAACAATGACCATGCTATTGCTGTGTGCACTGTGTTGTGACTGAGTTTGATTCATTCGCCAGTGTAAAAGTCTCTTTTAACAGTGCACAGTAGTACATTTTACCTCATCACATTTGACAGTTTACAATGTAAAAATGAATTGTGAATTTTGGAATTCATATGATGTAACACTAGAGGGTGCCAGTAACCCACGGCAATGCTTTAATTATCACAGGAGGTTGCTGAAGAGTCCCCGCCTATGATCTCACATCACTTCTGCTTTTGTTACAGAGAATTAGTTACATAACCACCTGTCCATCCACAGTGGAAACAAGCAGGGCACGAGTATTCAGCTCTTACTGAGTGTCTAAACATGTGTGTGCCTAGACTTCTGTCGATACATATGTGTATGTGTGTTCCATTACCCCAATATACAGAGCTGCATGTAGGTTTCTGACTGACTGCATGTCAGAAAAAGAATTCATGTCCTCCTGAGGGCAATGTGCCTTCTTTATTGTTGTCCTCTATAGAGCGGAAGGATAACGGAAACAGTACATAAAAACAGAGATGGGGGTGGGCTAATAGCTCCTAATATGATCCACTTTTTTTTTCTTGCCTGTGTGTGCTTGCTAAGTTGGTCTTGCCCCAGAAGATCAAGAGGTGTAGAGGATGAGGCTCCTCATTCATGACACCCAATATTAAACATACTTCATCATAGATGTTCATCAGTTCATATGTCTCAGAAGAGACATTTGAATTTTCTGTAAATCGGAATGGTAATTTGTTATTCCTTTCTCATTATGTTAGTGAAAAAGGCAGTTAATCACCAGATTTAACAATGATGAAAATAATTGTTGGGAGTTGTTACCTACATCCTGTTCACAGTAAGTTGCTGATATTCACATTGGTTGTATTACAGTATTACAAGTATACTTATTTGGCTTTAAAGGTACAGAATATTCGTTTCTCATGTCAGAGAGTAGCTTTCTGCTACATGCATCTTGCAATAATTTGCATCTTGTCAACAACCCTACCTCCTACACCTCTTCTTTCAGTACTGAATAAATCCCCTTTAACGCTAACACAGCATTATTCTCCCACTTGCAGGAAGATAGAGTACTACTGCTGATCTTGCTAAAAATATTTGAGCTTATATTTTCTGATATAGTTACTGTTCTTTTACAGACTGATTAAAAACTGATTTCTGGAACCTCACTCATTCCTTCTCACAGTTCTTGGTTGGACCTGTCTTTCCTCCAGTAGCAAGCAGTTGTATTCACTCTGAATGGAAAAGATGCTGAAACATCAGTGTACCTAAGCACAAGCTGTCCCCATTAACCTAGCCCCCTTATGACCTTGTTTAGTTTCAATAGCACATACCCCAGGGAGATGTTGCTTTTCATCCTCTGTGTGCTGATCTGCTTCAAGGATCAGACAATTGGTTTCTTAATGGAGTGAGGGGTGGGGAAGTTACCATATAAGGACCTTATAATGCTGCATGTGGTGTTTCCAATGAGGACTTTCAAGAGATGTGGGTGAAAAGGATCATATATTGATCATGAGCTCTTGGATTATTGGGTTTCTGCCTACAGTCCAATACAGAGTCTTATCTCCATCACTGGATGTTACAGTAGATATATTTTAAAGTGGAGGCTGAAACTAACAGGATAAGAACACTTGAGTACATATGTGCTAGTGCTGGACATAAATATTTTTTATGGGGACATGACTCATAGATGAATCTAGATGAATAAGTAAAATAGCCCATTGTTGTATAACATAATGCAATTCTGCAAATACACAACATAAAATTACCAAGACATGCCATGCATCGGCTCCAAGAAATGGATAGAAAATGTTCTAAATTTCAAGGGGACCAGATACCTTTCGTAAATCTGATAAAATGATAAAACGTCAACAAAATAATTTTGGCTAATGTTCTATGGCCAAGTTACTTTGTATTGTAAACACAGGTGAAATTAGCTAACGTCCTTAGCACTAGCAGCTATTTATAAGACATTGTAAACACTGACTGGATGAGAAAATAAGCCTAGATTAGAATTTGTATGTCTTCCATCCTGAACTAAATAGTCTTGAACATGACAACACTTTTTAAAACCACCTAATTCTAGGCGTATTTGTAATGAAGCCACCACTGGACCAACATGAAAACTGAGTCAGCGGGCAGCATTCTGATTTCGTTATTAGGCTATTAATTGTTTAACTAGTAGGCCTAGGCTAAGGTACTTTTTAGGTCTGGAAAAAAATTTAGTTTGGGGCGGTTTTTATGTAGCCTAGGTGGCTAAAGACAATGTAGGCTACAATGAAAGAATATCACACTTTTTAAAATGACATCAGTTTGTTCATTGCCAGTGTTATGCCAGTGCAGCTGTGTGTCTCAGAGAATCCAATAATTCTGGACCTGACTGCATCCTTAAAAAAAAAAAAAAAACTCACCCCACAGTCTCTATTCATGTTTTGTTGAGCTACGTTGAGATAGCATCCCCAGAAGAGGAGAGTGTTAGTGAGAGAGAGGAGAGCAGAGAGCAGGAGGACATAGATTTCTTTGCCCGTCCTGAGCCTTCTACGTTGCAGAGCTTTTTGGATAACCACTCACAACAAAATGCCAAAAATCCAGTAATGCCAAGAGTATTCACCAGTAAAAATGGATGAATGCTGCTTTAAGATTCATTACTGTGATGGGTTTTTCTGTTTTTGTAGTGTTAATAGATATCCACTCTCACTGATTCCCCTTAACTCATTGCATGGAAGGTCCATGGTTTTAAAGAGATGCACGGTTGGTATACACATTCAACCAAAACCAAAATGACAGAAAAGGTGTGCGTTACTGAATGTGGTGGACCGGTCTGGTCCAAAATGCCAGGGCTGATTTTTTGTCCCAGTCTGTCCCTGCCTGGTGGAGACAGAAGTCAAACAGAGATGTTGCTCCGAATAGGCATGGACAGAAGAAAACTGGCAACAAAAACCAGCCCGGGAGTTTGCTGTCAAGCAGACCTAATTTGATCCAATGCAAAATGTCATAGAATCCTAAAACAGAGTTTTAGGATTTTAAGGGAAAGAAATGACACAAATCTGCTATTATTTCAAACTCTGCTGAGGATTTGTGACTCTTACAGCCACTTTCTGTGCTTCCAGCTGTCTAACAGGATTGTAGTGTATTCAAGTGTGGTATAGCCCAGCCAGGTAAGGGACCTCACAGGACAGTTTAAAACCATTGATTGCCTGGTTAAAGCACTGCCTTTGTTTTCCTGCTCCTATTGATTATATAGCAGTAGACAGGACACACAGTGGACAAACAAATTTCCTTGTTATCAGAAGTCGAAGAGACAATGGGGGGGGGGGGGGGAGCCAATTAAAGGTAGCATCAAAGAAGGACAGAACATAGTAAATATACTATATCAGTATAGATATGGCATACCGTATTTAAAAAAACAGCTGTCTGTACAATATGACAGTTATCGCTAAAAGTAGCATGTGTTTTAGAAACGTGAGACTTTCACAGATAATATATAAAAGTTTTAATTATTGCTTAGTTTACAACATTGTTTTAATGTATTTATTTATTTTATTTTTTTTGTGTGAGCCTCCTGAGCCTTAGCTGCCCATCAGTGTTTTGTGGATCGCTCTAAATATTGCATTACCCTCAACTGCCATTGCCAGTCTGATGCGCCTGTCGGAGCTGAAGGAAATTCACAATACTTTGTTGTTTCATTTTGGGGACGTATTTTTATTATTGCTTTATGAAATCAGAGTTGTTACACAAAGACTAAGAATTGCTCTTTTCGAAAAAGGTGTAATAACACCTTACAGTTTCCCAATTTCTTACAGTTTATATTATATTTCCTTTCAAAGTCCAAAAACCCACCTAGTACGTTAACAGGAGACTCTAAGCTGCCTCCAGGTGTTGATGTGAAAGTTCATTTGTCTCTATGTGTTAAACCTGAGCTTCACTGGGCAGGGTGTACTGTGTCTTTTTACCCAGTGTCAGCTGGGACTGACTCCAGCCTCCCAGCAACATTGTAGTTAAAAGGGTATACTTGATAGATGGATGAATCAGATATTTTCAAGGGGAATTTGGCTCCAAATTGCAAAAGCGCTCCAACTGTGGCTTTCATACCCTTGGAACCAGAAAAAAAAAACCTTTGCAATTGTCTCTTAGAAGGGTGTCAAAATGTCAAAAATGATACAGTGTCTCAATAGGTACAGCAGCTCGTCTATGACCCAGAGGGTTAGCGGGTCAATCCCCGGTACATGAATCACATGTCCTTGAGCAAGACACTGAACCCCCAGTTGCTCCCAGTGTTCGGCACTGGTGTGTGAATGTGTGTGTGCTTGTGTGAATGAGTCATTGCGACTGGAAAGAGCTTTGAGGACCAAGAAGTAAAAAAGTGTTACATAAATACAAGACTATTTACCATAAGACTGGATTGTTTTTAATTTGTTGGTTGTTGTATGATAAGTTCAGATTCAGTTTACAGCCTGGCACGATCCAAACCTGCATTGACTGCTTCCTTTGTTGAGTCCTAAAGTGAATTTATAATTTGTGGTTGTTTCAAAGACCTTATGGTTAGAAGTCACAAAGATTTTGCTTATAGTGCAAATAGAAATTAATTCAGAGACAAAGTAGTATAGTAATCACTAACAGTACAGTCTCATACTCAGTACAGTTACAGCCTGGTTATTGCACAAAGCTGAACTGTTCTACCTTTTAGCGATCAAGCCTGGATGCATTGATGCAGCATTTTGTGGAGTTTTTCAGCACAAGTGATTTTTACACGGACAAACTAAACCATACGAACTATAAGAGCATCCATGAGCTTTTGGAAGTCATTTTCTCCAGAGCAATTGACATATTTAAGGCTCTTTGAAGGGAGCCGGATCTTGTGGATCCATTCCATTCAAAGAGTCGTTCAAAATACTGGCTCAATTTGATATTTATTTATTTTTCAGATGCTAGCCTGGGGGTAATTCATTTTATATGCGAAATACTAACTGAGAGGAATGATATGGTAAGATTTGGATCAGAATCTTTCAAACTTAGATATCTTACCAATATTCAGTTGGTGGGATATATGACTTTTAATTATTATGAAATACTGATTCAAGATAGATAGATTATTTATTTATCCCATTGGAAATTTGGTAAAAACAGTAGTGCTGACTGAGAATACTACTCTAAAGACAGCTATAGCCACCACTGTACCACCAACGTTAACCCGTTCTGCCAAATCTTGTGCTTTTTGAGTCGCCACCCAGCCACTTCAAATGAAGCATGTCCTCCCCCTTTTTGAGACCACTCTGTACTGAAACACTCATGTGTGAAACACAGCAAAAAAGAAAAAAGAAAAAACGTCTCACAACTGCGACTCGGTTCCCATCGTTCTTTTTAAAGACCCAAACCCTGCTCTAAACTAATCAGCTGCAGCGGCATATAACTGTGACAAAAAGCCACATACACATACACACTGTTGCCATTGTGTCTGGGCTTAGGTACTTGAAAAATGAGACAAACACCACAAGTTCATGCTTGACCATTTAATATTCCTCTAACAATTTTTATCGAGCCTATTGTTTATCATAAGTTCCTCAGTCACCATCCTTTCTGTATACATTAATGGAATATTTGTGACGTTGCACTGTCATATGACATATTCTGTAGCAGAACACCATATGTACTGTATGTATTTAAATATTTCAAACAGCTTAAATACCTAAAATCTCATTTGTGTTGACTGCTGACTTGCCATGCATTAATGCAGGCGTGCTTTATGAACTAGGCTGCTTACTGATATTGAATAAGCCAAGTTTTGCGAATTAATCCACAACATTGTGTGTTGCTCTGCATCTATCTGCAGTCTCTAAGGCAGTCTTCTGTTCTCACTAATCCATTTGTGTGCCTTTACTTTGGTGGCTGCTTCAAAAACTGATGAGGGACACAACGTGCATAAACTGGTTTGTGTTGTCCTGTGAGGGAAGCAGAAAGTTGTGCAAAGCAAAGCACAAATCTTCCCGCTCTTCCCGCTCAGCTGTGCAGTTGCCCCAATTAACTAGGAGAAGTCACACATGGTGATGAGAAAAAATAGTGCTCCACAAGCAAACATAGCTAGTTATTATTTTGAGCTGTAAGGACCCTCTGTCACAAATAAACTATGACATCGTAAAGCTCCCACCTCCCATGTGTCCTGTAAAATCAATTGAGCACAAAGTGTTGCAAGAGATCACTGTATCTCAGATAGGAAGTGTTTTAGTCCTCCCTTTGCTCACTATTGATTTTGGAGCCACCATATATTTTTAATGAATCATTAAAGGAGCACTAATTCATAATTTTATCGTAAAGCTAGATCAGGTGACTACATGCAATGTGAAAGGGGTACCATACCGTATTTTTCCTCACTGATATGGGTTCATGTCCAGCAACTTAATTTTGTGGTTGACTTTCACCATTCTCATCATTCTTGCAAAAGCTAAGTCTTCTACTTTATATGACTGAGATGGCATTTTCTCTTGCCTTTCGTTCAACATAGAATCTGCAGTTGTACTGTGATTGTGGAATAACAGACCATTACAGTGTGTACATCACATGCTGCATATACTGCATGTGATTAGTCACTTGTCCAGATCTATCAGCAGAGCACAACACATGACAGCCAAAAACGTTTTGGATGGAAATTATTCCATTTCAGCATCCTCACCCCCATCAGCCATAATCATTACTACCTTTGTCCTTATTGCTTTGCACACTGGATGTTGCACCTCAAGTATTAAGTCCAACTTTTAACCATTATCCATCTTAGTTGTTTAAACTGTCTGTTTTGAAAGTGGAGTACATTTTGGAGAATGTTTCTGATTTAGCTCTGATTAACTTTAAAATTTCCGATGGGTAGAACAAACATTTCTACAGTTACGAAGCTGAAACTGCAGATGTTTCTACATTAACACATCATCATGTTTCATGCCTACAATAACCACATCCGTCTGCGTCACTAACGTCATACTATAAGATCCATTATCACACAGAGACACAATATAGATTGTTCATATTTATGTCTATGTCTCCATAAATGCTAGAATAAAACTGTAATGTGTGCACTGTCAGGGGCGTTGGACAGTAATTAGAGAGTTTGCATTGAGAGATGAGTAAACAGCAGCACTTTAGAAGGTAGAAGTGTGCCATGAATTTCCTATGCCTGTGGACCTAGACCTTGTGGGAGCAGCAGGAAAATCCTTCTCCTAGCTATGTTCAAAGCTGCTTGCTCTCGATTTAGGCAGTTTGTGTTCTTCTCTGTAGACTCCACCTGAAAACAGGACAAAATACCCGGAATTTGACCTGGGACTGAAGTGCCATGCTGTTAGACCCCAACCGTTCTGATCCTTCTTTACTCTGATCCCTCAGCTTGCCTTTTGTTTTCCTGCTGGATTTCGGAATATCTCTTTTAAAGCAGAGATTGTTCGGATATACTGCAATTGCCTAAACAGCCCAATAACACTGAGAATACAGTGGTACATTTGAGCTTTTTTTTTTTTTTACTAAACATGTGGTTTCCTTGTTTGTTTGCTGTAGCTTGTCCTTCATCTTCATTCATTACCAAAATCCCATATGCAGTTTGAGACAGTTATTGGTCTCTGCAGTCATCCAGCTCATCCATATGGAAAAATGCTTTCATGGCATCACTGCACTATAAATATAGAACCCATTAGAGTGCAGTGTGAATAGACTGTCTGTATTCATCGCTTCCATTGTAGGATGTAACATAACAAGTGAAATTAAGGTGAAGTTTACCAGGGATTCATTGTACCTTTACAGATTTGTCCTGTGAAGGGTCGTGGAGGGGCTAGAGCCTATCCCAGCTGTCATCGGGCGCTAAGAAGAAACAGTTTATAATTATATATAATTATATTTAAGAATTTGAAATTACATTTAGTCCTGAAAAATAATTTTAGGTGCTTAGTTCTTTAAATATCCATGCATTTATTGATTAATTGTCACATTTGACCATTTTACCTTTAAAATGCAGTGACTGTACTGAAAATTCATAATATGTCCATGCCCGGAGATACTGATACAGTTTAAATAATATGTAATCTGAAAGAATGAAAACATGCAACTGAGAGTAGAAGACTAATTAGTAATTACCCTTTAGTAACATGTATGCAGTCCCTACTTTCATTCATATTCTCTGTTTTATCACCCTCTTACTAAAAGTGTCTCATAACAGAGTGCATTTCTTTTCTTTCTTTCTTTTTTTTTTAATTAAACTTAAACACAGATGTGACATTACATCAGCCTAAACAGTAAGATCATTATGACTGAGGATGTGTATATCTGTAACAAGCTCATCTGGTGCTAATTCATGGCATCTGAAAAGAATAAGCATACTTAGTGAAGTTCAGTGTGTTAGTAATAGTGTTTAACACTGGACAGTAGATAGTATTTGAAGTTGCAGTGTAGAATGTATTGGCATCTAGTAGTGAGATTGCAAATTGCATCCACATGAATATCTCTTGCATCATCCTCCCCTTCTAAACATTAGAGAAGATACACCATGGCTGCTGTGGGACAAAAACACACAACAGTTATTATATTCAGCTGATTATACAATACTGAAAAGCAATGGCTTCATTGAACTTTCAGTTGAGATGAATATACACAGTGATATTTGTATCATCCTATTACGACACCGCTTAAAAGATTTGGCTGCTTTAAATTGATGTTTGTACCTACAGCAAGCAGTCAGGGCCCCACAGAGCTCTGATCTCAACATCACGGAGTCACTGGGGAGTTACGCGAATAGACTAAAGACACTGTGACAGCCTAAAGCCAAAAAATAGCTGTGGTATTATCTCCTAGAGGCTGAACACCTGCCAACACCTAACTTGAAAAAACTGTGTGCAAGTGTAATAAGGAGAAGTGGTGCTGTTCTCACACCAAGTATAGATTTTAGATTTGCTCTTTACTGCACTTTGTATAAAGTTCAACAAATAAAAAGAATGGTAATGTTTTTGAAAGCCTTCTGACTTGTTGCTTAAAATCATACTTGAACCACAAACACTTGAACAGCCTGTTTTGATAAAAGTTCAGTGCTTTTGACTATTTGCAAAACCACTCTATGGTGGAAACATAGCTTTTGCACTTCCCAATTTCTGTCTTGGGGTTACTTGGATTTGGATGACTTGCATGTAGCTGTATACTGAATGTGATATGTTAGATCTGACTCATTGAGAATGCTGGACTTATGATAGTCATTCTAAATTTCCTGACATATTCGGTAACTATTACTTTACTTTAAGTAACTGTTACCCTCATGTCAGTACTCAGCATAGTCAGCATCCCTAAATACCATAATGCAAAAGCAGCTCCGAAGTTTGTTTTCTGAAATGCAGTGATCTGCTGCAACAACCATATTAGTACCCATATAAACATCTCAATAGGTTGTGAAGTGGTAAATACTGCTCCAACCTAAAGGACAGGGAATACACTTTAAGGCTTTTGGTGTACACAGGAATAAATTATTTTATTAAGTTATGCTATTTCACAAACAAACGTGTGGGAAAAAGAAAGAACTTTATGGCCCCTGTAGGAGTAAAGATTCACTGGCTGAAATTTAAACTCTGCTAAATTTGACTTTAGTAAGACTATTTTATTTTTAAGGATCCAAAGTTTTGTAGTCATAATACTGACAAATTCTATAATCACAAAAAATAAGTAAACCCTTCTCTTCATTCTCTTTCTGTCTTGCAGTCATGTCAGCATTATACATGAGTCAGAGGCACCACAAAGAGAAAGAGACTCTGATGACGTCAAAAGAGGACATCCGTGATAACGTCATTCACTATGATGACGAGGGCGGCGGTGAAGCTGACACTCACGCATTCGACATGGGCACTCTGCGCAACACGCACTCCCAGCGCAACAGCTCTCACAGCAGCACGTCCAAGAAGGACAAAAACGGCTACGGCGATGGGGTCCTGCTGCATCTCAGCAATCGCTGTGACGGCGTCCGTTCACCTGACATCCATCGGCAAACAGCTAGTGTCATTACCACTGTGAACAACAACAACGACCCACTTTCTGCACATGGCAGAGTGACCGAGGGTGATGCTGAAATGATCAGGGAGTTCATAGAACAGCGGCTGGAGGAGAGCCAACAGGGTTACGGTGCCCCACCCTACGACTCCTTGGCAACTTACGCTTACGAGGGTGAAGGCTCTGTGGCTGGCTCCCTCAGCTCTATAGAAGAGTCGTTTGTAATCGATGACTCAGGGGATTTTAGCTCCCTTGGTGACTGGGGACAGCCGTTCAAAACACTGGCTAGCATCCTTGACAGACAGCCGCCTGCTCTGCCTGAGGAGAGCTAAGAGGAAGTTGGACTTTAGGCGCCTATGTTGGGATCACTTTTCTAGAATATTTTTTTTTACTCTGGCAGGCACTCGTTAGAATAATGGGAAGACCTTTTAGAAAGTTGCTCATGTGTGGTAGAGTTGTGGAGTGGTTAAGTAGAGTGATGAAAATCTTGCTACAGGTGCGTGAAAAGTAAACTTAATAGCTCCTCAAAGTGCCTGAGGTACTACTAAATGTTTACATGTATTATAATTCATGTTAATTAATAAAATCTCTTCAACAGATGTTTTACTTGAAATGCCTTTACATGCTTTTTGTTATCGGAATTCTAACAATTGTTATCCACCAACAATGACTGGACATGCACCACAAAATCAAGTCAAAATCAATTTCCTAGCGCCATGGGGATTGTAAGGGCCTCTAGCTGGCATTGTCAGCATTGTTGATTAATGTAAACATACTTTGCACATGCTTCAGTTTTGGCATGCCTCTTGGGCAGCATGGTGGTGCATTGTTTGTTTTCTTTTAAAGCACGTTCTGTGATGAAACCTCACAGATGGTTTAGACGTCCCTTTGTTGAGTTTCCATATGCCTCCAGTGCATGCAAGAGGGTGGTTCAGTTCAGTTTCCAAGCCCAAAGGCCGATCAAACAAAGAATTACAATCTAATGAGAGTGAACCACTGCATGTCAACAAACTTGAAACTGTAATTTATAATCTCAGTTTAGCACCAGGCAATCAGGCTCAAATTGAAATTATATATGTGTGTGTGTGTGTGTGTGTGTATCCACTGATCAGGCATAACATTATGATTACTGACAGGAGAAGTAAATAACCACCTTGTGACAATTCAGTGTTCTGCTGGGAAACTTTTGGACCTGGCATTCATGTGGATGTTACTTAGACATGTACCACCCACCTAGACCAGAACAGGTACCCCTTCCCCATAGCAATGACAAAATACCCTGACAATGACACTCTTTGATGGCAGCAGCCATCCCCAGCAGGATGCAGCCTGACACTAGGCACACACAGAACCCAAACCACAGGACACCCTCAGCAGGCCCATGTCCATTCTCTGATGGGTCAGAATTGTTTTGGAGTCACAAGGGAGACCTACACATTATTAAGAAGGTGGTCAGTATGTTATGTCTGATCGGTGTATATTTACATTAACAACTGAAAAATGATTGTGATGGATAATATGAAAGGAGTGACTATTAAGAAAATCACCAGTGTGTGTTTTTGTACATTGTTAAAATATTGTTATGAGTACCAGCTCAGATTTCCGATTTTTGAACTGTGGCACGTATAATGTGACAAGGGTTGTAACTTACCTCCTGTCAGCAGAGTTTGTTTGTGCTTAAAAAATGCGCAGAACTCCCACAAGAACCTAGACATTACTTCGAGGCAAATAAGAACAGTTAAACAGTCAGGAGACCATTTTCTTTGTCCCTCGGAAACTGCCAAATCAATACCCGTCTATGTGCAGCGAATCCATCTTCTCCTCCGCAACCTCTGAGATGGAAAATAGATTTTGTTGATTGCTACGGCGTAACAGATCGCCTCAGACAGTGAGGATGACCTTCACTCTATCAAGCCTTGATCTCAGCTGTGACAATGGATAACAGCTGCTTGACAGGGTCAATTCACCAGTGAGTTAATTTTGATCTAGAAGGTAAATTACGCCAGCACTATGATCATTCCAATCAGAACATGTCTGGATGAGGAAGCGATTGATATATGGGATGTGAAATGCCTTTGGATTTTTATTTTGCAGCTGACTTCATTTAGGAGCACATGATGCACATGGCACTCAGCTGCCCTTTGATAAAAAGGTGGAGGACCAAACAAAACCACTGCATCATGTGTGGAGAGACAAACTAGATATATCAAAACATAATGAGTATACCATATGTTCTACATAGGTAAGTATTGATCAAATTGTGTGTGCAACTGAAATAAAAGATTTCAGAAAGTTCTCATGCTGATGCAGAGGTACTATATGTAAAATGGCCTCAACTTTACATGATCTTCAAAACCAGCAAAGGAGCTCCAAATCATCAGAGGAGACAATTTGATTTGTGTGTTTTCACAAAATACCTGTTTGGTTTTCAAGATTGTATTCCAGTCAGCCAGTACAGTACAGGACATTTTAAATCTATTATCTGGTTAAAAGCAGCAGCCTTTGTCTTCTTTCCTACTCTCATTGATCACATAGCAGAGGACGTATAAATCTGCTTCTTATCCAAAGTGAATGATCAACTTCTGTCTTTACTTAGCTCTGCTTTTTCATCTGTTCTTTTTAGTTCCTTTGCAGCTGTTGCATGTCTGTTCAAATAAGGACACATCACTTCTTCAGGGTCTAAAAGATGATCATACTTGTGTTGTTTGTGAATAAACACTCTTCACTGCAGATGCCAAACCACATTTCCAGCTGCTGCCATGCAGCATCTCAAGTTCACTGTTTTCTTCTATGAAATCTTTACTCACCATGCAGCTTGTGTACAGTTTACTTTTTGAGAAGCTTAATGCAGAGGTAAGATTATTAAAGACACACATTGGTGATTGGCAATGTAAGTGAAGAAGCACACTGAGAGGGGCGTTTTTTTACATAAAAGAGTGGGGGAGCTTTTTAGGAGATGGGTGGAAGAAGTAGACTGTAGGAATATAGGCCAGTGACCGGTGGCTGAATAGCATGTAGGACACATACAAAGATGATAGTGCCTGCGAGACAAAGAGGAGAGGAAAGGAAGGGATGTATACAAGACAGATACATTTATCACTTTTCTCTGATAATGTATATATTAAGCTCCTATTTGAGAAAATACAAAAGAAAAAAAAAAAGAAAAAAGTCATGTCAATATGTTTTACCCCTTTTTTTGAGCACAAGCCTTATAATGGCATGCCCAAAATAAGGAAAACACTCTCTATTGGAAGCTAATATTGGAAGACACTGCATTTGATCATGTACAAAAAAAAACTCAAACTCTGATGTGTTTTGTTTTTCTTGCATGTAGTTCAACTTTTCAAAATTTCAAAGAATGATTTTTAGTTTTCCATGTTTTAACGTTCAGCATCAGTCATTGGAATCATATATAATATATGTTTTCCCCCACAGCATAGATAGTTGTGTAATAGAGCTTAGTTCGCTAGAAATTATTAGCTTGTGTTCAGTACACTATGTATGGTATTCTGATTGGGGTCTCAGTCCTCTTAAAGGTCTGATCCTAGAATTGCCACTGCTTGGCAGGTTGTACAGATGTGCTCCAAGCCTTTGCATGCAACATTAAGTTTTCCATGGTTCCATGCTTGTTGCATGTTTCCTTTGTTTGTCTGCCTGGCTTAGAACTTGTGAACCTCTGATTTTAATCTGCTTGTTTCGGTATTGTGTTTTTTTTGTGTGTAATGCATTTGAGTCCCATCAACCAAAATCTGGTCACCAAGGAGTCTGCTTATGTACCTGTGAGGTGCGTATATATGTATATATATATATATATATATATATATAAGGACTCATGGATGAGCCATATTTTCAAGTTTGAATTTTGTTATCAACCACCAAAACACAAGTCCTGTCAGCACACTTTACACAAAGAGGCCAGGCCCTTACAATATTACAGAAAGAAGGAAACCAAACACAAGCGACCTCTTGGTAAAATTGGAGAGGAAAAACCTTTTAAAAAGAACAGACAGAACCGAGTCACGGTTGGCAGACAATTGCCTCGACTGGTTAGGGTAAGAGAGCATGGAGAGAGACAAGATAAGCATGCAGAAGCCACAGACAAATGCTGGGCTGTGGGGCTAGCAACTGAAGATCAGAAGTAGGAAATTGCAAGCATAACGTTGCATTTAATATGGAGCAGTACTGGTTTAAGTGGCTTAAGTACACAATTACAGGTCATCCAACCCTGTGTCAGTTTGCCTAAATGATACACAGATAGATATAGCTGTGTGTGATCTGTGCCTAAGTGGACATTTATATGGTGTTTCCTAATAACTTGCCTGAGGGAAACGTGTATAAGGCATTACTAAAGTATTTTAGTATTGATTGTAAATGTATTATTGATTATTTTGTGTCAACTATCAATCAACACTGACATGAAAAAAATGATAAATAAGATCCAAACCAGCGTAGTATGCTCCCTCTAATCCCAGTGACATGCCCAAAGCTTTGTCCAATGCATGACTAAGATTTAGCTGGACAACTGTAAAGACACATCTACAGTCAAGGGCAATGAGAAGAACCATTGCCAGCTTTCACTCATGCTTTTTTTCAGCAGTATAACGTGTCCTAAATTTCAGCTGAAAAACATTCCTGCTTAAGTGGTTACATAACTGATTTACAACAGCTTTAAAAAAAATACAAAGTCGAAATACAGTGAAAGCTGGATATAGCTAAAACACATAAATGAAGAGTGAGTTTTTAAGAAGATTACTTGTAGCAACCCTAAAAGCATGTACTATATAGCCTGTTACTAAAGATAGAATGAACAGATTTAATGTGGTTCACTACACTACTAGATGGAGGAAAAGGACCATGTATGAAATTGAAACACATGGGCTCAGATTTTGTCAGGCAAGTCACCATGTGGTAAATGGTAAAGGCCTTGTTTTTATATAGCGCTTTTCTACCTATTGGTACGTAAAGGGTACAACACACACACATTGACACACCAGTGCCATGCACAGCTCAAGGACACTTCCGGTGATCGAACTGGATCGAACTGCTAAACCTCTGGTTCATGAACAACCCGCTCTACCTACTGAGTCATAGCCACATAGTTGATGGCACAGGTATGGGGACTGGTTTACCAGCAGCTCCATAAGATTATTTATTTACCACCCGTTGAATACTCTGACTGTTTATGTTT
This sequence comes from Chelon labrosus, assembly GCF_963514085.1. Classification (NCBI taxonomy): domain Eukaryota; kingdom Metazoa; phylum Chordata; class Actinopteri; order Mugiliformes; family Mugilidae; genus Chelon; species Chelon labrosus. Next base: position 1,785,041 of record NC_140342.1, on the reverse strand, counting down.
CGTAACAAGTATGAGAGTATGAGATGTTCGTGCTAGCAAAGCTGAGATAAGACGTGCGAGTGAAATTTCCAGATGTCAGATACAGAATGTGTTTATGTCTAACAAGAGATAATTTTAGCTGTCTCAACAACCCAGGGAGTGCCTAATGATAATGATTCTTATGTCTCTCATTTGTCTAATATTCTAAACAGATTTATTCATTTAAAGAGTCACAGTCCTAAACAAGCTCCATCTCTCACTATTTTCCTCATCACTGTTAACTACCATATCTCAGTTATTTGTGAGCCTCTCTGCTGCCTTTATTCTCCTTCCTTTCCATCTTTTAGACACTACTTTCTCCTTCCTCCTGTCATTGATTTTTATTTATTTTTTTATTTTTTATTTTTCTTTTGTGAAGGAGCTGTGACTGTTGACGATTTGATCATCTCAGTGTCTGGGTTATTATGACCTACTGTTAAAGGACTTAAAGCTGAATTCACCTTTTGAACATATCTTAAATGGGACTAAACTTTACAGATATTAGATCTACTGCTGTGATTTACATGTGGTTACATGTGGCCAGTGGTTCCCAAACTGGGGGGCATGCACGCTAAGGGCCATGTAACTACAAGGTGGTGTGACACACACACACACACACCAGTAAAGCAATATAAAATAAAATTATAACAAATACAATTGCGAACAAGTTGTACAGATAAGGCACTATATCATAAGGTAATAGAAATAAATCAAGCAGAACCGACTTGGCATGCACTGTGTTCCAACTACGCCCCCCAGAGCAGCTCATCTTACAAACCTACTGGCGTCAAAATCTGAGAGAGAGAGAGAGAGAGAGAGAGAGAGAGAGAGAGAGAGAGAGAGACACAGAGCCACAAAGAAAGAAAAAGAGAGGACAGATTTGTGACCGGTATAAAGCAGTATAAATCAGATGGCAAATCTGGTACAGCTGTAACAGGAGATGGGACCACCACAACAAAGACACAAAAAAAATAAAAATATAATGCGGCATATCTCTCCCTGAGCTTTACAAGCACTATGGAAGACCCCACTGTACAGTACCCAAGTCAAATCCATTTACTTTTTTGGTATTCACCATTTCCTCTCTCCAAGGCACCGAGTAACTTGCATATCTTGTCTTCGATCGGGCATTATTCTTTAAGTAGGAGTTTTGTTTTCTGGCACACTAATTCAGTTTGAAAAATGGGGAAATGTAAGTTATTGCACTTATCCTAACTTCAGTTTTAACATTTCAAGTTCATTTTACCACAAATATATTCAAGAATATGATCTAAATAATATGTCTGAAAGCACTACTTGAAAGTAAAGTCCAATATGTTTGGAAATTGATTTTATTATCACTATTTAGTTTCAGGAAAACAAGCTGAACAATAAACTGTGAAGTGGAAAAGTGAAGTGATGTGTACTTATTCTAGAAAGAAAAACATATTTTATACAGTTTATATATTATAATGCAATAAGTTTAAAACAAAGAAAGTATGACACTTTTGGGGTGGGTGTGGTCAGGTGTGGTGGAGGTTTAGGGGGTGCTTACAATGTTCCTATATCATCAAGGGGGGCTTGAGAGGAAAAGTTTGGGATCCAGTAACCTAGGCTGACAAGATAGTAGAAAGTACAGAAGAAGATACACTGCTCAAAAAAGTAAAGGAACACTTTTTAATCAGAGTATAGCATTAAGTAAATTAAACTTCCTGGATACTAATCTGGTCAGTTAAATAGCAGAGGGGGTTGTTAATCAGTTTCAGCTGCTTTGGTGTTAATAAAACTAACAACGGGTGCACTAGAGGGGCAACAATGAGATGACCCTCAAAACAGGAATGGTTTTACTGATTTTTTTCTAGGGTCAGTGTCACTACTGGTAGCATGAGGTAATACATGGACCCTACAGAGATTGCACAGACAGTCCAACTCCTCCAGGATGGCACATCAATATGTACCATTGCCAGAAGTTTCAGGAACATGGAGGAGATTCCAGGAAACAGGCAGTTACTCTAGGAGAGCCGGATGGGCGGTAGAAGGTCCTAAACCCATCAGCAGGACCAGTATCTGCTCCTTCTTGCAAGGAGGAACAGGACGAGCACTACCAGAGCCCTACAAAATGACCTCCAGAAGGCCCCTGGTGTGTATGTCTCCGACCAAACAATCACAAACAGACTTCATGAGGGTGGCACTAGGGACCGACATCCTATAGTAGGCCCTCTGCTCACTGCCCGACACTGTGAATCAATTGGCCATTGACTGCCAGCCCCCACTTGCCTGACCTAAATCAAATGGAACACCTCTGGGGCATTATGTTTCAGTCTATCTGATGCCACCAGGTTTCACCTCAGACCATGTCAATAAACACCTGACATTGGTGTTTACTTTTAACGCCTCTCAATTAGTTAAGTGCATCCTGTTTAAACCACAAATTGGATTAACTGGATTAACCAGTCCTGTGCGAATGGGGTGAGAATGTGTAGACTTTTGTCTACCTTTTTTGATCTTGAGAGTTATGAAGGCTTTGTTGACAATTACAAATCAAAGTTTGGTAAACAGTTTGGTGTAAAATCATGACGATGTCATCAGTGCTATAAGTGGGCCGCCACTTCTTAATTTTACCATATACCAAGACTTTTCCCATTATACCAGGAGTTCTAACACAGTACATACCCTTTATCTGTGAACCCACAACATGTGGCCAAAGGAGATGAAAATAAAACAGACCATCCTTAGTGTTCTCCGCTAGTGTTTTTTTTTTTTTTTTGAGCCTATCAGTAGCCTACCATAAAGAGAAGACTTCATAAAAGCAAATACAGAGGGTTCACCACAAGGTGCAAACCATTCATCAGCCTCAAAAATTGAAAGGCCAGATTAAAACTTTGCCAAAAAAAAAAAACATCAAAGGAAGCTGGAACAGCATTTTTGAACAGATGAAACTAAGATTAACCTGTACCAGAATAATGGGAAGGGGAAAGTATGCAGAAGGCATGAAACAGCTCAAGATCCAAAGCACACCACATCTTTTGTCAAACATGGTGGTGGCAGTGAGATGGCATGTGCATGCAGGGCTTCCAATGGCACAGGGTCACTAATGTTTGTTGTTGATGTGACAGAAGCAGCCGGATGAATTCTGATGTGTACAGGGATATGTTTTCTACTCAGATCCAGCCAAACGAGCAAAGTTAATTGGACGGTGCTTGACAGTACAGATGGACAATGACCCAAAACATACAGCAAAAGCAACCCAGGAGTTTTATAAGGCAAGGGAGATGAACATTTTGCAATGCATTTCACTTGCTTAAGACAAAATTTAAGGCAGATAGACCCACAAAGCAGCAACAACTGAAGACCACTGCAGTAAAGGGCTGGCAAAGCATCACAAAGGACGAAACCCTGGGAACCCATGGGTTCCAGACTTCAGGCAGTCATTGTCTGCAAAGGATTCTCAACATAGTATTAAAAATTGAACATTTTATTTATGTTAATGTTAATTTGCTCTATTAGCCCCTGAAATTAGGAGACTTTGTATGAAAATAGTGGCAATTCCTAAACATTTCATAGGGTATTTTTGTTCAGTCCCTTGAATTAAACCTGAAAGTCTGCACTTCCAGTGCATCTCAGTTCTTTCCTTTCAAATCTAATGTGGTGGCATGCAGAGCCCAAATCATGAAGATTGTGTCACTGGGCTGTATATTATCCACAGGGCACTGTGTTTCCTGTTCTCGCTGGCATTACACAACACTGACTTGTTTGCTCTAACAGAAATATAACATCATGTGGTAAATTATGACACAACACTTTTGGATAAATGGGAAGTCACCTTGTTTTTATCACCCAATCATATTTCACTGCAGGCCCAATGCCTTCACTGCACCACACATCAAAGCCAGTTTAAATAGTCCATATACTGACTGTGGGAAACTGGACATTGAGCATGGTGATGCATAGGTTCTCACTTTGTGTGTTTTTCAAAACCAACCACAATGATCACTAAAAGATCACTGAGCTGTAGCAAGAGCTGATAATGAAAGTGCAACACATATTGGTGAACAATGGAGTGCGTAATCAGAGTAGTGTGATACCAAATAAGAATGAAAAGACAGTGGAAGCTTTGGATAGTGAGACACTTGAGCACAGTTTGGCTTCTCTCTTTTTATGTAAGCAGACAATGTTGCATGTTTCTCAAGGTGTAACACAAAAGATTACAGAGGAATTGCATGACTTATTTTCTTTCTCTAGCATTCAGACTGTATCAAAGTGATCATAAAATTGAAACGTAAAATTGAAGTAAATGATACAATTTTGCACGACATTTCTGATGTTATACTTCACATTAGTCCACTGCTTTTAGCACAGAAAGATCATAAAGACTTTATATATATATATATAAATACATATATATATTTTTTTTTACTTTTTATTTATTTTGCTTTTTTAAACAGGAACATAATCCTCTGCAAAGGAAAAAAATCGTAAAATTAATAAATGGAAGTGGAACACACCACTCTCATGCTGCTTTTATCACTGTACATTGAGTTTACTGAGCAACTGACCCAACTTTTTTCTTATACACCATCCATTTATGTCACTGTTGGTCCAGTGTCCCTGCTTTCATTCTTAGATAGTACGTTCTTAGATAGTCTTTCCATTGAGTAAATCTCCTCAACAACTTCCAGCCATTGCTGGACTTGAGGGGTCAATTTTCAGCCAATTTCTTGTTATGGCCTTTTTGCATGCCAAGATCAGTATTTTGAAAAGATACAGGTCCTTCTTTTGAATAGTGTCATCTGGGGTCAAACCCAGGTACATGATTTTGGGGTAGGAAAAAATCTCTTCTAAGGTCCAAGCCACTGTATCCCAGAATCCCTGCAATTTTACACATGCCCAAAAAACATGTGTGTGATTGACATTAATCTGTCCACATTGTCTCCAGCAATGCTGCTGTTCCTCTAATTGTTTATTTTTGATGTGTGGTGGGATGAAGAAACAAATGAAATTCTTCCACCCAAACTCCCTCCATCTTTTAGAGCTGGTGGAGGATTGTGGAGTTCTACACATTGAGTGCCAATCACTCTCTGACAGTATAATATTCAATTCTTTCTCCCATTTCAACTTCACATGTAATGAGTTTCTTCCATTTCGTTTTTGTAGACCTCTATACAGTTTAGAAACAATCTTTACAGGAGTATGTTTATATGAAGGACTTTATATTTCAATGTACATTTTTTCTATAATCGAACCCATAGAGTAACTAGAGTAACAACTCAGAATCACAGTCACAACCAGAATCACAATCAGAATACTTTATTAATCCTTCAAGGAAATTGTTTTGTTGCTGTTGCTCCCATAAAGTGGCAGTTGCAAGGTGACAGAGAAAATACAATAGAATAAAAGTAATACAAAAATATATAAAAAAATAAAGTAAGATGCATTTAAAGTAAAAGAAACAATATTGCACAAGTATTCACAATATACAGAGTTAAAAGGTTGCAAATAAATTAACGGCGTCTGAAGTGGTAATTTATTTGCAACCTCTTACCTCTGTATATTGTGAATAATTGTGCAGAGGTAAGAGGTTGCAAATAAATTCTCACTAATATACTTGAGACTCTACTTGGATGGCCAGAAACTGTATGTTGGATGAAATTGTGTTTGGTCGAGAAAACTGTAACTGGGATGTTAATTAACACAACAGTTTGTCTAGAATAGCTTAGGCAGAATAAGAACACTGCAATTTGCTCACCAGTATGTTTCCCGACTTTAGACTGAGACCAGAACACTACTTCATTGACCTCTACCCACATCTCATTTGCTGCAATGGGCTTTTAGTTGAACTATGGACCATGAGGTTTGAAACTAAGCTTAGCTTCTTTAAAAAGGTGGTCCATGATACTCACAACTGGGAAAATGTGCTGCTCACTATTTCCTTGAAACCCCAACAGTCTTGTCCAGCCAAAACTGTTCATTGATGGTCAGGATTTCCGGGTCTTCTTGAACTGTGCTGAAATAGTAGCCTTGTATCCAGATGTGCGGATCGATTACTGCTGTCTAATGGTGTACACAGCTGGTGGATCTTCGGTAGATCTTTAGTTTCTTTACTGCAATGCATAATTCAATGTCATTCACTTGAGTGGTCATAACTGTACAGTATAACATAACTCTACTCTTTTACTTTCACTTATGATGTATAGTTTTATAGGTGTTTAGGGTTCTGGAAGACCATATATAATTGCACAGCAAAGACACATGTAAAGTGGAATATTCTTGACAGGAAACAAATGGGCAAAGCTGCCCAAGCAAGCTAAGTAGGAAAAAATAAAACTAACTAAATAAAAAAGAAACTATAACAAGAATATGGAAAAGGTATTGTATGTACGCAGTGTTTCCATCATTAGAGCAGGAAACCTGATTGTGCGGTGTTGCAAACCAAATACAAAACAAAAACCCCAAAGAATAAAAAAGGGCCTCAGGATCCTTTTTCCAGTTTTGGAAGTTGTAATGATTGTTTCATGTCGGCTTGTATTTGCTGCGTTTGTAGTGTTTCTCTGCTTGATTAGATCAGACTTCATCCCTGGTTGGTCAAATTAGGCACGACAGATAAAGAGTTTCACTGAAATACTGCTCTCTCTCTCTCTCATCTAAATTACAAATTTTCACTCTTCTATTCTTTTGTTGGCAGCTAAAGCCAAGTTTTTCGTGGAGGTGTTCTCTCATCCTGGTTGTGTTATTAATTATCCATGACAGCTTGGCACAACTCCAAAGGACAGAACAGTTTTCAGTATGTTCGTCCTGTATGATAACCAAGTCACGTCTCACTGCTTTTTGCCTTTAAGTCTCAAGCAAGTCTTATGGCAGATTTGCTCAGTGTGAGTCCTTTTACTCAGTTCATTGTTGTTGCTGTTGCCATTTATAATGGCAACTCATATATTTAGTGTAAATAATACAACCCCACACTAAAAGATGGAAGATAGTGTCTGATTTTGCTTTTGTGAGATTGATCAAATATAGCAAGAACAAATGTGACATTCATATAGTTTGTGTCCAAACCTTGTAATCTGCATCTCACAGTTTATTTGAAATAATGATATGAGACCATGCTGTGGTGCTCCTGTCCCTAGCAACACTATCTATGTTATCCTAGTACTCTTTTGGGTATTTATTTATTTATTTATTCCTTTCTGTCTCAGGATTCTCTTGTCCAATTACAGTGACAGTACACTCAGCATAAAATCTGAACCCACAGAGCAGTGCCTCAGCAGAGCCAATCTTTGCTGCTTCAGCAACAGCAAGAAAAATGGTGTTTGGCATAATATTAGCAACTGTATGGGATGGGTATGAGCAGCAGTTTGGATGGGAAATGGTGTTCAGCACACGATGATGATTAGGTAAAGAGGCAATTGATGGCATTTGCAGCACATATACAGACCTGAGATTACATGCGTGTGTGTGTGTGTGCATTCTTGAATATGAATACTCTGCCAAGGGTGTCATTAGAAACTGGGAAGGAGCAGTGGGTATAGTATACAGTACACCGATCAGCCACAACATTAGAACCACTGACAGGAGAAGTAAAGAAGTGAAGTTGCTGGGAAAACTTTGGACCTGGAATTCGTGTGGCTGTTACATGTACCACCCACCTAGACCAGACCAGGCACCCCCACCCCATAGCAATGGCAGCAGCAATCCCCAGCAGGATGCAGCCTGACACAGGCACACACGCAAAAACGCTTGAGGAACACCTCAAGGTGTGGCCTCCAAATTCACTAGATCCTACACTGATCAAGTATCTGTGGGATGATCCACAGAGGCCCCTCCCCTCAACCTATAGGACCCAAAGGCCCCCACTAACAACATTCTGTTGCCAGACACCACAGGACACCCTCAGAAGGCCCATGTCCATCTCTGATGAGTCACAACTGTTCTGGAGGCACAAGGGAGACCTGCACAATATTAGGTCATAATGCTATGCCTGATCGGTGTATATTCTATGCATCTTAGAATTACATTAATATTGGTCTATTCTACATTGCACAATTTGATTCTAGGTCCAGCATTCAAACGATTCTGACGTCATGAACTGTCAAATAAGTGCGTAAATTGTGGTGAATGGATTGTTCTCATGTGTTCCTTGACTTTTACCGTACTGTAGCTGCCTTGTGCTGATGGCCCCCATTGTATGTCATACACACACGCAAAACTGTTCTTTATCAAATGTTGGTTTGAACGGCACAGCGGTGTGGTGGTTAGCACTGATGCCTCACAGCAATAAGGTTCTGGTTTCGAATCCATAGGCTGACTGGGGCCTTTCTGTGTGTCAGTGTGGTTGTCTCTCTCTCTCTCTCTCTCTCTGTGATAGACTGGCGACCTGTCCAGGGTGTACCCAGCCTTTTGCCCAATGACAGCTGGGATAGCCTCCAGCCCCCCCCGCGACCCTTCACAGGACAAGCGGTTACAGAAAATGAATGAAATGTTTTTACATTTATTTGATGCTCATTAGGCTGCTTTCACTGGACTTTCATTCACTAGAGTCACCAGGGCTGTGCCTGTGTGACTATTTAGTTGCAAGGGTTCACATCGTTCACACCACAGGCGAATCAAATAACAATCAAGTCTGTTATAATACAGGAAAAATATCATTAGTATCATCAATTTGGGACATCAGGCCAGTAAGGTGTCACCATTGTCATATTCTTAGAAATGACAATTGTTTACCAACTAGCTACTAAACAAGCAATACAAAGCATTCTTAAAGTGCTGCAGCCACTGTAAAATGCTAGAGCTACATCCACAGCAGCTGTTGTCTCATGCTGCACAAGCACAATTTCCTGGGAAACAATTTCCTATTAGACAGCCTCACCATCCTATGTGAGATATGGCACAAGGCATGGCACAAGAGGCATTCAACAAATAAAATACTTTGCTTTGTTTCAGTTTCACCTACTATTCTACAATTCAGTACAAAACCAGTGATTACAAAGATGTGTTTTTTCTTTAGTTATTATAACATTAGATATTTTTCTTTGCTTGCGAAATGTGGACTACATGGAAATAAAGTTACATCTGCATTGTGATACCATTCCTATGTCACAATAATTCAACCTTGCTAATTAAGAGCCCCAAGCCTGGCATTCCATTACAGACGAATGGAACATGTAAGCATTCATAAGCTGACCTGTTTCTCCTTTCATGCAGGCAGAGTCACTCTCAGCACTCCTGTGTGACTGATGGCTGTTTGTATTAGAACTGCAAAGTGCAGCGTGATGAATGGAAGTGGGCCTACTCCAGTGCTGCATGTACTGCAAAAGCCCATGGTGATCTGTAGCCATGATAAATGAATGGTTAGGTGCTGCGATGTCTATCTCATACCTGCCAACATAAGGACATCAGATCGCCTGAGATTTTAATTACGGTTTTAACTGTATTGTTTTACTGTTTACTGTTTTGTTTTATTGTTTTTCTTTTAATTGTCTTTTATCTTTGTTTTATGAGCCTGTTTTTAAAATTGCAGACTTTTAATGTTTTTGAGATGGATAAATTATCTTGATATATGATATGGCTTCTCTTTAAATACGATCATTTTGTTATTCTAATTTTGTTTTCATCAAAAGATTTTGTCTCCAAGAAATCATGGCTGTTAATTATTCAGTCCTCTATCTGTGAGCTGCTTTTCTGTTTTGAGCATGACTGAGGAGAATTTAGAGAAAGGCTTACACACACCAGTGAATTAGGTATTTCCATTGGATTTCTTATTTATTTTTCTTTTCACAAAAACAACACATTTGAAAAACATGGTTATGTTTTTAGTATTATGTATTTGTTGAGTATAAAGGATGTGTTGTGTTATGCAAATAGATGTTTAGTGGTAAATATGTGTTTCGACTATATTATTTTTGTGCCTACTGTAACATATGGTATTGTACTGCATCACTGCTGTCTCAACAACACTGCTAGATATATGAGAACAAGGGACAGGAAAAGAATAGGGCAGCTATCAGGTATGTGGAAGATTCCATCTGTCATTCGTTAATGCATCTGACACCATAAACTCAGATGAAAGTAAAACAGAACAGAAGGCTGTTATATTTTCACAGAGCTGCCAACTTCAAGAAGACTTGTCACTCTTTTGTCAAAAGCATTTTGTATGTCTCCACCGGGGGTCTCATTTCTGTCTTACCATAGAGTATTCTTGCCAAACGTTTACTTTAACAATGAATTATGCATGCAGCCTGATGTGTTATACATTTGATAAAGCATTCCTTTATTCAGTTTTTTGCTCCCCCTGACATTCATAGTCACTGCCAGTTAATAAGTGGCTTTCATTGTCAAATTATTTTTTGGTTGACATCTGAATCGTTTCAGTAAATTACAAAGACATAATAATATTCAGCAGCACAAATGTAGAAATGAAAAGGAAATGTGAATGCGTGTTAAGTTTGTGTAAGACACTGGACCTCAGTTTGTAATGTAATGGAGAGAGGTATGACAGGGACTGAGAAAGGCTTTGAACAAGGGGAGGTGATGGGGGTGGGGAGCATGAAAATGGTCCAAGGGAAGTAGTGTAACCTCAAATGAGGTGAAAGTACTTCAGAGTAAGTATTCAGACAACTACTTTGTTGTTGTTCTGTTTTCCATTAGAAAAAGCAGAGCCTCACCTTCATCCTGTGCTGGCAAAACAATGTTTGATTCAGTTATGAGTAGCTGTCAATATCAACAAACAAAACATGGGACATTTCCACTTGTAGCAGTCCCTTGGGTTGAATCAGTGGTATGCAGAGAGTCTCGAACAGGTGTTGTTTATTCTTCCTTCGATTGAACACCGTTAACACTGGAGTGATGCAGAACATAAATTGCTGGTTTAGCTTACAAATTTACATCATGTATCAATTTACATACCTTATTCCACTTACCAAGGGTGCTAGCATGAAAATTCCAGCATCAGCCCTCCTAGCTGAAATTCTTTTTATCTTGCCTTGCCTATTCTCTCCTGAAATCTCAATGTTCTTCTGAAACAAAACACAGCAATGTCAGAAAAATATTACCAATAAATCCAATTACAACCTGTGTAAATGATGGTATACAAGTAACTGAGGTCCCATAAGTCTAGATAAGGTCCCATTTTCTTTGTCACCATCATCAGTTAATTTCCTCGTCCATATTTGTCCGATTTTGTTTTACAGAAGTTGATGGCAAAAAAGGCTCCTTACCCTGTTTTCCTTTATTCATTTTGGCACCACCTTCCAAAATAACATGCCATTTGGATTTCATAATGGGACGTGATTCAACCGAGAAAAAAACAACAGTTGAATAATCCTCCAACCAGAGCTATCTTGTCATGAAAAAACTAAATTCTCAGATGATGTCGATGTTACTCTTCTGTCTATCGCTGTATAAAGCCTGCCCAAATCCTAGCTCCCACTGAACCAACTCCAGATGCACCTTCCACTGTAAAGATTTTGTGGGTGGGGGAAGCTGGGATGGCTTCCAGTCTAAGCATACTCACCTTACATGGATTTACGCCAAAGGTAAGTTAAATGAAATTACAAACCTAACCTAGCTCTGCTAAGATAAAAAGCATTGACACAGTTCTTATTGAGATTCCCAGTGTGTCACCAAACATGTTATGACCTTAGAAGCTGTGAAGCCTGTCCATCACTGCAGCCACTTTTCACAGTGGTTTAAGTGAGATAAGGTACCTGTTATTGCAAGGCGTTAGAGGTGGATGTTCTTTCTGCTAGTTGAAGAACAAGAGGTTAGTTCAGAAGGTTAATAGCAAAGATAACAGATTTTTTCTCTTTCTTTTTGGTATGGTCCACAATAGCCCTTGTATCATTGCCAAGAAATTGCCAACACAATGAAATGCCACTTTTGTTTGTGAACTGTGTGAACTGGGCCTTTAATGTGATGAAATGCATTAGCGGGTAAAGTTTTTGTAGAACAAAAAAAGATGTTCTCTGCTGGCCTAAACTTGGCATTAGAGCTTTTATCCAATCATATTTCAGCTATCACGTGTTGCCAGAGTCAAAGTAATCTGTCTTGGCCTTCACAATTAAAACTGCAGGTGACTGAAGCTTGAAATACATTGTAATGACGCTGTTTTTCCTTTAACCGATCACATACACTATATTACCAAAAGTATTCGCTCACCCATTCAAATGATCAGAATCAGGTGTTCTAATCACTTGGCCTGGCCCCAGGTGTATAAATTCAAGCACTCAGGCATGCAGACTGTGAAACAAGACATTTGTGAAAGAATGGGCCGCTCTCAGGAGCTCAGTGAATTCCAGCGTGGAACTGTCATAGGATGCCACTTGTGCAACAAATCCAGTCGTGAAATTTCCTCGCTCCTAAATATTCCACAGTCAACTGTCAGCTCTATTATAACAAAATGGAAGCGTTTGGGAAAAACAGCAACTCAGCCACGAAGTGGTAGGCCACGTAAAGTGACGGAGAGGGGTCAGCGGATGCTGAAGCGCATAGTGCAAAGAGGTCGCCGACTTTCTGCACAGTCAATTGCTACAGAGCTACAAACTTCATGTGACCTTCAGATTAGCCCAAGTACAGTACGCAGAGAGCTTCATGGAATGGGTTTCCATGGCCGAGCAGCTGCAGCCAAGCCACACATCACCAAGTGCAATGCAAGGCGTCGGATGCAATGGTGTAAAGCACGCCGCCACTGGCCTCTAGAGCAGTGGAGACGCGTTCTCTGGAGTGATGAATCACACTTTACCATCTGGCAATCTGATGGACGAGTCTGGGTTTGGAGGTTGCCAGGAGAACGGTACATTTCAGATTGCATTGTGCCAACTGTGAAATTTGGTGGAGGAGGAATTATGGTATGGGGTTGTTTTTCAGGAGCTGGGCTTGGCCCTTTAGTTCCAGTGAAAGGAACATTGAATGCTTCAGGATACCAAAACATTTTGGACAATTCCATGCTCCCAACCTTGTGGGAACAGTTTGGAGCGGGCCCCTTCCTCTTCCAACATGACTGTGCACCAGTGCACAAAGCAAGGTCCATAAAGACGTGGATGACAGAGTCTGGTGTGGATGAACTTGACTGGCCTGCACAGAGTCCTGACCTGAACCCGATAGAACACCTTTGGGATGAATTAGAGCGGAGACTGAGAGCCAGGCCTTCTCGACCAACATCAGTGTGTGACCTCACCAATGCGCTTTTGGAAGAATGGTCAAAAATTCCTATAAACACTCTCCTCAACCTTGTGGACAGTCTTCCCAGAAGAGTTGAAGCTGTAATAGCTGCAAAAGGTGGACCGACATCATATTGAATTCTATGAGTTAGGAATGGGATGGCACTTCAGTTCATAGAATGAGTAAAGGCAGGTGAGCGAATACTTTTGGTAATATAGTGTATCAAGTTTGTATTGCTAGGCCTTCTCTGTGGCCTACGGTAGTGTCAACATTTTCGCATCCTCTGATGACGGTCAGAGAGCCAAGCTAACGGTTCATGTTCATCTGTTGCCAGCTGCACAAGCAAATTGTCCCCGTTAATGTTTTTGAACTCACGATGGTGGAACGACGAGAGGCTACCGATTTGGTTGAAGATCTTCTTAGAAAGACATTTTCACGGCTGGATATTGTAAAGAAAGCCCACCCAATCCTGGAGCTAGCTAGCCTGACTGATCCTTGGTTGACAGGCTCCAAGGAGAACTCTAAATTGTTTCTTAAGGTCTGTTGAGTAAAATAAATTATATTTACATATTTTATCCATATTTTTGCCATTTTACTGGATTGATATTGATACTTCTGCTGGATTTGAGGTATGTGGCACTGGTGCGAAGCTGTAGCGCAGCTGTAGCACAGCTGTGTCTGCAGTGAGTGAGAGGAGACTTTTTGAATTGTTCTAAGTTATTTTCTTGCCTTAGTAATGACATTCATCTCGCTATGAGACAAAATGTCCTGTTTTATTGCAAACCCGTATGTTGTTGATGATAGCTCTGGCATCATAACGATCGTATTAAGAGGTGTTTTGTTTAAGGTTGGAGGTCAGAGAAGGCCTAGGTGGAAAATGCACGGCCCACCACTGAGTGACAGTGTGTCCGTAAGGGCAACTCTGAACATTGTCAGAACTGAATTCAACTGATTTGAAAGAAGAGTAAAATAAGCTATCACTGTCAAATTAAAAAATCCTTCTCTGAACAGAGGAGCTGGACTGAGATATAGTCTGCTATCAATTTACAACACAGTCTTAACCTCTGTCCCCAAGAAGTTTCACACCTATTCATACCTTGAGACTGGAGCCTCTGATTGATAATGGGTCATCAGAGTGCCATTCATTGGAGAAAAACAGCAGGGACAAACAGATCCCCCCTTAAACACTAGTTGTATCTGGTCGTTAACAAAAACAAGTCAAACAAGTTTCTGATGGGCTGAATCTAAAAACTGCTTCTGTAACCATTTATGACAAGACTTAGTATTTAGTATTTGCTGTACAAAAGAATGGATGAAGCAATGAGACTGCTTAAGGAACTGTATGAAAATCATTTGTAATCACACATCAACACAGATTTATTTTCTATTGTCTGTGTCTGCTTTGTATAGACCTGCTGGCTGGTGAGACTGAAGTGAACCCAGCTTTTGCTTATGTGCTTGTTATTGCAACTACCGTAATAGATAAGGAAAAAAGTGTGTGTGTGGGTGTGCGTGGGTATGGGTGTGTGTGTGTGTGTGAAGAATTTACCAGCCACCCTCTTAAATTTGCATTATTATGTAACAGAACTTTGACACACTTGTGCACATACACACACTACTTCTAGCATTTCATATCGGCAGTTCATCAGTCATGGTTGTAAAAATAACTATGTTTAAAAAGAGGTAAACTGTCCTGCATACTTGAGTTTTTCATGCACGTGGGTTTCTTACATTTGTATCCTGGTAAAAGCCAAACTGTTTGCATATGTGACCCCCCAAATTCACACGCAAATTGTTGAACGCACACACAAATCGTTGTATGCATTTGTGAATCTCATGTTTCATGTGTGGCTCATGAAACATGCATTTGTGACCATTTTGAGACTAATTTCACTCCATAGGCACTGAGTCCCTTCTAGTTTGCTGTGGTGATGGATAGACTGACAGATGAGGTCAGACAGGGATCTCCATGGACTGATGTTTGCGGAAAATATTGTGATCTGTAGTGAAAGCAGGGAGCAGGTGGAGGGAAATCGGGAGAAGTGGAGGTTTGCTCTGGAAAGAAGAGGAATGAAGGTTAGCTGAAGCAAGACTCAATATATGTGTGCGAACGAGAGGGACCCGAGTGGAATGGTAAGCTTACAGGGAGCAGAGGTACGAAAGGTGCAGAGCTTTAAGTACTTACGGTCAGAGCAACGGGGAGTGGGGAAAGGAGATGAACAGGTGTGTGCAGGCAGGGTGGAATAGGTGGACAAAGGTGTCATAAAAGAGTTTCGGTAAGAATAAAAGGAAAGGTTTACAGGACAGCGGTGAGACCAGCGATGTTGTATGGTTTAGAGACAGAATATCCAAAAAAAAAAATGGTTTAAAAAAGGCTTTTTGGATATGCCATGACCTGGATGACTGAGAAGTCATCTCATTAAAAGACAGGAGAAAGAGCTGGAGGTAGCAGAGCTGAAGATGTTGAGGTTTTCTCTGGGCATGACTAGGAGGGATAGGATCAGGAATGAATATATTAGAGGGACAGGTCATGTGAGATGTTTTGGAGATAAAGTTAGAGAAGCCAGGTTGAGATGGTTTGGATATGTTCAGAGGAGGGATAGTGAATATACTGCTGAGGTTAGAGCTGCCAGGCAGGAAGTCTAGATGGTTTAGAGGATTAAGGATGTAGTGAAGGAGGAAATGAAGGTAGTTGGTATGAGAGAGGAGGATACAGATGATAGGGCGAGATGGAAGCAGAAGATTCACTGTGGTAACCCCTGAATGGAACAGCTGAAATGAAATTGGTATGATTGGCATGAGGTATGTTTGTTTGGCTTACAGCCATGTCCAAATTATTTATCTTCTACTTATCTTACTTATCTTCTACTTACAGTCACAGTCAGTTTATAAGGTGAATTACAGAATAACTGCTGCTTGTATGTCTCATTATGTTAACACATAATGTAACAACACTGTCTCCTCGAAGTAAAATGTTATGTCTGACTAATTTTCAACAGTAAATACATTTTGATGGAAATGTAACACCAAATTACGTTTTCTCTTATTTACATCAACCACCTACTGCTGACTACTGGGAAAATGGTCAGCACGTTGACAGACACAGTGCCTTATATGCAGCCCTCATGCCCATGCCCCTTACAGCACAAACCTGTGTCATATTCTCGCCTACAGTTCACTGAAATCCTATTTTCTGCCCCCTCAGTCATCACTCCAAAAACAATCTGTACAAAGTGAAATAAAATCACTGAAACTCACACAGCATTGTGATTATGTTGCAGGCTCAATGTGATTAGCTACACAATATTGCTGGTGCAATGTTTTTTCAAGCATTTTTCAGGCTTGGAAGGTAACAACAGTCACCAACAATTTCTCCAACTAATAATACAATTCTGTAGTCTGATAGGATGGACGAGCCAAAAGAAACAGCCAGTGCATTGTGTGAACTGAGACGTTTGTTGTGGTTCGAGCTACTAACACTGTACTCAGTAAGAACCTTACCCTGGGCGTGTAGAGACGACAAAAGCTTGACCGCCCATTACAAATTTAATCGAAAACATTGTGAATCATCATCAACCGAGTCTGTCAGTTGTTTAAATTAAGTCAGAGCTGAGGAGCATGTCCTTTTTATTTGTTATCCCAAATTATCTCACCCTGTAATGAAAACAGCATGTCTATGTAATAGTATAGTGTAATGAGAGTTTCCTGCAGCGTTCCCAAATAAAAGTCTGACACATTCAACCTGCATATTAAGCAGCAGCCTTTCACAAAATCATTTACCATTTTAGTTTGATCCAGGTCTCCGTACTTTCTGCAGACTATCTACAACATACTTTAAGTTAGATTTAAAAAAACACTCAACATCTGTTGTTGTTGTTACCTATTGAGATCATAACCCAAAATGGACAAGCAGAAAGCACATGTATGTGGAACATCCATCAGAACATGGTCTCACACTACACGTAAATGGATGGGGAACTGAAAGAGAGAGCGGGGTGGAGAGAGTGCGAAGAGACAGAGAAGGTGGGGACAGACTGAACAGAGGCGGTCTTTTATTCTCCTCAGTGCTACAGCCACAGAGAGCCGGAGTGAGAGAGAGCGAGCCAGAGGAAGAGGAGAGGGAGAGAGGGATACACACTTGCTCATCCGCTCATCCACTGTGGCGGGCAAGGCAGATCCAGAGCGAGCAAGCGCGAGAAACAGATGAGAGTAATGCAGCGTAAGGAGGGGGACATCCGTCCACATGAGGTAAAGCCCACCACTCCATTCATCTCTACCATCCATTCTCTGATTTCCTCCCATCTCCTTTTTCTTCTCCTTTATCATCCTTTCACTCCAGCTTCACAGTTGAGGCTGGAATGCTGTTAAGCTGCAGCTGCTTGTGCTGTGTGTATGAGACAAAAAGAGTCTGCATTTGGAACAGTTTATTGACTACTGTGTGTTGTGTCTGTGTGTGCCTGTGTGTATGTCTTTGCATGAGAGACAGAAAAACATTGCATATCCATTCTGTGTGAATCATTTGAGAGCATGTGTGTATATTAATAAATATTCACACTCCAGATGTATGTGAAGCTGCTGCTGCTACTGCTCTGTAGTGAATATTATTTATATAACTGCACATATGTGTGGTGTTAACACATAAACACACACACACACACACACACACACTCCTGTAGCCCTAACGACCAGTGTATTGGTAGTGTTTGACTCCAGGCAGAGCTGAGCTTAAAGGAAATCATTTGCACACTACACTGTGATCACTTCTCTGTCTTGTGTGCAGACCTGGGGGTTGGGTTTTAAAGCATCCATCTCTTTGGATTTTTGAAAGAGTTCATTTTGATAAATGAGAGAGTGATATTTTGAAAATGCCCAGAGGAATAAAAAGTGTAAATCGCTAAGGAAATAAATATTTAGATTTTTTTTTTTTGTGTGTGTGTAAATATACACAATTTAGAACCAATTTAATGCTTCACAGACCGTGTTTTGGTATTATGGATTTTTCAAAATGTGTAGTGTAGGAGCCACTTGTGTACATGCGTATTTGTGAAACAGTTAAGGATATCATTTGAGTTGTCATTTGTAGTCCAAATAACAGTTAATGAATGCCAGACTGTGTTAATATGATGTTTCTACTTTTGTTACTCTGCTGTGAGACCCTAGGATGGGGTCTAATTATACTGGCAACACTTAGAACAGGTGCTTGCCACAAAGCAGTTTTCACGTATTTAATTAGAGCAGGTGGTGCTTTGAGAACCTTCAGAAATCATCAGAGTTTGCAACAATACAAGTTTTTGCTGTGGTAGTTTGGATAAAATGGCCACTACACGTAGTCTGTATGGTCTAGTGTTTTTCACATAGTATGTTGCTTCAAAATTGTTAGCATTTCCCCACCAGGTCAGTTAATTTGGGCTTGGTCGAACACAGCAATCATTCTCCATTCTAGGACTAGGACTGGTTAGACAAAGTGGTCCCAGCCTGCTCGCAATCTCTCCATAAAGCTAATAATTATATAACCGAGCCTTTTACCAGATACATCTTTGGAAGAGAAAATGTCAGTTGAATAGGTTGTTGTGAGCCTCCAGAGTGCGTCTTTGTGAGTTCATTAAAATGGTGTTTTCTATGAGTAGCCTGGATGCTCGATCCAAAGGAAGATGTCATTCACACATAGCACTGTTACATAAACCACAGAACAGCAATAAATGCCAGTGACCACACCACTGCTGATGTCCTGTTTTTGAATTTGTTTGCAGGCCCATAGTATTGAGGGAGTATGAACATGAGCCAAACCAAGGTTAAATGCAACTTCACTAACAAAGACTACGCCTTGATTAATGCGAAAAAGTTTATTGGTAAACATGGATGACGGGATGAGAAGGGTCAAAGGGTATGGGATGAAGGGGGATGAAAGGGGTCAAGGGGAAAGGAGGAAAAGGGTCGAGGAGACGGGATAAAAGGGTTGGATGGGGTGGGATGAAACCGATCATATGTGAGTGCTTCCCCCGTTTCTGTGTTCTGTACACAGCCAATACAAGTTCCTAACACCACAGTTCATGACGCCAACAAGCGCTTGAGTGACACTCCAAAGGCAACTCGATGTCGCAGGCAACGCTGACATTTGTAACTTTTGTCGCTTCCACATTGATGGAGCTTTACAGGCAGCATTTGTGACACCAGATATATTAGGATGAAAATGTCCAAATGAAACTAAACTCCAAATTATTACACTTTACAAAACATGAGAAACCCACTGTATTAAATAGAAATAGATGTTCTTGTTTTCCATTTAGATTGTGACTCAGTTCTTTTTGTAGAGATTCTGTCAAGACGTATAGGCAACAAGTAAACCATTGGCGCTGCAGCTATTTTTTAACTGATAAAGTAAAAATAAAAGTCTGAAACTCAAACCACATTTTTCTACACTTTCTGACTTGTCTGTTTACATCAGCTGTTATATGACAAAAAAATGAATGTAGTGACAGACACTGTCATGTGGCGCCCATTTGGTTCAAACTCTGAGCCCTGTGGACACAGCAGCACTGAATGAACATGTCAGCTCAATATGACGTATAAAGCCACAGCTGATAAGGTTGGTAACGGCACATGTGTATATACAACAGTCAGCCACAACATTAAAACCACCAACAGGAGAGTATCACTGATGATCACCATGTAATGATCTTTTAGGAAACCAGTGTTCTGGCATTTATGTGGATATTCCTGTAATATCTACCACCTTAATGTTGTTGCAGACCAAGCTTGTCCCCATGGCAATGGCAAGGGAGTATTCCCTGCATCCATATGCCATATGTTCCCCAGGTTCCTATGTGCTTCAACCAGAAGCAACCATACCCTTTTTATCAATACGAGCCAAAGGAGCTCATCTGTCAGTTTGGACCACATGGGCCAACGTTTGCTCCTCGCACGCATCAATTAGCTGTCTATGACCCTGTCACTTTTCAGCTTTGTTTTGATAGTAACCCCTGGAGACAGGGATGTCCTCATTTGAGCTGCAGTTTTGGAGATGCTCTGATTCAGTTGTCTGGCCATCAAAATTAGACTCTTCTAAGACATCAACTTTGAGGACAAAATGTTCACTTGTCACTCTTAAAGTAGTTGCCTAATAATTCCATATACTATAGGTATTTTTATTATGCTTTGAGGATTTTGTTTCACCACGAAAATAATCAGTTATCACTTTACCAAAAAGAAAAATCTGTTTTCACCCCGTGACAGAACATGTTACAAATATGAAAGAACTCACTTGGTTGTGTGGAAAATCCCTGAGGATATTCACTCATCGAGGATCAAACAAACACATATTCTATTTTTATACCTTTCAATGTTAAATATGTTGACACATCAATACTCCATTTATTTTCCCTTTTCCCTGTTTACTTTTGGCGTACAGGGAATTACTGTATTGACTCTTCCCACTTTAATGGGATAAATTAAAGGATTATCTTGTCTTAACTCATATGAATTTACAAAATAAAATCATGAAAACATGTAGGCCTAATGTTTATTTCAAACTGCCCCATTTCTTCCTTTGACTGAATGACTAACATTAGTTCACTGATTAGTCAGTGACCTGTGACAAAACTGTGCTTCATAATGTCTCAACAATAACACATTTCTCTAGAGTTACTTCTTTGACCGTGTGAAATGTAGCCTACTGTCTGGATTTGTGAACCTCTTGAAGACAAATGACAGTAGCAGATGTAAAAGGCAGATTCCCCAAAATATATGTTTATCTTCAGTGGATAAAACCATCTCAAGTAATTATGGCTTGAGTCAAAAAGGAGCAAAGGACACACTGTGATTGCTATCTACTAATCTATGGAAGTGACTAGCTCCAACCACAGACTGTATATAAATATGCACAATGTGTCCCCACTTCCTTCCACTAGTCAAACTGATGCTAGTTTCCTGAGAATATGGGTTGCGGGTGCCAGTTTGGAGCCAGAGTCTGCTCAGTACAGTCCGAGAGTAGAGCCATGCGGAGCAGCGATATCGATGACCTGAACACATTTTACAGAGCAATTGGCATGGCAGCTGTTACAACTGTTAGTCATCATGATGTCACATCCTGTTTTAATAGCGTCAAATAACTAACTAAAACAAAACTTCTCAGAATAATGGATACTTGAACATAAGTCTGTATTATATTAACTGCCTAAAATTACAGATACCATCCTAGAAAACAACTTATTTGACATGTAGTGTTTTAGTTTGGCCTAAGTCCCATCCACTATGGAGTAGCTGGAGCTATGCATACTAAACCAGACGAAAACAGGCAAAGAAGAAATAATGCAAATACTGTACAATGGTGTACCTGGGTCCCTTGAGGACAGATAATGTATCAGCTTGAGTGTGAGAGTGTATACAAGATTAATACATTTCAGCTTTAATGAAATGTTTGTTTTTCTCTTACCTACTCCTTAATAGTAAGTTTAAATTATTTATACAACTCTAAATTTCATACACTGAGAGTATCTGCTGCTACACCTTTAATCTTCAAATGTATATTAGGTCACTGAAGTCATCAAAACTACCCTGCACTAATCTAGCTGTTATGCCATCATGCTACTCTATTAATAAGCCAAGCAAACAAACTGCTGTATGTTTATGTCTGTATTTACTTACTGTAACAGCAGCACAACAGTGTATTATAAAATCTATGAGGAAGGAAAATGAAAGTGAAATAAATATTAAGCAGTTGGTTTTCAGTTGAAAAGAGACAGTGAAGCCATTGTATGGAGAATCACATTCCTCTGATGTTGTGCTGTTGCTTAATGGCTTGTAAATGCACTGTATGATTCACAAAATTTACCAAGACAATATGCAAACACATGGATGAAGTGTTGACTCTGCAGTTACAGCTACCAGCATCAAAAGCAAATTAAACCAGGGAGGCTTCTTAATGTTGCTACTGAAATAACAGTCCTAGAATTGAATACACCTCTGTCAGATGAATGCAGATGTACATACAGTATGACAGTATGTCTAACAAGCAGAACAACTCAAAGCTTCTGACTCAGGTTCTGGCAAGGTTCTCAGAAAGGGACTAGTCATATGTTCTGTAGATGAAACCCTAAATGAAGCGTGGGTGGTTAATCACAGGCCGCTGCGCTACAAATTGTCACACCCCACATACATGTGGATACAACCAACAAATAAGTCTTTACTGTAGAGAAGCAAGTGCGCTCTCACATGATACACACCCAGGTTTTTTCATATGCTGCTGTAGCAAAGTCAGGCTGACTTAACAGAGCAAACAAAGGTTACAAACAAAACATCAGAAACATCTTGTCTGGTCTCTCACTGAAAAGAACTAGGACCATGCCACACATCTGTCTTTACACTGTAAAACCAGTGGCATACACTGTAAAACCAGTAAGCAGACAGCAGAAGAAATTAAGACATATATAAATATAAATGTGTGAAGTGGCTAGAGAGCCTTTGTGCTTGCTACGGCAAGGTTTTTAAAGCATCTTGAAATAGATGGTATTGTTATTGACACTATATAAATAAAACTGAATCGAACTGAATTGAATTATTAAGTGTCTCTGCAGTCTATGTTCATGAGAACTGACAGCAGTTATATCTAACTTGATGTTCTTATGACAATTACAATTTTTTCTATCCTGTATAGGACCATCTGAGTCCATTAGGGGTAGCTGAGGTACACCGTCCTGCACTTCTACTGTACAGACAAAAATATCCACACTTAATGGGCATTCAGTCCTACAGGCAATTTTTGATATCCATATCTTTGGAAACTCACAGAGACAGGGGTACAACGTACAAACTATTCACAGATATCCCCCAGCCAACCCTGTTGGGGTTCAAACTAAGGCTTTGCTTTGTATGTGACAGTTCTCACCATATTTCAAAATATATTCTGCTAAGAGCGTCAACTTGTCAGGATGATAGAGTGTGAAGTTTTGTGTGTATCAGTGTTGTGAAAATGGGCGAATATAAATGTAAAATGCTTCACACATGACTTCTGAACAGATCCTCGTGTAGTATCAGGGGACGTCTTAATAGTGAATATACTGTAGATGGTGAAATTGTTGACTTACTGTGAAAGTGCATTCTTCCTAAAACAACCGAGGTAGCATCAGTGCATTAGTACGTTTACAGGATGTCTCTGAAGTGTAGAGGGAAGTAGCTTTTTGCTTAAATGAGTGAGGCTGTGTCTGAAAGCTCACTAAAGCGAGTGAGCAGACCCACTGGCAGCATGTGTCCTCAAACTACAATAACTTGCAGTAATGTTCCCTTTAGCAAGGCTGACTGTATTTAATAAGACTGAACCTGGATACTTGCTGTGTTTGCTTTCACATACACCGATCAGGCATCATCACAGGATGGACATGGGCCTTCTGAGGGTGTCCTGTGGTGTCTGGCAACACAGTGTTGTTAGTGGGGGCCTTTGGGTCCTATGGGTTGAGGGGAGGGGCCTCTGTGGCTCATCCGACAGATACTTGATCAGTTTGGGATCTAGTGAATTTGGAGGCCAGGTCAACACCTTGTCCTGTCCTTCATGTTTTTTTGACTTGTTCCTAAAGCATTTTTGTGTGTGTGTCTGTGTCAGGCTTCATCCTGCTGGGGATGGCTGCTGCCATCAAGGAGTGTCATTGCTATGGGGTGGGGGTGACTGGTCTGGTCTAGGTGGGTCGTACATCTCTAAGTAACATCCACATGAATGACAGGTATAATAGTTTCCCAGCAGAGCTTCTCTTGTTAGTGGTCATAATGTTATGCCTTATCGGTGTACCGTACTTGACTGCATTAACTTTCACACATTTTGTCCCGTTGAGTAAATTAGTGCTGCTTAGTGTTTACACTGTTCCAGTAGTTGTTTTGCTACGGCGATTTAAAACCTGCCATCTGGTTCTCTTCAAACTTCAATGAAAGTGAAACTCCCACAGACCCATTTAATTGACTGAGCAGAAATATACAAAATGTAAATGTAAACGTCAAAGTTGTTCTTCTATTGATCAGTCTTTGCCTTGTTGAAATAAAATCCTCAAAACAGACATGCACAAACAGCTGAGTTTACTTTCACTAAAACGTGAAACATTACAACTGATATACTTAGCATATTTTAACAGTCATATAGAAAGTCACTTCTTATTGTAACTATACTGTTGTCAGATAAAGTTTTTCTTAAAAATCTTTTATCTGTCTCAAATCTACCATTAGTTAAAAAAGCAAATGACATTTTATTTATTTATTTATTTTGTCTCTATAAGGACTTTTTCAGTGCCACTGACTTTTCAGTGGAACACTTTAGTTTTGCTTACAAAGATGTGGACCTGGACCACTGCACACTATGCATGAACCATGTTCCTGTGTTCTATCTACACTTTTATGGATAAAATAAGACTGTGGCCCTTACATGAAAACAAGAAGTGACTGTGAAGAGGAAGAAGCATTAAAAGAGGAAGAATGACTTTACAAGAAGCAAAATCAGAGATTGAGAAAGATTAAAGGCAGGTTTGGTTTCTTTGAAGTACAGTATTTGTATGAGGTATGGGTGCATGAGGTACTTATGCATAGTGAGTGTACCACCTACAGTTCATTGTGGTCAGCACAAACCTAGTTTGGACAGTGAGGCAGCACAGAGCAGAAAGGAAATCATATGATGAAAGCTAATGCTTCCCAGTTGTACCTTTAAAACACATCAACTGAAGGTAGACAATGGCTTAATAGACTTTAGCCTGACTGACAGACACAAAGGTAGTTACAGTATTTGATTTACATTGGCAGTTATTCAGTCACAGTAAAAACAATACTGCAATGATTATTTTACAAATTATATTAGAGACCAGCAAAAGTGGAAATCATCCCCAGTATGACACTGTCAGCAGAGAACTCTGCGCTAATGTGATTTGTGTTGGGACGTTAATCCAGGTGTTAAATGTGAATGTGATTAAGGCTCATTATCACAAACATTCCTTTATTGTCAGCCAGAGCTAATCCTGCGCTTGCCAGGACCCTAAGCAAAATTCTGCCTAGGAGCTCTCCTACTTGACCCGTGTGAGCCATGTGGATCATTTCCACACGGTCACAGCCACACCTGAGACCCCTTTGAATTTGACCATGTGCATATGAAGCAAGTTCATGCGCACATTCAAATGCAATTAACTTTTCGGAGCTGCATGGCAACAAAATCAGAATTTTTATTGTCATTGTATAGGTGCATGCCATAGGAACATAATAATCTAGAAATAATATATGATAAATAAATATAACAACTTTAAAGTGCAGCACAGTGAGAGTATATGAGTTTTGGCAGTGGTAAACCAATAATTCATTGTTCATTCAGTGTGATGTTCTGTCAGTGTGTTTCTGAGTCTAGTGGTACGTGTTTCGGCAGCCCTGTAACACAAACTAGAAGGTAACGAATCAAAAAGGTGGTGCCCAGAGAAAGTAGGGTCCTTAATGATCTTTCTAGCCCTTCAAAGGTATTGTGGCACAGAGAGGTCTCCCAGTGGGGGCATTGGGTTTTTCTTAGTCTCTGCAGTGCTTTCTTGTCTGCAGCAGACCACCAGACGATGCAATATGTGAGGACACTTTCAATGGTCATCCTGCAGAGTGCCACCAGCAGCTTCCTCTCCACCACTTTTGTCTGAACACTCTGAGAGAGTGGAGCATTTGTTGGTTTCTCCTGATTGTTTTTGTGGAGTCTGGTGTCCAAGAAATGTGGAGGGCAGGGAATTTAAATGTGCGCGCCCTTTCCACACATCTCCCATTGATGTAAAGAGTGGCAGGTTCTTCGTCAGGTTTATTATCTTCTTTTTGTGTTTGTGTTGTATAGAAAACAGAGATGGCAACTTTGAATTATATTGTATTTTTATCACAGTCAGTAGGCGATCCAATCACATAAAAAACAGGCATTAACACCCTCAGGATGCACTGAGCTTGCATTTGAGAGATCCAGTCTCTAAGCACACCAGCGCATGTGTCCACTTTTCCTCTTGGTATGAACGCAGTGTGTCCTGAGTTACATTAAAGGCTGCCTATAGTATAGATTGGAGTCATATTCTGATTTTGTGCAGGTCTAACTAACATTAGGGCGAAGATCAATAAATAATAATGTAACGTGTGCCAAAAAACTGACACACACACACATAAAACAGCTGTTCTCGGTTCTGCAGCAGTGGTAGAGATCCATTAGTGACAGCAGCTGTTAAAATATTCTACTGAGCCCCAGATGATGTCGGGGTTTATTTGCACACAGAGCGCGAAACTGCGATCATATCTGGAGACGCATTTGGAGACGCATGCTAATGAACACACACACCTAAAGCTGGTCACTTGTTATCGGATAGCACAGATTGGATCTTAATGCAAGGTCTGAACTGGCCTGGTGTGCTGAATTCTGTAGGCCTCCTGCATAAATGTTAACTTATTCTTCTGTTATATTTACTCGTACACGGGACCTATGAAGCGGAATATCCTGTTAATAACTGTAAACAATTAAAATTATTAAATGAGTGAATGATTTCAGAAATGTTTGTCTTCTGTGTCACAGTAAATTGCCATCATCATTAATAATATTTCCCAGCAGAATATGTAAATGAACTTTTGCGTGTATAGGCTGATGCCTGGGGCAATCATAAATGTTGATATTATTTTAGGATAAGTAGGGAATAGACAGGCATTTATAATGCTACAAAAATTTTACATTTTTTTTTTATCTGTGCACAGGCACAAATTCATGGATGCTGCCCATTATTTCTTATCAGGATGATGCCATAATATGTCACCACTCTTTCCACTCGTAAAAGACATAGTGATGCAGTTTAGACACTTCCAGGCACTGATTATAATGACCTTCCAAGTAGTTAGTACTTAGAGTCCCAAACTGTAGGTACACTCACTGAACATTTGATTAGGAACCCCGTTACATCTACTTATTCATGCAATTATCCAATCAGCAAATCATATGGTGGTAATGTAAAGCCTGAAACCCTGCATGAAATCCAATATCAGAATGTGCGAAAGATGTGGTCTTTTATCATGGTTTCACCCTTGTTGCCAGATGGGCTGGTTTGAGCAACAAAAATTAAACACACATTGTAGTCACTCAGATAAAAATCCTTTACATCTGTGGTGAGCAGCTATTTCAAATTAGCCAAGTACAGAAATGAAAACACAGTGGGCGCAGGCTTACCAAAACTGGTCGGTTGAAGACTGAAATATCACATTATTTTGCAATAGCACAGAAGTAACGTGAGTGAAATACGCACACCTTCGACAGAACAATCATTCTGGGAAACAAAGGCAAACAGATAGATAGTAAATGAAGTTACATATGGACCAAGAAAGAGAGAGCAGTCTAAATGGAAGTCCAGAAATCGTGTCAGTATTCAAGTCACAGCCTCATCCTTCCTTCGGAGGTCCATTGTGTATTCCCTTCCAATTAGCATCATAATTAGCAACACTGAATACTAATCCTTGGCTAATTTGTTTTGATAGATCTCCAGAAACCAAAAGAAACTGTAGTGCAGCCTCTGCCCTTGGAGTGCAGCAGAGAGGTTAGTTATATTGTTCTTTTCTCTGGCCATGAACTGTTGGATCACTGGTTAAAGTTACAATACATTCCATAAGGTCACAACAGTTTTGATTTAATTCATCTGCATTTAGCATTTAGCTGTACATGTAAGGGTATTTTATCACAGAAGCTCACTCCTCTGGTCTCTAAAACCAGACAGCATATTTTCCAAATTTGACTAATGAGTAGCAGTGACCTCAGATGGTCACTGCTATGGACCCAAATGATCCAAAAGCCAGATGAGCGACTGTGTCATCACTATTGGACCGGCACATCTTGCCAGAGTTATTTTAAAGCCTTGCTGCTGAGATGCACTTGAATGTGCGCCTGACGGAGTAGGCTGAGGCAGAATGTTTAAAATGGCTGTTTTAATACTTTATGCCTGATCTCCACCCAGCAATACTCACAGCCAAAACACCTCTGTTAGCAGTCAGCTAAGCAGCCTGCTGCCACCTACCTTTTTATCTGGATTTAAAAGCCATTGAAAAACCAGCTTGGAGGCTCTCCACTGCACAGCTAATCATAGATTCTAAGAGTGTATGTTGGACATAGTTATATTAGAGCTGTTTCAGGAGAACAGTATTGGACAGATGCTAATGCTGGTACTGGGGCATCCCCACTAATTATGATGAATGGAATGTAGAAATGTTACACATGTAGGAATACACGTAATAAGGTATGCAAAAAGTACAGAATCATTGTTAGTTTACAAGACAACGACAGTCTCTTTTCTTATAGTTAGGTGGGAGAATGTGGTTATGGCAAATAATTGATGGGTAGAGCACAAGAGCTAGGAGTGAACATAACAAACGGGGCGCATAAGAATGATACTCTTAAAGTTACAAGATGCAGCCTTTCTGTTTTTTTTACTTGTACTACAAAGTATTAAAATAATAATCCATGGACATTAAATACACATGACATTTTCTCTCATTAGAGCTTGTTAGATCCTTGAAGCTTCCACTCTAACTACTCGTACAGTCAAAGCTGATTGGCCCCTGATCTGTCAAA
The DNA here is from genome assembly GCF_963514085.1 of Chelon labrosus. Taxonomy (NCBI): domain Eukaryota; kingdom Metazoa; phylum Chordata; class Actinopteri; order Mugiliformes; family Mugilidae; genus Chelon; species Chelon labrosus. The sequence continues at coordinate 1,756,321 of NC_140342.1, read as the reverse complement.
TGTATTCATGTAAGTGCAGTTACAGCAGTTTGGGGCATTTATAAGCTCAAACTAAATGACTGCTAATAAAGGCAAAATAGCATAACACAGTCTAGTTATCTATTATCTTTGAGAGTAAATGTGTTCACCAGCTATTCAGCAGGGAAGAAAGACTGTTTTAATATTTAATGTAGTTCTAATTTATTTATATGCTTACATTTGGACTATTACATACAATGATCACATGTATTGCATAATGTATGGTAGCTGTAGCTGTAAAGAATAACATTGAATAGTTTTGAGGTTGAGATGGAATGAACAGAATAAACAGCACAATGGTTACAATAGTTACTAAATGAATGTTATAATTCAAATCACAACATCAAATTTAATATGACACTGTAAATCACGTTATACATTAAGATGGAGTGGGGAAAGCAAACAGTTAGATCAGTAATATCTTCAATCACGAGGAGAGTTAAGAGTTGGCATATGGCCTAAATTCTCCTTTTAGCTAAAGTTAATGTATTGACAGTCTTTTCCTATATTTATTTGCATCTACATCACAGAACAGTAGAGTTGGGTTACACCAGGCTAGAAATACAGTTTTATGTGTATATACAAGTGTACCTGTGCATAATGAAAAGGTCACAGATATGTACATATGAGTCCATATTTAGCCCATTAAGACTGCTGCCCACCATGTTACAGTCCTATAATCTGTAATCTGCTTCCTCCTGGGAAAGATCAGTAGAGCCAGTTGGCTTCTTCTTTTACTTAAATAAATAACTGGTTTCCTTCTTAACACAATTTGTCCAAAAACTAGATTTACCTTTAGTTATATTCTTTGTCTTACTCTAACTCTAGTTGAGTTTTTTTTTCTTCACCTCTTTCCTTTCCTGTCTAGGTGGAAAAGGACTGGTCTGTAGTGCTCTCTGTTCCTTTTTTTTGTTACAAAAGTATTTTAGTATTCAGTCTTAAAGACATCATATATGCAATCTGCCATGAACTCCAAGTTAGTGCAAAACCTGATCATTATTTCATAATGTCCCAAAGAGTCTTTCGTGATGTGCTATGCTTGGCTTTCTCAGTTTTGCAGGTCTACAATAAATGTTCCTTCCATAGTCACCTGACGTCTAGTCCATGACAGTCAGCACTTCTTGGAAGGTGTTGAGGTGTGTTCCAGTTGCATAACCTTTCTGTCAGCATCTGGGCAGTTTCAGTGCCACACAGTGACACAAGAGGTGTAAGGTGCTCTCGACCATAGACCTATAAAAGGATATGAGGACTGTGGTACCCAGACCAGCACTCTTAACCATTTATAGTGCGACGAACTGTATTTGGTAACTTGTAACTTAGATCGAGACAATATTCTCAGGTTAAAGCCAGCTGTGACTGAATCTGACCAGCAGCTCGTCAAAAAGTACGGTGTGTACTTGTGGGTATTCGGGGTTGCATGAGTTCAGAATTTTTAAATTCAACACCGACTGGTCACTGATGATGTCACTAATAAAAACACAATAGAAAGTAATGCTACTTCCCTCCAAAATACATTATTGGACCTGCTTAGATTTAAGTGGGCTGAAGAACTTGGGACGGAAATATCTGATGCTGTCTGGGACCGTGCTGAGACTAGAGTTAATGGAACGTCTCCCTGTGCCCGTCTCAGTCTGATACAGTTCAAAGTCTTTCACAGAATCTTCTGCACAAAATCCAAAACTATCAAAAATGTCAAAATTTTTTTCTTTTTATTCTTTCTTTTTTCTTTTCTTTTTTCTTTCTTTCTGTTTTGTTTGGCAGCATGTGGGTGTTATGGGCTGGAGGGATTTGATTGATAAAAATGAAGAAAACAACTCAAGAGAGGGTACTTGAATGCTACTATGTTATGTTCTACCTGATAATAATAATAATAATATGGAAAAAGAAGAAGGTAATGCTTCGCAACAATGTAATCTATATTCTTGACCTGAATACACATGCAGAGGACAGCTTATGAGCTCCATATTGTGCGCTGCAGATGTGGATAGCCTGTATAAAAACAGGCTGTTGTAATGGTGTTTAATAGTACTCCACAGCGTTGTTGGGAAATTGTAGGGGCTAAAAAACAATAATTATAACAATAATTTTTTACAATGAAATTCACCATCAAATTGTTAATTTGCAGGCTCTGTTACTGCAGAACATTTGGTGAAGTCTTCAACTGACTGCCATTGAGAGAAGCAAAGAGTTTTGGACTGTTCCTCTGCTAGTGTTAGTGGCTTATTGTAAAAGTTTAGAGTTTGTGTTTATGGTTTGGGTTTGAGCTAGAATGCATGCTTTTGACCGCTCTTCCTCAGTAATATTCTCCTAACATTCTCTAAGTCTGTCCTCCAAGCTTGTAAGATGTTATGTGTTGATTCTGTAGATTTACTTACAAAGAGATTGTACAATAAAGAAATCTGCCCCTGGAGTGCAAGAATTCAATGTAAAAATTTCTAAAGTGGAAAAGGGAGGCTGTTGCATTGTCTGCTCAGGATAAAGCTTTTTAGCTGCAAATATTTAAAGAAATGTTTAGAAGAAATTGTGTATTTGAACTTGAATACTTGAAGTTCTTCAAATGACATGAGAACTGAACTGTCACTTCTATTACCTTTATGTTTTTATGCTTGTGAGTAGTAGTTTGCTGCAATAGTCGTCCATGTTTTTATTGTCACCTGATCAGTGACTAGTAGACTTGATGCTTAAAACATCATGGCACAGCAGTGAAGTCAACAAACCGTAAAAAAACTGTAATTTGCAAGTTGCACTGGACATTTGTAATTACTACACTTTTTCTGCTCTATACTCTATATTTACTATTATGTTTTTACTGGCTGTGGCTTCCACTGTGGGGTTGCAATGTCTGTATGTCCTGTAGCAGGACTGACAATAAAGTTGACTTTATTGTTGCTTCAAAGTTGCTCTTCTATCTCTCAGCGAACTTAAGGCAGGTTTAGCACAATGCTGCCATTAGCACAATGTCAGATCTGTTTAATTATTTTCCAAAATCATGAACAGATGGTAGTGTGTATTCCACTTATGCGTTGTCACCAACTGACATTGATCTGTCTGGGCTATGGAAAAAACTGTCCCAACATCTATGGGAATAAACATGCTTTCAAGTGCAGATTTAGCAGATGGCTTTGCACACTGACGTTGTGATTCGGAATTCACCACGAGCAATTATACTGAGGAGAAGCAATGATGTAAAGCTGAATTTCTCATGCCTTTCAATGATATATTAATTTGTATGTGTACCATTTGAGGATGACATTTTGCAAGGTATGATACAACCATGTCATACAATTAAATTTCAGCAGATGACACCTTGACAGCTGGTGGCCTTCTCTCTTTCAGAACAATCATTCCCACCCTATTATTTATAACATCTCTAGGTCATCAATCACATTTCATCAAATTTGTGGCACTGACGGTGTAATACCTTTGTTCATGTTGTATCATTCTACTGAAGCAACATTCCGATGAGATTCAGGTAGGGTGGATCTTCTGGTCAGAAGGAATTTGAACATTGTACCTGCATGACTGCAACTGTGATGTGGGAAACATGTATTCAGAAGAAAGTGAAGTGCCCTTTCTTTTATTAGAGCTTAAATTTGACACCTGGTCTGATTCAACAAAACAGTCAAAAACCAAACTGCTGAGTTATTTTCTTGATTGAATTTTCTTGAGCTGGGGCTGCTACAAATAACTGATTATGGGAGAGGTTTGCAAGGATGACGTCCTCAGGCTTTGTTCCTCTTTGTTCTTCTGAGAGTTAATTGGTTCTTTAAACAGTTTTGATTTAATTTTCTCTCTTGCAGGAACTGCAGTCATTTGAGGAGCTTCTGAACCAGTTATCTACTGCTGGCTTTCTGCATTCAACATGAAGAAAAGGGACTTCAGCTTTTGGTCATAGCTGATAATATATACAGAGCTGAAACACAAGTTTGGACTTTACTGCAAATGGTTTGGTGTTACAGAATCCAACAATCCAAATGTGGTGACAATGCTGGGAGGAGGAAAACCACCACATATTAAGGGAAATCTATTGACCACACAAAGATTAACAAAGTGAACCAGATAACAAAGTTCTTTTTATGAGGAAACTATATGAACAGATTCTTTGGACTCCACCATGTGCAAACTTCAAGCTACTGTGCACTGTGAAAAGGACTGTAAACCTGTGAGTGTATTTGTGGGTGTGTTTGTGTATACCCATGGGGGTATGACACAGTGGAGGTGAGAGAAGACATTTCTGGATCATTATTTCTTTAAAATGAGAGGTCCAGCTGGCGTGGCTGCAGCTTCCTGTCTTTGTTCTCTGGTGGTCTTCCTATGTATTATCTCCAAGAGTTGTTATGGGACCCAGGTCAATCTAAGCCCACATGCTAACACTAACCCCAACCTGTTCCCAAACCCGAGACTTAAAACACTGCCTGAACAAACCCTACTTCCAAGCACCAGTCCTGACAAACTCATGTCTCTACGGAAGCCTAGCCAGCTCTTGAGATCCAACCAGACCCTCCAGGGAAAGTCTCAGGTAATACCTAGACTTGACATGACATCCAATCTTACAGAAAATCATGGGTTCATCACAAACTTTACATTGTCTGTCTTCAAAATTGCATCAATATCAAACACTAAACTGATGCCACAGCATGAACCAAATGTAGCAAGACATATCTTCAGCAATTTAAAGCAAACTTCAAATCCCCCCGAAACTAATCCAAAACCAGGGACTGGATCATTGTTGCAGCCAGACCCCAAAGCAGTCCCACAGTCGGTTGTGACCAGGCCTGAGAGCAATTCTGAGTTGGCCACCAACACCAGATTATCTTCACTATCCAGTCCTAATCAAAAGGCTAACACACTGGACACTATGAACCCCAGGACCTACAACAGAGTCAACCAGACTTCACTGTCCTATCCTAAATCCTACTCTAAATCTAGACCTTCTTCACAAACAAAGACAAATGCCAAACCAGACTCCAGGATCTCCATTCCAAACTCCAGAACATCCTTTAGAGAACAAAGAAACCAGACCAAGTTGTTGAATACAGACAAGGATTCTCAACAGCGACCCAAGAGAGGCTGGATCTGGAATCAGTTCTTTGTTTTGGAAGAACACATTGGATCTGAAACTCAGTACGTCGGAAAGGTAAGATATTGTTTTTCTTCTGATTCAATTAATTGCCCAGAGGAAACCACTTAATTTTTACCTGAACCTTGTTATATCTTTCCAGAATATGTGCTGACCCAAGTGAATTTACTGTAAATTTGATATAAAATTAGGGACAGGAAATGCAGATGTTGCTTTTTTCATTTAGTGTTAATTTGAAGCAGAACTGAAGAGGCTGCAGCATCTTTTATGCAGGATCCACAACACAGCTGTTCAGAAGACATGTGTTGTTGTTGTTGTTCTTTTAATTTAATTTACTATTTACTTAATTTACATTTACTCTTGGGCCATCATCTGCACACTGGTGTGGCGCCTGGTGAGAGGTCTGTGGGTTGGGTGATTGCTCAAACTTGTGACCTTACAACCCTAAAGCTGTTTCTCTCACCACTACTCCATTGCACTTATTTATTTTTTTTTTTTAATATTACCACAAGGTGTGACCAAATTCAGAATTTTTAGAACTCCTAGAAAAAATAAACAAACACTGATTTCCTAAGTTAACATATTTTTTTTTTTTTACAAACTTGCAGATGTTTGTGCATTTAATTAACACATTATTTTGAGGGTAGTGAGTAAGTAAAGACTGTTTTTGTAAACGTTTTTGTGAGCTGTCAAATGAAATGAAGCTGAAGGATTGAGGGCAGGTGCAGAATGGTTATTACTATGAACAGTGAGGAGAACTGGGGAAAGACAAATGCTGGAAAGAATGGACACAGCAGGTTCATGACCTCAGTGTTCTTATCTGTCAGAGATTTCGATTCATTCACAAGCTTTTTACACTCTGGCAGGCTATATTCCAAGCAAGTGTGTATTTATGTTCATAGAACAAAAACAAACCTTACATGCTGACTCGCTACCATTGGTGTGTGTAGGAAGTGATAAGCAAAAGTAGGAATTACTTTGAATGAAACAGTAAAATAAATGCAGTCTATTTGTTTCTAATAGTAATAATGATAGAGTAAGACAACACTGCCATGTTAAGGATAAAAAGCCTCTCTAATTAGGTCTCTCTCCTGATTGAGATGTCAGGGCTGGCTTCAGACCATGAAATAATTATTTTCATCTTTCAGATCAGTAATTTAGCAGGGAACATATCATGTTTTTGGCAAACATTATTAACAGTAATATGCTAGTGATTTCTACAGTATGTATGTACCATTTGGACTGAAAAGATAAAACACATGATATGAGTTGTTACAGCGCTGCTCTGTACTCTCTCAGGTATTACTTTAGTAATTTTATTATTGAGCATGCATATTTCTGATTATTGGTGTTTCTTCAAACTGACTCTTCAGTTTCACCATAACCAGTATAAAACACATTTATTTTTTTTTTGTAGACAATGCAAATAACTGCAGACCTGCAGGTCGAAATGGAAAGTGTTAAAAATTCTTCTGGAAGAAAATAGAGAGTAACCTCAGTAGAGCAATCAAGCAAAAAATATGCCAAGGCTGATAATTTAGTACAACCAACCTGGGGAACTCTCCTTCTGTGTAGATCCGAGGAGAGGAATTAGTACTGCTTTCTATATTGCACTGTGAATATGACTGTAAAAACCATAAAGCGTGTGTGGTGCTCAGATAGAAGGTCTTATCCTTCCAAATGACCGTCTTTTCTCAGCTATTGCATTCTCTGGCAAGAAACAAATCCCCATGCCAGCAGTTGTCAATGTTGTTGCCAACATGCTGGCTTTTAAACAAAAACAATGCTGACATTTGTTTCCGTATGCTTAACCCTCATACCTGATTTTAAAATAGTTACGTTGTTACCACTAAGGGACAAAAGTGTCCTCTTTTAAAATGCCATAAAAATGGCATATGTTAATATTTTTTTCTGCTTTTTTTTACATAAATCTTTTCATCTACTTCAGTCCTAATCATAAATACCAAATGTTTGATTATTTTCAATATTTTAACCCTTTATATGCCAGTGTTTGTGATGGCATCCAAAATTCATCGTAAAAAAACACACAAAAAAATGAAATATTTTCAATAATCTGAATGCAAAACTGATTTTTCTTCGGGGGATTATTAGAGCCTTGGATATGTCAATGAACAGTAGCAAGACTGATTTTGATGGATTTTTAGTTTTTTTGTAGTGTCAGATTTACAAAAATAGTTACGTTGTTACCACTAAGGGACAAAAGTGTCCTCTTTTAAAATGCCATAAAAATGGCATATGTTAATAATTTTTTCTGCTTTTTTTTACATAAATCTTTTCATTTACTTCAGTCCTAATCATAAATACCAAATGTTTGATTATTTTCAATATTTTAACCCTTTATATGCCAGTGTTTGTGATGGCATCCAAAATTTATTGTAAAAAAACACACAAAAAATGGAATATTTTCAATAATCTGAATGCAAAGTGGATTTTTCTTGGGGGGATTATTAGAGCCTTGGATATGTCAATGAACAGTAGCAAGATTGATTTTGATGGATTTTTAGTTTTTTTGTAGTGCCAGATTTACAAAAATAGTTACGTTGTTACCACTAAGGGACAAAAGTGTCCTCTTTTAAAATGCCATAAAAATGGCATATGTTAATATTTTTTTCTGCTTTTTTTTACATAAATCTTTTCATCTACTTCAGTCCTAATCATAAATACCAAATGTTTGATTATTTTCAATATTTTAACCCTTTATATGCCAGTGTTTGTGATGGCATCCAAAATTTATCGTAAATAAACACACAAAAAATGAAATATTTTCAATAATCTAAATGCAAAGTGGATTTTTCTTGGGGGGATTATTAGAGCCTTGGATATGTCAATAAATGGAAGCAAGATTAATTTTGATGGATTATTATTAGTAGTATTAGTATTGTTTTTTTGTGCTGTGTACAAACAACTCCCATTGAAATCCAATGAACCCACTGTTTTGTACTTTGCACCTGCACCTGTGTGTCTTTGAAGTAAAAGGATACATGTTATAGATCAAACGCCTCAATTAGACACATACTGCATCACCGTGTGGTACGGCAGCACTATGGCCGGGACCCCAAACGCCTGCAGAGAGGATCACCAGGACTCTACTGCCCTCTCTGCAGAATATCTACAAGCATAGAGTTCGCAGGAGAGCTGCCTCCATAACTAAAGACCCCACCTGCCACCAAGAACAGACTGTTCACAGCCCTACCTTCAGGAAGGAGGTACAGGAGTGTGAAATATAAGACCTCGAGACTTTTCTTCTTCCCCACTGCCATCAGAGTCCTCAAGAGCTGACAGGAGTCTACAATCACAGACTAAAATCATGCCATGTTCACTTTCCAGCTTTTGTTTACATTTTTTCAGTACATTGTTTTCATTTCATTTGCATATCGATATTTGCACTTCGTCTTCATCTTCTCGCGCTTATCCGGGTCCGGGTCACGGGGGCAACAGTTTCAGCAGGGAATCCCAGACAGCCCTCTCCCCAGCCTCTTCAGCCAGCTCCTCCGGAGGAACCCCCAGGCGTTCCCAGGCCAGACGAGAGATGTAATCCCTCCATCGTGTCCTGTGTCCGACCCGAGGTCTCCTTCCGGTGGGACATGCCCGAAACACCTCTCCCGGGAGGCGTCCAGGAGGCATCCTTACCAGATGCCCTAGCCACCTCAACTGATTCCTCTCGATGTGGAGGAGCATCGGTTCCTCCACGTCGAGAGGAACCGATGCTCCTCCACGTCGAGAGGAACCGATGCTCCTCCATGTCGAGAGGAACCGATGCTCCTCCATGTCGAGAGGAACCGATGCTCCTCCACGTCGAGAGGAACCGATGCTCCTCCACGTCGAGAGGCGGGGAGGAGCATCGTGTCCTGTGTCCGACCCAAGGTCTCCTTCCGGTGGGACATGCCCGAAACACCTCTCCCGGGAGGCGTCCAGGAGGCATCCTTACCAGATGCCCTAGCCACCTCAACTGACTCCTCTCGATGTGGAGGAGCATCGGCTCTACTCTGAGCTCCTTCCGTATGTCCGAGCTCCTTACCCAATCTCTATGGCTGAGCCCGGCCACCCTACGAAGGAAACTCATTTCGGCCGCTTGTATTTGCGATCTTGTTCTTTCGGTCATTACCCAAAGTTCATGACCATAGGTGAGGGTTGGAATGTAGATCGACCGGTAAATTGAGAGCTTCGCCTTTCGGCTTAGCTCTCTCTTCACCACGACCGACCGGTTAAGTATCCACATCACTGCAGATACTGCTCCGATCCGCCTGGTGATCTCCTGCTTCCTCCTACCTTCACTTGATACAATATTTGCACTAGTTATCTTATATTTTTGTATTATATGTATCTTTTTATATTCTATTTGTAAGATTTTTTTATATTCGTAGGCATTTGGGTGGACGGCAAAAGAAGAATTTCATTGTACAGGGAAACATGTTTCTACACTGAGCACATGAAAATAAACTCTTTGAATCTTGAACACACACACACACACACACACACACACACACAATCAATGCAAGGATCCCTTTCTCCTCATGACCAATAACATCATTTTTATATCATAAGAAACTTGGGAGCTGCAAATCACAGCAACTGTGGAAAACACATTTGCAAAGTTCACACATCCTTTTGCTGCAGTTCCTGTGTATGAGGGTGAACTGAACTCATGCACAAACACACACAACATTCCTGATGCCATTCATGTACTTTTCTGTTCCACATTTTTAAATATTTATGTATTTATGTTTTACTTCTAGAGCGATCGAAGTTGTTGGACACTGCACTCCTAATTGAAATGCATTGTATGTAATGCATTGTGATGCCATCACAAACACTGGCATATAAAGGGTTAAAATATTGAAAATAATCAAACATTTGGTATTTATGATTAGGACTGAAGTAAATGAAAAGATTTATGTAAAAAAAAGCAGAAAAAAATATTAACATATGCCATTTTTATGGCATTTTACAAGAGGACACTTTTGTCCCTTAGTGGTAACAACGTAACTATTTTTGTAAATCTGACACTACAAAAAAACTAAAAATCCATCAAAATCAATCTTGCTACTGTTCATTGTCATATCCAAGGCTCTAATAATCCCCCCAAGAAAAATCAGTTTTGCATTCAGATTATTGAAAATATTTCATTTTTTGTGTGTTTTTTTACGATAAATTTTGGATGCCATCACAAACACTGGCATATAAAGGGTTAAAATATTGAAAATAATCAAACATTTGGTATTTATGATTAGGACTGAAGTAGATGAAAAGATTTATGTAAAAAAAAGCAGAAAAAAATATTAACATATGCCATTTTTATGGCATTTTAAAAGAGGACACTTTTGTCCCTTAGTGGTAACAACGTAACTATTTAGATTACACTGTAAAAATAGAGTATTATGGGATTTGTTTTTGGAATATCAAAATTTGTTCAAAAATACACACCTTGACCAAATATCATAGCAGCAAGCATAACTAACACTGAGTAATCAAAAAAATAAAATCAGAAAAGGACACTTTTGTCCATATCAGGTATGAGGGTTAAATATCCTGGTGCTGCATGATTTTCACTTTTACAAAAATAACTGCTTGGCAATGGAATTATTAAAATAAATACACAGTTATAAATGCAAGGTTAAATCCCAAAACGTTAAAACCGGACAAGAACATATGGGACTTAACAGCGTAATGGAACGGAAAGCCAAAAGACCAATCATATTATAGTGTAAAAGCTAGATCTAAGCCTTTTGTTGGTCGTTTTTCTTTTTTTCTTTTGTAATAAGCACATCTTCGGTTTTAATTTTAAGGATTTACTGTCATCCTGGAGCTTGGTTGCTGTGCGCCCACAGCTGTGCATTGGTTAGGACAGGCTGAGATATGCACACTGTTCCATACCATAAAAATGATTTCATTAATTCCTCTACTTTGAATGCATGTTTTTTGTGACATAGGGACAAGTAAGTACTACAAGAAAAACAGCAGTTTGAATAATTTATTAAACAAAAATACATGTAATAATTTTTTGTTAAAACGGTAAGCTCATACCTTGGTGTACATGTAACAAGTTAATTTATGTCACTCAAAAAGACAAACTTTGATAATTTACTAGAACAAACTAAAAAAGATTTAGGGAGGTGGTCGCGCCTCCCCGTCTCGCTGGCAGGCTGCATTAATGCCGTCAAGATGTCAGTATTGCCTAGATTCCTGTATATGTTTGTAACAATCCCTGTCTGGCTCCCAAAACATTTATTTATTAAATTGGCTAAATATATCTCATCATTTATATGGAGTCATGCTACGAAAAGATCTAAGTCTGAAGGAGGATTGGGTCTCCCAAATTTCCTCCATTATTATTGGGCATCAAATATTTCCAAATTGGCATATTGGGTGACGTCGTTCTCTCATCACATCCATCGATATCCCCTATCTCTCTGCTCCATTGGAAATCCAGACAAATAACAAGACCTTTTCTAATCCCTTTGTGTCCAGTTCCATTAGAATCTGGGTCCAATTTCGCAAACCTTTTAACCTTGATCAGATGAATAGCCTCTCTCATCTTTCACTCAACCATCTCTTCGCACCTTCACAGATGGATCGGAATTTCTCTGGTTGGCATCGGCACGGACTGATATTCTTTGGTGATTTGTTCGATGAGAGCTCTTTCCTGTCCTTCGAAGCCCGAGTAAAAGACTACGATATCCCGAGATCTCATTTCTTCAGATATCTCCAAGCACGCAGTTTCGCCTCCAAACACTTCCCTACCTACCCCCAAGCCACCAAACAAAGATTCTGTGTATGATTTGTTAAATCTGAATCCATGGAACAAGGGTCTGCTCTCCAAGGTATATAACATAAGACATAATATGGACCCTCCATCATAGACTAAAACACGTGTGGCTTGGGAACGGGATCTGGAAATGGTGATACCGGAGGATGTCTGGGCTGAATGTATTTCCAACATCGACACTTCCTCTATATGTATAAGGCACGGACTGATACAATTCAAAGTATTCCGTAGGTTACATTACTCCAATGATAGGCTAGCTAAAATATACTCATCCGTTCTCCCTACTTGTCTTAGGTGTGGCAACCAAGTATCGTTGGGCCATATGTTCTGGTCTTGTCCCTCCCTAGTTGATTTCTGGTCCTCCATTTTTGACAGTCTATCAGTGCTATGCAACTCATCCCTCAAACCCAGTCCACTCACTGCTGTATTTGGAGTCACACCCTCAGAAATATGTACCACTAATACACAAAAGACAGCAATAGCATTCCTCAGTGTTATAGTGCGCAGGGTGATTTTAATGAATTGGAAATCTAACAAATGCCCGCCCTTTAGGAGATGGATTCAGGAGGTTCTATCTCTACTTCAGCTTCAGGTTTGTCTTGCTTGAACTGCTCGTCTCACATTTCCCCCCTACATAATTTCTGGTGGATTCTGGTCTGGGCGTTTTTGTTTTGGCTTTGGCTTTTTTGGCTTTTGGGTTTGTTTGTTTTTTTGCTTATTCCATAAGCCTCCAGTAGTTCTTTTCAAGCCAGTCCTTGGTGGATTTGTTATTGTGCTCAGGAACATTATTCTGTTGAAAGACCAACTTGCCATTCAATCTCAGTTTTCAGACAGATGATTTATGAAATAGTATTTATATTGTGGTTTAGATGAATACTTCCTTTTCTTTATTTATTGAAGAATTATACATGCATTCTTATTACCCAGTATGTTCACCTACATTTAGATTCAGTATTTAATTAGTAAGTAGTTTCAGTCTGTTGCTCTCCATTCAGTATGTGTCAGTGTTAAACCCAGAAGAGGGCTGGTCTTGGACAGGCCTCCTCTTGAACACAACCCTTCAAGTGGCCGGCAAGTAAGCGGGACAGAGAGAGATACACAGCCCAGCTAGGTCAGGGAGACAGACAAACTAGAGAGTTTCACTGTAAGCTAGCTCTTTGACTAAATGTTACTCTTTTTCCTGATTGAATGACAATGTTATGACTTGTTAATACTGACAACAGCTTTGACAAATATGCGCAATTTGCAGGGACCTCCGCAACATTCTCTAGTGGATCCACAGTTCCAGGGGCAGTAAGGCTTCACAGTTAGTATAAGGATTTTCCTTGGTACGTTAGTATGAGGATCATCTTTTTGCATATTTTTGAGTTGAAACACATGCACTTTTTCTAAATACACATTTTAGAACAACCCCTGATATCCCAGAGTCCTGCAATTATACAAGGCAGAATTTGACCATAACAAGTATGATTCTGCTCATGCTCCTAGCAGGTAAATCCCTTCGCACTGCTGTCACTCCACAGCTCTTCACAGAAGGAAACACCTCTTCTCTTTCAGAACCCCCCTGCCGCACAGCTCCTCACATGAGGAGTCTAAATTATGCCTCAAAACTTACCTTTGTAGACAGAATTGCAATGTACTTAAAGAATGATGACTAGCTCAGAGAAGACGAGCAAATACATTAAATCATTGTAAGAGTTGTGAGTTATGATGAAATTAGGAGTAAAGTGTATTTCACGGACATGAGAATAAAGTGTGGGAAATTGGAAGTGACAAAGAGAATGAAGCAGCAGCAGCAACAGAACATATTCACCTTAGAGCAATGAAAACAACATTAGGGAACAGACCTTTCGTATTGAACAAACACATAAGCTTCATTCAGAACACGGATTTATACATTTCCCAACCTGGAATCTATTTCTCAAGTCTTTATTGCATCAAAGTATGTACCGTACTGCTTTTTTGGTCTGACACAAAGATATTTCATTTACAACTGGAAGAGCAGCTTTGTTGAGGTAATCCTATTTGAGTTGGTCTTTGCCATAGTAGACCTAATCCAGTCATAGTGATTACATCCACACCAGAAATTGTACTCCCTTTGAACTTTTTGTTGTCTGTTTAACATTTTGATAAAAATGTCAAACAATAGTAACTATATTAGGGCCACTACTGCCCTAGTGCTTGCTCTGGGGATTTTGAGACAATTTGGACTACTATTGATGCTACATAAACAAATGAATTTAACTGAATTAAATTGTCAGATATATTTAGGCATTTATGGTCAACAGATCAAAGGGATTCCAAATCCTAAAAGGTAAATCCAAATTTGGAAAAAAAAAAAGAAAACATAGCAAAGATTTAGTCAGCTGTCATGTGAGTCCCTCCCATTGCATGGTTAACACTTTGAATCACCTGAGTTTGCCTAAAGGCAGAGTCTAGTTATCACCTGGGAGGTCTGTATGCACCCATTTCAATAAAAACTCACAGAACTCACTGATAACCACTGCCTTCATGTGCATGAATTAATTAATTCTCACTAAACCGTGGACAGCACAGTCGTGTAGTGATTAGCGCCGACATCTCACAGAAAGATCTGGGTTCAAACTCACTGGGGCCTTTCTGTGCGGAGTTTGCATGTTCTCCCTTTGCCTGCGTGGGTTTTCTTCAGATGCTCCACTGTCCTCCCACCGCCCAAAGACCTGTTCGTTAGGTTAACTTTTGATTCTAAACTGGCTGTAGGTGTGAGTGTGAATGGTTGTTTTTGTCTGTGTTAGTCCTGTCCAGGGTTTACCCCGCCTCTCGCCCAATGACAGCCGGGATAAGCCCCAGCAAAAAAGACTAAATTGAATTAGGATAAAATAGAAGACTCAGAGTAAAGCTAAATGAAGACCTGTTTGGGAGCCTTAAGAGCCGTCTCTTCTAAGGGAGCCGAGCCAGACTTCCCATCACTATGGGTTATGGATGGTTCGGTTTGTTGTTGACTTTTTATGTGGGAGACTTGAGTTCATAGACTATTATGAACAACAAACTGCAAAAATAGTGAACAACTATTTTAATAGCATAACCTTAAACACACCTTAAAAATAGGGACTTTAACAATACCACATTTGTTTCCTTACTCCGACTTTGCCATAGTAGCCATGATCACATATTGTAGAAAAAGAGAATTTTGGCAAACCATTCCAAATACCCTTATATCGAATTAATCAAGGAGTTGACCTCTGCACATAGTATAGTTTGTAGTTATTATTATGTGAACATGAATAGTTTGTCAGACGTGCCAGTTTAACAGGGAATGAAGGTGATTGGGACAGACTTTTTGAAGGATGAGTCTACAGAGGTTGTGATGTTCAAGCAGTGTCTAGACAGAAGATCGGCCTGGAGCAAAAGGATTAATATCACACTGGTGCTAATTTGCTTAATTTCTATGTGCTTGTGTGTTTGCCTTTGTAGCAACATAGTGAGTGGCCAGTTGTCAGTCTTTCCGGTGGCCAGTTGAGATGCATAAATGCAATGGGGCTGATCTAATCTGCTCTGACAGTAACATTGCGTGACATTGACACTGCACTCTTTGTGAAGGTGAGGACTTGAGCTGGGTCTGAGACCCCCAGGGAGTCAAAGCGTGTGTGTGTCTGTGTAAATGTGTGAGCGTTATGTTATGTGGCTGGCACACTGAAAGTGGAAATAGATGTGCTTAATGTGCAAAAAAGCGCAAATAAAGTCGGACTGGGACGTATGCACATTCAGAGCTGCTGGGGACACAATGAGTCATTGTTTTGTACGGGGCTGTGACAGCTAAAATATGGTTTTCCTCACACAGATGACACCTCACTTTCCGTTGATTGCTTTGAGGTTGAGGCGCAGGCCCAGCAAACTCTTTGAAAATATGTGCACAAACACACAGATGCCCAGAAACTCATAGAGTGAGCACTGACATTGACTGATGGAGAGAGCTGTTCTCAGAGGAGGGAGGCAGTAGAAAAGCACAGCAGGAGAAAAGTGAGCAACGAAGAATAAAGGAAGAGAGCAGTGGAGAAAGGAAAGCTGAGGTAAAAATAGGAAGTAGAAATGAGAGCTGAGGCAAGGCTGGGAAAATCAAGGAGATAGCTGGAGGAAAGATGAAATTATATCCACACTAAAGTGAAATATGAACAGTTATGAAACTCAGTGTCTTCCCAACCAATCTCAACAATATCAAAATTGCCTGTCCATGCTCTTTTGGTTCGTAAACACCCCTGACAATTGAAATATAAGCAGAGTTTATGATTCCCTCATGGTATGCTGTGCATCAACATCCTTCCTTGGCAATATACTATTTTGGTCATCAAATCTTAATCATATAAGAATTACATATGTATAATGCATGTTAGCAGGATTCATTGAGTTCTCCGGTCATAAACAACTGTCAACATGACTTCCAGGTATGCTGGTGTAAGAACTATGCCATAATTTATACTGTTAGACCCATAGACTGCATAAAAATGGATGGCAGAGCAGCTTCTCAAAAGTGAAACAGTTTGGGCAATGCAAGGAAGTGCGGACACGTTATCCATATTTATATCCAGTCTATGGTTATGCCTCATAGTCTTAGCCTTATCCCTCATCACTGCCTTACCTTTGTGTATGTGTGCTAGCAGAGGGCAAGCAAAGAAAGAAATGGGAGAAATTGTGAGAAATTAAGCCAGCTAGAAGAGGGGACTGCTGGGGAGATGAAGAGAGGATGATTGAAAAAGTAGAGGAGATAAAAGCAACAGAGAGAAGATGAAAGGCAATGCACAAAAAGGAGAGGAGGCTCAAGATGATGTGAGGTAAAGAGAGGAGAAGGGATGATGAAAGGAGAGCAAGATGCATTGAGGCAAGAGGTGGAGGGAGAACAGGGAAGCAGAGATGAAAATAAAAAAAAAAGACTTGCAGGAAAGTTGTGTCTATAGATTCCTTTAGGGCAGTAAATGTGAGACAGTTTGCTTCTGAAACCTGACACTCTCTGTGCTATGCTTCACACCTTTCTGCAGTACAGCCTCATCACTCTTGGTCCTCTCTTTCACACTATCTTACTCTGTGTCCCTTTCACTTTCTCTCCTTCCTCTTCCTACTCCAGATTCAGAAGTGCCACTGTGTCACTGGCAAAAGGAATTTGCCAGGTAGCTGTGAATCTATTCTTTCTTGTTACTTCCTCTATCACCTCCATGTTCTGTCAGTCAGATGTCATGCTTCTCTGGGGAGATTTATTGTAAAAATCTCTAGATTGACACTAGTTTCTTCTCACATCCAGGCGGGTCTCCCTGATAACAAAGTTTTACTCCACGATATGTTTTCTCTCTTTTTCACAGAAATGACTTGATTTCATTCCCATGCAGTAGCCTGAGGTAAGACCAACATATCTGAGCCTTTGAGGGGCAATAAGAGGCAATAAGACAGGGGCTACAGTTTCTGTGTGATTGCCTCATAAATCCTTTCTCGCAGACTGAGGCTGGAGGCAGGCAGCCATAGCAGCAGATTAAACAGGTTGATAAGTGCTGACCTTTAAATTGAAACGCCCTAGGATATCATGCTGTATTCATAAATAATAATAATAACAACAATAATAATAGGAGAATTATAGCTCTTCTTTGTCCATTTAGCTCAAAGGATGTTTAAAACTATCAGAAAATGTATTTTTTTCACCTATTGGTCAGTAATATAGCTCACATTTGTAAATGAATGGTAATAAAACTATGTTAAGAAAGGGTACAGATATATGTGGTATATCATAATGCCATAGATTTAAACTTCCACATTCTACACATGTCCATATTATAACCCGCTGCATCCAAGTATTATTACTGTTCTGCCCAGAATAGATAGATGCTTTATTAATCCCAAACCAGGAAATTTCACACAGTTACAGCAGCAATGTACAGGCACTCGACACCATACATAATATTCATTCATCTTCTGTAACCACTTGTCCTGTTAAGGGTCGCGGGGGGGCTGGAGCATATCCCAGCTGTCATCGGGCAAGAGGCGGGGTACACCCTGGACAGGTCTCCAGTCTATCGCAGGGCTAACACAGAGAGACAGACAACCATTCACACTCACATGCACCCATACATGATATATTACAAAAAACAGTAAAAAATATAATAATTATAATAATTAAAATAAAGAATTAAAAAAACAAAATCTATACACAATATTAACAAGAATTATATAATATATAATATAATATAATATTATATATATTCTGAGCTCAGGTGCATCCTGTTTCCACTGATCATCCTTGAGATGTTTCTACAGCTTAATTAAATTCAGTTGATTGGACATTTGGAAAGGTACACACCTGTTTATGTAAGGTCCCACAGTTGGCAGTGCATGTCAGAGAACGATCCAAGCATGAAGTCAAAGAAACTGTCTGGTGACTGGACTGGAGACAGGATTGTCTGGAGGCACAAATCTGGGGAAGGGTACAGAAAGATTTCTGCTGCATTAAAGTTCCCAATGAGCACAGTGGCCTCCATCATCTGTAAATGGAAGAAGTTCAGAACCATCAGGACTCTTCCTAGAGCTGGCTGGCCGTCTGAACTAAGCGATCGGGGGAGAAGGGCACTAGTCAGGGAGGTGACCAAGAACCCGATAGTCACTCTGTCAGTGCTCCAGCATTCCTCTGTGGAGAGAGGAGAACCTTCCAGAAGGACAACCATCTCTGCAGCAATCCACCAATCAGTGACCAGACGGAAACCACTCCTTAGTAAAAGGCACATGGCAGCTCGCCTGGAGTTTGCCAAAAGGTACCTGAAGGACTCTCAGACCATGAGAAGCAAAATTCTCTGGTCTGATGAGACAAAGATTGAACTCTTTGGCATGAATACCAGCCATCATGTTAGGAGGAAACCTGGCTAGTTAGGATAGAGGGAAAGATGAATGCAGTAATGTACAGAGACATCCTGGATGGAAACCTGCTCCAGAGCGCTCTTGACCTCAGACTGGGGCGATGGTTCATCTTTCAGCAGGACAACGGCCCTAAGCAAACAGCCAAGATATCAAAGGAGTGGTTTCAGGATAACTCTGTGAATGTCCTAGACTGAAGAATGCCCAGCCAGAGCCAAGACTTGAATCCGCTGTGCACTGATGCTTCCCATCCAACGTGAAGGAGCTTGAGAGGTGCTGCAAAGAGCAATGTGTGCCAAGCTTGTGGTATCGTGTTCAAACTTGAGGCTGTAATTGCTGCCAAAAGTGCATCAACAAAGTATTGAGCAAAGGGTGTGAATACATACATACATGTGTGTAGCCCTTGCTAAAGCAATTGATTTATTTCGATAACAAAGAGATTCATAGTTTGTAAACGTTCATTATGTATTGAAGGGTGTAAAAATTCATAAATATGGTTAAAATACAGAACAATTTAAATATGTAAAAGAAGTGAGGTTAAAATAAGTTATGTCATTTTAGTTCATACTGATTTAGATAGTGCTTGTGAGATACGAGTCATTATATGTTATTTAGGATCACTGCATTATTACTTATTTGGTGAGTTGTCAGTCACTAATTTCTTTGATTGTATTGACATGTGTAAAGCTCCGGTGACTCCGGCCAATCACAGGGCAGCCTGAGGTGAGAGGGTGGGAGGTGGCGGGATGTTGTGGCTCGGGTGAGCAGAGCGAGATGAGGAGAGACATGAGTTATCTTGACCGAGTCTATGTTGGAGTGATTTGGTGGCCCAAAGTTCTTATGTTTATGGTGACGGGCCTGTTACCTGATGTGAATAACTTTGTGACCAACGGAGAGGTAATTATGAGCATGTGAGTATTTTGGAAACGGAACAGTGTAAAAACAAACTGTTATTGCTAATCGTGACTGGCCGTTAGCTTCCGCCTAGCGTTGTATGCGATTCACTTGCTGTTTGCTCTGTATAAATGTGGTTGGTTGATTTGAGCTAATGCTAAATCACCCTGAAACAACATGCGGACGTGGAATTT
The DNA here is from genome assembly GCF_963514085.1 of Chelon labrosus. NCBI lineage: Eukaryota > Metazoa > Chordata > Actinopteri > Mugiliformes > Mugilidae > Chelon > Chelon labrosus. Next base: position 1,736,481 of record NC_140342.1, on the reverse strand, counting down.
AGCTTGTGTATCTAATTCAGGAAAGGAAGACGGACATTTTGCCGACATTAAGGTCGGAGGGAAGCAAAGCTCCTGTGAACTACGTCCATTCCTGCTGCGTGCATGAGCTGTGGATTGTTTCGGCTGCGTGGATTTGTGTGCCGCTTTATTTTTATTTTCTGTTTCATTTTTATTTTCTGTTTTGAATATAAGAGTCTTAACATCTCAAGTTTTGTTGTGTGGTGTTTCATTCAAATATTCATATTTTATTCAGAATCACAAAAACAGGGAATGTCGTAAGAGTAACCCAGGCCTGCAACATTCAAATGAAAATCATATCGGGTCAGCTCTTTGCCTTTGTGCTCAGTTTGGTTTTTACTTTTATTTTTATTCTTATATTTATTGTTCTTATTTTTTATTTTTTGCAATGTGTCCCATGTGTCCAGAAGGTGGGGGACTAGTTTCTTGTACCGGTTAATTTTCCTTTAGCTTCATTTGGCTCAGCAGCAGGTTTGAAGTGGAAATGTATTACGTATGCATTTTCAGTTACCGTCTGCTGCTGAGAAAATCAAATGAAGCTATAGGAAAATTAACTGGAACAGTATCCCACCTTCTGTGATTTCTTAGTTTTTTATTTTTAATAAATTTGCAAAAAATCTCAAAAAAATAAAAAAATGTGTTGTCATTATGGGGTGTTGTGAGTAGAATTTGAGGGAAAAAAAACTAATTTAATCCATTTTGGAATAAGGCTGTAACAAAACAAAATGTGGAAAAAGTGAAGCACACGCATGTTAAACAGGGTGTTTTGTCCTTCCTGCTTTTCCTTTTGAATACCTGGCTTATTAAACTCTAAATACTGCAGCAGTGATCATCAGTTTTGCCCTCTGTACTCAAAGCTAGCTGTAATTGCTCAGTCAACAATGTCTTAATAATTGGTTTATTCATGATAAGTGAGAGAGTAAATTAGGTTTCATGTAGACCAATGAAAAATGCTGTAAATGGTAGTCGGTGTGAAGAAACATAGCCCATCCAATCATCCTTATTAGATCAATAAATACACAACTACATAAACACCTCCACTTACAGAGGTTGGAGTGTGTACATTTTCACCTAATGGAGCATAAATAAAGGTGTAAATAAAGTCGAATCCACCATACTCTCACACACTGCATTGCAGTGACAAAATGTTATCACTGGAACATGCTGTTCATTTTCAGTACAACTACTTTATGACCACAACAGTCCAGCCATCAGATTAAAATAAGAAGATACATTTTTTTTGTCCATATCCTTCAGAACAACACATAAAAGCATTTTTAACAGGATGATGTGATGCTTTGGGTTAAAGTGAGTGCTTTGTTAAAGAGAGAGGTTGTGGTTTGTGGATTACACTGACAATTTTGATAACTGGATTTGTCACATTTGACCATAGTTGCCAGAGTGTTAGTGCAAGAGGAATCTCTGCAGTGTCAGTGGGGTTGATGTCAGACCTAAATTATAGATCACAAATTATCTCTAGATGAGTTATTTGTGAGAAGCAAATAAAAAAGAAGAGAACAACAAACTAAACAATAACAATAAGAAGACAATTAAATATGGTCTGTTAAATGCTGGATATTTCTTGTCTAAATATATTTTTGTAATAGCTGATCATCAAATTAATTTGATTTTATTTTACAAAAAATTGGAAGATGTTAGTATAAATGATTCAGCCCCGCTTAATTAACTAATACAATGAATGAGTCTTTTAGTTTTGTATTAGGCATATTATTTAACACTCAACTTAGGCATGAAGGATATACGGAGTGTACTGTATGAATGTATAATTGTTAGATATAGGGTATTTTTTAAATGTGTATCTGGATGAAGAAAGGTCCTGAACTTACTGTTGTCCACTCGCCTTCTCTTTATATCTGAATAACTTTTTTTAAATTACAGTGGGTGACTTTGATAATGATGTAGATATACATTACTGCTTTAATTACATGCCTGACATTGTTCTGACATTGCATACTATGCGGCATAGACGCTGAATATAATCCTCATATCTCAGGAATTATTCTAGATGTCTGATAATGCTGAAACCAAATTTTCTGAACAAAGTATCAGAACGAGCTAGCTGTTAGGTTTAATAACATTCATCTGGATTTTGACTCGTCCATACTACAAAATGTGTGAGGAGAGCATGCAGCATGAATTAGCTTGCTGCTCTCACACTGACTATGCTGCACAACAGAATGGTGGAAGTTACCAATAATCATTTGACTGCCTCAGAAAATGGACTTGTGTTGCTCAGTCTCAGTGCTGCATCTGACACCACTGATCCCAATATTTTATTAAAGAGACTTTAACATGTCACTGGGATCAATTCTTCTGTTCACAATATTAATTTATGATTTTCAGTTATGCAAAAACACTTTTAAAGTGGTGAAGCGTTTTAATAGAAGTAAATGGCCTTGTATTTATATAGCCCTTTTCTACCTATTGGTACTCAAAGCACTTTGACTTTACAGTCACAGACACATCTCCCCATTCCCTCACACAAGCACAGACCAGTTCCATGCACAGGGAGCAACTGAAAGTTCAGTGTCCCAACTTCAGCAAGTGAGGATTCTGGGGATCGAACTGCCAACGCTCTGGTTCTTGGACAACCAGGACCGTGGACTCTACCTACTGAGTCACAGCTGCACCTGCCTTATTCTAGTCCACCTTATTATTTGCCCACAGAATTTAATATTGGTTTTACTCTAGATGCCAGTTTAAAGATGGCACAAGATCCTATTCTTATTTTAGCCAGTGCTTTTGATTAAACAAAAATCTTTTCTTTAAAAATAGAAAATCAACTCTTCGACTGGAGAGCTCTGATTAGCTAAATTCCACCACCAAGTTCACCTCATTAACCAGGGGAAAAAATACACTGAACAATGCTCAGACTGACATACCTGGCACTACAAAGCCCACCAGGGAGAAGCAGATACAGTTTATCTTGAGGAGTATACAGTAAGATTTACATCATACATACAATGTATTGATGATGTGGTGATCACACAATAAATCATTCTGTAAGAAGAACCCCTGGATGAATGCTACAAAAGCTGCCATTCTGTCAGGGCACAAGGGATCAAACGCCTCCTCAGCAAGACTGAATGCTGTCATCAAGTAGGAAAGGACAATATCTCTTCACCAAGGATATGAGGCATGTGGCAAGGATGTGTGGATCACAAGCCACAATAGCAGGAGTGCCCCCACTGTGTGCAGGGCTACAAAGCCAGATGAGCAAAATACATTTTACTCATCCTTTAATTTTTCTCAACAAAGACTACCTTGCCTTTGGAGGACATGGCATTATCAGCAACCGGAGGGACTGTGAGAAGAATTCTACTGAGAATGACTAAGAGGAAAGCTGCTGTGCCTGATAACAGCCTGGTTGTGTGGCAGTCAGACGGCCATATCACTGCACATTAGAGTGTTTCCACCTACTTCAAGACATCAACCATTTTCCTCGTACCTAAAATATCAGCCGTCTTGTGGAAATGATGATCACTGGAGGAAATGCTGGATCTCAAGTTCATCAAAGACAATATCCCAACCAGACTGGACCTCACCCATTGGCAGTCAAAACCAACAGATTAACAGATAAATGCAAGGTTATATAAATAGTGATGTATATTTTTTTTGTTCTTTAGGCTGATGCCTTACGATGTCACACTATCTGGTTTCTTCAGGCAGCTGAGTGGCATTAGATACAACCCAGACCCAAACCAACAAAGCTGTGGCATTCTTCGGCTCTTTCTAAATACAGTTAGCCTTAACAGGAACCGCATGTGTACTCAACTTTTGTTACAGTGGTCACTGGTGCAATCTATTTTGTTACATAAAGATTGTACTCAGGTTGGCTAAAATTTTTTCAATTTTCAATTATTCAACATTTTAGTGATGTTGCAAAGGGTGTAATCAGTTTTATTGCATATTGTACATGAATTGTATGGTGGTATAAATGTATGACTCTGATGTACTGCAATAAACAAATCAGTACAGCTTAGCTGTTATGATCTGTCCATATAGATGGTGACATTGTGGAGAGTTATTCCCGATGTTTATTTATACCCTCTGTCTCAATACTGAGAGCCCTCCACAGCTATGAGTGTGGCTTCCCACAGAGTGGCACTCAGGGAGAGTGAAGAGTTATGGAGAGGGATCAATTTGAGGAATGATCTTTGTGGTTACCTCACAGCAGAAAGGTTCTGGCTTCAGGGACTTTCTGGGGAGAAGCTTAGCGGGGACCAAAACATGAAATTATTTGGTTTAAGCTGTATCTATTTCATTTTTAACATACGACACAACAAGACATAACAACAAGAGCAACATTAAAAAAGTAAACAGAAGGTTTTATAGAAAGTTTAACCTGGCAGAAGTACTTTATAAAAGGCTACCAGACCTTATGACATTTTCCTCTTATTTATTAATTTTTTTCACAGTGAATTCAATCTTTTCTAATTCCAGTTATTTTGTCAGTTGATTTATTAGGTTTGAGTGTTGGTACAGTTTTCTTTGTGGCAGCCAGCTGACTATAATACTACGTTCTGTTCAGTATTGATTCATTTCAGCCATCAAAGTATCTAAATCAGTGGGTCAAATAAAAATCTCCAATAATCTGATTTGCTCCGACAGCTCCAGAACATATGATGTAATGATGCTGGTGCAACCTTCCATCTGCCTCCGTTCTTCTGGGCATGTCTTTTTCACATCAGTCATCAAACTTTGTATTATTAAATTTGGGTGCAAAGAAATTATTTCAAATTAGAGGACTTTGGAGAGAACCACTTTACCATCTTCTGTTGAATGAATTCAGTGTTGTCTTGTATTTCAGTCTTCTTCTCTTATATTCCAATCAGATATTCTCCATGGTGGGCAGAACCACTTTGCACACACCTTGTATACAAACACAATTGTATTCTGATTGACGGGGCATGTAAATGCTTATATCTTATCACATCATTTTAAATTACATGAAGAGACATAGTAATAAATGGATCAAAATAAATCAATAATGGCACCTCATTGCCTAGGGTAGCTGTGTTGCTTGGCTCATCCTTCAAAGAGAAAACAGTGAATTTATCATCTTCTAGGCTAACAGTATGATAATGCACCAGCTGAAGTTATCTTAAAACTAGTTTTATGACCTTAACAGTGGTCAGGGGACCACCAGACCTGAATCCAGTAGAACACTATTAGGATGTGTTTGAAAGGGAGGTTAGCTGGATGGATGTGCAGCTGTTAAAACATGAGACTTTGCTGAGAAATAGGTAGTGCAAAATCCGCTTCGACAGATTATGATTATTACTGTGCATGGTGAGAATGTGAGCTTAGGATCAAATGGAAATGGTATTAAGCATTCTAATCCAAGCATTTCAGACAGTTTGAGCAGTTTGCATTTGAGTTTACTGAGTTTTTGTGTAGCTAAATATTTTAAATCCATAATGTGTACAGGATGCTGAAAGCCTAAAATAATTTGAGATAAAATAATTTGAGACTAAGAATGAGTTATGGCTCAGAGAAGTACAGTGTACACAGACACATCTTGATCTGGGAGTCAGATGCTCTGAAAGTGTAGAGGAATATGTTTTTTTTCTCCAGGTGCTGCCACTTGCTTATTTCTTGATTTTAAGACTTTTATTGAAAAATCATCATTTCTGACATATTTCTGGGACTACTTTCCTTAATGTTAACTACCGTGTGTGTGCGTGTTGCCCTGTGTCAAACATCAGTCAGAGCTGGCCATTAGGCTGACGAAGAATCAAAATATCAGCACTCTTGTGTGTGGTGTTCTGACTCACTTTATGAGTGTCAGTGTGGATTTATAGTCCAATCCATGTTTTGTCTTATATAGTTATTTTTAACTATTTTTAACGAACTGTGTAGTAGACTTCACAATTTGGAATATTTCTGAGCATGAAGTGATTAGTTGTTGTGTCCTGGTGATTCATTGGGATGCCAATGTTGCTCTGTTTCTGCTAGATGTAAATAACACTGAAGTATTAGCCAAAAGCTGATAAAATGGGTTTGTCAAAGCTTTACATGAAACTCTCTAAAATGATAAAAAAAGAAAATTAAATTAAAAAAAATATATATCAAACAACAAATAACAAAATTGTTGTTGTAGCCACCACTAATTGGGTTGAAGAAATACTATCCAGGTAAACATAGCTAGTCTCTTTCTTCCTCTTTGATTTTTGATTTCCACACATCCAAACACTACGAACATTACAAATGAAATGACTGCATATTCTATTTAGTTATATTTTGGTTAATCATCATTTTTAATTATAATTTTTACATGATTTTAATGATTCATTGGGCTAGCTTGTGACACCATAACCACACTCCAAAATCATATCCATGTAGGTATGAGAAATAAATGAGTTCATGCTGATAAGTTTAATGGGGAAGAAGTGTTGGACAAATGACATTAATCAACTTTGAGACATTGACCGGCAGTTATGAAAATAAAACCACTTGGATTAAATAAAAACTGCAGGGTTCATGACTGAGGCTGCCTGTTGAACATTTTTTACCTTGTTGTTGAGTGTTTGAGTGATTAAAGCTCACGTAGATGTTAGTTGGTTATATGTAGATCTATAAATCAAAGCAATTCGTTCACCATCAGTAAATCATCATCCCAATGGTTTCCAATTCCCTGAGATGTTGAGGTCTCTGGACATTGTTGGGCTGTCTTGGATGACACACATCTTCAGTATCGCATGGAGATGGAGTATAGTGGGTCCAATTTTCAACTGGAGGAACTGGAGGGCGTGATCCAGATACTAGTGTTTCACACTGCACGGCATCTCCAGGAAAGTTTGTTCCAGGGTGCTAGAAGGGAAATCTGCTCCTTAGCCCTGGTGCTACAAGCCATCTGGTCCAGGTCAAGCACTCTTCCAGTGGTTGTTGGCCTCTCCCAAGGCTGGCCCTTGTGTCCAGTCACCATACACCAACAGTACATGAAATGTAAAACCTTTTCTGCAATATTTTATGTGTGTATGTGTGCGTTTTGTCAGTTCATCACTGGCTTGATGCAATCATTCTGAGTGCAGTCCTAAATATCAAAATAATGGCATAGCCAATATGAAGGGCTCTCTCCTGCCCTGCACCCTGCCCACGGAAACTCTGTGTGTGTGTTGATTTCATTTAACTAATCACACCCTATTAAGGGGATAGAGTTTCTGGCAATAATTAAAGACTGTAGCAAGCATGTATATGTGTGTGTCTGTTTGTGTGTCCTTGACGTCTTCCCAGTGTGTGTGTATGTGTTTGAAAGCCTGTGTGCTGTCTTCTGGTGTGATTCTGTGAGTGCTCAGGTTTCTTGACGAGCACGGCTCCAGATCCAGACATGACACCATCAGCCCGATGCTTTTGGTCTGACAAGCTGGTGAAGGCTAATATCTGTTTGATGTATGATTCATTTAGCACTACATTTTCACTGAAATACATACTCACATCTGAGACCAGACTCTCTCTGTCTCTCTTTCTCTGAGACAGCACACAGCAGCACGTACAGCAGCAGCGGCAGCAGCATGTTCTTGATTTTCTGAATGTAGTCAAGAGGAATAGACAGGATCTCCATTCACTGATGGATGTCCATGACAACTGTGTTTTTGATGTTGATGTTTTTGATAAAAGGCTGACATTTCATTTAGTCATCTTATCATTGCTGGCATGAAACATTCAGGAAATTAAAAAAGTATTACTGGAGTTTTACATTTGTAAAATAAATCAAGAAACTAAATTTTATCAGCATTTGTAAACCACATAACAAAGACACCTTTAATCGTTGTGTAATCTTTTGTAAAACACTTTAGTTCACCTGTGGGTTGTTGTAAGGTGCTATATAAATAAAGTACATTTACATTTACATTTACATTTACCTTAGTGCAAATATACAGTATTTGGCATATTTCTGCCAGTGGAATTCTCTGCCACTCAATAAAAAAACTGCTTTATTGGCAATGTATATACTGTATGTACACATGCACAGAGAGTGGTGATCACACATGGAGCAGTGGGCAGGTGACCAGGGAGCAGTCAGATCAAAGCTTCCCCTACTTGACCTCAAGTCCCTGGACTAAAGTAAATTTATACAGCGATCAAGCATAACATTATGACCACCTTCCTAATATTGTATAGGTCTCCCTTGTGCCTCCAAACCAGTTGTGACTCATCAGAGAATGGACATGGGCCTTCTGAGGGTGTCCTGTGGTGTCTGGTAACAGAATGTTGTTAGTGGGGGCCTTTGGGTCCTATGGGTTGAGGGGAGGGGCCTCTGTGGATCATCTCACAGATACTTGATCAGTTTGGGATCTAGTGAATTTGGAGGCCAGGTCAACACCTTGTGCTGTTCTTCATGTTTTTTTGAGTTGTTTCTAAACCGTTTTTGTGTGTGTGTGCGCTGCATCCTGCTGGGGGAGTGTCATTGGGGTGGGGGTGTCTGGTCTGGTCTAGGTGGGTGCTACATGTCTAAGTAAGATCCACATTGATGTCAATTCCAGTAGAACATTGTATTGTCCCAAGGTCAATGTTATTTACTTCTCCTGTCAGTGGTTTTAATGTTATGGCTGATCGGTGATGAGGCGATGCCCTATGAAATTCAACTATCTATCTGTTAGTGACTGTCACTGTTGTAGACTGAAATAACTGCAAACTGCACTGATCCCTCTCATAGACTTTCATTTTAAGTCTTTTTTTTCAAACTGCAGAAGTTCTGGGATGCCCTGCCCTAAAGTGCTTTTGTTACGTAACCTGTTTTTTTTTTTTTTTGTCATTGTCGAGGCAGAAAGTAAGCTAGTGATCAAGGCATGCAATTGGCCAGGAATGTCTGAATTCACTGAACTTCATTTCCATGAAGGTCAAACTAAATGGGAACATGTCTGATTTCAGTAAGAGGCTCATTGATCAGTTTGCTGCTTTGAAAGAGAGATGACCACATTTTAAAAATAAGTGAGTAGTCATTTCCGTAATTATTTGTATGATTTCATTTACTGTCTTAAAGTGCAATGGCTGAATTGTAAATGTTGTAAATGTAATTTGCTGCACGATCCTAGATATTCTAGATTTGCTGCACCTAAAATAAAATGTACTGTATATGAACACTTCAACTTAACTAGTTTAATTTGAACAACTAGCCCTAACATCCCTGCAATGATCTTTCCATTTTTCACATTCTGTCTCTACATTTGACCCTCTACATCTACCAGGAAGCTGCGTGCAGCTAAAGCACAGTGCCTAGGGGACTGAGTCCAGTTCTGAGGACTGTGTTGCTGAAGGTCAAAGACAGAAAAAAAAAAATAAAACACCCAACCCAGAAACATCACACATGAAGGCCTCATTGCATTGGCTCATTATCTGTCAACACAATGATTCACTAATGTTACATAAGTGGAAGGCGTGCATGAAATCCTATTGAAAACAGCGTATTGTGTCTCAACTTTCATGGTTAGTGATAGAACAGTGTAGCTGGTCCTGTAACTCCCACCAGTAGGTAATTAACCTGTTTAACTGAATAATTGTGGCTTCCTGCCCACCCACATGCTTTTTGATTCATATTTCACACCCTCAAAAGCCTTTGTTCTTTGAGCTGGAGACATATGCGCAGGGGGAAATACTTCAGCCTCAAAATGTCAGTTACCGCTCCTTCCCTGCCAGCTGCTGCTTAGAAACACTGTTGTTTCCATGCTGCTGTATTTTTATCCTTCTTCCCTTCTTGTCTTTGTCTTCTCCTTGTCGTCTCCCCTTTTTTGGTTTTAAATGTTTTATTTCGTGCCAGGGAAATGGATTTTCTTTGTCTTTATACTGCCACGTGGAGTACAAGCCGGAGCACATAATGTAGTGAATTTCTGTTCTTTTTTTTTCTCTGCAGCTCTTTGCGACATGCTGCCATACTGTTTCCTTTTATGGTACCAGCTGTGTCAAGATTTGCCTCCTTTGACTCTTTGTTCTCTCCAGCAATATTTTGGAAAAGCAGATTGTGAGGAGGCATGCAGGTTGTCTGCATATGCACTATATTCCTTTTGGCTTGAATAATATTCTCCACATTTGCAAAACAAATCCTTGCCAGCCAACAGTGGAGTTTTTCCGCATGGGAGGTCATCACTTCGAGTGAGCACCTTGTGTGGGAAGACTGGAGAGATGTATAAGAGACCTGATCAAAACAACTCATACATTGTTATTTAAGAAACCTTTGCTAAAGCTTTATTAAACACTTAGTAGAAAAACCCTGATAATCATTGATAAGCTATGTAGTGTTCTCGTACAGGGTGTATGGAAACTCTGCCTAAACAACAAGTTAAACCATTGCCAGTGAAGATGCAAAGAAAGAGCCATAGTAAGTTCAAGCATTTACTGTCATACTTCCTCATTAACATGTTAGAGAAAACTGCAAATTAAAGAATACAAAAACATTGCAGTCTAGTATATACACCATAAATATACCTGTTAAACAAATACTAGACAATCGAATCAATTAACTCACGGCATCGCATCCATGGTGATTCAAAGTAGATGGTAACATGCATACCACCTCAGAGTCAAGTAAGATGGTGAAACAGGAAGTGACTAAATAAGAAGTGATTTAACAGGATGTGACATCATAGTAATCAATGACAGTATCATGGGCAGGTTGGAGAATTGTTCATTTCAAGGGTCCACAATAAGTCTTTCCACTTAGAGGTGAATGACACATGGATATGCCGGCTTTTAAATCCAGAGGACTTCACACATATTCCCATCCATCCTTAACTGCCTCTGTAGTGTGACATACATGTCACAAATTTTCATTTAACCCTTGTTATGTGTTAGAAGGCTGCCCACGTCTTTTCTGTTAGCAGGACAAAACTGACCCAACTTAGCCCGTCCCAAAATTGTCAAAGAACATTTTTTATCAGCCAGCATTGTTTTTCACCTCATATCTTGTTATGCATTCATATCCATATATCCATTGTTTGGCCCAATAGAACTTTTATCTTTAAATTCACTCATTATCTTTGTTATTGTGAAGACAACAGGTAATTATGTTTTGTGACTATAATATTAGAACATATCACAAAAAGTAAATTGCTTGTGTTTTTTTAACTCAGTATTATTAACCATGGTGACATCTGTTGTGTTATGGGTCAAAATTGACCTGTGCATATTAATGTTAGGATAGAGGTAAAAAAGTCCATTCTTTTTTTTTACAAAACCAAACTTTATTTTGCTTGAAATTTGAAATGCAAATAGACGGCCTGGATTGTACATGTATGGCACATCCATCCATTTGTCCCAAACATCTTTAATGGGAGTTTGTATGTTACACGGCGAGCAGCTCTCGTTTCCTGATTGTCAAAGAGAATAACTCAACACATGAAAGGTCTGAAGTGACATGGTAGCACTCCAGCCTGACACAGCATCACATAAGATGACTGTAGCCTCACTACAGGATCTATACACCCCAGCAAGAAGCAACAGCCCCATGTAAGCATCTAGGGGTGTCCTGTCGATTTCCAACCAACTGTTGCAAAACACCGTTCTTCCTTCAGTGTTTGTCACCTCAAGCAGGATCCTCTCAACATACGGTGGTATAAACAGCTCAAATGCTGTCTTCATGTCTTGAACATGTGACACAGCATATCTGTTAGGCTTCAGGGTCATTCTGATGATGTTCTCAGTTGATGCTTTGCTTAGCGTTTTATAAGGGGTCGATGACCAAGACCTCTCTTTGAGCATCTGTGTCATCCCTCCTCTTCATTGGATGCGTCTTCTTGCTCAGGCTCATATTCAACATCATCCTCATTTCAAGTTTTGATCAAGTTTTCTATCCAGCTCTTCGCACATATTTTTGATGTTGTCTGTCTTACAATGTGTGAAATACTTTGGTCGACTCACGCTTTTATTTAAAATGTGCAAGTTTAATATAGTAAACCTCATAACCTGAAAGCAAATAAAACTTTGCACCCTCGCTGTTATGTCTGACCCAGGTTGGGAACCATGGTAATAGAGAATCCCTGTCATTATCACCACAGGTACAGTTTCCCCAGAGAAGAAGATGTTCTTAAACAGTACTAATTAAGTATCTTGCGTACACAATACTACCCAAACCAATTTCACATCAGTATTCTTGAGTTGATGTGAAAATAACACCATGTAGTATTTTACTAACTATAAGCCTATGGCTGCATCACAAATTTATGAAACAAGCAGGCAATCACACTGAACGGAAAATATTCCTTCATATTTTGCTGTAGGACATACAGTAGGCAAACAGAGGACGTATTCAGCTATTTAACAAACATGGAAAATGTACGTAAATCTATCTTGCTGTCTAATTTTTACTTCGTCAGTTCTTAATTTCCTCAGTGACACCTCCAGGTCAAGACAGACTGCATGTTATAGAACATGTTCTGTCAAACTGTCCTTTTCCCATTTACTGTGACAGCACCTTGTTTCAGATACTGAACCTTTTGTACAACATGTCACACTACAATCCTCAAGTAGTCCTATTTCTCCTTCCTTGATTGGATTGCTGTGCCTGTTCCTCACCATTAGCCGACCACTCATCTTGACACTTGGCTATTAGTCTGCATCACACACTTGTCAGACACTTTACCACTCCCTACCTCACTCATTTTCTCCCTCTCACATCTCCAGCTCCACTCCAACTCTGACAAAGGCGATGGCTCCGTGCGCTACATCCTGTCTGGTGAGGGGGCAGGATCTATCTTCATCATTGACGAGACAACGGGTGACATCCGTGCTACCAAGAGCCTGGACCGTGAGAAGAAGTCACAGTATGTCCTACACGCGAGGGCCATTGACAGGAGGACAAACGACTCACTGGAAGCAGAGTCAGAGTTCATCATTAAGGTCCAGGATGTAAATGACAATGCTCCAGAATTTCCCAATGGACCGTTTTCAGCCACGGTGCCTGAGATGTCTGATGTTGGTAAGAAACATTTCACATCTTTTTAAATGATTTTGTAGGAGCACACGGGTGTAGTTAATCATTTAATCATCTAAATTATGTCTCTTTGTCCTAGTGAGCCACATTATTGAACCCACAGGCAAAATAGCAGGCAATATACAGTATGTTCAAAGATTAAGATAAGATAATCCTTTAATTTATCCTACAGTGATGTTACTCGACAAAGCTGCACTGCATTAGCCTGGAAGTCAGACAAACGTCTCCTTCTTTTGTGGTGGAAAGTTAGTCGAATCCCTATATTGGGTACTGATCAGTGCTGCCAGATGGGAAATGAAGAAATATCGTACTGTCGCTTTAAAGTTATCGTATTTTGATCCCAACAACTACTAAAACAACTTGACAAGTCACATGCATTGTTACACTTAAGACTCATTTAGGGTACTGCAGGACACAGACACTGTAACTCACACGTGAAGCCTACGCCAGTACAAGCCATTTACTTGTGCACTGATCAGTCTTGCTCGCTCTGTAAAAACACCACCCAAACGCTAGTTGGCGCTGTGTCTTTTTTGCCATTCGGGTTAAATTTTGTTCCTACTAACTGCTTCACTTTCAAATTCCTGCTTCACTTTCAACAATGGCGACTGAAATGCCGAAGCATCGATGAAATTTTGCCGAAATTACACCTAAGATGAGTCGTACAAACGTTTGTATCTCCGAACATCCTGGCGTGTAGTTACATTTCTGGTGAGGTGCACATCAGCTACGGCGCTAATGTCTGCGCAGGATCTGCGTATGCTCACTGTAGCTACGGCGTCAAATTGGCGCAGAAGCCTGAACCGCCTATTAAACACACCCACCCACTCCGTAAATTACACCTCTTTGTACAACCACTGCTTCCATCTTTAGCTATCAAAATAAAAGCATCGGAACTACACACCGCATGCAGAACTGCCTCAACAGGAGAAACGGAATTGTTTTCAGTCCGACCTCATGTTCATTATTTAAGTTTGTTGCGGTGCCAGTGTACACACTTGAGCTGAACGCTGTCAATGTGATAAGCAGTGAGGTGGAGCCAAGCAGGTATGAGCTGATCAGGCATGCGCAGACATTAGTTTTGTGTGGTAAATCAATCAACTTTTTTTTGGGTGCACAGAAATGCCAAAACTATGTAAGTATTTATCATATATATATTTATCATACCGTATAGGCTCTAAAACTATCAATGTCATGTAGTCATTGATAATTATCATATATCTGGCAGCACTGGTACTGATTATGTTCCAGCAAAAATCTGCCTGGGCAATCAAATCGTTAGGGAGGGCTTTATGCAGTGACTGTCAGAAGAGTAACAGCGATGTAGCTAGTCATATAAATGATCTGAGCAACGTGGAGCTTCTCTGGCTGCTGTCAGAGAAGCGAGCTGTTGTAAAAGATATTGGAGATATTTGTCAGGAATGTCTATCTATGTCCATCTTATTGTGTGCAGAGGTAGTTCTTTCTCTGCACTGGCTGAAACACACCCCATAATGAAATCCCAGTTGTGTGTTACCAGACTCATATTCTGATAAGGACTGAGTCTGGCTAGTGCACTGCACGTTGTAGGTAGGTAATTAAACCCTAAAATAGTCAGTCTAAATTTGTCCTAATCCACTATTCAGAGTGAGATTTTTGAGAAACAGCAAATGAAGAAATTAAAAAAATTAATAAATAAATACGACTTCCACTAAATAAAATGTGTAAATTAAAGAATAATAAGCTTCATAACATTCTCAACTTTAACTCTACCAAATGTGGATCAGATTGATCCAGCACATCCTGTTTTCAGTTCATGGTTTTTCCCACCTCAGACAACTGTCAGCGACAGTCGGTAGTATTCACTGTTGCTTACTTACGGTGAGCACGGCACAAGTCTCGCTGTTTCAGTGATGCTCTGACCCATAATATTCAGGTCCTTGTCAGAGTCTCAGATCTTAGTCATTGCCCATTCCTCCTATATTGACCTAGATAACTGAGCATTCATTTACTGTCTAATATATCCCAGACCATGATAGCCAGTTTTATTACTGAGTGGTCAGAAGGTCTATCCTGATGCCCCAAGCTGATACTGTCAGAGAGCAAAGTCGTGGATCTATTGTTTTTCAAGTTTCCCAAACCAAAGTGGTCCAACATTTCTTTATTCAGTTATTCTCAATTCTTAAATGCGGACAAAGAATGTGGAAACCCGATACAGTATCAGACAATGTGTTATTCTGTTAAGTCTGAGTTATCTTGTATCTGGAATATGTCTTTCAAAATTGACTGCTCACTGGTTATTGTAAAGCAAATCAAAACTAAAATCAAAAATGGATGTCCACATTAGTGTCTTTCAAAATCAGGTTTCAAGATTCATCAATTGAACAAAAATCTATATAAAAATCGCTCTATTTTCTCTTATCTAATTCCGAACTCCCATGATTAATTCCCCTCCAAACCATTCTGTTTCCTCACAGGGGCATCCTCTCTCATTCAGTCATTATCCCCCTGACCTTCACTTGGTTCTGTTACTACCTACTCCCTCTGATATTTTTTTTCTCCCCTGGTAACCCTGGTAAGTGAAGGTCAGCACTACGTAAATGCTATGCAAACAGCTTGTAGTTGTGTGTTCACTTCAAATAGTGATTGTTATATGATTAAGAAAAGCTGCTTTTTCTCAGTCTAGATCCTTGAAATTATGAGCTCTACATCAGGCTGTATGTCAGACCAAGAGGATTAACTGAGAGGAATAACATTCAGAATCCTACTTCGGAAGAATTATTAGCCTACTTACAGAAAAATGACAGCAGTATTCATACTTTACTAATGATCCGTTTATCATTTATAAATGAAATATTAAAGTATTTACAAAGAAGCATACATATTATAGCATACTGACAAAAGTTCTGCGTTGTTTGCAATGCAAACTGCGGTTAAATGCGTTATTATTTTTAACGCGTTAATTCTTTTGTAATTAATTAATAAATAATACATATACTCACTAAGTAGTATTATTGTTCTGTATCACCTGTGTTTGTCTCGTTGTCTCAAAGATAACTGATGCTTTAAATCTCCTTTGTAGAGTCTTTACAAGGCGTAGGTAGTCCTCACTTTATCACTTTACATAAACTCACAAATAGTTAGTTTACTAACAATCAATAAATGGCTTATAACTACCATGAAATACAGTAATACATGTTAGTAACTATTAGTACATGTGTAAATAATAGATGTATAAATTTACATTTAAATAGTTTATTAACCATTTACATACACTTTCTAAATTATCTTATATACCTTGTAAATACTTAATAATTAATTAATAATTTATAAACTATATAATGTATGTATTTTTATTAATACCATTATCAAACACGTTATAGAGGTGTATTGTAAGCATACTAACTAACTCGTGTAGGAGTGACAATACTGAATTATGTATTTATTTATGCTTCATAGGGGACAGTTATTATAAAGTGTTACCAAATGATTATTATTATTCATTTCTGTTTTGTTTGATTAATATGCTGCTGCATTTTATACGATATATTGCAGTTGCTTCCTTCCAGAGTGGCAGTGTTTGACTCTTCAACCACTGCCACTCTGGAAGGAAGCACTCCTCCTGACATTGTATGCTACCTTTGCTCTGAGGCAAATGTGCTGCAGGTCTACCATGATGAATGAGATGGATAATACCTTTGGCATCTCCAGTCTGCTTCTACACGTTCAGGCTAATGGACTCTGGCTCTATTTAAGAGCACTGTAAAACACGCTGGGCTTAACTGCAGCTCATGATACTCATCCAGGGATGTTAACTGTCATATGTACATGAAGACAAGATTCTTCAGTGTTGATGAAGAAAATATATTGTGGCTAGATTAGCCTTTCAGACTCTAAACTCCTCCTTGGACAGCAATTGTGATTTGTTTAGTTTTGCTAAATACTTTTTTTGATCAAAGTCTTTTTATTATTATTATTTTCCAAATTGTCCAATTATACAAAACAGCACAAACAATACAAAACTACATGGACAGACACAATCTGAACAAACATAACATAAACCCTTCCCACCCCATAAGAAAAAAAAGAAATAAAGGTGAGTGAAAAAATTATGCATTTAGAAACAAATATTCCTTCTGTTCCACAGGCAAATTTCACAGGGTCACATATTTACTGTACACAGTTACATTAATTATTCAGTAAAGTTGGCAGCAGCCACATTCTCAACGAAGGATATGAATGGTTGCCAGGTAGAATAAAATTTCCCAACAGATCCTCGAATGGTATACCACATCAGTCATTTTAAGGTCCCATATCTTTGCCAGCCAGTTTTTCTTCCTCAGTCATGTGTAGCAAGCAGTGGCAACAATTTGATTTAGCTGCTTCTACATGATTAGTTTATTGTTATTGTAGTTTGTTGGAAATAGTGTTTGTGCAAATGAATAGTATCTTGTCTGCTACAATGTCGGTATCACATACTGACCTCAGTGGCTATAGATCAACTTTTCAAGAATTTGCTGTTGAGCCACTATATCAACTTTAACATGGCTGTTTTATTATTTGATTTGATTACTGAATAACTATTAACTATTGCAAAACTACCCTAGATTCCCTATTATTAGCTTGTACACTGTACTTACTGGACTAAGCTAATCACTACCTGATCACTCATTATGTCATCCTTTCCTGTGCAGGTACGTCAGTTTTCCAGGTGACAGCGTCAGATGCAGATGATCCAACCTACGGCAACAGTGCCAAGATAGTTTATAGCATCCTGGAGGGACAACCCTACTTCTCTGTTGATGCCAAGACAGGTAACATGGCCTGTGTGTTTAATTTAAATATGTTTTACTGCTTCCTGGGGAAAGGGAACTAGGAATCACCATGCACAAGCATTACTGCAAATAACCTAATGAAGCTATTTGGTTTGTACTTTGTTGTCGGCTAGACGTTTATGAGAACTTTAATGAAGGAGCTTTCCAGATTGTGTTAATGGTGCAGGTGGTGACTTCCTATGAACTGCTTTCAGCTTTGGAGGTAGATTTTTTAATAGGCAGGTGTCACAGGTGGGGGAGACAGTGCAAAATGAAAATCTCCACCTGCTTCATTATTTTTGGTGAAAGACCAGCTGCACCGCAGGTTGTTAACTATGTTTAGTTCAATGATTTTCATGAATCCCTACTGGTATTATTAGTCTTTTTCTCAGGAAAGCACAAATACTATAGACAAAAAAGTACAAATAAAAAGTTTCATGTAAGTATACAGTGTATACTAACAACAAAATCATTGGTACAGAATGCTTGGTGTATGCTGTACCAATGATTTTGTGTAGTTTTAGTAGTTATATCAACTACTCTCCATCTTCACATATGGAAACTGTTCCACAGTGAAGGTGAAACAGTGGTAATGGGAAGAGAAGGTTTCTGGTCAGATAAAAAGTAGCCATGCGAAATAGTGACTGGGGACTTTATTTGCATTAGTGGCAGAGAAAAAAAAAACTTGAGAGGGACCTTTATTTCATATTTTCACTATTCAGCAGTAAATGCTGGCTCAAAACATCATCCGTGTATACCATAAACTGTACATAAATGGACAACGCATCCCCACTTCCTTGCATTGGCCAAACTGATGCCATTTTCCTGGTGATATGGACGGCGCCTTCTTGCGAGTTTGGAGCAGAGTCTGCACAGTACAGTCCGAGGGAGGAGCCACGCAGAGCCGTGTTATTGATGACCCACCCACCCTTCCTCTAGACTCACTCACTTTTTCGTTTGATTAATACTGCTCTCTGCTCTACCTCCACCAGTTTCAAGGAAATGTTGGATTATACACTGTACTTATTATTATTAAGTACGGAACCACTTCATGGAGCAGGCATGGCAACTTGTAGTCATCATGATTACATCCTGTTTACTAAAACAAAACTGTCCCGTTGTGTTTAAAGAAACTTTAATAACATCTTAAAGCCTAACAAGGTGGCTATCTATTCAAATTAAAAAGGAAGCCTTTTGCAGGTAGGGTTTGTTTGAAAAAAATAAATCATCAGAACATGTTGAGATTTGGTGGGAACCTAACACAAAGCCAAGTATATCCTGATATACATGGTAATATATACGTATATATATACATATATATATATTTTATTTTTATTTTTTATTTTGGTGTCCCACATGAACAGATAACAAACATGAAAGAATTGTGGCAATGTGGCAATTTTGTGTCAATACTGAGCTCATACATTGCATTGTTAGACAAATTCAAAGTTGTCTGTTGAACAGTCTTGTCACCAAAATATTACTAACAAAGCAAAAGGAATGCAGCATGACACGACACGTTGACCAGTGTGACATCACAAATATAAATATATAATATATAAATATTAATCTTTATACCTGGAATGTTTCTTCCCAAAATTTGCATCACAAGGCTTCTTTTTCATGAGCCATGGCCAGGCCTACATTCTCCACATCCTCTTTTTCTAATATATATAATTTACTACTGTGGACTTTAGATGGATAATGCAAGCGTATGACTTTTTATTTTTATTTTTTTTTCCTACCTTGTGCCATAGCCTATTGTACAGTCTGGTTTATTAGATCCATGTCACACAGTGTGCTTTCCATGCATAACTGTAGCTGACCATGATTGTAGATGGCATTATTTACATAATCAGTCACTGTAACATTATTGGCATGACGAGGAGCAGTGCACACATTTCTGTGGAATACATTCCACTTCTGCTTACCTCAAATCAGCTGATACACTGTATACCCTAACAGGACCATGTAGGACTTAATATACACAGAGGTATGAGGGGAAGGAATCATAGCATGTTTTAATCAAAGATGACATCTCAATCTTTTCATACACCCCCATCTTTTCAATAACACATCAGCACTTTAATTTTACTTTGTGAGAATGATTTGCTACACAGCAGTGAACTAGTGCATTGTAAATCAAACAGCTGCTGCTCTTGACAACACGTCAGAGCAGAATTCAGAAAAGAGGCTGTGCAGGAAAAATAGGCTCTTTGTCCCTGTGCCACCAACCTCTCCTCTCCTCTTTATTTCTTCCAAACAAAAGCTTTCCATGAAACACTGCGCCGTCCATTAAAGACACAAACGGGAAGGCCTTGTAGAAACGGTATACACAGAATTTCAAAGTGCCTCCAGTGACAGTGCTTTCCAAAGCATATTCCATTCAATATGAATGGCCTTAACTCTTAAATAGCTACACATTTTACACATGGTATACTATATTCCCATATATGCCAAGCGTGAGTCTTGTGCTTACTTGACTAGAATAATGTTAGCTCATTTAGCTACAAGAATAGAAAATGTGATCAATTATCAACATGTTTTAGCCTTTCCCTGTGGTAAGGTTTGCAAATAGACGATTATTTGGCCTGAAACCCTTCTCCAGATTTGCCTCTTAAACATTTCTTGCTTCCACTTTGCTGGAATTTGGCAATGGTAGTTCATTCATGGAAGATTTAATTTTTACAAATAATTAAAAATCTTCAAGATCTCAGCTGGTTCTGCCTGAAGACAGGCTCACCAAGATGACGAGGAGCAGCAGACCAAAACTGATGACAGCATCAACTGGAAAAGGACTGTGGTCATCAACCAGGAATCATCAGATGGCAGGGGAAGATCAAGGGGACTCTTCACACAAAAATGAAAACGAAATAACTGAAACTGTCAGCAGTTTTTGTTACCTGATTTCCATCTGGCTTTCATGTCACCGTATTTTGCATGTCTGGAGTCCAGTAGCAACTCCTGCATGATCCTCCACGCATCACAAGTTACAGACAGTGTGCACATGGCACACAGACCGAAGTAGATACCAGGCTGAACCATTCACAGCTGACAACTTGAATGATGTCCAAAATAACAGGCCCAGAGGGCTAAGCCGTCCAAATTAAAATTAAATGGCAGACGGGGTGTCTGTCACAAAGGCAAAAGTAGCAGACAAAAGCTGGCAAGCCAGAGTTTATAATCATATAGACTATTTGACAGGAGGAAAACTGTGTCCACTTGTGCTAGTAAAATCCCAAGTTGTGCAAACCAATTAGAAGGCATTACTGAGGCCACAGTTTTTATCAGTTAATTTGTAATTTTTAAATTAATTTGCCTTATTTACCTGGCACATAGCTCATCCCTACACTTTATTCTGCCTCCTGTCACCTGCTTTTAAGGGTAAAACTAATCAGATAATACATTTTCTGACCAAATTTTATACTCAGTATACCACTGTCACACTAGTCTATCCACCCTCTGACTTGAGTAAATCTGAAAGTGTCTCCCATGCGAAGCAACGAGTCGGACTATGACAAGTATGATCATTCAGTAAATGATAGTAAGCCTTTTTCACACCTTTTTGTAAATATTTGGACATGTGGCAGGAAGTACACCACTGTAAAGTAAAATGTTACTAGAACACTGGGCCATTCTTATTGTTAATAAGTATTGTGTGCTCATCTAGCCTGGTTTAGAGGTAACAACCTGTGTATACACAAAAAAAGGTTTCAGCTTTGAATTCTGCTTGTTTGATGTTTTAAAGATTTATCAGTGCAGGTATGCAGGAATTGCCTCATCAATATTTGATCAGGCGTCCATATGAATTCAAAGCATACAGCAACAGACCACACAGTGCACCCAGAAATACAAGGTGCATGTTCTCTTAGCAGTGTTTTGGGCTTTCAGGCTGTATAATAAAAACCTCAGACTAAATGAGCGCAGCACGAGCTGTCCTCCACATCTCTCGCCACAAATCTGCCTTTTATCTTTTCACCATTCTACTTCTGCTCCTCCTTCACCCTCTTCTGGATATTATCTTGACTCTCTTGGTTCAGAGGATTGCATCCCATCTGGACTGAAGTAGTGTTTTTGAGGCACTAAGGAAGCTAATCATGCCAGTGAGAAGTGTGTGTATTTGTGTGTGTTACCAAAGCCCCTTTTCTACCACTGTTTCACAAAATTGCAACTGCACTCTTGAGGAGAAGAATGCAAACCCACTAACCCGGAGTCCGGTAGCGGGTCATGTCAGCTACAAACTGACATGCCAACATTAAGCTTGTCGCTTGGTTATTACTAATGAATCCTAAAGGTCTTCTGTTCTTCTAATAAAATAAAATCAGACTCACAGTCTGCAGTCTTTGGATGCTTTGCCTGTTGACACCAATTGCATTGCACTAGTCATGTCTGGAAGAGATAAAAGCCTGAATGGCCTTTTCTAAGTTTGCAGGAGAAATGAATGACCCGATTGTGGTTGCTTTCTTAGTTGAGTAAAACAAAAGGATCAAAAGACAATTCAGTTCAGAAAAAAAAAGACACAGAGGGATTCACATTACAGTGCCTATATGAAGTATTCACAACCCTTGGAAATTTTCCCCATTCCTTGTTTTTATACATGAAATCATGGTCAATATAATTTGGCTTTTTTGACAAATATTTGCAAACAGGTCTTCTCTCATGTCAAAGTGAAAACTGTTTTTACAAACTAACTATTAATTAAAAATATGTAGTGTAAAATAAATGCATAAATATTCACCCCTTTTAAAATGATTTAACAGAGGTCCAACTAGTGGACGCTAGAACTGTCACAAATAATGAAATGGGAATTACCTGAGTGCAGTTGGTGTGTGTCAAGTGATTGTAGTATAAAAGCGCCTGTTTCTGGGAGGTCCAGTCTTTGGTTCATCTGTATTTCTACTACAATTAAAAAATGAAGACAAAAGAACACTTCAAGAAACTCAGAGAAAAGATAAAGTCAGGAGTGGGCTCCAAAATATTTCACTGGAGTTCAGTTAGATCCATGATTAAGAAATGGAAGGGGTATGGCACTTGTTTAAAACTGCCTAGAGCTGGTTGTCCTCACAAACTGACTGACCAGGCAAGAAGAAGACTGGTGAGGGAGGCCACCAAGACACCTATGACCACACTGAAGGAGTTAAAAGCTTCAGTGGCTCAGATGGGAGAAACTGTACATATAACAACTGTTGCCCGGGTTCTTCACCAGTCGAAGCTGTACGGGAGAAAGAGGAAGCCACTGCTGAAAAAAGCTCATATGAAATCTCACCTAGAATTTGCCCAAAGGCATGTGGGTTCATTGGTCTGATGAGACAAAAGTTGAGCTTTTTGGCCATCAGACTAGACACTACGTTTGGCGAACACCAAACACTGCACGTCACCACAAACACATCATCTCTGCTGTGAAACATGATGGTGGCAGCATCATGCTCTGGGGATACTTCTCAGCAGCAGGCCCTGGACATCTTGTAAAGGTAGAGGGGAGCATGAATGCAGAAATATATCGCTAAATCCTGGAGGATAATCTGACTCAGTCTACAAGAGAACTACGACTTGGGAGAAGATTTATTTTCCAGCAAGACAACAACCCCAAGCATACAGCAAAAGCAACACAGAAATGGTTCAAAGACAACGGGCGGGCGGCTGTGGACAAAGGGTTAGCGGTTCGGAATGTGCTACATGTCCTTGAGCGAGACACCGAACCCCCGGTTGCTCCTAGTGCGGGGCACTGAATGTGTGTGTGCTTGTGTGAGGTCGATGTGTCTGTGACTGTAAAGCGCTCTGAGTACCAATAGGTAGAAAAACGCTATATAAAAACAAGGCCATTTACCAAGGCCATTTACAACAAGGTGGATGTTCTGGATTGTCCAAGTCAAAGCCCAGATCTCAGTCCAATCAAGAATTTGTGGATGGACTTGAAAAGAGACGATTCACACCCAATCCCTGTGCAACTTGCAAGGACGAATGGAGAAAAATTAAAGGGTCCAGATGTGCAAGTCTGATTGAGGCATATCCACACAGACTCAGTGTTGTAATGGCAGCCAAAGGTGCAATACTGACCTGAAGGGGGTAAATATTTATGTAATCATTTACTTTAACTAAGATATTTTTGTGCAATTTTTTTCAAAAGAGACAAATTATATTGACCATGATTTCATGTATAAAAGCAAGAAAAAAGTGAAACATCCAAGGAGGGTGAATACTTTTTATAGGCATTGTATTTACAAGGTACCCAGATGAGAGGAGAGGAGTAATTATATTAATTCCTAATCTAGAGTCATTCCACTGCAGAAATTTTATTTCAGCATGACAGGACATAATGCGTAAAACATCAGCGGGATGCAGCTTTAATCATAAATCATCCATGAAGTAGTGGAAATCAATGCAAAGGGTACATGTGATTTGCTCCAGGGGATAGTATATACAGCAAGTGCACATTATTTTAACAAGTCAGTCACTCACATCTGTTTGATAATTACCAGCTCAATATGTGCTATTTATCCAGTATAGTACAATGGGAGTTGACATTTTAGGTTCACTATTACTGGTTTACGCCAACTACAGTCCGCAGGTCTGTTTACATCAGTGTCTCTGGTTGGCTGTTGTTCCCCTAAAGCATGTTGAGAATCCACCATCTATCACACAAACTTGTCTGACAGCTAGCAAGCCCATGGACATTAGACTGCAGTTTGTGCGAACAAATAAGCAGCATTTATGTGGAGGACAGGTGGAGTTTCATATTAAAACCTTGCCCATGGCAGCTTTAAAACACTGCTCTCCATCTTGATCAGTGTGATTAGGACAATGGATGCTCCTTTATACTACATACAGGAAATTAATTCTAGGTGTTGGTCATGCACTCAGCAGCCAGTTAATCTTGGAGACTATCAGATGAATGCTAATGGCTTGTTTAAAGGTTGCAGGGCATCTCAGTTGGCTGACAGGTGAACTTAGTGGTTCAGGCAGGTTGGAGCCAAACACAACATGTTGGCTGGGATTCACTGAAGCATTCTAAGCTTTACAAACACACTTTAGGACAATACACAAATTCTTGATGTGGGAAGAAGGGGTGTTCAACATAAAATTGAAGTATCTCTCTCTCTCTCTCTCCCCCCCCCCTCTATCTATCTATCTATCTATCTATCAATCTATCTATCTATCTATCTAGCTTTATATATTTTTACACACCGAATTAGTTTTTCCAGTCGCACATTCCACACACAAAATAAAAATGACAAAATGTAAATAAATAATAGACAAAGCAACAGACATTAAATGCAGAAAACTAGATATATACATATATGACACAGGATTAGTCTTGAGCTTTTTTAAAAGTGTCCATGGATTTTGTCTTGAATATATGACTCCTTACTTCCACAGCTGCCTCAGCTTCACCTGGATTCTGTCCAAATGTGGATCGAAAATCCCACTCCAAAGTGTGTGTAGCAGCAAAAAGAAATGACATGCAGATTATATCAGGAGGCTTTCCTTGTTTGATAAGGATCTGGCATCATATTATGACACACAGCTGTAGTTCTGCTGTGGGTGTCTCTGGAGAGATCACATTCAGTCTGTACTATCCTTTCACTGCCACTATCTGCTTCTGTATAATAATTTACACCAGTCAGGCAAAACATTATGACCACTTGGATAATATTGTATAGGTCTCTCTTGTGCCTCCAAAACGGTTGTGACTCATCAGAGAATGGACATGGACCTTCTGAGGGTGTCCTGTGGTGTCTGGTAACAGAATGTTGTTAGTGGAGGCCTTTGGGTCCTATGGGTTGAGGGGAGGGGCCTCTGTGGATCATCCCACAGATACTTGATCAGTTTGGGATCTCGTGAATTTGGAGGCCAGGTCAACACCTTGTGCTGTTCTTCATGTTCTTTGAGTTGTTTCTAAACTATTTTTGTGTCTGTGTCTGTGTCAGGCTGCATCCTGCTGGGGATGGCTGCTGCCATCAAGGAGTGTTATTGCTATGGGGTGGGGGTGCCTGGTCTGGTCTAGATGGGTGCTACACCTGGGTGCTGTCTAAGTAACATCCACATGAATGAATGCGAGGTCCAAAAGTTTCCCAGCAGAGCACTGACTTGTCACAAGATGGTCAATGTTATTTACTTCTCCTGCCAGTGGTTTTAATGTTGTGGCTGATCGGTGTATATTTGATTGTGAGGTGAGGAAACCAAATCCGTGATGCAGAGAAGTGATTGTCATCTGTGTATTGTACGTGGCACTTTTCTAATGTGTACGCTTTAGTCAGATAAGTGTATCTATGACAGATGTTCAGAGCGTCTTGAGACCATTTGTATTGTTATTGACGCTATATAAATAAAACTGAATTGAATTAATGTACATGAAAGCTATCTTTAGGGGATACAAAAATATGGGGGATAGACAAGCTACTAGCAGGTGCGGAGGCTCAATATGTCTCTGTTTTTATTGAACAAAATAAAACCACACAAAAATATTGTTGTCATAAGCTGCACCTAACACCCTTTCTTTCTTTTTCTTATCTGTGTCATGCTGATATTATACAGTAATTTCCTTTCTGTGCAGCTCTCTGGCGGCCTTGGAAAGGAGGTGCCGGCTCTGTGCCGTCATGCTTGCATGAGCACATGAATTATCAGGAGAGAGAAAAGGATGGCTAACCTTGGACACTATGAAGCAGAGAGAAGCACAGGATGAAAGCCAAACATTCAGACTGACAAAACATTTCGTGTGTCAAAACAGCTATGTGCGTGTGTAAATGTGTGTGTGCACATGATGTTATGCATGTGTGTGTGTATGAGAGGATGGAGTAGCAGGGTGGGGGTTGGGGTGTCCTTTCAATGTAAAAGTCCTCTTTGCTATATTCTCTTTAGTCTTCCTGTCTCATCGTTGCCCTCCTTCTTCTGCTCTGTGCTAAAAAAACTGAAACAAATGTGTGATATAATGGTCTGTTCACCTCCTCTATGGGTGCAATATACAATAGTGTTCATCCATCAGAAATCAAAGATGGGAATTATAAACGACAAACTTGATGTATTTTATTAGAATCAATTTTGATCAACAATTTGGACCATCAGTAGTTTTTTCATACTCCCAAATAAAGTGTGTGTGTGAGAGAGAAGTCACCACCTTTTTTTTTTTTTTGACTTTTTTTTTGGCCAGACAGTGTATTATACAATGCAATAAAGAAAGATAAAGTGGTATAGATTTGCATCAGTCATCCATAAAAGTATGGATCTCTTAAGGTGTGCTGTGATATCTGGCAGCCAATCCTTTAAGTCCTGCAACGTGCAAGGTGGGTATGTCTGATGATTACCAGATACTTACCTGTCGTTGAGTGGGGGACTGTTTCTCCCTGTCCTATTTCCCTAATGAATGGTGCTGTAATGACCCTTTATCAGTCAGAGACTCTAGTCCCTAAGCATGAATGGGGATGAAACTTCTTGGGGACAGGCCAAGTCAGCACCAGTTTGAGGAAACCAGAGGGAAAGCCAGAAATGGTTTGAGGAACACAACAATGAGTGCATATTGTTGTATTGTTGTGCTCCTAAAAAGCTGCAAAGGTCTGATATACTGTTCCTCTGTGTACCTCCTAGAGCTTCAGTAACAACAAATGCTGATTGTTAAACAGTGTACCCATCAGCAAAATGTCCAAAGAGACAGCTGTTCCACAGAGACGGCTATCGACAGCATCTCTAAAAACACATTACCCTAGAACAGCCAAGTGACTGCAAAGACAGAGACAGGAAGACAAACAGGGACTGACAGAACAAGATTTTCAGTTTTTTCACTAAAAAGAAACCGAAATATGAGGTTAAATACCTCAGTAACACAACAACACAGTATTAGGCATTTTGTGGAAAACAGATCATTTGCTTAAATTTTTGGATTTTTTTAAAAAATATTTTTGTTTTTTATTAAAAGTTTAGTTCTGCCTCGCCACTGAGAAAATGACAACGATGGGGTGAGACAATCCTTCTGAAGTAGCTTGCATTAAAACAGGTAGCATACATGGTGTTAAAGTGACATAGGCATAGTCGGTTGGCGGTTTTCGTGGTTGACTGTGTCTTTTAATGCAGGACATGGTGGCCACTTATGGATATTGATTAGTTGATGGGTGGCTAAGCTAGTTAAGGAACACATACAACTGCAGTACAACATGTATTCTAACGCTAATGGACATTCTACGAGTATTCAATGTAACTCAGTATGTCAAAATGTTCTATACTGATTTTTCTATTTTTTGCAGTAGCTTTAAGTTCTTTAAGTAAGTGATTTTTCACACAGGACTGATATCTTGTGACTTTATGTGATTTAAGAATTAAACCCCCATGTCTGTGTTGCCTGTGGCAATTTCACGTTTGATTAGCGGACTCAATCCATCGTTCTCCGTCATGTCGCTCTTCTGATGGTTTTGAGCTTGCTTTTTCTATCAATGGGTCCGTCCTGTGCAGCGGCATCCTCCTGATTTGCACCAAACAGCTGTCCAAACCTTGAAAAAATAAAAACACACCTCAATTGAATGAGGTGCGTGATATCACATTTAGATGTATTGTTATTGGGTTTTTGTACTGGATTCTTGCATTAGATTTTTATTTGTTTATTTATTTCTTTGCATTAATGCATTCATCACATCCGTCAAGATGGACTGGACTTCCATTCTGGTAACTTATCACTTCTCTCTCAGAATCCATGCAGTCTTATCACGTTATGCTCATTTTTTTAAATACAATAATTTTTATATTAGGCTATTGACCCGAATATACAAACTTACTAAAGCTGTCAAAATGTGTAGTAGGGTAGAAGATACAATATTAGCTCTGACATGTAGTGCAGTACAAGCAGAAAGTACATCATCCGGTGCGAATGTGTCATATACAACACAGACACATGGGTCATTTCTAATTCACTTGACATCCCCATGTAATGCTAATCCTGTGAATAGGGCTCTGAAAAATGTTGAAGTTATTGTCTCAAACTTCCAAAAAGCATTTAAAATTGATCAGGAGGATTATAAGACAACATGGAAAAAGTGGAAGACAGAGCCCTCTATACTGTTGAAGATCACAGTCATATAGTGATGGAGTATGAAGATGTAGCTGATATTTTAGATAGTGACGCTCCTTCCAAATAGTTACTTCCAGCATGAAAATGCAAAAAAGCAAAAGCCAGTGCACTTCAGTGGCATTCACAGTCACCTGATCTGAATAGAGCTGACCTCCTTTGGAATGGAGTAGAACAGTTGTTGCTGACAAATCTGCAGAAATGACTTGATACAGGTGTGTCAACGTGACGCAGAATCTTAAAGGCTTGCTTCCAACATCTTTTGGAATCCATCATATGATGAATTAAAGGTATCTTAAGACCAAAGGGAGGTGCTATACATCATTAGTATGATGTTCCTGGTATCAATAGAGCTCAGTAAGCACACCATATAATAAAAGTATACATTGTTACACACTGTATACTTTGTCTGCAGTATATACAGTATAGAAAACATAAAAGCATTATGATGACAATTATTCTACTTTTTTTTTCACTTATGTAGTATAGTGTGACTATAGAAATGCTGAAAGATGAATGTATCTTTGGTCTGATATAATGATTTAAATGGACGCACAGATGATCCACTGGAATCTTCAAAGCAGCAACATTGGTCGAGCCCTAATATGTATGCTTAGCTTAGCTTTCCTGCCCTTACTTTCTGATCTCTCCCTGCCTCTCTGATCTATAGTGGAGAAAAAAAAAACATCCTCTAATCTGCCCTCTCTTCCGTACTCGCATGTGTCTATGTGTGAGGGATTATAGAGAAAAATGAGACGAGGGCATGCAGAAGAATGGTAGTGGTTATGCTCTTGTATTGGTGCTCAACCACTTTACAGACACAATGACACATCCACCCATTTTTTTTACACAAGCCCACACACACATATGCTATGCACTGGGAGCAACAGTGTCTCGGTCAGGATAACGTTTAATGGGAAATATTATTAAGCAATTATGTTTTCCTGCCTGACCTTTTGCTGATGGAAGCACGTTTTGTGTGATTTTCTCTGAAGGACTGAATCTGGGATTACACTGCAGTCTGGGATGAGACATCCCAATAAATCCCTTCCAATCAAATTCAATATTGGCAGAAAAAAAAAATGGATTCCAACAGGCTAGGAGTGTTGAGTGTTGTCCCAGGCCCAGGAGAGTTAATCTTGGCCTCCATTCCTGTAACCCCAGAGGTAGAATTTCTTCAACCATCTCGCTTTTTCACTCTCTCACTCAAGTCCCATCCAGTCACTTTCAAACACTCTATGCTTCCCCTTGTCCTCTATCTTGTCCTCACACATCCGCTGCTCTCTCTGCCTCTCTTTGGCAGCCTACAATATATATGTCTCTCTCCTGGTTCAATCTCTGTGATACAGGTGCATAATGTGCTGCCTGTCCTGTCCAGCCTGCACCTTGTCTCTCTGCTCAGTCTAAAGGGGCTGATAAGGCCAGATGGCTCTGTGCTTTGTAAGCCTTTGAAGCGAGTAATGCAGTGGAGCAGAGCCTTCAGGCTAAACACTGTCTGCTTCTCATGTGGGAGAGGTGTGCTCCTCTCTCTCTCTCTCTCTCTCTCTCTCTCTCTCTCTCTCTCTCTCTCTCTATGTGTGTGTGTGTGCCTGTGTGTGTAAGAGCCAGTTTAGGTTCAGACCTTCTAAGTGTGGACATTTTGCAAAGTGAGGTCATTCTGACCAGTCTTCAGTGCTTCAAGCTGCTGCTTTGGGCTTCACTTTTGTTAAGCAGTGTCGATATTCTTGTCGATAAAAGACAAGAGATGAAACATTTATCTGTAAAACGTTACAAAACATTGTATAGTGCATCTGCGTCTATATGTGCTGCATACAGAATGCCCAGGTAATTGCAAGTAGAAGTGTATTGAGCACTCTCACTACACACTCTGACACACTTGCTCACATACACTTGACAGCTGCCAGTAAGAATTCAAGGAAAACTCTCTCTCTCTAAAATATAAGAGAAAATAAAATATTTTAGGCTCTCCAAAAAAAGTCTAGACACATCTACTCAGTTCCCTTCAATTCTATTTATTCAGCAAATAACAATAAAACTGGTGGTTAAAACCATAGAACCAGAGGGTAAGCGGTTCAATCCCCGGTATATGGATCACATAGTCAAGTGTCCTTGAGCAAGACACTTAACCCAAGTTGCTGCCAAGCTTGGCACGGCTGTGTGAATGTAAGTACACTTGTGTGAATGAATGGGTACATGTGTCACATGACTGTAAAGTTCTTCGAGGTAGAACATGCGATATAAATACAAGACCAATATGAGATATTTAAATAACTATATTTTTTTTAACACTGTGGAACATGTATGTAGTATGAATGTATTTTCCGTTCAGTTCCAATCAATTTTATTATTACAGTAAATGTGATGAATTGTGGCTTGCCACCTATGATAAATAAATTGGCACAAAATCTGTATTCACATTTTTACAAAGGCAGAGTGGGTCAGAGACGCCATACTATGTAATAGTAACAAAACTCTCTATAGTTTGAATCTGTTTGTTCGATGGCAGTTCTCCTTAACTCTCTTTGAGCTAACTGTTTTAACTTCTACAGTTCCTTTAAGTTGTTTTAATAACTAAGTTCTGCGACTCTTTTATCTTTATTAGCCCTGTTGAATAATTCACTTCTACTTGTCCAGCAACTCAACCAGAAAGTTAGGGAATTGCAGTAATGCACATGTCAGTTGCAATACCAACTCAACACCAAACTAAATGCAATTCAATCTAAATGTTAACATTTCAGTACTCAGATTCCTCTGTTCAAGTTTCACCACTCAGTGTGAATCCGTCCTTGTGTCGAGCTCTTTAAGAAAACAGAAATAGTCATGTAGCCTTACCATGATTCAGAAGCATGAATCAGTGTCCTTATCTCTCAATTAACTTGCACATTTTTTAAGGCATTTATATACAGGTGAAATGCAGTAAATACACCCAGTAATATGACCATGACCATGACCTTACTTAACTGCTAAACATATGAACAACCTGTTCATATGTGTTGCATGTAGCTTATGAACTGACAGAAAGAAAACCTACAAGAACACAACATAAAATTCATTCCCCCCGTCTTAGGTAAATTACTAGTGAGTGTGACTGCACATTCAGCTGGAAGAATAAACATACACATCATGCTAAATGTCATTAAATCTTCGTTCCATCCTGAGTCCAACAACACTGTCAGGAGGTGATCACAGATCAAAAACTATGGAAAAATATATCAGAAATCATATTTATTAAACTTGCTTCTTTTCGACAATGTCCCTTCTTTAACCTGGTGACTCGTTTTACAGTATGTTGTGTTTTGGTTTGGTTGGAGAGGATATTACATATTTTTCATCATGTATATGTGAATGCACTGTAATATATAGAGAGAAAGTAACAAGCAGGTATATGCAAAATGTTGTAAAATGTATGCAATACATTTATCTAATAGCTAGTTAACAGTGTTATTGTTGGGAGTCGACGAGGTACAGACAGGAAAACATGTTTCACAACTCATAGAGCTCGACCAACTATGAAAATGTACGAAAAAAAAATAATAATTTAAATTCATTATTATTATTTATTATATTTAGTCTAAGAGATACATTTTATTTTCAGCTTGGTAGGTTCTAGAAATTCTCTATTTCAGCTGCATGCCAACAAAAAGGCAGTCAGTCTGGGTGCAGGAGTGCGGGTAAAGGTGTTTTAACAGAAGTAGAATAGAAGCTATAAAGATGAGTTACCATTCCCTGTGGCCAAATAATATTATAATTTTGTATATATATTGGAAACAATCACTCTTGCTCCTGCAAAATTTACTACGTGCCCTCACCCTTCATGCTTCAGTCACAATGCTGACTGAGGAGCTCAGCGTCTTCATCTATCCTTTGGGATTTTCCTGAATGCAGCTGTAGCAGTCATTGCAGGATTATTTCCTCAGGATAATGCGCCATTGTCTTTTGGATCACTGCTTTTGACACCAGTTCTCATTTGAATATCCTGGAATTTATTTATAATAGTTCCCTTGTGTAAAGAGAGCTATGACATTTTAAGCATCTTAGAGCTAAGAGGCACGGTCTATGTCAGTGCTTACTGCAATATTATTTAAATGGGTAATTGTGTTATTATATAATGTATAAA
The DNA here is from genome assembly GCF_963514085.1 of Chelon labrosus. NCBI lineage: Eukaryota > Metazoa > Chordata > Actinopteri > Mugiliformes > Mugilidae > Chelon > Chelon labrosus. The sequence goes on along the minus strand of NC_140342.1, from coordinate 1,703,554 downwards.
ATAATGATATACTGAATAATTACATCACATTTGTATAGTCACTGACAAATGAATCCAACCATTCAAAGTGACCCAGTTGAAAATGTTTTGCGCTGGTGGTGTTCCATTTTTTCAGCATGGCAGTCTCTTTTAGCTTTTAGCCTACCATCAAATTAGAATTGTCAGTGTTCACTTCGATAAAAATCACAAGTCTAAATGTGTTTGGCAATTATTACTCCTTTATATATTTCACATTCTAGGTAATATAGCTTTAATTTCTTTTTAAATATCAATATACCAGTATACAGTATATTTAAATATCAGTGGAAAATGTAATGGATCTGAAAGGGATCATAGCCTCAGTTTTAAATCATATTACTTATTTAGACACACTGTGTGTTGTGTAAAACAGTAAGTTTATATAAGTCTATAACCAGCCTGTGTCTCTTGTCTCGGGGGTCATCCACATAGAGTAGACATTTGGCCAGCTGCCTGTCACAGGTGCTGCTATAGTTGTCAGAGCTGAACAAATATGCAGAGAATTGCACACCAGCTTTGATAAATGCAGCCAAGTGGTGTGTACAAAACGTTCACGGACATTGTGACTTTGTTAATTAGCTATCACTGCAAGTTTTTTTTTTTTTTTCTGCTAGCACTATAGGAATGGCAATGTCACAATTAGAGCTCAACAAGCCATTAGTCCACAGAGGCAGGAAGCAAAACAACAGAAACCCTGACTATTGAATGTGTGTTTCTTTGCTTACGTCCAGCCCTTTCAATAAGTTTGAAATGTGCTAAAGAAACCTTGCCTTACTTCAAGTTATGTCTCTCCATGCAGGGAAGTAGTTTCATTCCCCCACACTTTTATCCGTTTCTATACTGTGTAAGTTATTAACTGAATACATTTTTTGCTAGGAAATGCTTGAAGCAACTCTCTAAAGCCTAACCTTAATCAAACATTGTTTATCGTCTGCTGCTTCGTGAGGTTTGCTCTAACACTAGTACGCTTATCCCTTTTTATCTCTACCTCAGGTGTCATTCGTACAGCCGTGTCCAACCTGGACCGTGAGAGCAGGGACAACTACGCTGTGGTGATTCAGGCCAAAGACATGGCAGGCTCAGTTGGAGGACTGTCAGGATCCACTACTGTCAACATCACCCTCACTGACGTCAATGACAACAGTCCAAAGTTTCCACAGAGTGAGTGATCTCTTTCGTATACAGTGTCTGACGGTGATACGTTACAAAGTGTTGTCTCATCATTATCCTTTAACTTTCAAATTTGTTTCCATCCCACATAAGAGGTACATTAGATGTATGCTTCTGGACTTCATTCCATCCACCAGATTTCAATTCAGTTCATTCATTCATTCATTGATTCATTCATTCATCTTCTGTAACCGCTTGTCCTGTGAAGGGTCACAGGGGGGCTGGAGCCTATCCCAGCTGTCATCAGGTGAGAGGCAGTGTACACCCGCCAATTTAGAATCACCAATTAGCCTAATGAGCATGTCTGTGGACAGTGGGAGGAAGCCGGAGTGCCTGTCAATAACAATGCAAACTGTTTCAAGATGCGTGGCCTATAACCCCCAGAGCAAGCATGAAGGTGACAGTGGCAAGGAAAAACCTTTTAACAGGAAGAAATCTTGTGCAGAACCAAGCTCTTATGGACCCATGAGACCCATGGGTCCCTCCATAAGAGGGATCTGCCTGAGATCAGACGCATCTGCCTGATGCCAGCCACATAGAGACAGAAAAAGAGAGAGAAGAGAGGAGAAAATCAGGGGGAACAAGATATACATACATCTGCCATACATGCATCTGACTAAAGCGTACATGTAGAATCTGATTGTGAAACAAGTACCAGATATAGCAGATGCAATTTACATGACAGCGTTTTAGCAAAATGATCCCATTTTCACATTTTTTATTTGTCATAAAATATTTAAAACAAGTAATGGTAGCAGAAAGGATACATCAATTATACAAAGAAACATTTCAACAAGCTAGAATAACATGAACATATTCTTGAAAAGTATCAAGTCAACTAGAAGCAGATGTGTTGCATTCTGAGTCGGAAACAGTTCAGAATCTGAAATATGTTTAGGAAAGAAACTGGAAAACACATTCAATCCAGTTTTGGCAGCATTCTTTTATTTAAACTTTTCAAGGGACATCTGCATTTCCAGATCTCATGGAGGTGTTGCTGAGACATAGACAGGCTTCAAACAAAGTGAATCTGACGCAGTAGAAACAGGATGTGACATCATGATGATTACAAGCTGCCACGCCAACTGCTCCATGAGAGTAGGAAAAAGTAAATGCTATGTAGAACAGTCTATAACCCAACATCTCTTTGTAACTGGTGGAGGTAGAGCAGAGCGTAGTATCATCAATAATACAGCTCCACGTGGCTCCACTTTACTGTAGTACTGCAGTACTGTGCAGACCTTGGCTCCAAACTCGCAAGATGGCGCCACCTCTATCCCTGGAATTCTACCATCAATTTGACCAGTGCAAGGAAGTGGGAAAGCGTTGTCCATATTTATATACAGTCTCTGACTGAGCCCTCCAGCACTCAACTGCTTAATTCTATGAATGGTCTTTATTACATGTAAAACTACAAAAATGGTGGAAAATGAGTTACTTTCCTGACAGCTTTTATTGACCTGTTACAGAACCATGATATTACTGGTCCTGCTATCTGTGTATTAGATCATATATTTACAGGATATTCACATGATTATGCATTGAAACAATGGAACTACTCATGAGTAGTGTGTGTGCCCACACACTATGATTAATAACCTAAACACACACCAGCTCATTCACAAACACAGCATTTTTTGCAAATAGCTTCAGGCCCATATGAATATAGTATTATACTATAACACTATAATAAAAGTAGTAAAGTTGTGGGGAAATCTAACATCTTGAATGCCATGACAACACTATATTTATCAAACACACTGTATCATCAGCTGTATGTTGTATTTGTATCATCAGATTCTATATGTATGCTTTAGTCAGATGTATGTATCTATGACAGATGTATGTTTATCTTGTTTCTCCTGCTGTCCTCTTCTCTCTTTTTTCTGTCTGTACCCGGCTGGCCTTAGGCAGATGGGTCTCTCCATATGAGCTGGGTTCTGCTCAAGGTTTCTTCCTGTCTAAAGGGAGTCTTTCCTTGCCACCGTTGTCTTCAGGCTTGCTCTGGGGGTTTCAGGCCGGGTTTTGTAAAGTGTCTTAAGACAATTTGTATTGTTATTGACGCTATATAAATAAAATTGAATTGAACTGAACTATAGACACAGCAAACAGAAGAATCAAAATAGAATAACTACTACACTAAAATACACCAAATGGCTAGAATGCAAATTCATGTTACATTGGCATTGGGTCGACATATCACATGCATTAATGCAATTAATGAAACTAAGAAATACTGTACTAAGAAAATCACAATAGTTCCACATGTGGCCATAAGTCAGTATGAAATGCTGTGTAAGTATTCTTACCCTACCTGTCCAGCTTTACATTCAGTTCACATCCTATTTTGTCTGTAGCAAGTAACTCTACATTACATTTACCAATACTTCAAAGGGATGCATTTATTGTATTTTGAGGGCAGTTCTGTATTTCAAATGAGTCTGGAAATGCTCAAATGCACACATAGCAAATCAGGCTTATAACTACAGATGTGCGTGGCCAACTTTGATAAATACCAGTATTCTTGTTCTCACAGGTGGTTCTTACACACACATTTAGATCTGGTCCAATGCATCTTTTGATAAATGAGGGCCCAGATCTGGTCAGACAGCTTACAGTTTCAGTCCTCTCGAGCAAACTGACTGGTGACCTAAGATTCAAAAGCAAATTGAATTTTCAGGCTTGTGAATAACTGAATATGTGCTTGCATGATTGCGTGTGGACTCTACTGTATTATTTTAACTGCGTGTAAGTTATTTGTTGCTGTACGTGCATCACATCACATTTAGTTGACTTGTGCTATGAAATGAAAAACTTGCCTCATCCTGTAAGAAATGTTGGTTCATGAGAGCAGTTGCATTAGTTGAGACTAATTCAGAATTTTACCACACGCACACTCTTGGGGCTTTGGATGGTTTGCAAGTTTAAAAGGTATCAATGACTTGATTTAAATAGTTTTTTTCCTGTATGATGAAACATTCAAGGTATTAAGTTTTCTTTTACAGTGCATTTACATGTAGATTGCCTTATGTATATTTCACTTCAAACTTAAGTGGTGGTCTTTATTTCTTTCATCTGCCAAGAGTTTTTGTTTTTTGCGGGGGGGCAGAGACGTGCACGTGATGATTGTTTTCATTTGCTCATTATTCTAATAGTTTGTGTCCCCATTTTATCAATTACTGTTTAGCTATCGTCTCTGAATCTCCTTAGTGTTTTACATTAAAAGAATGGCTTCAGCAAATGTTGTCCTCCAAAGTGGGTTAATTAATGTGACATGTGCTGTACATTTTCAGTTTCACTGACTTTGGTGACGGGATGGGGGGAATAGAAAACATTTTTCTGTGAGAATTAGTCTTGTTTTATTTGCTTTTACATTTCATGTAGTTATATTAATATATATAGTTAGATCTAATCAATCTAGGTTATCTAAACAACTTGACCTAGAACAATTGTCTCATTTCAATGTGATCATCCAGACAGCATTAGGTCAAGAGGAAACATTATATACACTGGATATAACTATCTATATATTTGGAGGAAATACAGAAGATGTAAATAGTAAAATATTAAATAGTAAATATTATTAAATTATTGTATAAAAAAAGTGAAAAACATTATGTTCATGTTGCAGAGAGCTACCAGCTGTATGTACCAGAATTGGCTCCAGTAGGAAAAGCAGTGGGTCGGATCAGAGCCACGGATGAAGATGAGGGGCAGAACGCTGAAATGACCTACAGCATCACTAATGCAGATGCTGCTGCCATCTTCACCATCAACACTGATGCTGACCGCAGAGAGGGGATCATTTCCCTCAAGCAGGTAGGAGACCACAGCACTGGTGTTTATGTACTGTCAGTACATCATGTTTTTTTTAAATGAGACCTGTGGTTTCAAGTGCAGATGTGAATAGAGGAAGCTTTTGTCTCTGCCATGAACTTTCATTTCGTCTTTGTGGATTGGTGGCCAAGTTTGATCAAGGATTATATGTATTGCTTTTATTTATTTTGACTAAACTTGTTTTTTAGGGTTTGCTAAGGAATCTGTTTGAATTAATATTTTTGAGACTGTCCTATAGTATACTGTAAAAATCACCTTGGTCACAATATCTGAAGGAATCAAGACACAGTGAGTAGAGCTATACACAGGCCCTGTAATCCTGTTCTTTGAAAAGCTTACATCGAGTACATGTTGAAACTAGACACTGCACAGGTCCAGTATCATCTGCTGTCTAAGTAACATCCACATGAATGCCAGGTCCAAAAGTGTCCAGCAGAAAATTGCATTGTCTCAAGTTGGTCAATGTTACTTACTTCTCCTGTCAGTAGTTTTAATGCTGTGGCTCATCAGTGTCAATACTGTATAGACACAAAGGCTAATGAGTAACAGATGAAACTACTGCACACCAGGAGAAACCAATCATCGAATCACAAAGGAGGGCAAACGCAGACAGTTCACACAACAACAACACAATATCATGCTACGGTGTCTCTGTTGTCTGTTGGGAACATCAGCTCAGTCAGTCAAATGACATAAAGTGGTTTATCATCACAAAGTCTGTCAAGTGTCATAAGGCAGAAATGAATAGCGGTACAGAAATCCATACACATGATTGCATGAATCAATAGAATAATTGTGCGAAAAAAACATATAAATAGTTCACACAAATTACTTAACTTTCGGAGCAGATTTCTCAATTGAGAAAGAGAGAGAGAGTAAAAGCCTGGAATGATCAATCTTGCTTGTAACTGGAGACAGTCCTGTGGTGGAGCATACAGTTTCTCAATGCAGTAGCTCATTTAGTCTATGTTGGCCAGAAGAGATTAGTATACAGGTGTAGGGTAGTCTACACCTTTTAAATGTCTCGTTAGGGCACCACCTCCTGTTATCGTAGGAAGAACACGGTTTAAATCAATTTATCAGTCTCAGTTCAATAATTTGCATATCTGAAGGAGTGAATCCTTTACTACAATTTGTACCAGTCATTCTCTGCCGTAAAATAACATCACAAACAACTGTAAATCTGTCCCCTTGTGGCTCAGATGACGTCCAGAGCATCAGGGAGGTCCGATAGCGTGGGCCTGTCCCGCGTTCAGACATGGCACCTTTATGGCTAAGGTGTAAAAGGTTGATCTGTTAGGAGAGTTCTTCTGCAAAACAACTCCGTAAATTTAAATTCCAGAGAGGGGGAGAATTGAGAGGACCACAGGTTCCTACACAGGGTATATTTAATGTACATTTTCCCAACAACCAAATGGGTGTGCAAGCTATTTTATTTGGAAATACATGTTGGTTAAATAATTTCATATATGTAGTTAATGTTTCATTAATACCTCCAAATGTTATTCAAGCATGGCAATGTAGGGTTCTTACTTTCCACAGCAGCCATAAGGCTGAGTAAATCTTGCAGATAGATAAAATGATTAGTGCAACATGTCTGGTTAAATTACAAAGTATTTTTTTCATACCTTGTAATTTTGTATTTCATGTATTATGCAATACTTGTAGCCAGTTTTGTATTTTGTTATTCTTTTTTTATGTATTATACTGGACTGAGCAACAGAGCAACAGCTTGAAGATTTTTCTTCCTCTTCTTAAAGATACTGAAGTGAACTGTACAGGAAACAAAATTGGATCAAATCTAGCATGCATGGCCATACAATAGTGCCAGCTTCAGCCAAGTTAAAATCCTTTGAGATGGTCTAGTGTGTCTGATTCACCTCTGCAGTCTTTGAACTATGACAGCAGGGAAGCCCATGCTTGGCAGGAGTGTACATTACCATTTTTCAACACCACTTAAAAGAGGTTTGATTTTTTTTTGTGCCTCCTCCCCAGTTACTTGAGCTTTAAATTAGAAAACGTTCATGGTCGCAAGAAGACATCTTTTTTTCTATTATTATTATTCATTTGTTTCCTACAGTTTTAACTTTGCTGTTGTCCCCAACTATTCTGGCACGTTACTTTTAAAAAGGTAATTAGCTACAGTTACCAGTTACTTCTCCCAAAAAATAACTGAGTTAGTAACTGAATTACTCCACTATAAAAGTACCTAGTTACCAGGGAAAGTAAATATTGCATTACTTTTTTTTCTTTTCTTTTTTTTGAAGTTTAAATATGTCTGAGAATTGGATTTTTTGCAGCTCTTGCTTGTGGCTGGCTGTAGTCTGAGAGCCAAGTCGGATATCTTCAATAGAGCTCCAGGGCTTTACGTTACTTTTTTGTTGACACCGCCTTATTGGCAGGAAAACTGAGGTCCATGACAGTAATGCAACTACAATAACAAGTAACTGTTTAATCCTGAATTTCTTTCTCATTGTGAGTAGTTTTAATGCTGAATGAGCAACACCCCTTTCTAATCCACACTATTAACATTAGCCTAATTTGACTTTAAGAAAAGAAATCTGTTGAACATCGTGTTAAAAACATGCTAAATAAACAAGACATTACACTTGGAAAACGCTGGATTCTGTACCTGATATAAAGTGATTGCTACACAAGCGAAATCCATTTCTTGAGGGATTCCACCGCTCCATTTTCTCTTACCTGCTTCTTGAGCGTTTTATTGCAGTAATCCACATCTGCCGTTTTGCAGGATCTTTGGGAATCCTATAAAATTATTTCCCCTTTGCTTGTCCCCCACTATTCTGACATCCTGGGGCACAACAGCTGTAGACCATTTTTGAATGCAACTGATACAAAGACAAGTTAGTTGCTGCAGTTGTCAACTGAGTAGTAATTAGCAACGTGTGCTTTCCTGCCAATATGGCGGTGTTGTGATTGGTGGTGCAGGGTGACGTCAGCTACTGGAGCTGTATTAGATGCTTCAATTCACACTTCATAACACACCACATGTAATTGTCGGTAACGGCGGTAACGGCATTACCAACGTCAGTAACGATGGAAATAGTAATTAGTTAGATTACCCGTTGCTGAAAAAAATAACGCCGTTAGTAACGCCGTGGTGACTGCCCGCATTATGGGAGTTGTGTCTACTTTTTTGTACAAAACTATCAGTGGGGTTTAAAAAGATATGATTATCTCGTTCCTCCTGCTGCTGTCTTCTCCTCTCGCCTCTTTTGTCTCTACCCAACTGGCCTCAATGAGACAGGTCCCTCCATATGAGTTGGGTTCTGCACAAGGTTTCTTCCTGTTAAAAGGGAGTTTTTCCTTGCCACTGTCACCTTAGTGCTTGCTCTGGGGGTTTCAGGCCGGGTCTTCTAAAGAATCTAGAGGCAGTTTGTATTGTTATTAATGCTACATAAATAAAATTTTATTGAACTGGATTTGCATCTTTCATTTCTGGTATATATTGCTATTAGTAATTAATACTAATCATATCTGAAGCAACATTTGTGCTTTTATTGGACAGTTATCAGTGGAGCAAGACAGGAGGCGATGAAGTAACGGTTAGTAAGAGAGAGTATGACATGCAGCAATGGGCGCATGCTGGAACTGGGCCTACAGGGCACCTGTAAGCAGCAGATGAAGGGTTCATTCCGTGCTAAGGAAAACACAATCCACAACTAACCCTAACCATGTTACGTCTTGGGCCGCATAGTCTCAGCCCAGTCAGGGTGCTGGGTGTTGACCCCTGTCCACCGTCAGAAGTGCCAACAATGGGCATGTGGGCATCAAAACCGGACCATGGAGTAATGTAGGAAGGTGGCCTGGTCTAATGAATCACGTTTTCTTTATCATCACTTGGATGGCCAGGTGCGTGCCCATTGCTTACCTGGGGAACACATAGCACCAGGATACACTACACTGTAAAAAGATCAAGGATGACAAACACATCCACACCACAGACCGTATCAGTTGGTCACTTGGTCAGCACCTTGCATAAAACACTACAAACATTTTAAGGATTAATGTCACGATATTGCCGTTTTAAAGGAATAATGTATACGTACCAAACATCAACTATTAAATTGAAAATACAAAAACTGCAAAATGAATAAATGCAAACATCACTTTTGGCATTATGTTTGATTAATTTGGGTACTTTGATATGTGGTTTTATGAGTTTTTATATGATGGCCAGCTTGCCTTGTTTGGAGAAGCAGTGTGTCATCAAAGTATAGAAGCAAAGTACTGTGCTGTTGCAAACCCTCAAAAGAACTAAAGAACTAAAAAAGTCCAAAATATAAAGTACACTGGCCAAGTCAGCAGCACAAGGCTCTGCTCCCATGGTAGAACAATGCATTGCTTTTCCACAAGGGGAGGATGACAATCATTTACTGCAGGTAATACTTTGACAAGCAATGAGACCTCATACAAACTCACATCGAAAGACATTATTTGTTTTTTTAAGTCATAACTCCCACTGTATCATCAGAGTCCACGGTACCATGCTTTTACTTTCTCCAATGTTCTTGATGACCTTTGAATGAATCAGTAGTAGTAGTAGTGTTGGCTGATTGGCTTCCATTGTAATAGTCTTTGTTGAGAACAAAGATGTCCAATCACCATGGCAACAGCTCCAAGTCCTTATGCGAACTGCTGTTAAGTTCATGAGGACCTTTTGAATGACTTTGAAACCTATTGCAGTTGTTTTGGGTAGTTCATGTAGAGGGCAAGTCCCATCAGCATGGCAACGGCATTTAGGACATCCTTCAGATGACACAGGATCACTGCTTCCCCAAGGACCACTGAAACTTCAACGATGTCTTCTTTCACCATCACAGCACTAACTTGTGAATGCGTCCTCATGGTCAGTAGGCTATTCAAATTTAAAGGAAAGTCTTAAGTCTATAGAAAGCAGGTTTATTATGTATGTTTGTTTTGCAGGTGATTCAGTTTCACTTTTGACTGTTGCAGGGAAGAAGAAGACCTTGACAATCTTGATAAGTCATGAGGGATCCTCATGGAAAAGATAAAGAAGGCCCAGCAGTGTAGAGCTCTGAGTAAAATATAGCAGTTTGTTTCTGGCCAGTTTAGTGATGTAATTACAATTTGATCATGCCTAATCAGACCCTGCAAGAAAAAAATATATTCTACCACCACTGGTTCTAAACAAGAAATAATACTTTGCCACTGTCCAATCAGTAACCATGGCAACATCTTGGTACCGTGTTCTATTTTGCTTAAACAAATGAGTCACAAAAAAGACTCAACTGGCCTTCTGCTGATTTCCTAGACATTAAAAAAGAGTCTTTGGAAATTGTTTTTTGAAGGGGTGCTATATCAGGTTTAAGGACTGATAGACGTAGTGTATTGTAGTGAACTATTTGTGTCACCAAGTGGAAACCCTGGTACAGGAAGCTAGTTGGACAGACAGATTTAAAAAAAAAAAAAAAAAAAAAAGATGGCAACTGTGAAACAGAACTTAATGAATGGGAATATTTGGGGTTCAGACTAGTTGTTGCAAGAGAGCCACACTACACTTACGTCATCAGCAAACATTTCTGTGACCCTCTTCAGACCTTTGATGCCAGGAACATCACCAGATATTGGTCCAGCCCAGTGAAAAGGGAGCCTTTCAGGTCAACAGATGTAAAGCAAGCAAATTCTGCTTCAGTCTGTTGTTGTGGGCGACAAAGGGGCAGTCAGAACATGCTTTTAACATTTATATATGCATTTTTAAATTAAAAATGTGAGATGTAGGAGTCTACGTTTTACAGAACTGTCAGATATAGCTAATGTAGCGAGGTGCGTGATTGACCATGGATGTTAGAAATGGATGTTCATATTTGTAATTTTGATAGTCATTTTATGAATTATAACAAGCAGAAGTGGATCATTACTGGGGGGACAACATATAGCTTTGAAATAAGTCCTAAGTAGGATATCTGTGTTTTTGTCTCCCCCTCAGCCCCTCAACTATGAGAAGAGAAAAGTGCACACACTCAACATTGACGGCTCCAACACTCACCTGGACTCCAGCTTCTCACACCTGGGACCGTTTAAGGATTCCACATCACTTCGAGTCATTGTGGGGGATGTGGATGAGCCTCCTGTGTTCTCCATGGACTACTACATTATGGACACTTATGAGAACTCAGCTATTGGTACCCAGGTTGGCACTGTAACTGCTGTGGACCCTGACAGCACAAACAGCGCTATAAGGTAAAATAAATAGAGATGTCCTAAGTGGGCAGGTGTATGTTGGGTACTATAGTATATGGAAATCAGGTATCCCACCAAGAAAAGTTGCTTTGAACTTTTGTCAGTGATCCAGAATTCACTGCAGGCTATGAAAAATCTTCACTTCTCTGAAAATAGTTCCCTCAGTTATCTGTTTACAGAATGTGTCCTTTTGCTGCATGTGCAGCTGCAGGGGAACAGTGGTGTTTGCCTGATGGCCTCCTCTCCCCACAGCCTTAGCAGGTAAAAGGTACTGTGCTGTAATCATTAATGTTGATCTGCCTGGATGCAGACTTGCTAGCGAGCACTGGACACTGGTCAGGTCTGATAACTATGTCGGTAGATATTTGATCTCTTTTTCTGGCAGACTCTAATCTGACATTCTTTGATATGTGGGTGTTGTCCTGGTCAGAAGCCCCTAGCAGTAAACATAGTTTTGCTCTTGGTCCATTAGTTCAAGGTAGGCAGAGAGATTTTCATTAACAAGTCCCAAGAGTCTTCATTGAGCCAATGAAACTCAAGTGTTTCATTGGCTGTTCTGTTTTTGTTCTGTTCTGTTTGTTTGATTTTTCGTAACTCCTATATGTTCGGGAAAAGACTACTATGAGAAAAAAAGACTAACATAAACATATGCATGATAGATCACATGTAATTTAATATTTTTAGACCATCCAACATGTTAAAGTAAACACTTGGGCGTTTTGATAACTTGAGAATGATACGTGCTTGGCCTCAGTTCTGCTGCACAGCCAACCATTCTGTTCCAGAGTGTTTTCACACTGCAAATGAGTCTAACCAGACTCAGCATGTTTGTTCCCCAACAACCAGAATCCATATGAGGTGGGGATTTATCCAAAACTGTACGTCATAAAGAGGATGCCGACATGGATGCCACTTTGACCCCTCTTTTTATTGAGTCATTAGCTCAAGCAGTTAGAGAAGACAAAGATATAAGTGGGGTATTAGTTGGAAATTCACAATATAAAATGTGTTCATACAAGAATGACATCCTTTTGACTGTGATTGCCCAATAAATGAGTTTATCTAAATTACTGTTTTCACTTAAATTTGCGATAAACTAAAATAATTTCAATTCATATTTTCAAATATTAGTATATATTAAGTTAAAAGGAGTTTGCATGTTGTCCCTGTGTCTGCGTGGGTTCTCTCCAGGTACTCCTGCTTCCTCCCACCATCCAAAGACATGCTCATCAGGTTAATTGGTGATTCTAAATTGGCCGTAGTTGTGCGTGTGAGTGTGAATGGTTGTCTGTGTCTCTGTGTTAGCCCTGCGATGGACTGGCAACCTGTCCAGGGTGTACCCTGAACAGTAAACAGAGGATGGAAGATATTTGATAAATCAAGAGAACATTCTGCAGGGTTCCAAGAGTAAGGGAAATCTGTAGAATTTGATGTTAAATTCCTGAAAATAATTTCGATTCCTTTCTGTGAGCATGTTCTCCCTGTGTCTGCGTGGGTTCTCTCCAGGTACCCCGGCGTCCTCTTGGCCGTAGGTGTGAGTGTGAATGGTTGTCTGTCTCTCTGTGTTAGCCCTGTGATAGACTGGAGACCTGTCCAGGGCTGGGATAGGCTCCAGCCCCCCTGCGACCCTCCTGAATACAAGCAGTTACAGAAGATAAATGAATCAATAAATCTAGGATCAAGTCAAGAAATGTGTGTGCATTTGTGTGTGTGTACATAATAATTGTTGTCCAGTTTTAGTGGGATCACAATATATATCACCACTTATGTTGCTTCCCACCTTTCTTTGTTTTAACTGTTGTGATCCTGCGCAGCAAGACAATCAAGTTTAGTTCTGATAAATATGGAGTTAGGCTACGCCAGGCTAGGTGTGTGGAAAGTGAAAAAGAAACATCAACACTGTAACAAAATGATAGATGTTAAGAAGATAGAGCCCCCTAAATGAGTGACGAGATGAGTCTGTGACTGAATGTGGCTCTGAGTTTGGTATAGAAAGGATGAGAAGGGAGGTCCATGAGCTTCCCTCTACATACTATCCACTTCATCCCTTCCCAGCAAATTTGCCTGGTTTGTTTGCACCACAAATCCTCCTACACACCATAGCAAAGACAATAACACTCACCACTACATACTGAAGGACCTAAGCCTTCTCTGAAAGAAGAACCTGCTTTGTTCTTTCCTATAGAGGACCTGTTGTCTTGCCACTCCAGTCTGTTGCTGAGTTGTATCCCTTGTCAGTGAAAAAGTAGTCAGTAATTCAGGTCATGAGGTCTTGGGTCAGCAGACCTGGAGAGAGTTTCTCAGCCAGCTGGACCATAGACTGTATATAAATATGGACACACTTCCTTGCATTAGCCAACATGAAGCTATTTTCCTGGGGATACGGGCAGTGGCATCTTGTGAGTTTGGAGCCATTTACACAGTACGGTCCAAGAGTGTAGCCATGCGGAGCCACATTTTCTGCACACACTTCTGCCAGACTCACTCACGTTTTTGTTTAATTTATACTGTGCTCTGCTCTACCTCCACACTGTACTCATTTATTTATTTATTTTTTAACGCTTCCTGGAGTGGTTGGCAAGGCAAATTGCTGTCATCATGTTGTTACAACCTGTTCAGAAAAAATTAACACTTGAGTATGCACCAGTATTATAATAACTACCTAAAATGACAGAAACCATCCTAGAAAAAAAAAGTATTTGACGTATACTTCAGTAGTGTTTTAATGTGGTTCAAGTCTCATCCACTAACATGGAGGAGGTGGAGCTCATGATCTAAACTGCAGCCAGACATCAGGGGGAGCTCTGTTTGCTTTGGATTCACTTTTGAGGAGCTGGTCCACTGTCCTTCTTTATACAGTCTATGAGCCAGAGTGGTGGGATGGTGTTGAAAGAGCTGGAGACGTCAAAGAATAGAATCCTGGCAGTGCTATGTGGTACTGTATGGAGAAACCCTTAAAAATCTGAAGTTTGTATTTTCTTCCCATCATATTATATATTTCTTACAGGATGCTGAAATATTCTTCCCAATTTTAATCTCTTTCTTGAAATGCCCTGCATTGGTCTAAAAAGCTGTGGTTGTCTATGCTTTCAAAACAATGCTCATTTCTACCACCTATGAATAACTATGTAGTCAAACAAAAAAATAACAAAAAGCTTCATGTCGAACTGTATTGTGTATATTATATACGCCTGTAATTAAAAAAATGTTTAAAAGGATTCCTCTAAATTTCATGTCATTCTGCGTCACAGGTACTTCATTGAAAACGAAGAGGACAGACCTTTATACTTTACCATTGGGGTCAACAGCGGCATCATCAGAACTACTCAGGTTCTAGACCGGGAGGTGACAGCATGGCACAACATCACTGTGATGGCAGCAGAGGTTGGTAAGTTCACAGCAACTTCTGTCTGCAATGTCTTTATCTTAATGGTTAATTCATTGGAGCATAACTTAAAACAATCCACTTAAGTGTTTGTCAGTGTTAGTAGTCAGGTTAAAAATGACTTATTTAAATACATTGCCTCGGTAACAACACATGTGTTTTGCAGATGCAGTCATCCTTAAGGGTAATTGCTCCTCCAGCATTCATGTTATTCAGTGATTAATTATTCCACATTTTAAAACAACTGGTTCATCTTTTCTTCCTCTATTTGATTAGCAGTGGAGAGAGCGAGAGGGGACAACTTATTATAATTTAATTATCCACTCATCTACCAAATATTTTCTTAATTAACTGATTATTTGTTTTGCCTATCAACTCATGTGACATGGCAAGATGTAGGTGTCTTTTTATTTTGTCCCAAACATATTCAGTCTATTGTACTTGCACCTCCAGTTTCGCAACATGAAGGTCAAAGTGCAATCAGCAAAATAAAAAGACAGATTTCATCTTCTTCTTTTCCTTTTCTTAATGTTTATAGATCAACGCAGGAAAAATTCTACATTGACCAACCAGAACTCACCCTGACTGAGCATGCATGTCATTAGTTGAAAGCAAATCTAGGCAAGGCAAAAAGGCACAAATCAACAACTGGATACAACTGCAGTAAAGGATACAACTGGCAAGGCATCACAAAGGACAAAAACCTATTCTTAGGTGACTTGCATGGGTTCCAGACTGCAGGCAGTCATTGCCTGAAATGATTTGGTCACAGGGGACATAAGAGAAAATAGTGGACTGAGTGTAAAAAGCTAAAATAACGTCAGCATCCAAACAGACTGTATATGTACATAACTCCAGCTCCTATTTCTGTAGAAAACCAACCCAAATGAATGAAATACTTATATTCATTATCATCATCAGCTAAATTACTTAAATAGCTAATTTCATTTCATTAGTATTTAATAGGCTCATTGATGCACTTGAATATTACACTATTCCGATGGCTTTGGTGAATCTCAAGTGTAAAGAATTGCAATCTTCTTCCTACATCTGCTAGTCTGGTGATCTTATACAATTTCTTAGACAGAAAGCTCATTGCTATGGAAGTGATACTTGTACTCATCAAGTCACATTAGTGTAAACTGGCAGGTTTTAGAATAGTGCAGTACACAATATTTTGCGACTTTGCTACTTGTGGTAACTTTCAGCTTGTTTTGTCGTGGTTGTCAGCTTGTCTTGTCGCCTTAAACAACCACCCTCCAAGTACACAAGTGTTGCTGAATATTTCTGTCAATACCACCAATGTTCTTTGAAAGCATTGAGAAGCTAGCCTACAATGACCTTTTTACACTCCCACTTAGTTCTTTCATTTTCAAACTCCTTCAACTTTACCATTATTTTGAGGCTGGCATGAAAAAATAAAATTTTCCAGTGTTTCCAATGTGCAGACTTTTGAATACCACTTAATATAGATGGCAGAAAAAAATGCAAGGAATAAATAACGTAAAAATGGATGCAAAATGACAAATAGAAACTTTGAAGTCAATGTTTTCATTTGCGTCTTAGTATGCAAAACTGTGCTTCTTCTTTAAGGTTGCTTTTACCAACAGTTTGTAGTTCACATTATGAAATGAAAATGACATCATCATTTATATAAAAACCCATTCAAAACTACTTCTTTTTTTTTTTTTAGTTGACTGTCTAACTTTATGTCTTCACACCATGGTTTAGCTTTGGGATGCCACAGACCTAAATGTGATATTTAAAAGCTTTGTGCATGTTTCAGCGTACACCTACAGATCTCCTCTGCACTCTTATTATTAAAGTCAGCACAGAGTTATTTATTTGCTTTGCAGTGGTTTGTACACAGAGGTCAGGACCAAAGGCCACAGTCATCCTGTCAGCAGTTGAAAATGGATAAAAGAAAGTTCAGCTCCCTGGTGAAATTAAGCAGAGAGAAAATAGAGAGATGTTTTTTGTGTGTGGTATCTGACCTTCACCCCTGCCATTCCCCTCAGGTCCGATCAGAAAGTGCCTCTCTTGCTGTGCAGTAGTGCTCCCCAGGTACACTCTGTAAGCCTTTGCTAATGGAAAGAGCTGGAGGAGCCCAGCAGAGCAAAGCAGAGAGACGGAGAGAGGATTTAGAATAGAAGAGATGACATGGGAGTATAAGATAGATGGGATAAGGACAGAATGAAGTTATTGAACAAGAGAGCAGGTCTGCAGTCTGAAGTTTACTGTACAAGAACTGTGTAGTTAACCCTCACTGCATCATATTTGGCTTCTCCCGAACTGACCATAAACGAATGTCAGCTTTCTCTTCTAAACTCCTTATTATAATCATCGATCATTTTTAATTTGAATGACCCTTGTATGTTTGTCTGACATTACCCAAGTTTCCAGGTCATCCGAAACACCCACAATCTACATTCACACCAGAATTTTACCACATGTCACTCCAACCTGGCAACCCACAGCCTGATTCAAGGGGCATTTGAGCGGCTGCTCTCAGTGCAGGCAGGCAATTAGTGCTGAATAAATTCTAGATAACTTAGCCCACAAAATGTCAGGGCACAATAGCTCTCGACCTATGGGCCAGTACCAAAGGCTTGAACACGCTTTCTCATTCAATGTTTTTTCTATCAGCTTCATGAGGTAGTCAACTGGAAGTTTTCCAAAAGTCTTGAAGGAGTTCTTAGAGGTGTTGGGCACTGGTCGGCTGGTTTGCATTCATTCTGCACTCAGCTAGGTTTAAGTTTCATGATTGTGGAGGCCAGGTGAACTGATGCAACACTCCATCACTCTTCTTCTGGGTCAAATAGCCCTTAAATAGCCTGGAGGTGTGTTTGGGCTCATTGTCCTGCTGGAAAACTAATGATGATCCCACTAAGCTCAAACCAGAGATGCTGCCATTTCACTGCACAATGCTGCAGTCGCCATCCTCCATACTTCACGCAGGGAACTACACATGTATAAAAGATTGTCACCTTTTCTGCATCTCACAATGGCATGTAGAACTAAAAAACTGTAGATTTCTACTGGTTCTGTCTTTGTGTTCCTTGGCCCAGTTCAGTTCTTCTTCCTCAGTAAAGGCTTCCTTGCAGTAACTGGACCATGAAGGCCTGATTTAGGCAGTTTCCTCTGAACAGTTGATGTTGAGATGTGGCTGCCACTTGAACTTTCTTTCTTTTTGATGGCTTGATAGCTTTTGCAACTGCAAAGAAATGACGGCCTGTTGTTTCTAGAGAAGTAGTAAAAGAAATACCGCTGAATGAGAAAGTCTGTCTAAACTTTTGACTGCTACTGTAGTCTAATGTCATAATCTGTATCTATAGATAAACCATGATGGTGACATTGTCATTTGCAGTCTGTAGGGCTGATATACAGGATTAATACACAATGGGAAAAATGACTTGAACCAATATTAGCCCCCGACAGGCATCTTGAAATAAGCAAATAAGCAATGGTGGTCGTACATTGCAAATGTTTTAATCAGTGTGTCTGACAACCAGCAAAAATGTCCAGCACTGCAGGAAATGATGAGCTCAATGTGATATCCTGGAATTGTGTATACACTTATATTCACTCAGGTCCATATAGACCATGAGACACTGACATGATTTTGGTAATTTACCTGTGCCAGGGTCCAATATGGACATATGGACCTAACTGTAAATAACAGTTTGTGGTATTCAGGGTCTCAAGGGGCAGCTGAGGTACGGAGGGGGTCATCAGAATCACATCCCTGCCTTTTGCAGATGACATGGTTCTGTTGGCTTCATTAGACCATAACCTTCAGCACACACCGGGATGTTTTGCAGCCGAGTGTGAAGGGGCTGGGAGGAGGGTCAGCGCCTCCAAGTCCAAGGCCAACTGTGGATTGATCCTTCTGGTTGGGGACGAGTTCCCTCCCAAGAGACGGAGTATTTCGCTGGTACAGTGGAGCAAGAGATGGACAGGTGCGGCAGCTGCAGTAATGATAGCGCTGTATTGGATTGTCGTGGTGAATAGAGAGCTGAGCTGTAAGGCAAAGCTTTAAGTTTACCAGCTGATCTACATTCCAACCCTCACCTATGGTCATGAACTTTCGGTAGTGACTGAAAGGTTGGCATTGTGGCAAGGAAGACATCTGGAGTAGTCTCTGAGTAGAGTAGCTGGAATATGTTGCTGGGAGACAGACGTCTGGAATTCATTGACCTGACCACTGATGGATGGATGGATGGATGGATGGATAAAAATTGTCAAAGAACCACCGTTCTTATTATCTAAAGATATTTAACCTTGTCATTGAGCGCTTAAGGATAGGTAAAGCTTACAGTCCACTTTGATTGTTATCATGAGATACATCATGATTATCAACATTATTAACAACAGAAAAAAATAAAAATAAAATGGATAAATGTGGTTTGTCCAGTGCACTAAAATCTCCTCACACCCCAGTGCTGTTTCTTGGGGTTGTTTAGATATTCAACATGCATAACTACACCCTCCAGAGGTCATAATGAAATTAAATGTCTGGATGCAAATTTCAATTAGGCAGTAGTAAAGAGTTTCCAAGTATCACATCATTTAATACTAAAATCCTCATAGCAGAGCTGTGGTCAAATGAATTACTGGTGTGTGAGATATTGAATGTGACAGATGAATGAACAAACAAATAGAAGTTACAGACCCCAGCTGCTTCAAGCAATCATGAGATAGGCAACAGCACAATGGAGAGGGGATCATGAGAGCTTGATCCTGATGTAATTTCAGTGGGGAGAAATATTCTGAGCAAGGTGTCAGAATGAAAGAGTGCATTGCATTTTTACTTTAGCTTTAACCTTGGTTTTATGGACCAGATGTGTTGATGAAAAGTAAACAACTTCGACTTTACATTTCCAAAACACTGAACATGTATCTAAGAAACATGGCTGTGGAGAAACACACGGCAAAAATGCTATGGTAATTAAGTTATTCTCTGGTGTTTTTTGTTCTTGTTGTTGTATTTTTTCCTCCCGTGACGCTTTGCTTTGTGGTAACCCATTAGCCTCCAGCTGTGTGCCTGAGGCTGGTGCTGCATGCACACTGAAATTATGAACTGAATGAAAAAGAAAAGCTGTTTCCTCAAAGCTCAGCAAAACCAAGTGTTCTTCAGGCTACACTGCAAACAGTGTGAAGCAGTCAGGGCTGCTAGTGATGAAGACACGAGGAATAAAGAAAATAATAACAAACAAAACAAAACCACCAGAAAATAATATAATTGTCCACTAACAGTTATCAGTTTGACCTGGGCGGAAGATATCAGCTTAACAATTTGAGTGACACAACTAATCATTGAACAATGTCCATGAGTTTCACACTGTCTCAATATTTGGCCTGCCCTGTTTTACTTTTATCAGTGATTTATCCAAGTCTCAGGAGTAGTGGGTATACTCTTAATTTATGCAAGTCAGACTGCCTCAGGTATTGACATTTTATTTTTTTGTAAATATTTATTTGTTGAATGATGCTTGAGGTACAGTCAAATAGTAATTTACCATTAAGGGAAAAGCATCCAAATATTCCCATCCCACCCTCCAACCTCCTCCCATATATGGTTCTCTATTTCTTTAGATTTTACTAAAGCACTAGTGTTGGTCCAGAAGAAATCGTAGCGCTACTATCAGTCACAAACAGTGATGGAAGAGGCAGCATAAATATTTAATCCAGATTTTCTGAAAGGCTAAAGGTTTCTTTCTTACATAAAACAATATTTTTTCAGAAGTACAACAAGATACAAGCTCATTGATCCACTGTCGTATTGATAGTGGCAGAATAAAGTATTTTTTTGTTATAGTTGACATTTACACAATGCATGTCTCCAAGTATCCACAGCTTAGGGCTCTTTTCAACTTTTGAAGTTAAAGCAATACAGTGTCTCCAAAAACCTCCAAAGCATGTGTAGGAGATTATTTGTTATTTTGCACTATTGACACATGGGGAAATATTATTATCAATACTGTGTAATCTATAGGGGGTGTAGTATGTTCTATGAAATATATTGAAGGGTATTTACATTTACAATAAATATAACTGGATGATAAATTCCAGGTTTCCAGGATCATGTTAGTCCTGATGTTTTTTAACCATGTTCTCAAAGTTACAAAACGGTCAATAAAAAAGGATGTGAGGTTTCTCACTGGAAGTTAATTTAGCAATATTTTATTGAATTTTCAACAGAGAAGACACAAACACAAATAACTGCAGAGAGGGATAACAGCTCTTACATCACAAAATCAATGAGGGGTCTAAGTTTTATTTAAAATTAAACATTTTCACAAAATTACATATCAGAGGTTGCTGCTAAACACAATTTAAGATCCCACTTCTTAATTACAGTTTACAAAACGTTGATATGCCCTCATAGAATCTATTAATTAACTATGTACAGCTCAAAGAAGCTGGTTTATCAGCTCATCTGCTATCTCCATATCTGGATGATGGACTGATGTCCACTGATAAGTCCATGATAGTCCATCTATTGGGCCTCATGCATGACCGTTGTTCTATTTTTCACCTATATTCATTGTTAAGCAAAAAGATGAAAATAATAGCTCTTGTCTTCACATTTGATCACAACTGATTTAAGTACCCTGTGCAAATCTCAAGCTGTTATGACAGGAAAAGTTATATTCAGAAAGGAGATGTTGACCTAACAAAAGTGAGAAATGAAAGAGAAAGGCCACACAAGGGCAGCAAAAAGAAAATGCTATGCAGTGATATAAGCTTTACTGAATGAAGTGCAGCAAAATATGTTTATTATTTTGTACTAACAAGTGGGCACACTGGCGTGGTGGTTAGCACTGATTTTTGCATGTTCTCCCTGTGTCTGCGTGGGTTCTTTCCGGGTACTCCGGCTTCCTCCCACTGTCCAAAGACATGCATGTATGTGTAGAGGAAAAGGAGTTTAACCTGAAAATGAAGCTAATATCTGCTGTCATGCAAACTACTACAACCACAGGAGGAGACCGGGACACTGTCAAAACTACTGACATGGATGAGTGCATGGAGCCATCATCAACACTAAACCATAGACTGTATATAAATATGGACAATGCATCCCCACTTCTTTGCATTGGCCAAACTGATGCTACAATTCTAGGAATATGGGCAATGCCATCTTGCAAGTTTGGAGCCAGAGTCTGCCCAGTAAGGTATGAGAGTGGAGCCACATGGAGCCGCATTATCGATGACTCGCCCACACTTACGCCAGACTCACTCACATTTTCATTTAAAATTACTGATGTGTATTTTAGTGTTTTAGTTTGGCCCAAGTCCTGTCCATAAACATGGGGGGGGGGGGGGGGGGTGCTTATGACCTATACTGCAACCAGCAGTATGCATGTGATGTCACCAGGGGGATTTCACTTTTGACCAGTGTGAGGTGACACTCGGAGACACGTTATCCATATTTATACAGTCTACGTCTCACCAACCCACCACACACATTTATTTCTTTTACAAGTCCCAAAGAAATAAATGTGTGTGGACATGATATTGAATAAGTGCAAACATTTAAATTTAACAAGTGAATGAATTATTGTGGCGTTATTTAGTATTTCACATCATAAAATGCATGTTGGATTCCACGTGTACTGAAGCACGGGTGAAAGCACTCTTTCTCTTACCTAAGAACAAACCAGGAGTATGCTATTATTGATGAATGCCGCAAATGCTCTAAAATTGTGTTTATGGACAATGTAGAATCAAATCTGTGTGTACCCATTGTTCCTGAATGAGGCCCATTGTCTTCAAGTAACATGGACTGCAAAGTCTTGCAACACTACTTGTAAATTCCAATCTGAATGTGGATGCGCATCTTGCAGATATTAGTCTCTATTCCCTGCCATTAGAACTCCATAATATTAAGTGCGAACCACACCTGAACCATGGGAACAATTTACTCTATTTACATGTTGCAGTGTAAAAGAATTAAATGTAGTAGTGAAAAGAAAGCATTTCAAAAAAATATTTGCCCATTCTTTAGGCTTTCTGTTTGTTCTGTTTGTTTTTGGGACACATTGAAATCATTTAGTTAATAAGCTGATAAATAAATACATTTTAGAATATGTATTTCTCTCTTAACCACTTAACCAATCTGTGCCAATAAAGTTGCATGCAAAATCACTCTACTCAGACAACAACTCATCAGTACAACAGTACCACCGTGGAATCTACAATGATTCCATGGTGATCATGAACAGATGTGTTGCCATTTACCAGTTCAGCATTTGCAAATGTAAGGGAAACTACCTACTGACTCCTCACAGTCATCAGATTCAGAACATTTGATTTTAGGTACAGCATTTCCTGTATAAAGAACAGTGGCACTGCAGTTGATAATGTGATGTAATCCAGAAAGTATTCAAACCCCCACAGTTTTTGCATACCTTATATTGTAGAGTTAATTTAAAATGTAGCCAACAGCCATGCAAATGTACTAAATATGGAATTTTTTTATTTACAGAAGTATTCATTCTTAGTATTCGACATTTTGGGTCTTCTTGGGTGCATTTTTACAGGTTCTGTAAAAACTGTCAAACTGGATGGGAAGTGAATGTGAACTGACATGTTAAGTGTGCAGAAATAGGAGTATTTTAATGAATGAATTGAAATGTTCTGGAACAAGAAATTGATCAACAAAAGTATACTGAATATACTGTATGTTGTATGTGCATATGTTTGGTCAAAGAAAAATTTTTCCTTTTCTTAATCTTCTTAAATATTGTAAGACAATGTTGTTGGACTAAATGGACGTGGTACTGTTGCTATTTTTTGTAATTAAGAGGCTCCTGTCTCTACAGCACTCTTCAGTATTATATAAAATTGTTTCCAGTAAAACTGAGAGCTACTTGTTTGCCAGTAAGAAGAAAGCCGTCAAACATCTTTTCCTTGAAAACAGAAAAGTGTTGCAACAACTGCAATCAGTCTTTTGTGTTCATTTCCAGATAACCCACGTATGGTGAGTCATGTGCCAGTCACAATCCAGGTCCTGGATGTCAATGACAACACTCCATCCATCTTTGGGGGCAACAGTGCCATCATAGTGTGTGAGAGCACCAAATATGGACAGGTAAGATATTACTGCTCTAACCCAAAAATATGTGAATGTTTGTGATTTGTGATGATAGCATGCACATAAAATCCCACTACATGTTAACAGTTAATGAATTTTAACTTTGAAATGTATTATTGTACATCACTGAAAACGCAGAAATCAATACTGCAAGCCATGTAAGGCAAAACAACATCTCTAAAGCTCTCAATGTCTAAAGTATGTGCAAATCAAATATATGAACACGACCTTGCGTTTATCTCTCAAGTAGAAATGTATACACATGCATAAAGACACATTTTCCTCCCTATATTTATCTCTCTCACACACACTTAAAAAGCCATGCTGGCACGCACAAACATTCATGTTGATGTGTAGCTTTTTTCTGGTGTGTCTGACACCATCATTGGGGGATTTATCAGCTGAGCTGCAGACTTTGCAGCTTCTTGAACCCATAAATTATTCAGTCTGAAGAGCTTCCGCTGCTGGGCTAGATAGCAGCAGAGACGATCACATTAAACCCAAACACAGGTCTGCCTTACTTCCACAACCGCCTCACTCCCAGCCTCTCTGTTCCACAGCAAGGCCAATTCAGAACCACGCATGATAAATCACTTTTTTCAAGAAAGGCACTGACCTGCAGCAGTTTAACTACTGTCCTCTAGTGCACCTTCACACACAGATAACACGTCACATGCATTTACTTGGCCTTATTACAGTGTACGTATTGGTTTCTCTCATTATCTGTCCACCATCCTTTCATGCTAGTATACACTCAAGCGGTTCGTGTGTGTTTTGTGGGCATTATTGAGTACTGTATGTAATCACTTAGCTAAGCTTCAGGCAACAGTCAACACGTGCTAGGACAGTCAATGGAGGACTCTTTTTTTGCATGAAATTGACGCCAAGAAATTCATGTATACAACATCTGTTGTGACAAATGTTTTGTGTTGCATTTAGGTCTTCAGCAGCATAGCATGCATAATTGATTATTGCCAAACAGGCTGTTTAGGTTGTGGGGCATCCAGTGTATTTAATACTCATTTCTTGTTTGCTGTGTTAAGTCCATGGAGAACTGTGTCAGATGTAAGCCTTAAAGCTCAGTAATACACTGAAAAACACTTGCTTATTTACTCTGAAGAAACATTATTTACATTGTAGCCCAAACTGGAACAGGTTATAACAGATTATAGGTTTTTGGACTCTAATACGGTTTATGAATACCACAAATGCATTTTTTTTTTGGCTTCACAAAATGGAGGTAGGAGCCAAATGCACACACACAGGGGCATGAGACAGAATGAATAACAAAAATCAGTTCAATAAAAATTACAAATACAGAAAATACGAAGTGCTGCTGAAACCACACCTTCCTTTAACTTTAAGTAAAATTAACTGAATTAGTATAATTTGAACATAAATGATCTGTTCACATCTTAATGATACAATATATAACAGCTCAGAGCATATGAACCAGGTTCTAAAAATAATGAAATCAAAGAAAAGAAGAACCTGGGGAAAGGCAATTAGTAATACATGATGTCAACATTTTCACAAAACTAGGTGCAAGAATAAGGCTATAGGCCATAATAAGGAGGTTTATCATACTGGGTCATGCTGTGTAAACAATGAATTATGGCCATGCTTTGCACAAAATTGCTAGAGGTCACTGACTTAGGTCATCTCAGGCTGTGTGCACTGAATGTGAACAATTAAAACATAATTCAGGTCAGCTTCTGTCTTTACAGTCTAATTTAATTTTTAATTCCCAATGATCCCCTTATTCTGTTGCCTTTGCTCTTCAGCATTTTTATTTGTTTGTTTTATTTACCAGGTGATTCAAACCATCCGAGCAGCAGATCTGGACAACTTTGCAAATGGAAAGTTCTCTTTCTATGTACCTGATGATTACCAAGCTAACACGAATTTTACTGTGAAGGACAATGGAGGTAAGATGGTAATCAAATACAAATCAAATTTCTTCTTCTCTTTTTTTAATATCATATTTGTACATTTTATGTTTAAGTTGCTGCATCGTAGGCCTTTGAGGAAAGAAATTTCAATCCTGTGAATGTGTTACACATGTCAGAATTGACAATAAAGCTGACTTTGACTTTGACAATTAGTAAGATGGGCAGATTGCGAGTGAGGTATTCTTCTCGAATTTTTGTAATTGTCCGAAATTCAGAAAGAAAAACTCTGAAAGCTTGGTGGAAATGCCAAGATAATTAATGTTATGTCTTGCTATTGTCAAGGTGAGCTTTCCACCCACAGTGTTCCAGTCTTCCTTACACATTAAATTTTCAAAATGCTTTACAGAACTCCCTTTTAACAGGAAGAAACCTTGAGCAGAATCCAACTCATATGGAGGAACCCATCTGCCTAAGGCCGCAGGGTAGAGACAGAAAAAGAGAGAAGAGAGAGGATAGGAGGAACGAGATAAACATACATCTGTGATACATACATACATCATTAGATAATGAATCTCTGAGATGTTTAGGGCCAAATACAATAACTTCTGTTTTGAACTGGCTGATGGTTCCTGCAACTGCCCCATGGCAAATGATTACATCGATACAAGCAGCTAGAAGGCTGGAATCCCTGGTTTCCTTGGATGCATCGAGCACTCCCCCTTGACTTGGGAACAAATCCAGCAGGCGAAGAGGGAGAAGAGTGCGGTTAGACCTCACCAACGCGTAAGGTTCAGTACCGCACAAGTTGATAGACTTTTTCCAGAGTGTGTTAAGAACATCATCGCCAGATACTTTAACAATCTGCATATGTGCTTTGCTCTGGAAAGCTGCACAACTGGATGGCAAAGGCTGGAGTGTGGAATCGCCATGGGATGTGCCATCTCCCCCCTCCTGTTCTTGACAGCCTTCCAAATCTTCCTCAGAGGGGCCAGGCAGGTAGTCTGAGTCATCAGACTACCATCAGGGGAGAGGTTTCCACCACTAAGGAGCTACATGGAAGACGTCATGATAATCCTTCAGACGGAGCCATGTACAACACGGCTCCTCAAGCGTTTTGATGAGCTGATCTCATGGTCAAGAATGAAGGTAAAGGCAGCAAAATCAAGAAGTCTCTCAATAAGGAAAGGAGTGCCCAAAACAAGACCTCCTTTGTTGCTGGAGGAGAGCCAATTCCACAGCTTGCGGAAAAATCACTCAAAAGTCTGGGGAGGTAGTATACTGCAGACTTGTCCGACAGACAGATGGGGAAGCAGGCCAAACAACAACTTGCTGAAGGACTGGCAAAGATCAACCAAAGCCAGCTACCAGCACACACTGTACCAACGTGTGATGTGGCCACTAAAGAGCTGCAAGGTCCCCATGTCAGAGGTCAGCAGGATGGACAATCTAGCCAACAACTACAACAGGAAGTGGATGGACTTGCCCCGCTGCTTCTCAGATGCAGTCTTCTTTGGATGGAACATGCTGGAGCTCCCTTTGAAATCCATCAGCCTCGGGTACAAGCAGGAGAAGACTCACTTTGTATTGGATATGAAGGACTCCGCTGACCATCTAATAAGATGCAAAAGTCCAAGTCCGCACAGGCTGCAAGTGGAAAGCGCCTGCTGAAGTAGAGAATGCCATCTCCAGCCTGCAACACAAAGAGGTGATGGGGTCAACCCTGCTCCATGACAGTTCTGGTCCAAAGCCTCTAAGAGGCAGTGGAAGACCATGGTGACAAAGTCACCAGGGTGGAGCAGGAGCGCTTCCACATAAGGGGCCTGGACGCGATGGGAGGCTACCGTGCAGAGGCGCATCAGCTGGGCAGACATCTGGAGGATGCCATTCTGTCAGGATGCAAGCTGGCACTGACCCAGGGAAGATATCAGTCCTCATGATTGAGCTTACTATCCCCTGGGAAGAGGGCATGACAGCAGCCCATGAGAGTCTGTGAAGGTTCTCAGTCATCCAGGTCATGGTAAATCCAAAAAGGGTTCAAAAAAGGCAAGTCCAGTTGCCTTTTTTGAACCCTTTTTGGAAAGCCCATTAGAGGAAACACCTCAAGTATTCCGAGCTGGCATCGGAGTGCCAAGATTTTGGCTGGAAATACAGGATATATCCTGTGGAGGTTGAAAGCAGGGGCTTTGTCGGCAAGGCAGCAGTTCAACTGTTCCGCAGTGCTGGGATGACGGGGACAAGTCTGCGAAAAGCCGTGAAGGAGCTGGGAGAGGAGGCTAAGAAGGCGAGCAACTGGCTGTGGCTTCGGAGAAAGGAAAATAGATGGGGACAAACAACCCCTTAAGAGCAGCTGCAGTTGATGGGTCTCTTAGGTATAGCAGGTTGTCATCTGCATACATATACTGTATATATGAGATGTCCTCAGAGTTATTTTACAAAATAATTACAATTTAATATGATGACCCAACTTTCAAGTAAAAACAAATTATACTCAGGAAATTGGCTGGGCTTTGACTGGGCTTTCAGAGTACTTAAACTACTTAAGTGCCACAAAAGCAACTGATAATTTGATTGAAAACAGATTGCACTACTACTTTCTGAAACTTTGAAAACTATTTATCCAGTGCAACTTTACTTCTCCATCTTTGACATACAGTACACTTGCCACATTTTTACTTGTTCTGCTCCTGCATCACTTCAAATTATGATGTCGCTTGATCCGCGATTACACGGAATGATGTCTATGTAGACTGAGCTACCTTGGGCAACCAGCATTTCTTGCTGCAACTTCCTAAAGTGCTGTTTTATTTTCTCTTCCAGCTTTCATTCATTAACTGTTCCTCTCAATTGTTTTATCTTTCTTCTTTTATCCGATCAACATTTTTCTTACTTTCCACCCCATCCTTCTTACTTTCTGTCTCCAGACAGCACAGCCAGTATTCTATCTCGCTGGCGTGAAGGCTCCATTCAGGACAAACATCAGGAGTTCTTCAGTCTGGTAGTGGTGGTGGCTGACGGTGGGGAGCCCCCTCTCAGCAGCACTGTTACACTCTCCCTCAGGGTATGTGCATGTCAAAGAAACACCAGGGGGCGCAACAGCAACATCTGCCAGGCACAGGCCTTCCTTTCATCTGCTGGCCTCAGCACCGGAGCCTTTGTGGCCATACTTCTGTGTATTGTTATATTATTAGGTAAGTATATGCGGCTTATATTTCCCCACATGCTTTTCCTTCTTTGTTTGCATAGTCAGTGTGAGAGCCATTAACTAAACCACGTGTAGAATTCTCCAGTTTGTGTGTTGGATTGATAAACCATTAATTTATACCATATGCTAACATACACCAACCAACACAGTGTCCTCAACCAGCCAACTATTTTCTCTTGCTTGGTCTCAAATTGACATAGACAGAACACATGACGCATTCTTTAGATATGTTATATTGAAGCACTCAGTACAACATATCTAAAGAATGTGTCATGTTTAGTTGTTGGAAGTAGGTTCTCAGGATGATCCTCTTCTGTTTTTCAAAGAATCATATTTGATAGCAATCAGTGACTTTCCTCAGGTTAAAAAGTATTGTGGATGATGTATTGTCTCTGATTCATTGTATCCATCTTTCTTTCCCTTTGTTATTACTTTCTTTCTTTTACTTCCACTGATCATTTCCCTTTAGCCATAGTGACACTGTTCACCCAGCTACGAAATAAGAAAGCAAGCAATGAGCCCTTGATTCTTTCTGAAGAGGACATCAGAGAAAATGTGGTAACCTATGATGACGAGGGAGGTGGGGAGGAGGACACTGAGGCATTTGACATTGCTGCACTTAGAAATCCCAAAGGCTCCAAACCTTGCAGGAAGTTCCACACCTACCTCAGTCATGGACCAAGCGTATACAGCGAGGATGACGAGATTGGGGATGACGTGGAGGGGATCGTCGTAGTGAAAAGAAAAGCTCGGGAGAGGGATTACAGGAACTATAGTCCAGAGTCTGAACCTGCCTGGTTTGTCATTGACTATGTTCCTCGAGACATCAGCCAGTCAGCACCTTCACTTCTTCTAGATGGTCATGACATATTTCAGCAGATCATCCAGCAGAAGGTGGCCAAAGCAGACTCTGACACTCGGGGCCCACCTTATGACTCTCTTCAAACATATGCCTATGAAGGCCTCGGGTCTTTGGCTGGGTCAGTCAGTTCTCTGGGCCTAACTCAAGGAGTGCCCGAACTAAACACTGCAGACTTTGAAGACTGGGAGCCAGAGAGGCAAACACTAGAAAAAATTGTTGGAGAGCAAGTGGCTACCTGCGAAGCTAACCCAGATTCTTAAAAACTATTTTCACTTATTTTCTACATTTGTCCTGATTTGCTGAAGCAAATTTTACTTGTGCCATTTCAACCTGGTCACACAATACTGCCACAAAAAGCAGTCAGTGAGTTAGGAACTGAGATATCATGTGAAACATGATATGATACATTCACACTCTAAATGGGAACATATCCTAGCTTGTGTACTTTGCTGAAATGGACAAAATCCAAACTGACAGATGAGCATTACTTTCAAGTGACATGCCAATGAGATTTGTTGTTGTCGTCTTATGCTCCTCAGAATGTCCCAGCATTCTACATTCAGCTTCATCCATTGAATAGAATTATGGAAACATGGTGATTGATTTGTTAGGGCTTTTAACAACTGGTGTAGTCTATTACTTGCCAATTTTGTAAGATCAAAAACCATTAATATGTTTGCATGCACAATGTGACAGTGGGATCCAGAAGCAATAGTTTCCCAGGTGATATTACTGACATTTGACCCTAATACTTGGCCAGAACGCCAAGAATATTATGTCTGTGAAGGTTCTCAGTCAACCATGTCATGGTATTAAAATCAAGCTGAAACAAGGGCAGCTGGACTAGGAGAATTTCTTGATGATTTTTCAAGTAGCTTCTTCAATTCTGAAAGACTGGTGGGAAGGTGGGGTTTAAATAAGAACTGTGGGTATTGCCCTTCAGAAAACCACATTAATGACCAGATTCTTATCTGTAGTTGGAGGAAACTGTTTTGCTACCCCACTGAATGGTAAACTAACTACCCATTAACTAGCCTGGGTGTTCCCATACTGCTTTGCGCGCGATTTCATTCTCGCTGCAAAAGCAGTCTGGAAACCATCGCCCATATTTTCGCCTGAAATAGGGAACCAATCACAGAACGGGGGGGGCAGCAAGACGATGACGACGTCTATGCGCGACACCGAAGCTTGTAGTGTGTTAATCCAACATGGCAGCGGACCTAACGTTACCGTTCGATGCAGCCTTAGACAATGTTTTAAGTAGCTTAGAACGCAAGTTTATTTTAAAAAAAGAGCAACGTTTGGCGTTGAAAGACTTCATTGCCAAGAAGGATGTGTTTGCTCTGCTACAAACAGGCTTTGGCCTGCTTTGGCTATGAATCGCGCGCAAGGCAGCATGGGAATTACCAGGCGCATTTGATAGACATTCGTAGCGCCCAATAAACGGCTCTAGGCATTTGTAAAACCACGCCTCAAATACGAGAAAATAAACACGTAGTTTCCAGACCAGCATCTCATTGAGATGTGCAGTCGAGTCAGCCAGGCTACCCATTAACAGCCAAAAACTGCAATCTCTGGCCAGTAACAGGTCAATGATGGGTCACCAACAATGGCCACTTGGATGCGTGGGGAAACCTCTTCAGGAAATTCTACAAGTCCAGTTACCCTTGATTCAGCTCTTTTTTGGATACAAAAATAACATGTGATCTCTCCTGGCCATTTTTCCAGTGCAGGAACTCAACAATACATAACCCTTGAGAGATCGAACAACAACAGAGACAGTAATCTAACAGTTAGCTAGGTAGTGGATTAGTAAATTGTTGCTACAGTTGCTCTTACAACACAAACATCTAGGACTGGGCAGTTTCGCAGAACCAGTACCCCACAGTGGAGAGGTGGTTAGCACTGATGCCTCACAGCGAGAAGGTCCCATGTTCGAATCCATGGGCCGACTGGGCCTTTCTCTGTGTGGAGTTTGCATGTTCTCCCTGTGTCTGCGTGGGTTCTCTCCAGGTACTCCAGCTTCCTCCCACCGTCCAAAGACATGCTGGTTAGGTTCATTGGTGATTCTAAACTGGCCGTAGGTGTGAGTGTGAGTGTGAATGGTTGTCTGTCTCTTTGTGTTAGCCCTGTGATAGACTGGCGACCTGCCCAGGGTGTACCCCGCCTCTCGCCCGATGACAGCTGGGATAGGCTCCAGCAGACCCCGCGACCCTTAACAGGAATAAGCGGGTACAGAAGATGAATGAATGAATGAAAGTACCCCAGTTCCAGACAGCAATACTACAGCTAACACACCAACAACAAAATGTCTTGAAATGTAGTGCAACTAATGTTACCCACCTATTGTATTAAGCATAAACAGAGCAACTTCCGTATCCATCCTCAGGTTTTCAAGAGGTCTTTCTAATGTTAGAGAACCTTCCAACAATGCCTCCTCGCCCTTGCCTGATTATAAAAAAGCAATTTCTGTTTGTCTTTATTCAACTGTTTTATGGTTATCTCTCTTTCTTGATGTTCATATTAGTATCAATCAGATTAACTATCCCTCTTCTGAAATGTTTCTCTGGTTTACACTACCCCCTTTCACCATTTCCTTAATAGTGATAATTTCACAATATGCCTGAAGACTGGTCATTTTAGGAAGGCTACTCTTAATTTCAGGTAGATCAGACTACTTATTATGTGCAGGGACAATCAATCAGGCTTTACTTAGTGATGGATATTAGTTACAGTTGTACACATCATCTGAGCGCTTTTGAGTTGATTATGTTTACAATAAACCTGCTCTGATTCGTTGAAGGAATATCCAGTTGCGTGCTGGGGTATTACTTTTCTCTGTATTGGTGGAAACAGGCTCCATAATAAATTACAAATGGTGTGTTACCAGACTCATATTCTAAGTCCTATCATATTCTAATTAGGGGTTGTACATACAAGTCGACCAGTCAGTTTGTCAACTTCACTGCAGTGCCATGCCGCTTTAAGCATCATGTCAACTGGTCACTGGTGACAATAACAACACGGATAGAAGACAGGTAAAGAGCCCGGTGGGTCATTGCAACAAATGACTTCACCAACCGCCCCACGGTGACAGAGAGAAGGAGGCTGTAAATCAACGATTGCTGGTGAAAGTTATCAGATCTTTAGCTGCAGTATTCCGAGAAGACTTAAGAGAAGTACCGCTTTTCTTTTTTAAATCAGACGAGACCATATCCCATCTTACAACATGCTATAGAGTACTATTAAATGTTATTAGGCTATACATATCTGCAGTGCACAGTATGCAGCTCATGAGCTGTCTGTTCTCAGCATGTATACAGGTCAAGAATATGGGTTTCATTATTGCAAAGCATTACTTTCTAATGTGTTTTTATAAGTGACGTCATAAGCGACTAGTTGAGTCGACTTGACTTTCATCACATAATAGTCAACTTTAAATAAAGTGAACACATGAAACCCCCAATTCTGATGGCGACTGGGTCTGGGAACGTGAAGTTACTACGATCCTGCATTATTCATAAACCTTCCAGAACACCCTTGATGGTTTTCATCTATTTTAAAACTGAATACAAAGACAAAAACAGAGGCAGAGCATTAGATTCATTGTGAGAATTGGTAGCAGTCACTTTTTTGAGTTTCCCTTGTATATTACAAACTTTTGGATTTACAGCAGGAAAAACTGAAGTCATTTTTATGTGCTGTTTGGCCGATAAGTAAAATTATTTGTGGGACGGATAACTCATTAAAACATCCACTGATATAATTCCTGATTTTGTTTCACTCCTGTGAATATGTGACCCCTCTGAAATAGCAAAGTGACAAAATTTCATCCAGGGTGTTGCAGTGTTTTTGCAGTTTGTTCTGATGCACCTGCATCCCTGGATTATCTTTTAATAAAACAGTTAATAACATCCCATTCCAATGTTTTCTACTACTAAAATGTCTCCAGACACAAATCACCTGAAATCGGTTTGCATTGGAATACTCCTATGTGAATGAATTTCTGCTTTCCATGCAATTTGACTGCCTGTTATTTATGCCAGAGGCGGAGAGATCCTCAGCCTCCTCTAAACGGCCTCTTGTCTCCAAATACTAATGCGGGCTTCTATATTTTGGCTCCTTTAGTTAAATATTGGTTGTTTAATTAATATAAATGCACAAGTAAACTTTGGTCGAAATGTTGAATGAAACTTTCAACAGTAAATCTACCAACCAGTCACGTTAAGTCAGTTAAATCGAGTCAAATCAAGTCAAGTCAGTTTTATTTGTGTAACCCTATTTCACTAAAAGCTACTTTGCCCCAAGTAATCTATACAATAATCTATATACTGTTCCCACCCTTCACCACCAGCAATGGCACGAGGAGATGAGGGATGCCAGAAGAGAAAGAACAATAATGAGAACACAAGGCAATGGCTACATATTTTATCTAATGAAGTTCCTGCATTGGAAAAAGGGGCTATCTGTCATCTGTGCCGGCTGACAGGTATGTATTCTGATAAATTACAATTCTACACACCAACACATAAACACCCACGGACCCGTTTCAAATCAGTGAGTGGACTATATTAATTTTTTTTTTCTCAAAGTTGTTAGTCAAAAGAAGAATAACAAGAAGAAATGCAGCTCAATGCCCTATATTTTATTCAATGAATAAAAAGATCTGGTGGTTTCAGAAAATTGGCTTCATCATGTGCTTTAATTCATTTTGGATCCATGTGTAGTCCTTGACAAGTGTCAGACTTATTTTCTATTGTTGGGTCTGGTGTGGCAGATGGCCTACTCTGGATTCTACTTAGGCCTATGTGTGGGTGGTAGCCAAGTGAAACTTACATGTCAGTTGTTTGTTAAACAATAATCACCTGCAATTAGAGGAAGTTATTTAAATTAAACTGGATGGTGTTCTGTTTTTGTCACAATTAGTGTATGTAATGACCCATAAACTCCATGCTCAATGTATGAGTAGGGCTCAGCACTGAGCCATGTGGGAAACTGGTACTGAGGGCTGAGGAGATGTGGAGGCTTCATCTAACCCTCTGTGGGTGATCCAACACAAAGTCCTTAGTCCAGAAAAAGATGGAGTGAGACAGTTCCAGGTCTGTACTTTTGGTCTCCAGTCTGTGGGGGAGGATGGTAGTGAAAACCAAGCTCACAAAGACACTGGGCCTCAAAGAGCTGCCTAGCGAAGCTCCCTTGCTGCTCTAGGTGGGTCAGAGAAGTGTGGAGAGTTGTTGCTACAGTGTCCTCTGTGGACATCAGTGGACCATTGTCAAGGACTTCAGACAGGATGGGATAACGGACTGTGATGGTGTTAGGGATTGATGTTTTTACCCCACAGAATAAGAGCAGCCTTTTTTAGAAGCATAAAGTACCCCAAAATGATGACCATAAAACAGCAGAACTCAGAGCTCTGTTTTTAATACAAAAAAAAAAAGGAAACTACAACCTGGCAGCGGTGATACTGGATGTTAATGATCTCAGGTTCCCAAACCCACAGACAAAAATTAAGTGACAGAATGCCTTAACACATGATCTTGAATACCTTTTGGACTAAACCATCTTTAAGATGCAAAGGTTGAAAATAAAAACAACATAACTAAGAAACTACAAATGTAAACAAAGAGTATTTAAACCCTTTTCAATACGATAACTTCAAAACAAATATTTTAATCTTAAATTAATGTTACTAGGCTTAACTTAAAAGAAAATGCAAAAGAAACCTCTAAATTCTAGATGGTGCAGTCTAGACAATGATTACAAATCAGATATCAATATTTGGAGGAAAATATATTAACTTAAGTAAATGTATTAATCAACTAAACAGGATCCATATTTAGTTAAGTAACACAAAGAAATATTCTAAATAAAAGTAAATATTCAAATAAATAAACGAAGAGCTTACCTGACAGGTGAGCAAGTGAATGCAGCTCCCTCACGCATGGGTGACTGATGGGTTGAAGATCTTGGTTAAGACCCTGACCAGCTGGTGCACACAGTCCTTCAGCACCTGTCCAGAGACACCATCAGATCCCACAGATTTCCTCAGGTTAATCTTCCTCAGTGTTCAGGTCACATTTTTAAGTAATCTGCTGTTACACAAGTCCTTACTTGTACTATCTATTTATTTATGAGATAATTAGGGAGGTTGGTGTATCTACGAACAGTCTTTGAAAACAACAGTGACCTCAACACATACTAAAAATATGAATAATTCATGACAAAAGTACTTAGGGGTCTGAAAGAGTGCAGTGCAAATAGCAGTTCTGTAAGCAGTGCACTGACTGATGGGATTCCCAGGTCCCTGCCAGCCACCTACGAAATATAACCACTAATGATTCTCACAGCATCATATTCGCATCACAGCATCAAACGTATCCCCTTCAGTTGCAATGTGTGTGTTTTAGCGATTAGAAAAAATACCAAAACATACTACAATTTCCCAAACTTACAAATTACTATTTGACAAGTAGTGAGATTGTTGTGAATTCTCTCATTATTTTCTGTTTTCTTGGGACTGGATTGAAAAGCACATTTAGTTCCCCCTGTTTCTGCAACCAATGGCACAACCTCTCTCCCTTATCTGATCTGCCCTCAAGCCACATTTGACCAAGAAATCAACAGGACCCCTGAGAAAACATGAATGATGGTACATGAAAGCAACCAGGATGATGCAACGCTTTTCATGAATGTCTTTGGATGGTGCTGTTTGAATATGAAATGTAAGAATTTTGATAACTTAAAGAAGACACTTCCCAAATGTGAAGTTGTTCTGGTCAGTGAAGTATAATGGCAGAAAATGGTAAATAAAAAAAGGGCTCAGGTTTAGGGGTTTTCTCCTCACATGTACAAGGTACAATATTTTAGGCCAACATTTGTGACTACTAGCAAGACATGATCAACAGTTGCACGGCAGATAATGTACTACTGCATCAGTTTTTCAATCAATTTCTGTGATTGCTAACCGGCCTAGAAGAAGCAGTGTTGGTTGCCGTTCAAATCTTCCCCAAACCGAACAGCAATTGAGAAGAAATGAAGTAGGAAACCCAACTGGACAGAGGAACGGTGTTGCTTCTGGCTGAACTAGTCAAAAAGTGTTTTGAGATGTAGATTTAGCCCCAAGTCATCACTGCTGCATTGTTGCATTTTTGCATTTTTCCTGTGAATAAATAGCTCAGTGTTGTGATGACTTTCATTTCCGGTGATATTGCGATTGTAACAAGCTTGATTGTCATTCAGTGTTTGGAGAATATCTCTCCTGCCTCTTCTTTCAGCCATTTTCTCCTCTGCTTAAGAAACTCCTAAGCCTCCTAAAAGTCCTCCTCCCTGCTCTTAACAGATCTCACCTTAGGAGCTCTCTTAAGAGCTAAGATTCTTTAGGAATAACTTTTATCTTTACTAGAATCTACTCCTAACTTTGAGGGGAAATTCTTAGAAAACATAATGATTCTAAGAATTTTCTTAGAACTTGGCCACTAGGAGCAACTCTTTGCGCTAAGAATCTTTAGGAATACGGCCCCAGGTCGGTACGGAGTAATGCCCTCTAGGGGTTTACCTGCTACCTAAAAGATTTTTGTCTTTCAAAACTGGAAAACCTTTCTTCAAATCTACCCCATCATCTGTGGTGTTCCTCAAGGTTACATTATAGAGCCCATATTACTTGTTTTATAAATCTATCTGCTCTATTTTCAGAAAATACAATATCTGGGGGAGTTGTGGAGTAGTGGTTAGAGGTGCAGCTTGGGACCGAAGGACAAAGTGAGATGTAGGATGGGTTGCTGGCAAACTGGGTTCTTGGAGAAACAGGGCAGAGTGGTCCCAAGCTTGAGACCGAAGGGTCCCAGGTTCGCCTCCTGCCGTGTCCATGGCTGTGGTGAGCAAGCATGTAACTCCCCAGGCGCGGTCCTTAGAGGCTGCTGCCCACTTCTCCAACTGTGCTTACTACTGTGTACAGTTGAACCACTAACCCAACGAATGGATGGGTCAGACAGCAGGAACTGCAATTTCCCCATTGCAGGACAATTAAAGGTTAAAATTATTATTATTATTATCATTATTAATTATCTCCTTCCACTGTCATGCAGTTGACACTCCGTTATAGCTCCCGTTAGAAGTCAATTACAGTAATGGCACATTCGGGTCCCCCATGATATACTGGATGACAATAAACTGTCTCAAATCCAGCATGACTGAATTGCACAGTGGTGCAAGATAAAGGTGAAATGAATGCAGCCATTTTTACAATTTTATGAATGCTCGATGGACCAGATTAAACAGCCAAATATGAGCTTTAAGGTAGACTAAAATGGTTTAGAAAAGAAATGGTAAAAAAAAGAAAAAGAGACTTAATAAACAAAAGAAGAAAATCATATAATTTGTTCTAATGTTGAGGACTATTACTAAACTGTATCCTGAGAACATCCACATTACTGGCCCTGTATTATAACCAACGAGCTGTTTGTAAATGCTTTCTAGTTATGTACACATTAGTGAAATGGTGCACATTTATACATGAAGAACACTGTGTTGTTTCTTCTCTGTTTTCTGGCTAGGCTGCTCTGACTCTGATTCTAATACATACAAGTATTACTTGAGGGAATGCCACCACCTAGTGTTCAGAGACACACAGCAATGACCAGGAAGGAAATAATGATATGTGGAGAATTTATCTAAAAATTCTTCACCATTTCCATGAGCTCATGTGAGCATAATGCTATTGTTGTTTCCTCAAAATGATCACAAACAAAACAGCAGGCTTACAAAATAAAAGTTCTGTCACCATCTGAAATGAACTAATTTGATGGTCAGACACCACTGAAGTTATTTACAGATAACTTCAGCAGCACCAAATAATAACATACATAACCCCACATCATGACCTTGCAAACTTACCCCACCTAAAACAGCTATGAAATACACTGCACACAGTCTATTAATCACGTAATTTAAAAATTTCAAATAACACATCACACAAAATAAGTAAAATCAAACAAAGTATTATCAAGCATCATCCTATTTCTGTCATCCCACTACCTCCTGTCCATAGGGTATAAAAGGGAGAGAAAAAATGGTCCCATGCACTGACGAGTGGCCCAACACGTAGAGGTCATTGTTTCCCATTTAACTGGGTACGACCCTGAGCTGTGCACTAGCTCTCCCCTTGTGTATGTCAGTGTATACAGTGAATCTTGTGCTAAAAAGCCTGTGTAAATATATATATATATATATATATACAAACTCCCCAGATTTCGAACATAGAATTTTCTATGATCTCTATGATACAGGCTTTATTTGATAAAAACAAACAGGCTATATACATACACACAGAGACACACACGCCACCCATGCAAATGCAATCCCCAGGATTTGCCAGCAGATGTCAGCATTTTTCTAATTTTGTACACTGTACACTATTTGTCACGCAGACCTACGACACCCCCCCCCCCTAGGAAACAACCCCTTCACAACCACAATGCTCCACACAGGAAAGCTCTTCAGGTCAGTTGTCCACCAACACCTGAAGGTCAGGGTACACTTTTGAGGATAACAATTTACACATTTTAGCCTTCTAGAGAAGACAGATGGTTTCAAAGAGGAGTAAAGGAAGCCGTAGGGAGCCTGGCCTGAGTGGTGTAGGACGCAGACTCTTAAAACTTCATTAAATTGGTAAAAGCAATTTATTTACAAGAAAACAGTGCCACCATGCTAGACGTGTTTATTTTGTACAAAAACAAAAATAATAAAAACAAATTCATCCAATTATTCATTAACAGTCTTGAAACATATGAGTTTCAGTTGGGCAATGGGCAGACGTTTCTAAAAAACTATATTCATTTAGAAATGACACATCCAACCAGTCCAACAGCTTTTGTTTCAGCTTTGTTTTATTATTCATTCATCTTTTGTAACCACTTGTCCTGTGAAAGGTCGCAGAGGGGCTGGAGCCTATCCCAACTGTCATCGGGCAAGAGGGCTAACACTGGAAGCCAGAGTACCCAGAGAGAACCCACACAGGCACAGGGAGAGGCAAACTCCACACAGAAAGGCCCCATAGATTCGAACCTGGAACCTTCTTGCTGTGAGGCATCAGTGCTAACCACCACACCACTGTGCCGCCCTCGTTTTATTATTGTTGTTGTTTTCCTTCTCTGAAATTTGTCACACTAGATTTCAGTGTCGTGTCATGACACGGTAGTTCTGATACGGTTTGTCTTTGATTTTTTTACATCCCACAAACCTGCTGTTTTAACAGGTGTATAAACTTTTTTATATCCACTGCAGGTAGATAACGAAACAATAAAGCTACAATAGAGGTATAAAGATTTCTGTCTGACATTCACAAATTGTACAGTAACAACTCCACGGTAATCACCCATACTTGTGCATTTTATTGCATTCGCAATTTTGTTAATATCCCACACTGTCCCACACTGTGCTCCACAGTGCTTCTCATGTGACCATGTGAAATATTACATTATTGAAGAATTATTGAATTATGCTCATATCAAGCATTACTGACGATTGTTTCATTTTTATATTTATATGAGAAAATCATTATATAATAATTTGATTAATTCTTTCTCAGGGCAGCACAGTGGTGTGGTGGTTAGCACTGATGCCTCACACCAAGAAGGGTCCATGTTCGAATCCATGGGCCGACTGAGCCTTTCTGTGTGGAGTTTGCATGTTC
Source organism: Chelon labrosus (assembly GCF_963514085.1). NCBI lineage: Eukaryota > Metazoa > Chordata > Actinopteri > Mugiliformes > Mugilidae > Chelon > Chelon labrosus. The sequence continues at coordinate 1,663,176 of NC_140342.1, read as the reverse complement.
TCCCTGTGTCTCCGTGGGTTCTCTCCGAGTACCTCAGCTTCCTCCCACTGTCCAAAGACATGCTGGTTAGGTTCATTGGTGATTCTAAATTGGCCGTAGGTGTTAGTGTGAATGGTTGTCTGTCTTTCTGTGTTAGCCCTGCGATAGACTGGAGACCTGTCCAGGGTGTACCCCGCCTGTCGCCCAATAACAGCTGGGATAGGCTCCGACCCTTAACAGGAACAAGTGGTTACAGAAGATGAATGAATGAATGCATTCTTTCTCAGGCCACAAGTTATATCGAAATTGATCTGACACAACAAATTTATATTTTTGCTGAATGTTTTTGGTTACTAATTCATGTCTATGTGTCAATGAGTAAATGAGAAAGTGTGCTTTTTACTGCTACAGTCAGTCAAGTGCTGTGATCAAAACCACTGTCAGGGGGAGGGAATTATGTTGATTATCTTGTTACAAGGTTAGCTGGGTGTGTGAAATGTGAAGCAGTAAGTTATCAGTTTTTGAATTTGATCAAACAGAAGCAGGTAACATGGCCAAGAATAATGACCTGAGTGACACTGACAAGGGCTAGGTGGCAAGATGACTTGCTCAGATCATCTCTAAAATGACATGTCAGAAGAAGTCTTCCTGTTATGCTGTGGTCTGCAAAAGTAGCTCAAGAAAGGTAAAGAAACGATAGTGTTATGTGAACACTAGGTTCACTGTTGCACATGAGAAAAAAAAGGTCAGATTGCACAGCAGAGCTCAAGCACCTTAGTGATGGCTATGATAAAAAGGTGTCCAAACACAAATTGCATCCTGGCTTGCAATGGATAGGGTTGCATAGCTGCAGAGCAGGCAGAGTACCCAGTCTTACCCCTGTTGCCCAATCAAATGTGTCTACAAAAAGGTAAGTGAGCTTTAGAATTGGACCATGCAGCTTTAGAGGAAGATGATCTGGTCTGATGAATCACAATCTCTTTTTGATCATGTCAGTAGTTGGGTGCATACAACACTCGTTTTACCCATAGGCCGTATGGTTTTACCTAGGGCATAGATGGCAGCAGGATGAATTATTGAACGACTGCAAGCTGACTGAAGCAGTATGATGCTTTGGGGGATGTTTGTCAAAAACCTGGCATTCATGTGTTAATTTGACAGTCTAATGCCCCTTAGTACACTGCAAAACAATGTGGATTGAGAAACATGACAAGAATTTAGGGTGTTGACCCGGCCTTCAGATCTCAATCCAATAGGGCAGATGTCTTTCAGATGTCCTGGAAACAGGGACGTGCACAGGGGGGTTGCTCAGGTTGCTCGGGCAACTGCCCATATGTCCTTCTCGACTCACGTTGCCCTTCTGAGGGGAAAAAAAAAATAAATAAATTGTACAATGGATGCAGAATTTCACGTAGGCCTAGATAAAAAAAAAAAAATAATCGCAAAGCCTCATTCACTTCCATTCGGACACCGAAAGTGAAAGTCAGTAGGGGCAAACTCTGTTTACGTGGCTGCAGCGCTGCACACGACCGGCAGCGGCCCCAGTAGGAGCACGTCGAGGTTGTCTATAGACAGTAAAAGATAGGGTTGTCGGGTGAGACGACTCAACGTTGTCGGAGAAGGTGAGTTTGTGATGTATAACAAACGAACGATCATCATCATCAAGTTTTATTAAATGAATTAAAATCTTCATAAATCCAGGCTGAGTTTGTCACGTTTAGCAGACATAGCTTGCAGACAAGCAGCCCGTTATCACACAGCCTAGGCTATTTTTTAGGCCTTAGGCAAACTAAGCTACATGTCTGCTGATAGTTAGTTTCTCACATTTCGTTTTAGCAAGAAGAATGAATGATGGAAGTAATGCATCACATTACCGTAAATTCCGGACTATAAGCCGCTACTTTTGTCACTTGCTTTGGACCCTGCGTCTTATACAACGGCGGACGGTCACCAGGGGCGCACTATCATGTCATGGACGATGACACGAGGATTAAGAACTGACTTTTCTGGTATAGTAGGCTGGTTATTTTGATACAGTAAACCGTGTTACTGCACCTTTACTGCTGTGTTGGCTGTTTTCGAAAAAGATGCTGGTTATTTAGTTGAGCAGCCGGGTTACTGCACTTTTGCTGCCGTGTTACAGGCAAGCACTTTTACAAACAAATTAAATTTAGCCATTTAACGTTATTGACTCGTCAAGCGTTGTAAGCTTTGTTTTTTGTTATACTGCACTACTACGGTACTATGACTGCAGGAAGTGCGCTAGGAGCGCACCGTTGTATTATTTGTGCACTGCACGAATGCTGTTTGTAATATCAAAGATGTGAAAGTTTGATCGATTGATTTTTTGTTTGATTGATCGAAAGATTTATTGTGTTTCTCAAAAGTAAATAAATGGGACGCTTTGCGTTTCCAAACAGTCATTTCTGTCCCGACAATCCCCTCCGTGGTAGAAGAAACCCTTACGGTAATTAAACATTAAAACACCAGCGGTTTATAGTCGGGTGCGGTTTATATTCGGGTGCGGCTTATAGTCCGGAAAATACGTTAATTATTATATTCTGAGTTTGCCACGTTTTGCCTAAATAATCAGACAGATAGCTTGCAGACAAGCAGCCCGTTATCACATATAGCCTAGGCTATTTTTTAGGCATTAGACAAACTAAGCTACATGTCTGCTGATAGTTAGTTTCTCACATTTCGTTTTAGCAAGAAGAATGAATGATGGAAGTAATGCATTGTATTGTAAGTTTTCATGTTTAGTATGTAAATTTGGAGAAACCTACAGTATCAGTGACTTGATAGGATATTGATAGGGATATTGATGTAGGGATTTTCATGACTCAAGTCATGTTTTTCTGTGTTATTATTAGCAGTAGTTAAGGTGATTGAGTGCTGTATTTCAGTGTTTTACTTCTTTGTGTATATATATTTTAATAAAGACCCTGTTATTTTCAGTTCTTCATATAGCCCGTGAGTTTTTTTTTTTTTTTTTTGGGGGGGGGTGCCCTTTTTTCAGGTCAGAGCAACTGCCCCTCAAAATTCCTGCGCACGTCCCTGCCTGGAAAGCTAACCTTACACTGTAAATGTAACCCAGATGGTGTGGATAAAATGCTGACTTTGCTTTCATTCGAATATCTTTCATTTTACTGTCACTAATTTTAGGCATGCTGACATTATTCCGTCTAAAAGTATTTCTTGATGGCCACCAGACGTAGTAATAGCAACAGTGTTGAGTTGATGAGTGATGATGAGAGGAGAGTTATCCTGGCTTTTCATGCTGTATCATCTTGATAACATAATCATCTACAGTCAACAAGCATGATTTATTCTTCAGATACATTACGTCCTGACCTTCAGTGGTGAGCAGGATGAGTTCAAACAAATCAGGTTAATTCACAGTCTTTTCATGGTACTGGTCAGCATGGTCTGAGCAATGAGAAGAAGACAGCTTTAGTCCACTTGTTAATAAGCAACCAGTTATATGAATTGCTAACGTCAATTGCTAACCAGATATGTTTTTGTTTTGGCACCCTGAATGAATAAGTTGTGTTTCACCAGGCTTTATTAGGTCAAGGTGATGGTCACATATAAATACCCATTATCAACACGGTTGACCTTGCCCATTTAAACCCATCTCCTATCTTTTACTCTTGTGGCCTTGTAAGCTGTAATCTCAGAAGAAATCAAGACATCAATAATAGGTCCTCTATCTGGGTATGACTACTGTAACAACTTTCAGATATGTCTGTTGCAACCGCACAACTAAATTCTGTCTCGCACGAGATGAGATCAATTATTATTACATGAATCGACTTTATTATATGAATCCAATAGTAATAAGGCACCTGAAGTGAAGAACAAACATTGATACAGTAGGGATTTAACACTGTTTTGAAGATGTTTACTGGGGCCCTATGCAAAAATATCCACAATAGGTCATGGACAACAGAGCTGGACACACTAGATCAGACTAGACCAGCCTTCTGTTAGCTTTTTATTATTACCATTAATCGTAATTACTCACTTGCTTTCTTTCTTTTTTCACTCACAGAATGATATTTTTTAAACTTTGAATTGGGCACCGGTGTCAGACTTAACTGCTTTAAAGAATCATGCACACAACATGTACTGAGAATGAGTGTGCAGAGTTATATAAGGTATATGACCGCTGGTCTCACAAGAGCATTGAAAACTTAGCCCACTGTCACTGCTGTAGTTTAAAGTTTGTCAGGCCTCAGGGGCTCCCTACAGGCCTGGGACCCCAAGCAGGGGTGCCTGTTGACAAGAGTGAATCAGTTTTGCACATTTGCATTGCAGCTGAGTTTTCTCTTCTTCTTTTCTAGCTCCATTTTCATCATGGCTTTTTCAAAAAAGGGGAAAAGACATAAAGCTGACTGTCCATGCTCTGTCACTAGTAGACTGGTAGATTTTTTTTCTTCTTTCTTATTTATTGATCTGGAATTCAGTAATAAACTAAATTGTCTGTTTGTGTTATTTTTGTCACACTATAGGAAACCCAGATTTTTCATAGAATATATACAGTATGCATTCATTCTTAGAGCAGGGTTCACGTTTTGTCAGAACATATGTAAAAGTTGAGGGTCACGTTTCTCTTTAAAATGACATTCCAGGGTTCAGTGATGTCTTGTCTGGCAAATCCAATTCCTCCTTCCTCATTCGGATGGCTGTGGTAGAGGAGGTTGTCAACGATGGGTTAGCTGTTCAATCTTGGGAACGTGCCACATGCCAAAGTGTCCTTGAGCAAGACACTGAACCCCCAGCATTTTGTTATGTTACTGTCCTATTTATTTTATTTTAGTTTAGTTTAGTTTATTTACTGTTCTATTTAGCACTGCATTGCTGCACATCTTGCAGGACTGAAATGTTCAACACATAGGACTGTGCACTCTATCGAAAGTAACACAGTATCATGATAAAGATAAGACACGGGATCACTGAAAGGTATACGAGTTTCAAGGTCAGCACTGTACTGTGTGTACTTGACGTCAAGCTAAGGATTTGTGTTTATGTAACATATATCTCAACTTTTGTATCACCATATCATGTCAGTTTCACATGTCAGATGGTGGTCTGACATGTGCTTTAAGGGAGGATTCAGTGTCACTACAGCTAGCCCTGACTATGAGCTCTATCAAAAAGGGAAGTTGTAGTCCCTAGTTTTAAAGTTTCAGTCACTGTAATAAAATGTTGTAATCAGTTGTGGCCAATTGCACAATAAATATTGAGGTGGACAAGCATAGAGATGAGCCTGAGTATTGTCTGTGGCCATGAGAACATTGCAGGTTCTTTCATGGGAGCAGTTTCTGTTCTGTATAATACTCAAAATACTAATTGCCCATTTCCTGTCAAAATGGTCAAATAGTTGACTTGCAACAACTTCTAACTTTAGAAATAAATGCATGGGAGTGGGTTTAGAGTTGGCTCTGCAAGAGAAACCTTTTTTAGTGGAGATGTTGATGATCTCGATGAAATAATTCTTAGGGCTTCAAAATAGATGAGTCTATATAGAAATGATGTCTTATAGACATTTCTAAAGCTTCTGTGCTTTATGATTCACCTTGGAACACCCTGTTACCACTTAGCATGGGTTGATCCCCATAAGGTGTTATGTGCCAAATACCTGAATGGTTTTGAGCAAACTTGGTGTTACATCTCATCTTGGTATACATTGTCATCCTCGCAGACATAGAATAAGTTCCACATTTTCCAGACTTTTTCCTGCACAGGAGACTAACACAAATGTATCCTCTGTCAACCAGGGAAAATTCTTCAAAAAGGGAGAATTATATGTTGATGAAAAAAACCCATTATGAATATATTTCACCAACACTGGAACTAATGTCTTTGCAATGTACTGTATTGCACAATTTAATATTTCTGTATAATTTCTCTGCTTTCTAAGAAAAACTAAGTCAACCCTCCACGCCTTCAAAGGATATATACTTAGCATCTTAATTAAGATGATAAGGTTATCAACTATTCTTTCATCATACAGGTTGTTTTACTACACGACTGGAGTTTATCAGGAGTTTCAAGGCCAGGCTGACTGAACTGTCAATTAATGGGAAGTTTTTGTTTGTCGTAGCTTAGTGATTATCGTTTAGTGTCTTTGCTCTCTTGACCTTATCTTCATCTCTCTCTCTCTCTCTCTCTCTTGGCCTTCAGCAATACCTGTTAAAGTTATACCAGCCTGCAGATTCCTGCCAACACAGAAGCAGATCAAACTTGGATAAGCAGTTTCCACACGTTTATCAGACGAACAGACTATTGCACATATTTGATATCAGTATCTGATTTTATAACCCAATAAAGTGTTTGGGGATGTGTAACTGTTAAGTTCTATTAACTGTAAGTCACCCTGAGTGATCATGCAGGAAAGCCTTTGACCGCCCAGTGTCGTGGGACATTGAACTCATCAAGTGTTCTTGGTTCATGTGACCCCATGAATGTGATTCTGATTGAGATTACTGCTGTTATTGATATATCAAACTAATGCAAAAAATGACAAACTTAGGTATCACAGTGTTGACGGGAGAGTGGAGTGCAGTGTTGACAATGATGTTTTGTCACTTTTTGACTTGAACTGCCAAACCCATCATAACCAAGGCAGTAACACAGTTGTTGTTGTGTCCTTGAGAGATTGTTATGCTTTCAAGAAAAGTTTCCACCATCGGGAATAACAAGGAAGAGAGCATTTGTTTCCATGTGGCCAAACGTTATTAAGAAGATAATATGTCATGCCATTCCCATGGAGGCAGAACAAAGCTGAAAATAAATCGTTGTTGCTATGCTAACATTACACCATGCTGCTATGTTGTAAACCACAGTCTCTTTGTGGCAAGATTCAACTTGCCTCGTTGTTGATTTTTTGTTTAATATTAATCATTTTTCTGACCTATAATATGCAAAATGTCTGTGTTGTAAACACTGACTTGTTAAAACATGCCAGTATTTTTAGTTGTAAATGAATTCCCATATTGACACATAATGGGCCATGGCAGTCTATGAAACTGGCTAACCTAGGCTATTCTGTCCTTAAAAAAAACATCCTTCTGTATAAAAGAATCATGTTCAGTCAGTAACAGTTCCACGGCAGACGTTTTCCGCAGCTGACTAAATAGGATTTGGAAAGAAAAACATTTTAACTTTTAATTGTATGTATATAAAGCCATGAATGCAACTTCTACAACTGGATTGTCATCAAGAGCCCATATATTCTTGTAGTATTTTTTTAGATGTGAACCAGGCAGCCTTTCAACTGTAAATGATGCGTGCAAAGCCATTTTTCAAGGTCCATACATAGTTGTTTTCTGCCAAGGGTGGTCTGACTGCTGTATGACTGTGTCTGATAAGAGAAGGACAATTAACTAATACAGCAGTTCCTCATCTCCGTTCACCTTCACCTTGACAAAGTCACTTAGCTACATTCATCCAGGATAATACACATCACTCTAGCTGTCTTTATAGTACTGCAGTTCAATTTTTAAACAGTGATGGGACTCTCCAGGCAAATATACTGATATACAGAAACAGATATACTGGTAACTGTTAGAATTCAACATTGAGCAAAATAAATCAATCAATAAACTGCACATTTGATATAGACTGGTATTCAGTCTTATTAGTAAATAATAAAGTTCATAGACCTTCACTGTCTGCTATGGCATGTGAGCTTATCAGGACCACTGGCAGATTATTGTGTAATGCCAGTCTTCTGTGTTACCAAATTTGGTCTTCTGTGTAACCAAAGTAAGTATTCCTGTGTTCTCTGGAAAACAGATTTTCTGGATTGAAAGCAGAGAGCTCCTATAATACTGATATCACAGAAAAAATCTCTTTTAAATTGCAAAATAATGACTGGTAGTGCGTAATGGACTACAACTCTCAACTCAACTCAACTGTATTTATACTTTAAAAACGACCACAGGCAAAACAAAATACTGTACATAGGCAAGAATAATAACATAAGACATAAGCAAACAAATAAAAACAATGAAACAATAAAAGCAATAAAAGTAATAAAACAATAAAAAAAACTCATGCTGGGTTGAAGGCCAAGGAATAAAAATGGGTTTTAAGACAAGTTTTAAAAATGGACAGTGAGGGGGCTTGTCTGATGTGCAGTGGTAGATCATTCCATAATTTGGGAGCAGCAACAGAAAAAGCTCTGTCCCCTCTGAGCTTCCGCTTAGACCTCGGTACCTCCAGGAGCACCTGATCAACTGACCTGAGACAAGTGTAAGGATGGAGAAGCTCGGAGAGATAAGGCGGGGCAAGACCATTTAAAGATTTAAAGGCAAATAAAAGAATCTTAAAATGAACTCTAAAATGCACAGGCAGCCAGTGGAGGGAGGCCAGAATAGGAGTTACGTGCTCCCTCTTTTGTGCTCCAGAAACGAACAGCGACGAACAACCGCATTCTGAACCAACTGGAGACGAGGGAGGACTGGCTGACCCCAAAATAAAGTGCGTCACAGTAATTGAGCTGAGAAAAAAGTTCAAGGCCATCCAGGTTTTAATGTCTTCAAGACACAACAGGAGTGGCTTGAGCGAGAAGGCATCCTTCTACTTCAGCAGCACTTTTATATCTGACTATTGTCAGCATAGTGAGGATAACGTTAAAAGAAATGATTAAACTAAGAAAAGATAAACACTTCCCATTTTATTGTAACACTTTGTTCTTCTTTAACCTCTTTGAGGTTGTTGTCTTCATGCATGACTCAGATTCAGCTCATGGGCACAGATGTTGCGACATTTTCTTTTAGAATTCTCTGGTATAATTCAGAATTCACTGGTCCATCAATGATGGCAAGCCATCCTGATCTAGACGCAGCAAAACAGGCCCAAACAAGGACATTAGCAACCCCATGTTTCACAGATGGATCTGATGCTGGAACGGACTGTTGATTAAGCAACCAAACATGACACTTCCCATTTAAACCAAATAATTCTATTTTGGTCTCATTTGTCCACAAAACATTTTCCCAGTAGTCTTCTGGTTTGTCAGAAATGCTCTTTTTGGAGAGCAGTGCCTTTGTCCTTGGCACTCCGCCATCACACCATGGTTGTTCAGTGTTCTCCTGATGGTGGATTCATGAACATTAACATTAGACAATGTGAGAGAGGCTTTAGCTGCTTTGAAGTTACCACGGGTTCCTTTCTCTCTGACTATTATGCATCTTGCATTTGGAGTGATCTTTTTTGGTTGATTGACTACTCCTGTGGAGGTTAACAGTCACCTTACATGAAGAACATGGTCTGACTGTGGATTTGTGGATTCTAAACTTTGTAATATTTTCCAACTTGATGATCAACAATTCCTATTTTTCAGAGCTCCTCAGAAAGCCCCCTTGTATTTAGACAGACATCCATTGATTGAAATTGCTGGTCACAGTTGCTTTGTTGCACATAAAAAACACTCTGATTCCTCACAGCAAGAAGGTTCCAGGTTTGCATCCATGGGCCGACTGGGGCCTTTCTGTGTGGAGAGAGAGAGATCAAAATTATGTAAACATGCAGCATATCACTACTAGACTTAGTTCATCTGCATTTATTTGCACCTATGCAGTGCTGCAGTGCTTACTCTGTGTCCACAGAGGGATGCAAACTTGTGCACTCCAAGCTGCTTCTCTAACCATTACTCCACAGTTCCCAAGAACAGGATGTTCTCGCATACAGCTCCTCCATGTACTGTCTAGATGTCTAGATAAGTTTAAGGTTGCAGTGCATGTGTGAACACATCTTGTGATAACATGCAAGCGGTGACATGTTATCTTTCTTAAGTGTACAGCTGATGTTATACTAGATTGTATTTGAACTACGTAATTATTGTGTCCCCTTGGTCAGGGGCGTAGCACCAAATTCTGGGCCCTGTACGCTCTTAATGTCAGTGGGCCCCTATCCATGCCAGTGCACGAAGCGTGCAAGGAAAAAAAATGGGGCATTTATTTATAAATAAACAAGCATAAATAGCATTTTAAGCTAAAATCAGATTATACTGATGACTGGTTATTTCGTTCACCACCTGAATTGATGCATTTGGCCTACTTGTGCTCAAACACCTATAAACATCAGGCTACCTCTGGTTTGTGTACTAACGTTTTAGAGACTTAGACTTAGACAGACTTTATTTGTCATTTAGATTTTCATCAAAATGAAATTTCGGTGCAATGGCTCAGAGTACAGCAGGAATTATTGACAGAAACGGTATATACAATTTACAGGAACGGTATATACAAAATAGAATATATATATATATATATATATATATATAAAACTTAAAAGTGGAGATAAATATTACTGCACATTTTAATTGCAGGGTAATAGGAGTGGGTGGGTGAGGAGGGGGGAACTATTTATAATGCATTAAGCAGTCTTATGGCATACGGGATGAAACTGTTTTTGAACCTGGCTGTTCTGCTCTGTAGGCTGTGAAACCTCCTTCCAGAGGCCAGCAGCGAGAACAGTCCATGTTGGGGGTGTGAGGGGTCTGAGGTGATGTTATGGGCCCTTCGTTTCTTTGCAATGTCCTGGATGGGAGGAAGTGAAGTCCCGATGATTTCCTCACCACCCTCTGTAGGGACTTCCAGTCAGAGGCATGACAAGCCCCCAGAGGTGTCAAAAGTATTCACATTCTGTACTTAAGTAAAAGTATGGATACTTGTGTACTGATTCAACTCCTTTACTCAAGTAAAAGTAAGAAAGTACAGGCTCTGAAATGTACTAAAGGAAAAAGGAAAAATGATTTTGCCATAAATGAAACAATTCATCCGTTGATAATTTTGCAAATGAAAAAGTTCTAGCAGAATAATCTAGACTGAATTGACCAGATGTCCTGCATGAACATCTGAATAATTTTTAATTTTAAATCAAAACGGTGTGTTTCCATAGCATTGCTAACGTTGTAAGCTAGCTTCCAAAAAATCCTCAAAAAGCTAATGATAGCAACAGAAACCACACCATACCTGAATTAGTTTTTTTTTCAGATTAGACCAGTAGTTCTCAAATAGTGGGGTCAGGTGCACTTTCAGTATTCCTGTCTTTATTGATGCTTGAACGATAAACAAGTCTCCAGTCACTAGGTGGCAGCAGAGCTCAAACTGATCAACATGCTGCCTGTTCAAAACAGTAGAAGAAGAACACAGGCAGCGCATCGTCGACTTTCCTTCTCTAGTCCGATGTTCTAGTCATGTCCGATCACGTCACGTCTTTTACGTCTTGTCATCCGTGGAGGTTAAAAAAGTAACGAGCCTGTTTTTCCAATGTAAGGAGTAGAAAGTACAGATATTTGTGTACAAATGTAGGGAGTAAAAGTAAAAAGTCGTCAGAAAAATAAATACTCAAGTACAGATACCTGAAAAATCTACATAAGTACAGTAACGAAGTATTTGTACTTCGTTACTTGCCGCCTCTGCAAGCCCCTGACCAGACAGAGATGCAGCTGGTCAATATGTTCTCTATAGTACCTCTGTAGAAGGTGGTGAGAATGGGAGGGGGTAGGTTTACTCTCCTCACCTGTGACATGGGATGATCCATGACACATTTTGATTTATAAACATTTATTCTTGAACAGGAGCCAACAACTGTACACAGAGAATAAAATCAAATAAACTATCTCATTTTTCAATAAAATTGTTCTTCAGCTTGCAGAAAAAGAAATAAAGCCTTGCTAAAGCCTTACACGAGACGTAAGGATGTAATTTACATCCCAGTAAATGCCCACTGCAGTTACACAACAAGTAAACTCGGTTCACCTTTTGGAAAGAAAGCAGTTAACAGTTGCTTCCCCTCATTCTGCCTTATTTATTTTTCTTTTTCTGATACCCCGATTTGTGTTTTTTGGACAGCATGATGGCAGCTAGCCTCCAGGTCATTCAACCTGGGCTCACTGACGTGCTTGTCGCCGGCCGCTGTCTATGAGCAGGCTAAACCATTTTGCGTCTGCAAGAGGGGGCCCCTAGAATGTGACACAAAGTTCATTCTCTCAGTTGATGTTATCAGTATATTTGAAATACATTATGACACCAATTAATTGGAGGGCCCAATTCATTCCAAAAAAATAAAATAAAAATCAGGATTTTCATGGGCCCTCTCCCTACTCGGGCCCTGGGTAGTCAGGTCCCCTTTTCCCCCCACTACCACGCCCATGCCCTTGGTGAAAATAAAGGAAAGTGTGGGTGGGCACACAACAACCAAAGAGAAATAGTGCTGATGGGGAAGGAATAATTGTGTTTTTGTCTATACTGTAAACTAAAATATGGAAGGGTTAGGACCTTGTGGTTGTGCCAAACAATTTAAAAACAGTTATAAAACTACCCTTGACTAATAATTACCTCTTGTAGTGAAAAACACAAATAAAACGCCTGTTCCGTTCAGAAAAATATGTAAAAAAATTAAAATGGAGAGAATACACCAACTAAAAGTATTGTGCATCTAGACAAAAGTCAACTACCATATGTGTGAAAGATGCAGACATACAAGAGATCAGCCTCAATTAAACCAACAACGTTCTTTCCTGACTGTTTGGTTAGTGAAGCTCCAGCCAAAATGTGGCTGTGGTTATTTCCTTGTCTCCATGTGGCACCGGGTCTGAACTAAGCAGGAATGCTTGGTTTGGGTGAGTGTGACTTTGGGTCAGAACTGTGTTGGGGTGCTCTGAAGAAGAAGGGGTGGACTTACCTGTGTTGCAACACTTTAAAGTGTGCTGAGCTCTCAGGGCCATCGTAGCAGTGGTCTGAAAGTCCATCCATCCATCCATCCATCCATCCATATGCAAAGAACTTCGGAATTAGCATGAGGAATTGTGCAATGAGTAAATAAACATCTACAGGAGATTTAATGAAATCAAAGACATATGTATTGACATTATTTTTTAATTCTGTTTTATAAATGCATCTGTCTCTAGTGCTCCGTTCACCAGAGCATGACAGGATCATGAAGAAAATCCGCCCAGGATCGTATGGGAGTCAGACCTGAATCCCCACACATGCTTTGTGAACATCCTAGATACACGAAACCACACAAAGCTTTAAATGAAAAAAATATTTTTTTACAACCAACATTTTCATGCATGATAGAGAAGGTCTTCTGTTGCTCTAACTGGGTATGAGAGACGGCCTTGTCTGTTCAGGTTAACACAGGGGTGTCCAAACGTTTTTCATTGTTACTTGCAGTACAGTGTTGTACTCAGTGGGAACAGTGATGCTTTGGACTGAAGGATGGTTGGAGAGCAGGACTAAGTTTGGTGGTGGAGATGTGAAAAACATTACCGGATGGCTGTTGGTCATTTGGGTTGTTAATCTGTTTTCCTGTAATACAAAGTAAGTTATCATCAACTTCCCAGTAAAAAATGAATAGCTGTGCAGTGTCTGTTGAATCAGTGGTCTTCAATTCTCAGCACAACTGTGTTTCTAGACATGCTGACACTGTTGTTTTTTATTCCAGGAACATTCATCCTGTGACTGTAGTGAGTCTTATGATGTAACCATCAGAGAGATTTTCAATGTTGTGCAATGAATGTAGTAGGTCTGACATTTGGTTTCGTATATTACTAACCCTCTTTCATCAAACAGACACACTTCTCATTTTCTGTGAAGAAGTATTCTAGTCGGAAATTTTCTTCACTCATTTGTCTTGCGCTTCTTTTGTTCTGCCATTTTTTTGTTATTTAAATTTTTATTCAGTTTTGTTGTATGTCAAACATCATACAGAAGACATCAAACTTCAGCACAAACAAATCAACCATATTAAACAAAAATACACATAATAAAAACAAAATATGCATATACATATTTACATACACACAAACCCCAGCCCTTAAACAGGGCAGCACATCACCCAACGCTAATACACACACACACAAGTCGTCCTCCCCTAGCATGCTATAAGCACCTATTCCCATCTTGTATGATTCAGAAAATGGCCCCAGACCTGGTCACATTTCCCTTTGTTATCATTCAACCTTGCTATCATCAATTCATAGGAGGCATTAGCCGTCATCAGCTTAAGCCAGTCAGTAAATTCTGGTCAAATTAATATAATAATACCTATGAATAATTTTATAATGTGTGAATTTACCTCGGATGTCTCTGATGAACCACCTTATGTTTGTTATTGTGTTTTAGATCTCTTTGCCAAATTAGTCTTAAATTATTATATTTTCCACATTGGGCATCCACAACCATATTATAGAGGGCTGAGGCAGAGTGAGCAGAACTAGGAAACTCAAAAAAGAGTCTGATCATATTTTCCCCTTCACCTGGTTTAATGCCCGAGGTTCTACCACTACTTCTTAACTGGAGGTACTGCCAAAAGTCCCCTTTCTCTACCTGGCTGAAATGTGCACTGATTTCTTAAAATGACAGAAACACCCGCTCTTTATACAGGTCTCCAATCTTGTTCAGGTTCCTCTCTAGCCAGGACTTCCACAGAAAACGTTTCCTGTCTTACCTTATAGATGGATTATTCCAGATAGAGACATAATCTTATCTGTACTGGGATGTCCTGAGCATCTTGTGTAATTGTTCTGTCATTTTTTGAACACCTGATTCAAAAGTTTTCTTTGATTAATCTTGTTTTGTGGAGAAGCTGCAGCGTTTAAAACGCTAGCGCCACCTACGGTTAAAACTAGATAGTACAGTACAGTAAAGTGGAAGATCCACGTGAGGGACATATTCAGTTATATCTTTAGAATTTGCTGAGGCCAATTAAAATGGACCACGGGCCACAGTTGGCTGTAGTTTGGCCATCCCTGGGTTAACCATTAATCATTCAACAGAATTTGACAACTGAAATTGTTCTTTACTGAGCCAACTTGCAAAATATGTGGTAGCACCAACACCTTCCATCGTCTTAAAGAACATTTTAAAACCCAGGCCTTTGACAAATGTGTAGCTTGGGTTTGAAAGCACACATAAAACTGTTATTAGTCTTTCATGCAACATACTGCAACACTGTTCACTTTCTGTCGATCAGATGCAGTGACTCAGACCTCTGCTGGCTCCCTTTCAGTTATCTCGAGAGGCAGTTAAATTCCCATGGGATGATTCAAACAGGCTTCGAACAGAGATATGCATTATGAAGATAGTTTTCATTAGGACTGTTTCTCCACTTGTGTCTGTGACATTTTAGTTTGGAACAGTAAAGCGAAACGTTCATAAAAGCATAACCTGTTAGCTCTAGCTATAACACCATAAGCATGAGCTGAAAACCCTGCTAAGGCTAAAGCAACACTACCAGCTCTGTTCGGCAGTACTTAACATTACTTTGCACTGCACAGCCTGAGAAAGCTGTCAGGCTGTACTTTGGCATACAGTAAAGTTGCACAAAATGACCCAATGGCGATGCTAGAAATTAGTCAGGGGTCCATAACATTTTAAAGAATGAGTTTTTAACTTGACATGAAGTGTACCACTATGACTGAGGTTTAGGCTGATCCCACTGACCTTTTGCTAAATGGGGAAATTATTGAATTCAGCTATTCAGCCATCAAATTCTAGACATAACACACAACAAGTTTCAACCTTCCTCAAATGGCAAAAATTGTTATTGGAGGGTTGTAAGATTGTAGAGATTACATTATTTAACAACATCCACACTAGAAATACATGAAACATAACCAATTTTCATTCATTCATTCATTCATTCATTCATCTTCTGTACCCGCTTATTCCTGTTAAGGGTCGCGGGGGTCTGCTGGAGCCTGTCCCAGCTGTCATCAGGTGAGAGGCGGGGGTACGCCCTGGACAGGTCGCCAGTCCATCGCAGGGCTAACACAGAGAGACAGACAACCATTCACACTCACACTCACACCTACGGCCAATTTAGAATCACCAGTTACTCGAATGAGCATGTCTTTGGATGGTGGGAGGAAGCTGGAGTACCTGGAGAGAACCCACGCAGACACAGGGAGAACATGCAAACTCCACACAGAAAGGCCCAGAATTACAACATAAACTGAATGAGTAGACTTGCTGAAACACAATTACAGCAGTTACTCAATACAATCCATCAGGTTTGTTTTTTTTGTGTGTTTTTTTTTTTTTTCTAATGCTGCGCCTGCATTGCTGTTTCCTGTGTTACACATGGCACACAATGAGCAGGGGTATGTTACTAGGGAACTGAACCACTGAATGTTAAAACAAAATTTCCAACAAAGTCTTGCCAAAAGAATTCAGACTCTGAAAAACAATATTGATAGGTTGACTGACTGTCAACCAGAGCTGGATCAAGTTGTTGTGTATCTACTGTCACCTCCTGGCAGATATAAAATGCTGCCTCTGTGGTTTTACACAGTAGTTATAATAGTTGTAAACCATTTACTCCAGGGTAATTCACAGTAACAAAATACCCCAAGGTCGGTACCAATCATAACTTTGCTGTCAGGAAAATGCTTGTGCTGCCACTGTTACATTATCAAATATGTATGGTGAATAAAAACACAAAATACATTGTGTGTACTTGCCTACATTTCAGTGTGTTTGTGTTATACCGAAAGGCTACAGTCAACAAGCAAGTAAAAAAAACCACACACATCTTCACTACAGTGGTCCTAGCCATAGTGGTCCTGTCCTAGCCATAGTGGTCCTGTCCTAGCCATAGTGGTCCTAGCCAGGTGGCCAGACAGACATTTCGATTTTGAACTTGTCAGACTAGCCAGTATGCTAAAAACAGAAATGACTTGTGCTAACAGCATACTGAGTCTGTCAACTCACAAACATCACACAATATGCCCGGTGCAGTGGTAAATATGATTGGCACAGCATCCGTATCCATTCCATCCATCCATCCGTACACTTTTTTTTTCAACTTTTTTGTCTTATTGATCCAAATTCTAATTACTTATTTTACCACTGAGCAAATTAAATAGTTACCCCAATTTTGACATCGCCTGTCGTGCTACACTCAGCAGGGCTTGGCCACCCACTCTTTGACCAAGTTATAGTGACCTGTTTGTTAAACGTAATGCAATGGCTCATTAGTACAATCCAAATCCTAACCCTCTTTTATTTCATCATACCTCCTTTCAGTACAAAGTCAGTCAGTCAAGTCAAACAACCATGACAGTGAGACAGTTATGGCACTGTTGCACTGCCAATGAGTCACATACATAGCCCTACCCACGGGAAGATCATTTTGCAGAAAAAAAAAAAAAAACTAAATCTTTTGCACGGATGTTAATATACGACTTTCTTTTTGTTTTGGAGTCCATTTTGAGGACATGAACTCAGAAAACTCCCTGACTAGCGATTCTCTCCTGCCGATACCTCAATCAGGGATCAGGGATCTTGCAAACAAATAGTTATTAGCACTGTTTCTACATGTGCTTTAAGTTGTTTGATATCCTGTGTTGTCTTTCTAGCTGAACCGGCACAATGCCAAGTCTCAACGGGTTACACATGCCATACAATAATAATGTCCATTCATGCTCACATGCAAAACACTGCAATACACACACACGCACACACAGGAGCACAGGAGAGACCTTGAATCTATTTACCAACCCAGGCGCACTATCAGAAAATAGGCTTTCAGGTAACACTGGCCATGGACTCTGGTCAAGGCCATTACACACAGACAGACACATCACACGCATACACAGTATGTGTGGAATCCTATTTTCTAGAGATATGCCATTAAGATAAGATCCTAAATGAAAGTAAAACACTTATTGTTTGAATAAAATATTAATATGAAATATAACTACTGCAGGTACTGTTATAATGCTCATCATGTTGCACAATGCATAATGTCAAATAGAGTGCACTTACAATTTGTATGTGACCCAGCTCAGTCACGTGACGTAATCATCATTCCACAGAATCCGCCTCTGGGCCCACCCTAAAAACAAAGCAGGTATAAAAACCTGCTGCATGCAGTATGTGATCACACAACTGACACTGCACACTGACACACACAGATAGTGTGCTCACACATTTTGCAGTGACAGGCAACAGCACTTTGAATTTGTTGTTTCTCTGTTGGAAAAGTCCAGGAACGTAATGCAGCAACTTTGATACACATTCTTCTCTCTGGGACTGGTGATTTTCAGTAAAACAGGTTTTTGTCAGTGTGGAGCACCGCTGACTGTCAGTGAGCCTTCTGTTGTGTTGGATCTTCATCTCATCATCCTTGACATCATCACCATGATTATAAGCATCGCTCTGATCTGGGCCGTATTAGTGGGATTTTGCTGCCTCCTGTGGCTTGCTTTGGGGATAAGACACAGGTAAGACTAGAGTAAGGCTTGTGTACTCTATATGTACTTCTAAACATTATTTGAAATATTGTGATTTAAGCTTCATTTTGACTGCACACAAATCACCATTGCCAACTTTTTCAGGTATCCAACAATGCTGTGGATAGTTACTTAAGTGTGGCCACCTATGCATAGTAACCAGTAATAGTGATATACTGTCAGAATGCATGTCTGTAAAGGTAATATGTCATGAACATGACAGCTTTAATTTGATAGGGTGACTGTCACCAGTTTGGTGTTCGCCAAAGTGCTGTTGTCCATCACCGATTATGTGCTTCTTTTTGTTTATGATGATAATTTGTAGTAGACTGACGGGTCTATAAATAGATATGTCAGAAATAATTGTCTCGTTTACAAAAAGGGACTGCAACTGAAGCTGTTATGTAACTACAACAACTGTGGAAAATGATTTGTAAGGTTTTGGAAATGGTTGTTGGGAGGACCTCAGTGAATTACCAATGAATGAGGCATTAGTGGAAAAGGGAGCATTTAGTGGTTGATTTTTTTCCCCTGTTTCTTTTTTTCTACCTGTGAAAGGAACGACATGTGAACAGCACACTTGACTGGCCTCTGGTAAAGACAGGGAGTGACTGCTCAGACACCTATTGTATATATGCATAGGTTAGCAGTAACAAAATTTTAAATGTCAGCCATCACTCTTAAAGAACCTGTCTCCAGACACCAATAAAGAGGTCTTGAGTCCCTGAAGGCCTCACCCAGAGGAAAATTATGATTTTTCAAAAGTTAATTAGAAATTAGAAAGCAGAGACAAAAATAAATGGACAGGAAAAAGAATCAATTACACAATCGGTATCCTACAGTAGATCCTGCAGTAGTTCATGGCCTTGACCATGAACCACAGAGTTTGTGAATGGCCTCTTGTCCTTATCGATAAACATAAGACCACTGGGCGGGACTTGGAACTCCAGCATTACTTTTTTTAGATTACCTGGTAAATCCAAAGGCTATTTTGGGGGTTAAACAATTCTCCTATGTTTTAGGGAACTGAATTGTGTGGAATCTTTACTGTCTTCGATAAAAGCTGTTTTTTGGATTTCAGGTAATATTGGTATTTTGGAGGTGCTTGATTCCTGAGTTGGCTAAAGGTTGAATAACAGTTGCTGATTATTATTCAGTGGCTCAGTTAGAAAGTGAGCTTCAACAATCAACTGAGTAACAAATGAATGTACAAAACAGTTTCTCATATCGGTATGTATGTTTTTCTTGCCAATGCCCATAGGCAGCCTCGTGAGCCTGCAGTGGAAAACGGTTTCATCCCCTACTTGGGTTGTGCTCTGCAGTTTGGGGCCAACCCCCTCCAATTCCTCCGCAGCCGCCAGAAGAAGTATGGCCACATTTTCACCTGCAAGATTGCTGGCCAGTACATCCACTTCCTCTGTGACCCCTTCTCCTACCATTCAGTCATCAGACAGGGGAGACATCTAGATTGGAGGAAGTTTCATTTTGCTACATCTGTCAAGGTACATTTACCTAATTTTTGCCTAATTTTTTAATGCTTTCAGTATGTCCTTAATCCTAAAACCCTTCTTTCTTCCCTCACCAGGCATTTGGCCACGACAGCTTCGACCCTCGCCATGGCCACACCACAGAGAACCTCCACCAAACCTTTCTGAAGACCCTGCAGGGTGAAGCTCTGCCCTCTCTGATAGAGACAATGGTGGGCCACCTTCAGGATGTCATGCTGAAATCTGACACACTCAGGCCAAGCAAAGATCACTGGGAGGTGGATGGCATCTTTGCTTTCTGCTACAAGGTCAGCAACTGGACTGTATATGGAAAGTATTAGAGTAAATGGAAAAGGCAGTTCATTATAGTAAAGTAAGATTTCATGGCTGCTGAAGTACCAACACAGTATGACTACAGTCCCTACCGAGTTTGGAAATGGTTTGCTCTTCCAGAGCCTCTATGCTCTACATTTGAGCTCAAGTCCTAACAATAATCTATTTGTCTTTCAGGTGATGTTTGAGTCTGGCTACCTGACTCTGTTTGGTAAAGAGCTTGGTGAAGATAAGTGTAAGGCCCGGGAGGCAGCTCAGAAAGCCCTGGTGCTCAATGCTTTGGAGAACTTCAAAGAATTTGACAAGATCTTCCCGGCACTTGTGGCTGGCCTGCCCATCCATGTTTTCAAAAGTGCCTACAGTGCCAGAGAGGTTAGTGGTCTTTTTTACTGACTACTTAGTATTCTTTGGTGCTTCTATTTTAGCTATATAATATTCATGTGAAACTGAATGTCTTTTTTTGATTATTGTTTTAATGTCTAGAATCTAGCAAAGACCATGCATGCTGAGAAGTTGTCCAAGAGGGAGAACATGTCTGATTTGATCTCTATGAGGATGATACTGAATGATTCCTTATCTACCTTCAATGACGTGAGCAAAGCCAGGACCCACGTTGCTTTGCTTTGGGCTTCACAGGCAAACACCTTGCCTGCTACTTTCTGGAGTCTTTTTTATATGATCAGGTATGCTGATAGTTCATCTGATCTTGAGTGTTTGGGTTCTCAGGGGAAAAAACAAACAAACAAAAAAAAAAAACAAAGCCACCCACATAGGATGGCTCAACTCACTGGGCCATAATAGTCAAGAGTTCTGTTCTGGTTTGTTTCTGTACTTATTCTTAATCATTCATGGCCCCATTTAAAATTCTAGAGGAAGGATTATAAATCAGACTTTCAGTATGGCTTTGATTGAGGGAACTAGGTGCCAGATTTGGATGGTCAGTCATACAAAACAGATGGAACCACAGCTCTGAGCTACACAGATTAACTCACTGCAAAGGCAATTTTTACGTTGTGTTTGTATTGACTAAATAAGTTGAAAATATGGGGATACAGGGGTAAGTGATGCAGTAACAGAAAAGAAGACAAATCAGACTACTTGTATTTTCAAAGGGTGGCCAGAAAGGCAGCTTTGTGCCATAAGGCCACTAATTCAAATTCCCTCTGTATCCATGACTGGGGTGGCTTGTGCGAGTGCCTAATCTGATATCAGTAAACAAAATAACAAGATCGTGTGTCTGTCTGTTTACAGGAGTCCAGATGCAATGAAAGCAGCTCAGCAAGAAGTGCAGAAAGTTCTGGCAGTTGCAGGTTTGACAGTTTCCCCCAGTGACCCCACCCTGAACCTGACCAGGGACCAGCTGGACAACATGCCTGTTTTGGGTAAGACTGCCAATCAATTTCTGGAAAATGAAGTTTCGTGTACAACAACTACTATTGTTCTGTGTCCAAAACTTGGCCAAGTTTGGCCAAATGCAGTGAAGGAATGTTATGAAACTAAGAGTTTTGTCCGTCTACTTTCCCTCTATAGACAGCATCATAAAAGAAGCCATGCGTCTTTCCAGTGCTTCCATGAATGTCCGCGTTGCCAAGGAAGACTTCCTGCTTCACCTTGACAACCAAGAATCTTACCGCATCAGGAAAGATGATGTCATAGCCCTGTATCCGCCCATGCTGCACTATGATCCAGAAATCTATGAAGATCCCTATGTAAGATGCCACTGCATTCATTAATTAATAACTGAGAAAATAACCTCCACCAGGAAATAATTAGTTTTGCCCTTTCTCTCTCTCTCCCTCTCTCTCTGTCTTTTTCATCTTACAGGAGTATAAGTTTGACCGTTTCCTTGATGAGAATGGACAGGAGAAAACCACTTTTTATCGCAACGGTCGGCGACTGCGTTACTTTTACATGCCCTTTGGCTCTGGGGTCACCAAATGCCCTGGCAGATTTTTCGCTGTGTATGAGATCAAGCAATTTCTGGCTCTGATGTTGTCTTACTTTGACATGGAACTATTAGATCCTGCTATCAAAGTTCCCCCTCTCGACCAGTCCCGTGCTGGTCTAGGAATCCTCCAGCCTACCTATGATGTGGACTTCAGGTATAAGCTGAAATCAAGCTACTAGACTCTGTCTTTGCGAGGCAGTGACTAGAGTACATATTGTACATAGTGTATGTTTGACAGTGCTATTGAAGCTGACTCAGTGTATATGTAAATAGATTGAATTATATGTGTATATATGTAGTTTATATAGTTTGTCATAATTTGTTGCTGAAGAACTTTTTTTTTTTAATTAGGGGTTGGCTCTTTACCAATAACTAATAACAATGATGGTAGATATTAATGTGTATTTACTTTCCACATGTTGAGAAAAGCTCTTTTACCTATACCCTTGACAATCAAACCAAAGTGCAACCCATGTGACTTGTGCGCGTGCACATGCTGTACAAACAGATAATAAATCAATACATTTGGACACATTGCACATTGTCGGCTGTTTTCTGATGTCTCTGCTTGTGGAACTCAGTGCCAATACACGCTAAAATCCATCCTTTCCAAGAACTTGTGCAAACACTGCTCAATTATTTATTTATTTCATTTTTCCAAAAGAAAAAAAGTGACTTGCATTTTTAACATGTTTCTGGTGTCTATGCATGCAAGGATTCATACTTAGAAGAGACAAAAATATAACCTGCAATAAAAGAAGTGGTTTGCATTATTAACAAACTTGAGTGATAAGATAATGAGTTAATCTGAGCTTGAAACAGCACCAGTTATACACTATTTTGCACCATTATTCAAGATAATCTGCAGATGGATTATTCAACATCTTGGCGTTCTGGTCATACCATCTGTGGTAGGACTCCTTCTTGTGTGTGAAGACAGTTCATGTCTGAATGTTTGGGCTCACTGTCGATGTGTCAAAAGCAGGTGGAAGGATTTGAGCCAGAGCATCTCCAAGACTTGAGCTCTTCTGTGGTGTTCCCGGCCTGTTCTAGGTCTTAAAACTGGTCCAAGGAAATAAAAATGGTGAAATGGCAACAACATGGGCAGCCAAGACTCACTGATGCCCCCTTGAGGTCTGATCCAACAGACAAGCTTCTGTAGCTCATACTGCTGACAGGGTTAATGTTGGTTCTGATAGGAAGGGACGTACAGTGCCTCACAGTTTGTTTTGTATGAAACTGTGTTGCTTCTGACCAGTCAGGATGCCCATGCTGATCCTTGTCCACTCCAAAAAGCACCCACAGTAGCCACTTAAATGGGGCAAATCAGTGGAGGTAGTGTTCTATGCATTGTAGCAGACCAAATGAATTCAGTTCAATTCAATTTTATAACATCAACAACAATACAAACTGTCTCACAAGAGGCTTTACAGAACCCGGCCTAAAATCCCCAGAGCAAGCATTAAGACATCAGTGGCAAAATAAAACAAAGAAAAATCCCTTTTAAGAACCCAGCTCATATGAGGGGACCCATCTGATGAAGGCTGGCCTGATAAAGACAGAAAAAGAGACAGACAATGAGGAGAAGAAAGCAGCAGGAACAAGCTAAACATACATCTGTCATACAAACGTAGCTCTCCCTTGTGCCTCCAAAACAGTTGTGACTCACCAGAGAATAGACATGGGCCTTCTGAGGGTGTCCTGTGGTGTCTGGCAACAGAATGTTGTTAGTGGGGGCCTTTGAGGGGAGGGGCCTCTGTGGATCGGCCCACAGATCCTTGATCAGTTTGGGATCTAGTGAATTTGGAGGCCAAGTGTTATATATACTTGTATATGTTATACAAGTATATATAATATACATACATCTGACTAATGTGTGTGTACATGCAGAATCTAATCATAATACAAGTACAAGATATAGCTACATGAGAAATTGAAAATATAAACAAAGGCATAGTGGCATAAAACAGACAATAGTAGTCATATCACAAGTGACTTAGCTAGTATAATGATATTTGAAAAAATGACCATGAACACTCTTTCATGGAAAGGGTATTCCCTGAGGGCAGGGGCATCTTTCGATGAGATAAATCACCCTGCCACAAAGCAAAAATGGCACCTGAAAAAATAAAAAACATTGTGCTGTCTCCTTTCTTGTAGAAGGCCTCAGTGTTGTCTGGTCTGTCCAGTCCGTTGTTGAGTTGCACCCCTAATGTAGGTGCTCACCATGCCCATTATCTTTCAACTGGTGATGTGCTGACAGTCTTGTGTGACACATTCTCAAGTTGAAACAGATGAAAGGAGTGTAGCGAGTGAAAAAAAAGTCCAGTTCCAGTTCAGCATGTTTTCTGCTGATGTTGCCTTAGAGACTTTAGATCAGCCAGCTGGGACAACAATCGTGACTGAGCTTAGGAGAAACTACACTCACCGGCCACTTTATTAGGTACACCTTGCTAGTACCGGGTTGGACCCCCTTTTGCCTTCAGAACTGCTTTAATCCTTCGTGGCATAGATTCAACAAGGTACTGGAAACATTCCTCAGAGAGTTTGGTCCATATTGACATGATAGCATCACGCAGTTGCTGCAGATTTGTCGGCTGCACATCCATGATGCGAATCTCCCGTTCCACCACATCCCAAAGGTGCTCTATTGGATTGAGATCTGGTGACTGTGGAGGCCATTTGAGTACAGTGAACTCATTGTCATGTTCAAGAAACCAGTCTGAGATGATTCGCGCTTTATGACATGGCGCGTTATCCTGCTGGAAGTAGCCATCAGAAGTTGGGTACACTGTGGTCATAAAGGGATGGACATGGTCAGCAACAATACTCAGGTAGGCTGTGGCGTTGACACGATGCTCAATTGGTACTAATGGGCCCAAAGTGTGCCAAGAAAATATCCCCCACACCATTACACCACCACCACCAGCCTGAACCGTTGATACAAGGCAGGATGGATCCATGCTTTCATGTTGTTGACGCCAAATTCTGACCCTACCATCCGAATGTCGCAGCAGAAATCGAGACTCATCAGACCAGGCAACGTTTTTCCAATCTTCTATTGTCCAATTTTGGTGAGCCTGTGCGAATTGTAGCCTCAGTTTCCTGTTCTTAGCTGACAGGAGTGGCACCCGGTGTGGTCTTCTGCTGCTGTAGCCCATCCGCCTCAAGGTTCGACGTGTTGTGCGTTCAGAGATGCTCTTCTGCATACCTCGGTTGTAACGAGTGGTTATTTGAGTTACTGTTGCCTTTCTATCAGCTCGAACCAGTCTGGCCATTCTCCTCTGACCTCTGGCATCAACAAGAAATTTGCGCCCACAGAACTGCCGCTCACTGGATATTTTCTCTTTTTCGGACCATTCTCTGTAAACCCTGGAGATGGTTGTGCGTGAAAATCCCAGTAGATCAGCAGTTTCTGAAATACTCAGACCAGCCCGTCTGGCACCAACAACCATGCCACGTTCAAAGTAACTTAAATCACCTCTATTTCCCATTCTGATGCTCGGTTTGAACTGCAGCAGATCGTCTTGACCATGTCTACATGCCTAAATGCATTGAGTTGCTGCCATGTGATTGGCTGATTAGAAATTTAAGTTAACGAGCAGTTGGACAGGTGTACCTAATAAAGTGGCCGGTGAGTGTACGTTGTCATGCTCATAAAATAGGAAAATAAAGTTGGACAATCGCTCTCTTTCACCACACAAACGTGTGATGTTTATATTCACGGGACTAGGAAGTGACTGACAACATGACACAACTACAAAAACTAAATGTAAAATAAGTTAATGTAGCAACATTTAGCCAGTATTAGGTCATTCCAGCTGAACTGGGTCAGTTAAAGTAACCTTTAATTACCCCATTAGCTTGTGGTAACCTCTGCAGCCCAGACACACATGATTCCTCAGTTTACTGGAAGGAAGCAGAGTAATGCACCTAACTGAGTAACATAAGGGTGATATGTGTTGCTGATAACAAGCCAACACTTCTCAAGTCTATGCAGACAGTAGAGAAATGTTTACTGTGTAGACTGAAAAAATGAGTCCCTATTATTTATTTTACTTTGTTTATGTTAAGATGACAGTTAGGTAGAGTTTAGGGCAGGGGCGGGCAATTATTTTTCCCAAGGGGCCACATGAGAAACAGTAAATATCTCAATTCTGCGCCCGCAGCATTAGTATGTTTTATTTTGTGCTGGTGTTTTTAGTAAAGGGATGATCAAGTAAGCAATTAGTCATACTTAACTTTGGGGTATGGTAACACTGTGACCTTACATGTAGAGTTATGTGATGGTAAGGGTAGGGGCTAAAATTAGTATGTGTTTGTAAGGATCACAATGCAAACTCAAACACATTTATTGTGTGCACGTGTTATTTTGATAGTTTATTTTTGTTACAGTACAGTGTGCGCATGCGCTACTCATCACCATGTGTGATAAGCTTCCCTGCATAACATAATGTTAGCTTTCGGTGAGGCAATTTGTAACACCAGTCAAAGGGTCTCGCTGCGTAGAAGAGAGCTTCTTAACTAGTCAGAGTAGTTGGATGGGCCTGGGGTTCTGTGGAACTAGATTCACCATATATTTTATGGACAGAATGAGTCTGTGAACAGCAGGTCTCTGTGAAAGGAGTTAGTTGCTTCACAAAGAAGTTAGAGGTGTGCAACTTGTCGCCTGTCACGTCTATTCATGCAACAGCTCACCACTATCGCTTCTCGTTCCTTTTTCCCAGAACCTCACAAGCTGTCGGAAAATGAACAAAACAACTGTTGTTCTGTGGATGCATTTTAAAAATGGATAGTTGAAAACTAAGTTCACTCGCAAAACCCACTACATTTGCTGTAACTACTTCATAATAACTCAAATTCTGTTTGTTGCTTGTTAAATGCATTTAATTTGATGCTGCAGCAGAGGGAAAAGTTTAGGTTTCATTATTAAACATCTGGTATTTAAAGCATTTTTTGTTAGCCACTATGTTGTTTTGAAAGGTGCATTTAAGTGACCTCCAGTAACCCCATTAGCTCATAGCAGCCTCTGCAGCGCTAGACAGGCAGTTAACTCCAGAGTGGACAGAGGATGCAGAGTAATGGACCAAACTGAATTCATGAGTAAGACATGGGTGATGTGTGTTGCTGATAACAAACCAACAATTGTTGATTTTCTTACACTTTTAAATGACAATCCATCATACATGGAGAAAATAGTACAACTGTGAAGAGTCACCTCTTATGTGCAGACTGAAAAGCCAGTCCTTAAAGGTCTGATTATATATTTCAGATGTTTGAGGAAGGCTTAATGGGTGATGTAGCTCTGTCAAGCTTTCAGGCATTTAGGACCATCCATAACAGTATAGTGAACACTTTTTAGGACCCAAGCAACCTAAAAAATAATAAAAATAAAAAAAGCCTGTCGTCTTATTTGTTGTATAAGGCCTCAGTGTTGTCTGGGCTGTCCAGTCCATTGTCAAGTTGCACCCCTAACGTAGGTGCTCACCATGCCCATTGGCAATCTCTGACTGCACCAGAAATCCACCAAAACCCGTTGCTGAGCTACTCTTCATTTACAATCAACAATGTGACACATTCTCAAGCTGAAACAGATGAAAGGAGTGTAGACAGTGAAAAAATGTTTATATTCACGGGACTAGAAAGTGATTGACAACATAACACAACTACAACAACAAAATGTAAAATAGGTTAATGTAGCAACATTTAGCCAGTATTAGGTCATTCCAGCTGAACTGGGGTCAGTTAAAGTAACCTCCAATAACCCCATTAACTTGTTGTAACCTCTGCAGCCCAGACACAGACGACTCCTCAGTTTACTGGAAGGAAGCAGAGTAATGCACCTAACTGAGTAACACAAGGGTGATATGTGTTGCTGATAACAAGCCAACACTTCTCAAATCTGTGCAGACTTAGAGAAGACTTGTGTTTAATGTACAGACTGAAAAATGAGTCCCTATTATTTATCTTACTTTGTTTAAGGTTTATGTTAAGATGACAGTTAGGTAGAGTTTTGGGTATGGTAATACTGTGACCTTACATGTAGAGTTATATGATTGTAAGGGTAGGGGCTAAAATTAGTATGTGTTTGTAAGGATCACAATGCAAACACAAACACATATTTATTATGTACACGTGTTATTTTGTTTGTGTATTTTTGTTACAGTACAGTGTGTGCGTGCGTTAGTCGTCACCACGTGTGATAAGCTTCCCTGCATAACATGATGTTGACATAATGTTAGCTTTCGGTGAGGTAATGTGTAACACCAGTCAGAAGGAACTAGAAGGAACTAGATTCACCATATATTTTATGCACAGAATGAGTCTGTGAACAGCAGGTCTCTGTGAAAGGAGTTAGTTGCTTCACAAAGGAAGTTAGAGGTGTGCAGCCTGTCGCCCGTCACGTCTATTCATGCAACAGCTCACCACTATCTCTTCTCGTTCCTTTTTCCCTGCAAAATCTCACAAGCTGTCAGAAAATGAACGAAACGACTGCTGGATGCATTTTAAAAATGGATAGTTGAAAACTAAGTTCACTTACAAAACCCACTACATTTGCTGTAACTACTTCATAATAACTCAGCTTGTGTTTTGCTTGTTAAATACTTTTAATTTGATGATGCAGCAGAGGGAAAAGTTTAGGTTTTATTATTTAATATCTGGTGTTTAAAGCATTTTGTGACAGACACTGTGTTGTTTTGAAAGGTGCATTTAAGTGCATTTAAGGTGCATAAAATCCTATATTTTTTATTAATATGGGATTTTAAATTTAGGTTAATGTAACAACATTTAGCCAGGTCATTAGAGCTGAACTGGGGTTAGTTAAAGTTAGCCTGTGGTAACCTCTGCAGCCCAGACACAGACGGTTCCTCAGTGTACTGGAAGGAAGCAGAGTAATGCACCTGACTGAGTAACACAAGGGTGATATGTGTTGCTGATAACAAGTAGTGGAGACTGGCCAAGCCAAGATCCTGAAGATTTGGTGGGACGTCCAGATACAGACTGACAAGCTGGTGACGGCTAATCAACCGGACATTGTAGTGGTGGACAAACTGCAGAATAGGGGTTATAGCAACATCAAGAAGAAAGAAAATGAAGCTCAAGAAATAGAAAGCATTGAAAGAGGAACTAAAAGATGTAGAAGGTCAGGGCAACAATGGTCTCAATGGTGACAGGAACACTTGGGGCAGTTACGCAAAAAATGTGTCACAAAAACATCTTGTGGGTTGAAGGATATTTACTCAGAGAGTCAGGTGTCTTGAAATGCACATTTAAAGAGTGAACATGTTGTTTTGATGACATCCTGAGAATTTTTGTGTGTCTGAAGTGGTAAGATATCAGAATGGCAAAGGGGTCAACATGTTCCAGTGTCCCAGTGATAATATCGTATGTTTTTGTTAACCTACGTCAATAGGGACTCTAACTATGTGTGTGGTTTAAGATGTGCTTTAGTTTGTTGCAATAAACTGAATTTCACAACTCTCCAGGTCAGTTACTTTCTTCAACAGTGACTGTAGCAAATTAGTTCCGCCTCGTTGCCAAGACTTTTATGGTCTTGTATATAACACTTTTCTACCTATTGGTACTCAAATCGCTTTACAGTCACGTGACACATCTACTCATTTTTTTTCATACAAGCGCACTCACATTCACAAACCATTTGGGAGCAACTCTGGGTTCATTGTCTTGCTCAAGTACGCTTCGCCATGGGGGCCAATGCCACTAACCACTAACCCTCTGGTCCATGGACAACCATCTCTAAAAACTGAGCCACAGCTGTCCAAAGAAGAGAAGAAAAAACTTGTTAACAGAAATCAGTGGCCTGAGGGCTTTTCAAAAGGCCTTGACCTGAGGTTAAGGTTATTTCAGGGCAGCAATGACAGTGTGAGTGAGTGAGAGCATCTTTATTTTAGAATAGATTAGATATTTTTATTACACTACATCTGTATGTGTGATATGGGGCTACAAAAATAAATGTTTTTCTTCAGGAAACTACCTAATTCAAATCACAACCATGTGAAACCCCAGCTGACACACACAGTGTGTGGAATGTAAACACATCGTAATTTGTCAATATGCCCACCCTTCCATTATGGGTATAGTGCATGTGGAGAAGCTTTATCTTGATAAATATGGGATGTTATTAAGGTCACCGTGCTGGTGGGATTGGAGAGTGTCTTGATTAATAAAGCATTTTCCTACTAATAGGGTGACACGGTTTCGTATCACTCTGACGCAGATGCACGTGCAGCTGCAAATGCCTCTTTTCCTTTTCTTTGACGTCTGTACTAAGAGGGGGCAAGTGCAAACATGTTGAGACATATCTGGATGAACTAGAAAAACCTCCACAGATTAACCTGAGCCACGGGTTCTTGCAGATCAAAAACCTACAAGAAACTGTGCCCGTCAGTGCTACAAAAGCTCCTCTACATCTACATTGCCCCTTACATTAGACTGAACTCTGGAGGTTCATGTTTTGTCTTTCTGTGAGTGAACACTCACGAGGAGGTGGCCTTTAGGGTGTAGGAGGTTTGTTTTGGCATCTTTCAGTCACGAAAATTAGTGACTAAGTTTTGAAGGTTTCCATGATGTTAGTTTGTTTTCCAGCTGGGCAACTTTTCAAAAGACCATTAGAACACAGTTGTGAATATATATTAAAAGAATGACTTCATTTTGTTTAAAGATTTTGCCAGATGCACATTTGCAGTCATCACAGTCACCACACAGTTTTAGGTAGGTTTAAAGCTATTTGTTTTACATAAACCAAGGCTTTAACAGAAATATTGTGCCATCTAGTGGTAAATGTGGTCCAGTTCAGATGTTCTATAACAGCAGTATTTAAGTTTATGCTTTAGTCAAACAATCTGACAGATCTGTCTATCACAGTGATAAAACCACCAAACTCTTCTTTTTAATTGCTGACAAACATCCACTGTGGTTCAGTCATTTAAATGTGTTTTCATCCCAGTAAAGACACTAGATTCAAGACCTAAAAGCATTCATTCACCGAGAACACCTGTTTTGCCAGTCATATGAGGTTGTTCCCTTTATCTTTTATTTGTGGCAGCTGAAAACCCTGCAGCTAAGCAACGACATGAACTTGCTGTTCTGTGTAGGTACTGGGGCAGGAAGTGAGTTAATGTTTTTCAGTGGTGTCAAATATCTCCTTAGTGAAGAGCTGTAAACACAGCTGGATCTCAGGTTTGACTCTGCTGACATGCCCCCACATACAATAGCTACATATGGAAATCCCTATTGTTTCTTTACATCTTGGCTGCTTAGTCATATGGTCACAAAGCCAGTGAGGAAAAACACACTGAAAGAGAGATCATCACACTATTGATTGAACACTATTGATTTGATTTGGATACTACTGAAACCGTGCGGGATGACTCTAACAATGATGAGTCATGGTACGCTAAAGGATCCTCACAGTTACACAATATTTTTCCACCTGAAATACTCCAAGCGTAACCGGTTCCTCCTGCAAGAATGGCACAGCCATGATTGGGTGGATTTCCTGAAATGAAGCCATTAAAACCTTTTAATCTTCCAGTCTTGCTTACATTGAATAAACGTGTACGCGGGTATATTTAACTTAAGGGATATGGTGCTGTGACAACCATTTCAACACTTACTCCGAAGAACCAACATAAGATCATGCCAAATCATCAACATGGCTTAACCATCCTTGAAGGAAGAAGGGGGGCCTTGTTTTCTACTTTATTTTGCAGCCCACATGCAAGTTCATAACATAAAGGTCGAGGATATTTAGTGTAGGATTTTTTAAAAACAGTTTTAACTGTGAGTACCAGATACAATGCAGTTTAGTCTCTTAGTGCACTTTGTGGTTAATTAGGGAGTGAACCAGTTGGATTGATTATCATGTCCTATTATCCGACACATTTCGTATTACAACGATCAGCCTCAACATTAAAACCACTGACCAGGAAAGCAAATAACATCTTCTGGGAAACCTTTGGACCTGGCATTCATGTGGATGTTACTTGTAGCACCCACCTAGACCAGACCAGACACCCCCACCCCATAGCAATAACACTCCTTGATGGCAGCAGCCATCCCCAGCAGGATGCAGCCTGACACAGACACACACACAAAAACAGTTTAGCAACAACTCAAAAAACATGAAGAACAGCACAAGGTGTTGACCTGGCCTCCAAATTCACTAGATCCCAAACTGATCAAGTATGATCCACAGAGGCCCCTCCCCTCAACCCATAGGACCCGAAGGCCTCCACTAACAACATTCTGTTACCAGACACCACAGGACACCCTCAGAAGGCCCATTTCCATTCTCTGATGAGTCACAACTGTTTTGGAGGCGCAAGGGAGACCTACACAATATTAGGAAGGTGGTCATAATGTTATGCTTGATCAGCGTATATACAAATTTTAATTCTGAAGTGATAAAGGGTGGAGGTGTTTTCTCAGGCGAGGGAAAAAATAAGAGGCAGCAGATAAATTAGGCTGAGGCTGAGGATTGCTTTAGTTTTAGTGTGACAGATGCTGGATTGCTGTGATGTGTGAGTGTGATAGTGGGTTAGCAGTTAAGTTAGTAGTTGACAGTAATGTGTTTAGTGTCATGGACCACGCCTCTTTTATTTGCATTTTTGATGTTGTTCCTCTTCTTGTTTCTCATTTCTTCCTGATCCACTGCGCTCATCTTGGGGTCATCAGCTCATCACTGGAGGTGTTGTATTGTTCTGTTGCCCACTTTCAGACCAAATAAGTGATCTTAGGGTTCAAAGATTGAAATGTTACTAATCATGTTTTTCCTTGTGTCTTGACTCAAATGCACCAACACCCACATGTCATTCGCCAGCAAACCATCCTTACCACTTTCCGAGCAGAGAGTTCACCAGTAGTTATGTACTGGTGACTAAACCAAACACATCTGAAACCCTCCTGCCCAGAATAATAATTTATGTCTGTGTTGGGGAACAAGCAGTAAGAAAACAGGTATGTCTTTGAGTGAAATAATAGGTTTTATTTACCCAACAAATCCAAATTCAATCAAACTTATGAAGCAGGCCTGTAAAGGCAACAGATGATTTGCTGTGGTGACCCCTGAAGAGAACAGCCGAAAGGAGAAGAAGGATACAAATAATAAAATTAGACTCAGTTCTTATCAGAATAAGAGTCTGGTAACGTGTCATTTGGAGTTGATCATGTGACATGTTTAAACCAATACAAAACAATGTTTTGCTGGGAAAACTTTTAGACCTGGCATTCATGTGGATGTTACTAGTTGGCAGCATTTACTGCTCTTGTAAAATCAATTGAATAATGTTGCTTATGTACCTTCTTTGCATAAATGCAGACTGTTGTCTATAATTATGTATAGAAATAGAAATATAGAAATTCGCCATTATAATCTTGATATATCTTATAAAATTCCACAGTAAGGCCATCACTACTGGGGTGTTATTGTCATTTAGCCTCACTGTCTGCCACAGAGAAGCAGCCACAAAGGTGTCACTCGATGACATCCACTAGGGACATCCTGGAGCTGCTCTGGTATATATGTCCACAACATAGTTAGTGGCGTGCACTTTAACGCTTATGCTGCCGTCATAAAAAAAATAAATAAATAAAAATAAGCAAGAAGAAGAAAGGCCAACTTAGGCTCTCCTATCAGTCAATGCTTAGGTTATGTGCTGTCTGGACACTGTAGCGTTACCTCACTCCAGAAGAGGGTAGTAATGCCACAGCCATTGGCCACAGCGAGAACGTCAGCTTCCGTAAAATCTCGAAGAAGAAGAAAGAGGAGGAGTATTTCCAGCGTGAGTCTCGCCGACCAAGCGCTCAATGAGTCTATAAGGGTAGCTAACAAGCTAACAATGATTTCTCTAAATGTCCTCTGTAGGTTACGACCTCGTATTTCCCCCTCTTCGTTCAGTAATATTCAGTTTACGGTCGCACGACATGTCACGCAGTGTTCCAGAGCTCTGAGTAGGAACCAGCAAACCTTATATGCTGTCAGAAGGTCGTCTCCCGTTGCGAACAAGGTATTGAACTCGCACCACGCATTGACACAAACACACAGAGAGATGGCTGCTGTAGTCAGCAAGGTAATACCTTACTCTACAAGGTTAAGCTACGCGAATCATGCCAAAACTAGTGAAAATAGCCCATGTAGCATTGGCCCGTCTGCAGGATAGATACTTAGGATTTTTTTGTTTAAACGATAAATGATAAATTAAACGACGATACTTGAAACTCTTGGTGACTTGAAAAAATAACTTAATGCTGATTTGAACGTATCACACTTTAGGAAACTTCTTTAACTGTCCGGAGACGCAGAGATCGAAGCTTGCTAGAAAAATGTGTCGCAACTGCTGAGCTATGCTGCTGTTAGCATTCTAATCCCATATTATTCAACAGTAAATGGTCTTGTATTAATATAACGTTCTACCTATTGGTACCATGCATAGAATGTAAATAAAGATGGACGCCATGACAGCTCCTCAAAAGTGAAAGCCAAAGCAAGTAGAGCTCCCCCTGGAGTCTGGCTGCAGTATAGGTCATAAGCTCCACCTCCTCCATGTTCGTGAATAGGACAGGGGCCAAACTAAAAGCTTCAAGTACACGTCAAATACATTTTTATTTTCACTCAGACTATATGGATATATCTCTCCCCTATAAAAACTTTATGTATGTAGATAGACTAGGCAGGGACTGATGTGCTGTGTACTAACTGAATTTCTTCCTGGACTTCACAATGGACTTTTGACCAAGACTATGTAAAAATCTATACAGATTTTATAATATGTTTTTCTTTTGTTTCTTTGAGGAGGTGCTGTCCCACCATCCATTCAGTCGTTGTCTCTCCACGGTGCCCCACTCAGAGGATGGGAACCTCATTTACTCTGGCAGCCTGGGAAATATTGTTAGAGGTCAGTCACTTTCAACTTTGTTACATTTTAATTTGCAAGCTGTTGTGCACGGCTTATCTTGTTGATAGGGGAAGACCATCACAAACTTGCTGGACGTAACAGAATACTTGCATTAATAACACATTCTCTCAATCATTATGCCTTCATCAGTCATGTTCTTTATTTGTAAGAATTTTGCTACATAGGGATGACAAATATTCAACAGCGGTTGGGGATAATTCTGGAAAGAGGAAGTTATTCAATCTAGCTACTGCAGACATGATTTTACTGAAGGAATCAGTGTTTCCCATGCCAGGGTCTAATTTACTTCCCCATGGTCTCATAAAGAGTCAGAAATATTTTTGCAAGTCTTAAACAATATTGTGCTTGTGTTTTCCTATTGCTCCTATTGCTTTATTAAGACAGTAGAATACACAAAAATGTTGTGTGTATGATTTATTTATATCTTGATATGTTTACATTAGAAGTAAGTACAACACCTCTAAAGAGAATGTCTTCACTGACACCCCGTTCTTAATATTACACTTACATAAATATTGCAATACTTTAATCGGTGGGCCATAATCTTGCTTACCATAGTGAAACCTCATTCTGCAGTAGTAATTTAGAGATAGCGACTCAGGTGGGCACCACCCACAGATGTTCCTAATAAAAAGCTAAACTCCTAAGCTACTTGGATGAAGTGTATTCCAGAATGTCCAGATGCCTTTGTTTCAGCTTGTTTTTTGGATATACCTTGACCTGGATGACTGAGAACCTTTAATCCTGACCTAAATCATGTCTGTAAGCAACAGACATAATGCAAGGGACATTTATTTAAGCAAAAGTCTAGCTGTAAGATAGCAACTGGGTTAGTTTACCAATCAGCTTCATTTGACAATCTCAGCCCCTAATCACATCATCAGAATAATCTTCTTATCTTCAAACGGCTGTGGGGCGGCTGTGGCTCAGTAGGTAGAGCGGGTTGTCCACGAACCAGAGGGTTAGCGGTTCGATCCCCGGAATGTGCCACATGCCGAAGTGTCCTTGAACAAGACACTGAACTCCCAGTTTCTCCCAGTGCGTGGCACTGGTGTGTGAATGTGTGTGAGCGAATGGGTGGATGTGTCTATGACTGTAAAGCGCTTTGAGTGCCAATAGGTAGAAAAGCGCTATATAAAAGCAAGGCCATTTACCATTTACCAAACCTCAAACTCAAAAAACAGATCATTTTAAAGCTTTGGATACAAACGGCTATGCGGTATTCCTTATTTACCACACACAATAAGCTTTAGAGGGGTAAAACCGGCTTCATTGCTTCTGAAGCATCCACATCTCTCAACTCTGAGAAAGATTATGGACTCGATGAGGATGTTGGAGTCCCTCTTTGGGAATACAGTCTGTAAAATGAATACATGTCTGTTAAGAGTTTTTCACATCCAGGCGATAGCATTTGCCATTTGCTGTAAATAGTTTTTCAAAGAGTGAGCAGAAAATAAGAAGTTGTTGTTTCTGATTGTACTTGTCAATACAAGCACATACAGAGTATTAAAACTCTTACTAGAGAGCAAATCTGACTTCAATAATACAAGCTTCAAAGCATCTGATGCAGACATGGAAGGTGCAGAATAAAGTTTTTTAAACTAATTTGCACAAGCTTTTTATGTTGAAATAGCATTTATTTATTTTAGTTTTTGCAAAGCTTTTCACTCTGCATTGTAGCCCTTGTGTGGTCTGTTATTGAATATAATGTACTATGATATAAACGCTCTTTGAATTGTCACAGAAGTTGTTTGAGGTCACTGGAGAAGGAGAGCAATCGGTGATTGGTGTGTGCTACAGACTTGTTTACAGTTTTATGAGGCCATAGTAACTTAAGACCATGTTCATTATATAACTGAAACTTCAAAGATGTATGTAATGATTAAAAAGAAATGAAATTATTACAACTGTGACATATTAACATATTCACCGACATACATCATGAAATGTTTCCAGACCTATTGAAGTATTTCTATCAGACCACAGCTGTAAGCAGCTAAATCATCATTTTTTGATATTCTTTGCAAGTGCATTGTGGAGGTTCATTCTGTGACCTTTGTTCTGTGTATTTTGTGTTTTGTCAGTGGTGAAGCTGTTCTCTTACACCACCAGCGGAGTCAGCCTCCTCCTCATGCCTCAAATCCTCCTGAAAACAGGACTAGGAGTCCAGGGCTTTGCCCTGCAGGCAGCTTTCTGTGGATTCATTGGCTTCTTCACCTTCCTCACCCCTGTCCTCCTCCATGTCCTCACCAAGGGCTATGTGGTTCGCCTCTACCACAACCCCGACAGCGACACATACACTGCCATCACTTACAACGTCGTCCTTGCTGAAAAAAAGAATGTGTTCCACCAGAGCCAGGTCAAGATCCCAGCTGTCAGCAAGATGTTCACCACCTTCTATGGCGACAAAACTGGGCTCCTCGTAAACCCGGACTTGTTCCCCATCCCACATGATTACAATCATCTGATGGGCTATGATAAGCCCTTTAGCTTCAGTACAGAGGAAATGGATCAACCAGAACAAGAGTTGAAAAAATGACTGTAAGTGAGCCGAGTATAATATTAGTGTACTGATCATACCCAGTCCAAAGTGTATAGAACATATCTGCTTCTACCAGGAGGAAAACATCTATGGACATCATGACAACCAAAATTTTTTTGTTTTTTTCGTCTGTATATTGATGGCTATTTAGTGTTAATAAATTGAAACCATTATGTTATTCTTTTTGGGTCATTGCTGTGTGCGTTCTCAAGTTGCAGAAAGGATACAAACAGGAAATAATTTCATACTACTGTCTCAATAGAGCTGGATAATGAGACTTTATTGTCCCTGAGAGAATTGGAGATCTTGTGGAAGATGACAACATCTAAAGTGTATTGTGTCCCTTCAGGTGTGGATCGATCACAGTCTGACTGTAAATGATGTGTCTCAGTTCGTCTACACATTATGCTGCTAAACACGGATTGCTGCTTCAAATGGTGGATATCTTTGTGAAAGCTGTGATGTAGCCAGACTCAATTCAGTCGTACATCCAATCAGAGCAGAGGATTATGTGATGTATGCTTCTCATCAAATGCCTTAATCCCTTATTTGTCATTTTATTTAATTTTTTTGACAAAAAGTCTAAAGTCAAATTGTTAACATTCAACACTGCAAATAACAAAACATGACAATGTGCAAAAACATATTTAAAGGGAACAGAAAAAATAAATTAGTAAAAAGCATTGCAGTGCAGTCCATGTTTTAAATGATAGTGACATCATATTGAAATAAATAAAATATTTAGTTGTAAAATATTTTTATATCCAGTCTAAAGGAAGGTCTGTTAAATGAACATCATGGTCTCATGAATGAAGGATTTTGCTAAACATGGAATCACATTACATTGTTCTGCAGGATCAGACTGAATGTTATGTTGTCTCTGGAGATGGAAGTTCGTAATGAAGGATACTTGATGTCACAGCAGACTTTTTGTCCAGCATTGCATTAGAACAATATACAGTACACTGTCATCAATACCAAAATGAAATGTAAGTAAATTTATGGAAGGATAAATGTTTTAATTTTGTAGTGCGTCTCTTTCATTTTAGGGGATGCAGGGAATTATAGATATATATATATTTTTGTTAGTTGTTAGTTTGTTCATGATAGGGGACTCTGAACATGACCCTGATGGTAGCCATTTTGTTGTAAACAAAATCAACTGCATGGTGCTCAGATGATGTGGCTGACTACGTTGCTGTTAGTGTTCTGTCCATCACCACATAAAGAAACTCCAGACCTTTTCAATTATACAATCTATGCTCCAGATCAAAATCCCCACTACAATGCTGTGTGTGTGGGAACTTTGGGCTGGCTTCCAGGCGAGTATTTGCTTGAAATATTTAATCACTGAAACGTTTTTCATGTATGCGTGTGACAGGAAAGACGTGACTTCACAAGAGTCAGTCAGCCACTGTGAAACAGAGTCAAACATTCACAGCCCACTGGAAATAATGCCCTAACAATTCCTTGGAAATAAGCAGCAATTGGTACTTGTAAGTAACTTGTAAGTACATGCAAGTCACAGAACTCCTGCCAAATTCAACAAATACTTTCACTCAGATGATTTCTTTGGTGAAGGGCTTTTTAAAATACATTAACTCAACACAATGGCCTCAAACAATACGTTTTGGGATATTGTCACAATTTGCTTTGCAGGAAAGTTGATAGGAAAATGAACAAATAAAAGCTTTTCACAAATAGATATGAGAATAATGTGTACCATGAGGAGAATAAGGTTAAAAAACCTAATTTTCTTCTCTGCTTCTAGCATAGTGTCTGTTTTCATTCAATTAGACGTTTCAATCACAATCATAAGATGAGAGAGCAACATTACAATACACTTTTATAAACACTAAGGAATACGAGCAGTAATAAAAAGGTATTGCATTACTTCTGAACAAATTAGCTCTCCTGCCCACAGAAAGGGAAGGAGTTTTATACTCTAACAGACATCGGTAGGAAAGGCATCCTCTGGCATTCAGCCTTGGACCAGTAGTCTCAGCAGCTACCTCAGCATGGTGGGCAGGGAGTGAGAAGCATACACCAAAGACTCCAGCTCCACTCCCAGGACAGAGCCAGCTTTCCTGATAAGCTTGTTGAGTCTGTTGGCATCAGCTGTGTTCACCTTGCTGCCCCAGCACACTATAGTGTAGGAGATGACGCTGGCTACCACCACGTGACAGAACATCTACAGTATGGTTCTGCAGACACTGAAGGCCCTGAGTCTCCAGAGAAAGCACAGAGACATAAGATAAGATAAGATAAGATAAGATAAGATAATACTTTATTGTCTGTTACACAAGGTTACAGAAAATTGTCTTTGACAAGGCTCCAGTCACAAGAAAAACATTCACACAGACATATACAAATAGGACATGGGGTGTTGAGGTATCAGCTGACTGTGGTGTTCATTTTGTGCTGTTCAGTATGGCTATTGCAGAGGGGATGAAGGATTTCTTGTAGATGTTTTTACGGGCCAGTGGTACAATAAAACGCCTGCCTGATGGTAGTAGCTGGAAGGAGTGATGGAGGGGGTGGGAGGGGTCCTCTGTGATCAGGTTGGCTTTCCTGATCACAGAGCGGCTGTACAGCTCAGATAGGGGGAGATGGGGGGAGCCAGTTATTTTGGCAGCATGATTCACTATGCGTGACAGTCTTGTTTTGTGTTTGATGGTGAGTTGGTTGTACCAGGAAGAGATATTGAAAGTGAGAACTGATTCGATGAGGAAGCGGTAAACCAAGTTTAACACCTCCTTGCTGACCTGAAAAGTTCTGAGTTTCCTGAGCAGGTGGAGACGTTGTTGTGCTTTTTTGTATGTTGTGTCTGTGTGTTGTCATCCAATGTAAGGAGTAGAAAGTACAGATATGTGTGTACAAATGTAGGGAGTAAAAGTAAAAAGTCGTCAGAAAAAGAAATACTCAAGTAAAGTATAGATACCTGAAAAATCTACTTAAGTACAGTAACGAAGTTTTTGTACTTCGTTACTTCCCACCTCTGCATCTCTGATTGTTAACAATGTCTCTGACAACAGGGTAAAACACGACCTCTTCTGAACAGAATGCTTGCACTGTCCCCCTTTCACCACGAGATGGCACTGTAATTCTACTTTGCTTTTCCACTGATTCGTAAATTATGGAAAAAGAGATAATACTGGCAGAAAATAATACTTTATTTTAGTAATTATAAGATTTACAAATTCACATACATTCACAACTCATAGGACCCAAAGGCCCCCACTAACAACATTCTGTTGCCAGACACCACAGGACACCCTCAGAAGGACCATGTCCATTCTCTGATGAGTCACAACTGTTTTGGAGACACAAGGGAGACCTACACAATATTAGGAAGGTGGTCATGATATGATGCCTGATGAGTGTATGTGCTAGCTGATGATAATATCGTCTGCATATTTCATACATGTCTGTGGGATTATCAGGTTCATGTTTAATCATTAAGAGATCTTACTTCATACTGTATGTTGAAGTGATTGCTTTTTGTCTGTTTTGTTAAACCTACTGCCCACTCTGAATGTTATGTCTGCATGGAACATAAGAAAACTAAGTAGTACAAAATAATTACTCCTTGCAGTTAGCTGCTCAGTGTATTGTGAGCAGTATTTACCACTACTTACTGGGTACTCTGTCATTGCAATGTCTGTCTACCTCTGCTACATGTGGTGACTGTGACTTTCATTCATTTATTCATTTCATTCATCTGTTTACAGCCTAATTTAATTGCACACAGTCCTCCCCATTTGTAGTTCTCATATTTGTAAAAACAAACAAACAAAAAAAAAACTTCTACCTCTACTGGTCACTTTATATTTTTAACAGGTCACCTTATATTTTTAACATAGTTTATAGTTGTATAAAACATTTTATTTCTAGTTACTTTCTATTTTTTATATAGTTTTTGTATTGTATGTTCAATGTATGTTACTGCTACTGGATGCCTGAATTTCCTTTGGGATCAATTAAGTATCTATCTATCTATCTATCTATCTATCTATCTATCTATCTATCTAAATATCTATCTATCTATCTATCGATTTTATTTTATTTTATTTACATTGAAAGGAACACACTGGCTACCAGTGGCTCTTTTAATAGTATTTTGCATGGGTCATAACTACTGTATTTACTTTGATAAGTACCACGTGAGTCATCTATAAAATTAGATGTTGTATGTTTCACTTTTGGTGAAGCAGGAATAGGATTCTGTGTGAGAGTATGGGAGTCTGAGTGTATATAGTATCAACTGATTAATCTGTTGTGCTTTCTGAATAACTCAATGACCTCCTCAGTAACAATTTCAAGTTCACAGTTTCCTTTATTTATATAACCATATTAGAAAATAGATCATGTGGCTGAAGGCTTACACTGAGATGAACAATAATCAATTTTGTTGTTTTTTTAACGTTTGTTACAATACAGAATGCAAAGCCAAAAACCTTGTATAGAGTAACACGGTAACGAAAAGAAACGACAAATTACAAACATCCCATTAAAATGTAGTTTAACAGTGTCATGTGATGATGAGATAGGATACAGTACAATAAAATAAAAGATTTAAATTCAATCTGGGTGTGCAGTTTGGAGATTCCTTTGATGCTTACATTTATTTAGGAGACTTCTTCTTCTTCTTCGTCATCTTAACCTAAACCATGCAGTACCCTTATGTTACAATGATACATTCGAATGCTAAAATAACACGTACATGTTCTGTATCTGTGTAAATTAAATGGGTTTGGTGAAACATTCCAAAAAATGCGGAGAGTGCAGTTTTTCCAGTCATTGTTACTGATTAGAATGCAGACTTTTAAGTCAGCAGCGTTGTGGGTTATCATGACTTTTGATACAAGTCAACTGATGCCTGTAGCAAAAATTAAATGCATAAATACACAGATAACTTGTAGATGGTATTTATGTAGTACCTTTCTACCTATTATTACTCAAAGCGCTTTATAAATCTACCCACTCATCACACAAGCACACACATTCACACACCAAGGCCAAGCACTGGGAGCAACTTGGGGTTCAGTGTCTTGATCAAGGACACTTTGGTGTGTGATAAATATGCCAGGAATTGAATCGTTAACCCTCTGGTTTGTGGATGACCTGTTCTATTTCAGCTATGGGATATAACTGGGGCAAATACGGTATAATCCACACATTGTATTGTGTTGATTAATCACCTCACGCATTACTTCTATTCAATTGTGTTTATATAACGTCAGTAACAATACAAATAGTCTCAAGGCTCTTTACAGAACCTAGCCTGAAACCCTTACTCTTTGTAATGAGTTATTAAGACATTTGTTTTGGCCTTTACATAGAGATGCCTTACTCCTGTTTAATTTAACACC
The DNA here is from genome assembly GCF_963514085.1 of Chelon labrosus. NCBI lineage: Eukaryota > Metazoa > Chordata > Actinopteri > Mugiliformes > Mugilidae > Chelon > Chelon labrosus. The sequence continues at coordinate 1,620,318 of NC_140342.1, read as the reverse complement.
AGGAGAGTGGCTGTGCAGCAATGACCAAATGGTTTAATAAACACTTGAGACATTCTATATTTTTTGACCCAAAAGCTGATGAATGAACAATCTGGCAGTAAATGAGACCAAGGCACATGGGTGCTATTCTCGATGCTGATCAACCAGAGGTCCATCACAACAACAACAACAATAACAACAACTTTATCACGGCTGGTAATCAGGGGAAACAGGAAGAGAGCTGTGTGCAGCACGCACTGTCATGCTTTCAGCCACTCTCTACTCTACCGGTTTGGTTATGTGAGTTTGGTCATTTGTATAAACAAAACTTTAAAAGTGGTTAGACTTAAGGTAACACAGTGTGAGTTCAAATTACTATAAGCTGTTGCTCAATTAAAAAATAGCTTCACAATTATTTGACAACAGCCAATATTTTACACTAAAATACTTTTTGATCAGTTGACCAGTTCATACTGGACTTTCAAAGAGTCGTCAAAATCAAAAGTTTCTGAGTGGAAGCACATTCAGAAGTTAAGACAATGCCCCTGGAGTTCATATCAAGTCTTAACGAAAACACAGAAAGGATCTCTTACCTTCCTGCAGAAACAGGAGATATACCAATCACTCTACTCATGTGCACTTATGTGACATTTCAATGTCATGACTAACACAGTACAGCACTGAGCTTTCATTCTGATGCAGTGTCACTGATGCATTGCTATGAGGTTGTTAGTTACTTTCAAGTTTATGCTTTTGATCAGGTGGAATTCATTCATTCATTCATTCATCTTCTATAAACGCTTGTCCTGTGAAGACTTACGAGGGCTGGAGCCTATCCCAGCTGTCATCGGGCAAGAGGTGGGGTACACCCTGGACAGGTCTCCAGTCCATCACAGGGCTAACACAGAGAGAGAGACAACCATTCACACTCACATGCACACCTACGGCCAATTTAGAATCACCAATGAACCTAACCAGCATGTCTTTGGACGGTGGGAGGAGGCAGGAGTACCCAGAGAGAACCCACACAGCCACTCTGTCGCCCCTAGGTAGAATTTATCTATTTTTTTCATTCTGTAAGTTTAGCCTTTAAGTTCCTCTTTTCAAATGTAGAAAATCATTCCATGCCAAATCTAGTCAGTGGGGCTGACAGGTGAAATGATCAGAGGTGCAGAGTTCATACCACCATGATGAAGACCAGGACTGAAGAAAGGACAGAGTTTCTCAGTGAAGCAGCAGTTAGTGAACGAGTAGAGATGAAGTTCTTCATCAACATCAAAAAAGGACACCACTCCCTCCTCGTAACTCACAAACACTCCCATCCTCTCAGGCCGCGAGTTCAGATTGAGTCTGAACACAGGGCTGCTTAGACTTAGGTACTCGCTTCCATTCCTCAAACTCACAGTCCAGTAGCCATTCACAGGGCTGAATGGGATTATTCCCTTCCGGTTCACAGACTCTTTGGCCACACCCAGAGTCCAGTCAGTCTTCCCTGTAACCTGAACTTCATAATAAAATCTGCCAGAAGAGAATGTCTGCTGTGCTAAGACATTGGCATAAAGAGAAAATCTTTCTGCGTTGTCTGGCAAATCCCTCCTCACCTCACCACATCTAACCTGTTTCCCATCCTCAGAAAGGACGAGCCACGGGTTAGCTGTGTGAGGTTCCAAAATCACATCCACTGCATAACACTGGACCCTCTTCAGCCTGGCCCCACGAAGCAGCTGGTTTTTCTCTTCGTTAAGCATCTCCTCCAGTTCAGCCGCGGCTTTCACCACAGTCCCCTCATATGATGGTGGACAGACTCTGACCTCTGCCCAGTTCTTGACGCTCGGGGCAGCACTCATGCATGGGAAGTTCTGAAGGAAGCGCAAATGGTCTTGAGTTTGCAACAGCTCCTGCATAATAGCAGTTCTCTTTTTCAGAGTAGAGATGTCTTGTTCCAGATCTCTGAGATGGCCATCCGCCTCTTCCTCATTCCTCTTCTGCTTGTCTTCAATCGCCTCAATGAGCTCATTCAGACCTCTCTCTGCGGTCTGCATTAGACTGGTGAAAAGCTGAACACCATGTGCAATCTCTCTCTCTGCATCTTCCTTACTATGCATTTTCAAACGTTTAATCTGCTGGCTCTTCAATTGTCCGTCCTCAATCATCTGCTGGATTTCAGCTTCTGTCTGCTGTAGCTTGGCCTTCTTTGCTTCATGTTCACGTTTCAGAGAAACAATACTGTGCGCCTCGTGATCTGAAACAGTGCAGTGTGAGCACACACATGTCTGGTCAGTCTTACAGAACAGCTCCAGTGGTTTTTTGTGCTTTGTACACACCCTGGCCTCCATGTTCTCCACGGGATCAGTTAAAAAATGTGTTTTCAGGCGATCAGATGTCTGGTGAGACTCCAGGTGAACGCAACAATAGGAGGCAAAACAAGTTAGGCACGACTTTAGAGCTTTCAGTTTTGTTCCGCTGCAGACGTCACAGGGGATTTCTCCTGCTTTGGCGATTTGTATATCTGAAATGCCGTTGCCCGTCTTTCCAACTGACTGCCTGAACTCAGCTGCCATTTCAGAAATGAAAGTATTTACAGGCAGCTCAGGTCTTGTGGTAAAATGTTTTTTACACATTGGGCACTGGCACTTTATGCTGTTAATATTCCAGTGCTGTGTAATGCATTTTTTGCAGAAGTTATGTCCACATGGTATAGTGACAGGATCAGTAAAAATATCCAGACAGATGCAGCACAGAAACTGTTCTTCAGACAGCAGGCAGCTGGTGGCTGACATGATGAGGACTGAGAAGTCAAAAGAAAAGTGAAAGTAAAACTGAATGAGTTTTCTGAACAGTACATACATGATAGAATCATTACATTTATGTTGGATTGTTCACATATTTCTATTTATAGAATGGCTCCTCGTTGTATACCACATTAGCACACAGTATATTCTTTCATAAAGTATAGTTTAGTAGTGTCAGTGTTCATGTGTATGTTAATCGTGGTAACAAGTAAATATAACTGACTGTACCGTATTAAAGGAAAGCTGTAGGAGCAAACCCTGACGATCCTGGTGAAGTTTTAATCCTCAGACATAGAGAGTCATATCGGTTACAGATCTGCAGTTACTCTGAGGTACTCAGAGTCACAAACAAGGAAATGAGAAACTGAATCACTCCCCCTCTTTCCACTGCTGCTCCACCTCCGTCTAGTGAAGGCACTGCCTCTGTGTGTGTGTGCCTGTGCGCACGTGTGAGGGATTTCTGTCCAAAGTAACATATCAGTGCTCAGATTTAAGAGTTTTTCAGACATTCTGTGACATTATAAAACAAAACACACAATTTAACAAATTTTGTATACGATGGAAGAATCTATGTCTTATACTACATCATCCCGGGGCCTTCTTTGTTTCCCAGTACTGTAATTAGAGACAGACGTTTGTGGGAAGGCATCTGGAACAACAACCTAAGAACAGACTCAGTATTAAGCTGCAATTGCTGCACTGTATATTTTAACAATTTTCTTTTTTCTAAAATACTACAAAATCATACAATTTTCTTAACAAATAACTGGCCATGTTACTAATAAATAATCGATTAATCAGTACATTAATAAACCAGCGAAATACCACCAATTTATTTACTTTTTTATTCAGCTTAGGGCATTGCCTTTGTCACAAAGGAAACCTAAACAGGGCCGAAGTAAAGCTCTTCAGTCGAAACTTGCGAACTTTGCATCACCGAGGGCTAGCAGCAAAGTTAGGGCTGGCAGCCAAGCTGTGGACACTGATGAGGCTAATGGTAGCTCGACTCCAGAGGACACAATGTCGGATACAAACAATGCCACAACAGTCCGTTCCCCCGCCGGTTACCATTTTGGAACCTATTCCCAACATGAAAATTGAGTTTTCCACCAAGTATTTTGGCTGCTATTGAGAGCGTGAGGCAAGATATTACGGACTGTGCAGAGCACGTTATGGAGGCAGTAATGACGATCTCGGTGGTTGAGGACAGCATCACCTCGCTTCAAACCAAAGTACAAGTCCTAGAAAATAAAAATAAAGATCTGGAGGATAAAATTCTGGATCTGAAGCCAAGCTTTAATTTGAGGCTTGTCAGTGTGCCGGAGGTAGCGGAACACTGGAGCTGGCGCCATCACGCACAAATCTAACCTTGGAGGAAGAATACAGAACAGATCTTCATCCAGAACACTCATAGTGAAGTTTCTGAACTATAAACATAAAGAAACGGTGGTGAGTGTGGCTTTACAATTTAGTTTATGGTTAAGTGAAAATGTCTGAAAATATTATATATATACTGTATTTAAATATGGTAGCACCATAGTTTAAGGTTACTTATGTTGTTTTTTTTGTTTGTTTTTTTGTAGCTCAGTGGTACTGGTCCTGCCTTTAGGGTGGAACAGTTAACAGCTGTTTGGAAGTCAAAAGATTACGTTTTTTTTTACTGTCTTTGTATTAGTTGTGGTAATATTATCCATGTTTGTCTCATGTTCTTTTTTTTTACAAATCCTTTGAGATGGTGGGGAAATGTAATGCCGGCTACATAAAATGTCCACTGAGATAAAATGTAACTGCAGGGGGCTACAAAAACTGGAAGGAAAATGAATCCTAATGTTTTAGGAATGTTTTAGTGTCCATACGTCTTACTCAAGAACTGAATTCTTTCTAATATCAGCTGGATTAAGACATAGAATTAAAGAATGCTCTTATGGTGCTATTAATAATATAATATATCATGACTCAAAATTGGTGGGAGATGCTACTACTTGGCACTGCAAACTAAAATGGTTGGCTGATCTCGGTTTTATCACCTTCCTGCATGAGTCTATTTTGATACAATACAACAGAAACATCAGCAAGTATAAGATGGGAAGCCTTCAAAGCCTTTATCAGAGGCCAAATAATCAATATTAGTGTTCTAAAGCAAACCAGATACTGCCCTACTGTCATTGGACGCTGAAAAGGCCTTTGACAGAGTCAAATGGCCCTTTCTGTTTGAAATTCTAGCACGCTTTTACCTGGGGGTGACTTTTGTAAGTAATTAGATTACTTTATCAAGAATCATATGCAGAAATTTTAACAAATAATAATATTTAAAAAACGATCAAAATAAATCGAGGGTGCAGACAAGGGGACCCTTTGTCCCCGTTGCTGTTTATGGCTATTGAACCATTTGCAAATGCTGTAAGATCACATGATAATATTTCTGGTATAACTATAGGAGAGCGGGAGCACCGTCTGGCTTTGTATGTGGATGATGTAATTATTTTTCTCAAAAATACAAACATACACTTCAGGTGATTCTCATGCTTTAAAAGGTGCAAATTAAGTAGTGATAACCACGTGGATACCTCATGTGGGACTAAATTAACAGCTGAGAAACTCAAATGTTTTGACAACAGCGACCCCTACTGATAGGTTTATATGAGTGAGGATAACTGTCAACGGTTATCATTTTAATGATAGAATCTATGGCAAAACAACTGTGTTATGTTGTGCTCGATTTTACAGGTTCAACTGTAAACGTATTTACTGTTATAAAAACATTTTATAAAGATGGTGTGCTAATTACTTTAGTTTTTCCCCCAGGGTGCTCGTAATTTAAAGCCAACTCCCTACCATGCTGAATATATGGGTCATAAACTTCATTTAGACCAAAATGAAAAGCTCAGGATGTTTGGGGTTACAAACATGCAGCAAAATTGGGGCACATTCGACCATGCCAGTGAAAAACAACCTTGTGATTTATGAGGATGTACACAGGTGAATATATTCACAACTGCCATTATTATTGTCATAACTTTTCTGTCCTGCATTATGTATTATGTTTTAAATACATGCTCTTATTGAATTAGTTAAATTCAGTACAGGTAAATAATATATACTTTGGAACAAACTGTGATAATCATATAGTAATCATAATGCCACTGCTGTGCTGTTTGCAGTTAAAGAAAAATCTCTGGAAGTCGAGGCTCCTTTGCATACGTCAACATGATCACATTAATAATTAACCACATGCCTGTTTTTATGACAGAATCAGACACAGCTAACTCATATTCAGTAATTTAATTTGCTCATTTTTGCATTTATTTGAATTAGCTATGAAGTTGCAAGGGCAGAATCTTTTAAAAGGCTCTCATTACTAATAAACAGACATCACTTACTGCTTTTTCCTTTCAGGCAATCATTTATTATAGTGGTTGTGTGTCTTTTTCTGAATGAATGCAACAAAAATTGCACCAAAGACAAATGCAACAAAACACACGCCTGTTGAGTAGGTATTGCTTAACGTGGCCCAGCATTGTGTGTTGACACTACAGAGATCAGATCATTCAAATGCTTCCACAGTGTGTCCTGGGTGTGTTCACACTTGTACTTTAAGCTGACCGCATGCGATCTGATTGCCCAGGACAGATGTTAATGCAAGGTCTGAACGGGCCACAGGACAGGAACAGGGTCACTGTTTGGTATCTGACAAATGTGGAAGGGGCTTGGAATTGGTCAATTTGTGAACAATCATTGTGTCATGATCACTTACCATATAGTTTCTCTGACATACTTGATGTTGCACTCTGCCACTCCCACTTTACCAACCTCACACTAATAACTAAAAGCTACTCGAATGAGTGGCGAAACATCTTCTCAAAAACTCTTGTTGTCTTTTTTAAATACTTTTTGTATATACCATGACCTGGATGACTGAGATCCTTCACAGACATATTCCCTGTTGACAACAAGTGAGCTACAGTGATGCTGCATGCACGCAATCGTGCGCATACTTATTTGTTACTTATTTAATGTCATTAATTAGACTTTTTTCAGTGTATGGCGAATAACATGTGACTGTATTTCACGAAATCACTGCAGGGAATGTTATTTGCTGGCAATTTAACTGTAGTAACAGATTGTAAGACAAATCCAAAACAAAGAATGTCAGTGATCAGTTCTTTTCTCTTGAAGCTAGATGTAGTTTTATAGTACATACTTGGACCACTCACCACCGCTGATCAGCAGCACCCCTCAGACTTTGTTGTTCCAGAGATTTGGGCCATGTCAAAGTCTTTCAGGTCTTCACATCTGCTCTTCTTTCCTGTATCCAACATGTCAGCTATGAGAACCATCTGCTTACTTAACAGTGTAATATAACCTAGAGCTTGACATGTGATACTATTACGCAGTAATCAACACATTAGGAGAAACCCCTTGTGTGCTACCTGGCAATGCATTGTTTTATATAGCCCTTTGCTATATAACTTTTCTTCTTTCCCCCTATATTAATATCACAATATCCAGAGGGAGACTCTGTGTTCCTGCTGTCAACATCCTTTGAGAACATGTAGAAAAATGTCTGTGTGTGCGTGTGCAAACGTGTGTGTACAATGAGCTATTACAAGTTATTTTTGTTGATACAACCTCCCAAATGCAGCATATACACAGATACAAACATACATAAAAGGGATCCAGAGCAGCACAGCAACAAGAGAAAAAGAAAATCTGCAACCTCAGGGCATACAAAGAGAGGGAAAGCAAGCAGAATAAGGAAGACGGAGATGTCATTGTAACGTGAATTGGACACGACACTGTGGTCTTGTAAACTAAGAATGTACATGAACAGCATCTAAGATTTAGAATTTGCAGTCAGGATACGGAAGATAATGAGCAATGTTACCAGGTCCTCATGAATACCATACATTGGTTCATTTTCCCTATTATGTGAATGTCTTGGATGCCTATTTATATCTTAAATCTTCACATGTGCATACATACAGTAATAAAACGTGATGGAAAACAATGGACTAAAGGTAAGGACAAAAATAGTTAAGTTAGACTAAAAAACTGGGATTTTTGTTGATTAATACATTAAAAGGTGTTAGGCTTGATAACATAAAAAGATGGACGGCAGAACTGTTAGTGGATGGGATTTGGGCCAAACTAAAACACTAAAATATACATCAAATATTTTTTTTCAAGGATGCTTTCTTTCATTTTAGGTAGTTAATGTAATGTTCAAGTCTTAATTTTTTGGATAAGTCTCACTTTACTTAATTATTTGATACTATAGAAACACTATGTGACATAATGGCGACAACTATGCCATGCCAATCTTTCCATAAAGCAGTTCTGTGGGACCATGAGAAAGAGAAAAATAAGTACAGAAATGTTGGATTACACCAACATTTCCTTGTAACTGGTGGAGGTAGAGCAGAGCGCAGTATTAATTAAACGAAAACGTGAGTGAGTCTAGAGGAAGTGCAGTCGGGTCATCGATAACGCGGCTCCATGTGGCTCCACTCTAGGACTGTGCAGACTCTGGCTAAAAACTCACAAGATGGCGCTGCCCGTATCCCCAGGAAAATACCGCTCATTTGGCAAGGAACTGGGGACAAGTTGTCCATATCTATATGCAGTCCGTGGTTCAGACACACAGGAAAGGTAACATGATGGAGAATTTTGACAAATTACCAGATTTATACATAACAACAAGAAATGGAGGGGATAAATGCTGCAATGATCAGAGAATGGGGGTGTAGATTTGTACGTAGATGTTAAGGTCTTGTAGAGTCTGGACAGTAAAGACAAGGAATGATGAGATCCAAATTTCGGCATACAGCTGACAATAGAAGATTCATTATCTAATCACATGGTGTCTTTGGATGGCATTACCTTGGCCTCCAGTACTACTGTAAAAAACCTTGGTGTTATATTTGATGAGGATATGTCCTTTAAATGTCACATAAAGCAAGTGACCAGGACTGCCTTCTTTCACCTGCGTAATATCGTCAAAATTAGGAACATCCTGTCTCAGAGTGATGCTGAAAAACTAGTTCATGCATTTGTGTCGTCCAGACTGGATTATTGTAATTCATTACTGTCTGGCTGTCCAAATAGCTCTTTAAAAAGCCTCCAGTTGATTCAAAATGCCGCAGCAAGAGCATTGACAGGAATTAGCAAGAGAGATCATATTACTCCAGTTTTAGCTTCTCTTCACTGGCTCCCTTTAAAGTCTAGAATAGAATTTAAAATCCTCCTCCTTACATACAAGGCCCTTAAAGGCCTAGCTCCATCGTATCTTAAAGACCTTATTGTACCATATCATCCCAACAGATCACTTCGGTCTGAAAGTGCAGGCCTACTTGTGGTTCCTAGAATTTCAAAAAGTAGAATGGGAGGTAGAGCTTTCAGCTATCAGGCTCCTCTCCTGTGGAACCAGCTCCCAGTTTGGGTTCAGGAGGCAGACACTCTCTCTATTTTTAAGGTCAGGCTTAAGACTTTCCTTTTTGATCAGGCTTATAGTTAGGGCTGGACTAAACCATCCCTTAGTTATGCTGCTATAGGCCTAGGCTGCTGGGGGACGATGCACCAAACACATGTCCTCCTTCTTTCTTCTCTCTCCTCCCTCGCATCCTCCACTTTCTTTTCTCTGGCACAGAGCTCTTGCCCTCTAATTTCCTATATACTACTAGTCATACAATTCTGTGCTATTACTATGTAGAATGTTTACTGCTGTGTGTGTCCCACCCCCCTTCCCCCCCCCTTCCCCCCCTTCCCCCCTCTTCTTGTGAGTATCTCTGGCCTGGAGTGGTGTGTTTCCTGTGGAGCTCTATACTACATCTGTTGTCGTGGTCTCATCAGCCTGCCTAGTCTTCATGGAATCCTGCAGTTATCCACTCCTACCTGAATGAACAATTCTCCAACCTGCCTATGATTCCTCTTACATTTTCAAACTGTCATGTAACATCATCAGTTTGTATCATAAGATTCCACATGTACACTTTAGTCAGATATGTGTATCTATGACAGATGTATGTTTATCTTGCTGTTCTCTTCTCTTCTCTCTTTGCTGTTCTCTTCTCTCTTTCTTCTGTCTGTACCCGGCTGGCCTTAGGCAGATGGGTCCCTCCATATGAGCTGGGTTCTGCTTGAGGTTTCTTCCTGTTAAAAGGGAGTTTTTCCTTGCCACCGTTGCCTTCAGGCTTGCTCTGGGGGTTTCAGGCCGGGTTTTTGTAAAGCGTCTTGAGACGATTTGTATTGTTATTGACGCTATATAAATAAAATTGAACTGAATTGAATTGAATAGCAAATGAGTACCAAGATCAAAGGGTTAATACTCCAGGGGGTATAATAAAAATATCATATACTGTATGATTCAAATGATCTGAAGATGACTCCATGCAAATCCAAATATGATAGAAGGCTTGTTTTCCAGTTTAGAAGTATGGTATCATGTTCATTATCATGTGAAGCTGCTGGACTTTCACATGATACACAATAGTCCATCTTTACAGTCTTCAAGCTTTTGACCAGTCAGCATCCCTTGAGGAACAATGGGCAGTTGTGGTCATGTTTTAGATGGTGTGATGACATTTCCTTACAAAGACAGCAAGAATCATACATGCTTACAGCAAAGCTAGCTACACTGACTGCTCGCTAACTTTCAAAACTAAACTGTGGATTGGTGTTTTTCCTCTTTGGCACTCTCCTACGTTATATGGTTTATGGATCTGATTGGTCGTAGTTTGCCCTTAATAGACCGTGATAGACAAATGAGTCTTCCAATCACGTGCTATTTCCAAACCTCTTTCAAGGGCAACTTTCTAGACAAATCTGTGTAACAAACCATATACATAAACGTATTATTCTTGTCTGTTGCAGAGCTCCAACTCTAATGCCTTTGTGGAAACTGGAAACGGCTATAAATGTAGGCAGAGGATGAGGAAGATGCATGAAGGGAAAGGGTGGAGGGATGGAAGATGACAGATTTTAGTTTTGGCGAATGTGAAGATTGAGACATCAACACGGATTAGCACAATGTAAAGTGACAACAGCAGAGCCAACCGCAAACACTGCTGAGTCAAGATAGTGGATAGCGAAGGAACAGTGAGCAGAGGTATGGATTAAAAGGGAAAAAGATGGAATTCACGGTGGGAAAAAAAATGGTTAGGGGGTGGGAGGGAGAGCGAGAGAGAAAGAAAGAGAGCAGTGAGCTCTCCCAGAGGAGTTCAGGCTTGCAGTGGGAGCACAGTGCTGACAAAGAGACAGCATGGGAAAGAGAGGGAATAACACAGACTGAACTGGCATTAAGCACAGTGCTCTGCTCACCACTGTACAAACAGGGACAGCCCAGAAGTACAGATACCAAGGTCTGAAAAGGAATGAATAACAAGGATACAAGAAAATTGAAAGACTGATGCCAGACTGGAGAACAGGGGCGTGCACAGAAGACAGAAGAGCACAGAGGGTAACGCAAAGCTAAAGTGACAACCTGACAAAATTCAGACATCCTCCACACTTCAGAAGAACATCCAGAAACAGAGAGAGGAAGAAGAAAGCTGGAAGGACAATAACTCTTTAACACTGCCAACATCAAGAAGAGGGAAGTTGACATACTTAAGCTCCGTCTTGCGCTGTCCTCCTCTGTACACTGGAGGAAGAAAGAAGAAATAGCTAGTTAAGAAGAAGAAAGTACAGAAGAAAAAAAACAAGGGACTAGTAAAGGAGTGACCCAGTCTTACCCTGGAGTATATGACCAGCACTCTGCTCAGCCCAGCAGGGAAGATGTCCAAGTCCTCCCGTCTTGGTCGACCAGCATCAGCGGGATCTAAGAGCCCCAGCTTGAGAAACGACCTACAAGGCAATCGTTCATGTATGCTGCGGATTGGAGAAAGGCTGATGAGGGCAGGCAGTGAGGGGAACCTTGTCCAGAGACCCGCTCCTTCACAGAGCCAAAGTCAAACTTCCTCAGCTGGGTTAGGGCAAGGATCGAACGGCCAGAGACAACCTCCAGTTCCGAAGGACAAGCCCAGTGAGCATGCAGGAAATAACTCTAGTAAAGGTAAGATGCCTCCTCCCAGCTCTTTAAACACAATCAGCCTAAGAATACCCAAGGCAGTGTGACATAGTATATTGTTACACATCATGGAGGCCTAGTGTGGGCAGATGCCACAGTCAAAGTGGCTAACTTTTGAGATTTTCCTACAACTTTAACTGGGTTGTCACTATAATCTGTCTGTAGTGTCCAGTTCCATGGAAGGCAACTTTTTTTTTTTTTTTTTTTTGCGTACTGTCATGTAGAGGCAATAAGTAATTATGTCAGTGAGAATCGATTGAGTCAAGAATAGTCCATCTTAACCCCTCAAGATCAAATGTATTTTCCAACCACCTGAAGAGTGTTCCAGATATGTTTCAGAATTAAATAGTGACAAAATGTGTCATCCAAAGCTGTGTACAGAACTGCTGAAGCAGTCTGAAATCATTCATGTCATGGTAATTGCTCAGAACAGCTGTTGTCATTAACACTTTGGTAATTTGTCAGAACAGTTAGTCACACTAAAGTAATGAGTTGATCTACAGTGTGGTAAAGAATGCTGCGTAAAACATATCTAAATGACACCTACTATTGTCAGTTTGGCAGCATTAAAACTGTTGAAATAATCAGAGACTGAACAATTCATGGATCAAGGTAAAAAAAAAGACCTGGTGCATAATGATAGAGAGTGGATAAAAGCTTAGATAACACACCAGCGACACACACACACACATGAGAGAGACAAAAAATGTGAAAAGGCTGGATCCCATGACCACTGATGCGCAAAAAAAGCTTTGGAGAACAGGCATATCATAGGTTCTGTCACAATGCTTTCTTCAAGTGATCGGCATAGCTGTTTCTCAATATTAGTGTGGAAAACTGTTACTATCAATAATCAGTATCATTCTGACCACAAATTGGCACAAGGCACTCCAACATCAAAAATCCTTTGGAAAAACACTGTATAGCCGGGTTCTCGAGGATGAGTAACATCTCTAAATCACTTTTCAAGAGGGGAAACAGGATCAGCCAAGGCATGCTATACAAGCAGTGGATGTGCTGAATAAAAGCTGCATAAATTGTTGAACTCAAGCTGATGATTATTGGTTGTAACAGAAGGGTAAGGATAGACGAAGATACCTGTTATATAAGGGAGGATCAAAACTCAAAGGAAGGACCTTAAAGCTGTGTAGGAACTACTTCACACAGTCATCTAACCTCATGACCACTGAACGTTTATGGGGTCACTTCTTAAATTACAAGAAGCACTTAGGAACATTGTCAGATCATGAATGGATAACATGGACAATCAGTTAGGGGGCAAACTTGCCATGCAACTGGTAGGCTGATATCATTACAGCAGAGGGGGAACATTTTCACAGAATCAAATTTTCACTCAAACTGACAATTTAAAAACAATATTTGCATTTTATACAAATTATCACCATTCCTGACCATGTACAATATCAAACAAAATATAACAGATTTCAAGTTATTTATAATGACACACTGCAGAAACTTTGAACAGTGTCAAACTTACTGAAGGGAATGAGAATAAGAACTACCAGCATAAGCACAGTTGTTTTGTGGCACATAAAAAAAAGAAATCTGCTTTCTCTATGTCTACACAAAAAGAAGCATTTCAAGGTCATGTGAACTCAGCCTTTGCTTCATTGTTATTCACAGGAAATAATGCTGTTGTCCTTGATGCAGTCACCTAATATAGCCTTTCACAGACACATGCTTCACATGAGTCAAAAGCCTGCAGCAATATGTGTGTCTATGTGAGTATGCACAAATAGGCTTTTTCTCTTTTTTCTGGAGACATTTCTCTATATAAAGAACTAAATCACAAAGACATATGTTAATTCAGTGCCACACGTGAAATTTACAAGGTATCCACACATAAATGAATGCATGAGAGTACAGTTTTTGTACAGTTTGTTTTGTTTAGTCAGAGTGATGAAATGAAATGTAGGATTATTCCTCCTGAAAATGTTCACACTGAACATTAAAAGACCACCATAACTTCAAATAAACCTAGTGGTTTATTTGGAAAAATACTGATGAGAATCAAAACGACAAACTGTATTTTAAGTTTATATATTTTTGAAAGTTAGTTATACAGTACAGTGGACGGTTGAAATAGGTGGTTCGAATAAAAATACTTACTGTAAATTGGAAACTAGTTTGCTTATGCTGCCTGTATAGTAAGGTATAAGGAATTATCCTTTAAGCACATTAAAGGGGCTTTGGCTATCCCATATTACATGATAAAGTAAATCTGTCGGACTTGATGAGGTTGCTGAATGTTGGACATAAAAACATCAGTTCTCTCTTTCAGGTCAAACAATAGTAGCCCTCCACCAGCAGCCCCCTCCATTGTAGCTGCCTGAGGGTGAGAATTAGTGCTACATGTACGAGTCAGCGAGCCATTGGCATCACATCCCATTTCAGTGATGAAGGATAAAACGTACCGTTGTCAAGTCAAAAAGTATCTGTGCTCCAGTCAGCTTCCTCTGTTCTGGGAAAAAGAGACCTCATTATTTTCATCCAGCGCACGCTACTGTTTGTCAGTGTGAAGAGGGGTTTGAGGCAGAAAGGGAGAGAAGGAAGAAGAGTTAGGAGAACTTCTCACAGCTTTTGCAGTTTCTTACTGACTGCCCATGTAAAAGGTTCCTTTACATCCCAGATAAGAATCATAGAACTGAAACACATGGTGGTTTAATGGCAACTTTTGCATCTAGAAGAATGTGTATGGCTTGCTGTCCAACCAAATCTAAATCTTTCTACTTGTTCTGAATAACCACTTTCAAAGGCAGTCCTAGAAAAGGGGACGTAAGATGGTTTGGATTAGGGCTAAGGACAGGGGTACGCTGGCCTTCATTAAGATTACATGTAGTGAAAGAAGATTCCAAAAACAGTCAGTCTGTTGCATTATTGAAGATCATAGGAATTGCGTGTTTTGCAGGCATGTGTGTCTCTCTAGCTTGCCCGACCATTGCTGCCCCGTCTTGCCCCCTGTCTTGAGCGAAAGTGCTCACTGTTTCAGTGTTACCAGCCATACCTCATATTTAACGTCGAGTACCTCAGCATCACCCCTTTGTCAGTTCTACTGAGAAGAAAAGCTATTTAAACATGTTATACATAAATGTTATTTTAACTTTGTGAGAGGCACTTGCAAAATCCAGAAAGTCTAAATCAAGGAGGTGACATAAGACTGACTTCTAACTGAATGCTACAGATTTTTCACAACACTTACTTTTATTGGTAGTGTATCAGTGCTTTTTATATTTTTTGACCTCATGTGATTGGACTGATGTGAATTCCCACCACTGCCTCTCTCATTCAGACCATCAGTACCTTCCCATCCCAACTTCCCATGCCCAGCAGCATGATAGATGACCAGTACTGCTGACCATTTCATGTGGTCACGTTTTCAGTTGGTGCACCTACTGAAACTTATCATTACAAAGCAAATAAGCGACCCATCTCAAAGTACAGTTCACTGACTGGTGGGACCTTGCGGGAATAACAGCAATGAACTCAGCTAAGCAGTGGTGCTTCAGCACACCTTACTGGTGATATGTGGTTATATCACCTGTCAAATGTGTTTTGTTTTTTTGTTTTTTTTTACTGTCACACCAAGTCTGGTTTCCTTGCACCCCTGATTTGAGTTTGGTGATGTGACAGTGTGGACAACTTTTTTTGCCCCCTCCACATGCATTATTCAGTTATGCGTGTACAGTATTCAGTCAGACTTGCCCTGATCCGTGGTTGCAGTTTTTTTTTTTTTGTCCTGTCATACATTCCTGAGCGGGGAGTTTGAGTTCACCATTATTGTCCTTCTAGTCCCCGTGGATTACAGCCCCCTGCTGATTAGTTACATTCCCTCTTGTATCATCACATTCCCTCTCTTTGACTATAAAGTGGAGCTAATCTGTCTGTGCTCACCACTCCAAAAGCTGGAGGGAAGAGGAAGCGAGGGAGCAAGAGTCAGAGATGGACAGAAAGAGACCAAGCTGTGTGGTAGCCAATAAACTGTAGCATGTGCTTTTACAAATTTGCCATCCAGAAACCAGAGGGCTTAGCAGAAGGAAAATGAAAAGAAAAAAAAAGAAACTCTCAGTAACAACATGCTTCTCACTGTAAATTATTCACAGGAATTGTACCAACATACAATACGTCATGAAAAATACATTGTAACTCCCTTTAAAAAACACTTTTTTATACCTTGATTAAATTGCCTCAAAGGTAATAATAATTTATACTGTGTTTATTCCCAGATGGGAAATTTAATGTTCGGTCCCAAACTGCATCTCTAAGCACTACTCCACAGCTCCCCATCATGGATTCTAGACAGACAGTACAGTAAAGCTGGAACTTCACCCAGTGATGGTGGCATACATCATCAAGGTGGTATATATCTCTGTTGTCATCTGACTGACTTTCACCATTTAAACCCTGACTCCCCACGAGTCGAAGAAGCTGCTTAAATGAGTGGTGAATCGTCTTCAAGAAACTCTACAAGTCCTGTTGTAGTTGTTTCAACTTGTTTTTTAGATATCACTTCAAAGATGGGTTCCCTCCCAGGGGCCACCGTCAGGTCACTGGTCTGGGGTTGCTCATGTAATGTATGGGTAGACCTGAATTGGTAGAATCTTGAGAGGTTTGGAATGTTATGGTTCATGGGACGGGACTGGTAGTTTCTTTTCCCTGCTGTGTATCGAATCCTCAAAACCTGAAGGACGAAATTGGGGATCCTTCCTGTATGGTCAAAACCAATACAGAAAATCATGCATGCATTCAGAATGCTGCCAGTGGTGGTTCTGTAGAATGTGGCAGGCCTGGTGGAAGAAGTCTCCCGGAAATCAGTTTAAGTCAATGCAATGTTCACTGAAGTGATGGAAACATGGCTGTGTGTGTGTGTTTAACAAGCAGAAATGATATTTCCTATGGCTGTCTCTGTTCGGTTGATGCTGCCAGGCAATGCGGCAAGAGACAAGATACACACGTCCACAAGCCGTGCAACAAAGTCAGAGCCACCAGGCAATAACAGGCTCTAACAGCATTTTCACAGTGAACACCAGCAGCAACAAAAAGACCTCAACTTTAACTCTCTCCGTTCTCTCTTCCTTTGATCATTTTCCTTTTTTAATCTAAAGCAATCCAGGGCTGTGGATATGATGTGACTTGGCAGTTGTACTGAATCAGCACTGTAAAAATGACATTGCCCTAACTAAGTACTTTGTCAGGGCTTTATAAGCAGTGGTAAGATTTGGGCTGTTGTCTTCATAAACGTGAGCCAGAAAAATAAAGTGAAATGAACCTAGCTTTGCAGAAGTCCACCAAGAGAGAGAGAGAGAGAGAAAAAAAAAAAAAAAAACAGACTGGAAAGTGAATAAGGTATCGGCGAACTGCTGAACCCCAACTCAAGAAACCTTTCAGATGAGAGTAAACTCAACCAACTCCAAATCAGTCATTGTACCTGATTAAAAAAAAAAAACAGCAGGTCCACTGAATATGCTCATGTTTTATCTGCTTTCAGCCAATGAGCTTCGTAAACTCTGGCGAAAGATGACTACAGTCATGTCCTGTGTTGTGTGATTCTATGGTGGTAAACAGTATTTAGGTATTTATGTATGTTTGGGAGCCGAGGATGGATGTGTAGGAGAACGAAAATGAATAGCAACTTGTTCAAAAAATGGAACTCATGAACCTGAACTAGTTTATGTTTTAGGACTGCTAACTTAGTTCATTCAAAATTAAAAACTAGTTCATTTCAATGTGAAAAGAATTTTGATCAAACTCCAGTAGTTTGAACTCTGCTGATCACCTTGTTTGTCCTGGAGCAAACAATGGCGTATCCTAGTCATTCCTATTCCTAAAACCTGCAGTATCTTTGGTATCTCCACACGCTGCTCTCACAATGTTTCTATAGTCTCTCCATTCGTTTTTCTTACAGTCAAAATCAGTTTTCATCTGCCTCAGTGAGCACAGAGAGCCCTGAGAAATGGCTGCTTGATTTGCAGATGTCTTCATACTATATTTTTGATCATTTGGGCAATATGCAGAGCAAGATGTCTCTGCAAATAAAACTCATGACAATTTTTCCAAAGCTTATTTTGTGATAATGCCTACAGTGTGACTATTTCTGTACAAATTTAACAGGCCGTGTTTGCACGCAGAGAGAAACCTTTTTTAAATGTTAAGCTTCAGCTGACCAGCTTGTTTCTGAACAGCTAATCTTAGGGTCCAGCTGCTGGACAGGAGCGCTGTCTATACAGTACTTAGTGCAAGAGACAAAGTCCAGTTGTCTGTGTATGTTACAGTACCGAGGACTAGCTGCCTCTGTTGGCCCGCAGACGTGTTGAAAACCACCAGCTTGACAGCCAAAGTGACACGCTCCACCAAGAGGTTCATTCAATCCTAGAAGCGTTCCAGAAATCTCTGTCTAATTACACAGTTCAGACTGTAGTTAAATAACGAGAATGAAGATACTTGCATTTCCAATGAATTGTGTTTCCAGGGTTCTGACCCTTGGGTGTTTATTTATTCTCCAATCTCCATGCCAACAGTCCATGCTACTGCAGAAAAAAAGTGTGCCTTTGTGAGGCAAGATGGAAAGTGAAGATTGTTACCATGGGTAACTCCTGCACTGTCGTGTCACTACCGAATATCCTTGTCTTGTACAGTCTGTGTTTGCTCAGTTACAGTAACAGTGATCACACGAGCAGGAGGCTTTCAAGTTTTGTGTTACTAGGGATGTGGTTTAATAATTAATAATGAATAAAATTCTGTTTGTTAAAAACAAACATGCTATTTTTATTTCACTCACAACCGGAATTGTGATCAGGCAGGCATGGCATTAAGCACTGACAGAAACAAATTAATTATCAAACTGAAGCTATAGAGTTTATGCTGTGCTCAAGGGTTGCAGGGCTTTCCCTTTTTATCATATCTCTGCTCCATGGCATTCATTAACCCTGTCCTGACTCATTTGTCTTTGCCTGCAAGGAAAAACAGTGTGCTCCTCGTAGAGGGCTGTCCACGGGCTGCAGGAGATGAAGTAGCACAGTTTATGAATGCAAAATCCACCTGATGTTAGGTGTGTGGGATTTCCTTGCACTGGTACCAATTGTAGACTGGGGCAAAGCACATGTCCTTTGCCCATGCCCAAATTTTACAATTTCCAATTGGGCGGCTGTGGCTCAGTAGGTAGAGCGGGTTGTCCACGAACCAGAGGGTTAGCGGTTCGATCCCCGGAATGTGCCACATGCCGAAGTGTCCTTGAGCAAGACACTGGGTAGATGTGTCCGTGACTGTAAAGCGCTTTGAGTACCAATAGGTAGAAAAGCGCTATATAAAAGCAAGGCCATTTACCATTTACCCATGAAAATCCCTGCAGACCACATAAGGAAGGGTGTTATGCAGAGGAGCTGCCATGTGAAGCCCCAAATGCACTCTGTGTACCTACATGTTTGACAAAATTGCTTATCAGGTCTTTTGAAACAGAGAAACGCCTAATACATGTTCAGCTTTGATTGCTGTCATTGATAACGACTACAACTACGTTTTAACCATTATCATAACTTTATATTAACCATATTTTAACTGCTGTCATTGCTTGTCTAACTTTAACCATTCCGTAGTTTTCATGTGCATATGTGATAGAAAGTTTGAAAATCATTGTACACATCCCATATCAATCTGGAATTTTGCAGGATCTTGGTAAATGGTCTTGTTTTTATATAGCTCTTTTCTAACTGGTATTGAGCGCTCTTTACAGTCACAATGACACATATACCCTTTCGCCCACACAAGCACACACACATTTACACACCAGTGCCACTCACTGGGAGCAACTGGGGGTTCAGCTCAAGGACACTTCGGCATGTGGTACATTCTGGGGATCTAACCCTTTGGTTCCGGGATAACCCGCTCTACCCAGTGAGCCACAGCCGCCCCAATCCAATATCTATAATTTTGTCTTGGCAGGGGTGGCACTGGCATGGCCATGGCTTCCAAACCCTTTCACTGGCACCATCATGCAACTCATACTGACATCCAACCTTGAAATGCCATTTTGACAGTAATCTAAATGGAAATCTTTGCTACAGTGTTAGCTTTCATTTCACTTCGGTGATGGGAGAATGAGTGTGAATAAAAACTCACATAAAGATACATAGTTGAAATGTATTATTCTGTGGGTTGCTAAACATTTAGATATAGCTATGGTCCAGGGTGGGAGGAGTAGAAACCAAAAGAATGCAGAATATTTCAAACAACTTGTATAGACTGAAAAACTTATTATATACTTCAAGTACAATTACTACTGACAAGCCACTGAAGGCAGATTTAAAGTAGTGTGACATATTTCTGCTGCTGTTCTAATGAGAGACACACTGCTAACATGTATTATTCCAAATACAAATGCTCTCAGAGAAATACAAGCTTAACCATGTTGAACATTTTTCTATATATTTCTCTCTCTCTCGCTCTCTCTTCATATATACATACACACAATATATATATATATGTACACAATATATATACATAAAGCAACACTTCCATATACGTAACTTCTACTTACATCTGCTTTCATCTTCCAGCAATGTCCTTCTGTCAGGACTCTTTCATGCCATTATGGACATATTATGGAAAACACAGTTACATAAACAAGCCAGCTATAATCAACAGTAAAAGCAGACAAAAAAGTTTTCTGTGTTGTGATATGATTGCAAGGATTGCCATTATCCTTAGAACACACAAGCCTTATCTTGCAAACAACTACCAGACTTGGAAACCCTACAACCTCTTTTGTTCCTTTAACACAATGAGCACAGAATGAAATGGAATATTTCCCTTTTATTTATTTTTTTTAAATGTTTTTAAAAATGTGAAATGATTAAAAAAAACAGTTGACTGAATTTCCATCTTTTGAGTAACATTTGATCAACGTTATAGTAATCTGTTGTTATATCAGAATTTACGATCTTCAAATTTTTTCAGCTGATGAACTATATTTGGGGGCCAGGACATTAAAGGTAGAAACAAATGGACTTTGTTTTACGTTAAACAAAATATATTTGGCCTTCAAATAAAACTAAAACAAAGTGACTTGGCTTGGTCACTGGCTATCTAAATGTTGCTAATTATTACATTGCTAATTAACTAACGGACTAACTGGCTGGCTGGCTATCTGTCACCATTGTGACCCAAATATTCACTCACTGCTGGCCAGCACAGTGCATAGCTGAGATTACCTCCAGGCCTCCACTGAACTAGATCAATCAGATCTGCTTTGTCAACGAGAAAGAGAGCCAGCAAGAGAGAGGGAGAGACTGAGAGAGAGAGAGAGAGAGAGAGAGAGAGAGAGAGAGAGACTAAACAGAAGGAGAGACAGAGAATAAAGGAAAGGAAGAAGGGAAGAAAATAAGGCAGGAGACAAGAAATAATGACTGTGAAGAAAAAGAAACTCGTTAGCCTCTTTCTGTTCCCTCGACCATGTCCACTTCTTTGACTCTTGACAGTTAATGGCCAGATTGTCTTACTACAGTATTATTATCATAGATAGATTTAAATTCCCATAGACAGATCTGACCTTGCTGCTTCTACATACAAATAATACTCAGTACAATGTTACAGTGTTGTTGTTTTGTTCTTTTTTTATTTGTTTGTTTGTTTGTTTTTTTCCCCAGTGACACAGTATTAGTTATAGTCCCTATAAAGGATAGGATCAGTGCTGGATGGGAGCGGACAGATGCCTGAAATAATTTAAATATGTTTGTCCTTGGACCAAGAAAGAATACAGAGTTACAGAATTCCTGTGACTATTAAACTAATGATGACTTCAAAAATGTGCACTCATCAGATGAAGTTAAGCTGAGGAAATGATAGGCTGCAGTGTCAACATGCAGACACAATCATAGCGTTTGACCTTTGCAGAAAAGTATTGAATGTGATATGTGACATGGTCATGAGACGTCTCTGAGAAGTCTTTTGGAAAGTCTCCATGCATTTCGATGACTGTATGTGCTTCTCTCTAAAGAAAGTAAAGTAAATGCATGCTGATGCAGTAATCTGAGTATACAGTTGTCACCCACAGTATGTACACACCATGTGACTGACATACCGTATATTTAGACCCTGAGCTAAATGTGACCTAGCAATGTAATGGCTAATCAAATTCATGCAAGCACATTCTAAGCAGAATGATCATATAGTCTTTGAGGAATGTTTTTTACATTCAAGTCCCAAAATACCAAAAGCCTTACTAAAATAGTATATCAAGAGTAGATAAAACAAAGCTTTCAATTAGCCAACCGAACAATCGAAATACACGTATCTAATGCATAGTGTCTTTGGAGTGTGTCATATAGTAAATCACGTCTCTGTTTTAAACCTAGCTTCTGGTCATCAACACAATTAAAACTCTACATTCACACTATGAAGGACGGAATGTGAGTAGCTGACACATCTCAGCATCAAGTCTTGGGAGGAGGCTGTGTGAATCAGCCCTTCATGATGGAGCTGCTGCAAAGAAAATAACTACTTGAGGAGACCAAGAAGAAGACAGAACTAATCACAAGGAATTTACATTAGACCAGTGGAAATCTGGACTTTGGTCTAATGTGTAAGAATGTGAGAGTGGTGTGATATTACCTGCTAAGTTGCTCCATAAGATTCAACAGAAACAATTTTACACCTTAATTCTTCTTTGAGAAATAAAACTTCCTTGGGGTGCGCAATGTTAATTAGTTCATCTTTAGTGTCGCCATAGGGAATTTTTCTCTGTTTGTATTGCATGTCACCACCTTAAGGTACAACACAACTACACACAACAGTTTCAGATAAATCAAAACTATCTGTGGCTGAGCATGATACCGAACAAATCTATAAACCCATTACAACTGTTTATGTGTTAATAGCCTGGCCTATATTTACACAGCTCTCTCTGTGGTGCCAGCAGGCCCTGATGGGATGCAGCTGTGAAGCTTCAGTTTAATCCACTCCACTCCGGTGATGAAATGGAGACATTTATGAAGGCATGTTTAAGAGGGATTTTACGCCTTCAGACTTGACATAGGGAAGATGGTTTTACACTGTAGTTTAAGGACTATCAAGGACAACTTACAAGTTAATTTAAAGGCAAGTTGGAGTTGATCTGTTCAGAAGTGTTTCCAATCAATGTAATGAGATACGGGTGTTTTTTCAGTGCCCCAATTTGTTTCAAACTCAGAGATTCGTCACAGTCTGATCTTTACAACATATGTTTGTGCAAGCAATAGTGGCAAGGAAAAACTCCCTTTTAACAGGAAGAAACCTTGAGCAGAAACCAACTCACCCATCTGCCTAAGGGAGGGAAGTTAAAGAGTAGTAGCAGACAAATGAGTCGTAATAGAGAATATCATAAGATAAGAAATTAAAGGATAGGAGCTCGGTGCAAGAGAGAAGAAAGTAGAGGATAGGTGCTCATCCCCTAGCAGCCTAGGTCTCTAGCAGCATAACCAAGGGATGGTTCAGTGTCACCTGAGCCAGCCCTAGCTTTAAGCTTTATTAAAAAGAAAAGTCTTAAGCCTAACCTTAAAAGTAGAGAGTGTGTCTGCCTACTGGACCCAGTGGGGAGAGGGGCCTGGTAGCTGAAGGCTTTACCTCCCATTCTACTTTTTGAAACACTAGGAACGTAAGCCTATTCTTTGAGATTGAAGGAATCTACTGGGATGATATGGTACTATGAGGTCTTTGAGATGGGATGGAGCTAGGCCTTTAAGGGCCTTGTATGTAAGGACAAGGATTTTAAATTCTATTCTGGATTTTACAGGTAACCAGTGAAGAGAAGCTAAATCTGGAGTAATATAATCTCCTGCCAATTCCTGATAATGTTCTTGCTGCAGCATTTTGAATCAACTGGAGGCTTTTAAAAGAGCTACGTGGACAGCCACACATAATGAATTAAAGTAATCCATCCTGGAAGAGGAATGACAAATGCAAAACAAATGCATTAACTAGTTTTTCAGCATCACTTTGAGACAGGACGTTTCTAATTTTAATGGCTAATTACTGGTGGCCAAAGTAAGGTCATCCAGAGAAACTACATGATTAGTTGACATATAGTCAAGTACTGTAAGGACCTCCGAAAATGGCTTGTTGTTGCTCATTAGGTTGAAAAGCTTAAAAAAAAAAAAAAAAAGAAGAAAAAAGTTTTCCCAAAAAAAGTGTTGGGAATCCATAAATCAGAAAGCTCCATTGAACTTGTGTTGTTGGTTCACAACAACACTTTCCAAATGCTGCATTTGAAATTAACACCGGACACTTTACCTACTTAACTGATGATGTTTCAGTCTGATTTATTAAGGGCTCCACGGCTGTGGCTCAGTAGGTAGAGCGGGTTGTCCACGAACCAGAGGGTTAGCGGTTCGATCCCCGGAATGTGCCACATGCCGAAGAGTCCTTGAGCAAGACACTGAACCCCCAGTTGCTCCCAGTGCGTGGCACTGGTGTGTGAATGTGTGTGTGCTTGTGTGAACGAATGGGTAGATGCGTCTATGACTGTAAAGCGCTTTGAGTACCAATAGGTAGAAAAGCGCTATATAAAAGCAAGGCCATTACCATTTACCACCAATTCCTGAGAAAAGCACTTGACATCTTAGCAGCTAAATGCTCCAGTGTTTCACCAGTTAGCATCTGGCTGTGTCTGTCTGCCTACTGATGCTCAGTAGTGTACAGTGGCTAGGCTCAGAGCTCTGTCACTGAAAACACTAATCACTAATTGCTACTGCTGGAAACTAAATAAAAGTAGAGAGAGAAAGGAGAGAGTTTGTGAGTCCGTTTTTCATTGACTAACCATACTCACCAGCATCAAATCTACTTGTGAAAGCTTGCACTTCAACAAACGATACTAATGTACCACTAAAGTGAGCGAACCTTAAGTCTCAGTAAGAAGTCTGGTGAGAGAAAAAGTCTCAGAGTTAATGTTGGAATGGTTTTCAACCAAACTTACATGGCCAGGTTTGGATGTACTGAGTGGATCAAGTTTTTACTCTGTCAGCTTATGCTGTAGGAGGCACATCACTGGTGAGAGGAGGCTGTTGGAATGTTTAATTCAGAAGACTTATGTTAGGTGTCAATGTTAACTTAAGCAAGAAATATGGTTACCAAGTGGTGCTTTAAAAACAGTGGTGCAAGACCCAAAACTAGGTTATAGACTCATCAAATAACAGGATATAAAGTTCTTCCTGCATAACTCCCAGCTGTGATGATCCACACTTCCTGAATCAGTGTGTTTAAATGTCACAAGCTGCCCAAGTCTGAAAAACTGAAAGCATGTCAAGCATGCCATGCAGCCAAATTACAACATGCTGTTTTGTAAAACCAATGGAATTTCTGTGGCATTCTGTTCCACTTGAGAACAACTTGAGAGTTTGATAAACAAATGTTTTTGTTTCAACAGGACCACGATTTCAAGAGGAAATGTCAACTTGCAAAATTTACTGCAATGCATTGATGTCTCTTATACCATACTGTGCGAAAAAAGTAAGAAAAACAATTATTTACACCGATCAGGCATAACATTATGACCTAATAATGTGTAGGTATCTCTTGTGCCTCCAAAACAGTTGTGACTCATCAGAGAATGGACATGGGCCTTCTGAGGGTGTCCTGTGGTGTCTGGCATCACAATGTTGTTAGTGGGGGCCTTTGGGTCCTATGGGTTGAGGGGAGGGGCCTCTGTGGATCATCCCACAGATACTTGATCAGTTTGGGATCCAGTGAATTTGGAGGCCAGGTCAACACCTTGTGCTGTTCTTCATGTTTTTTTTTAGTTGTTCCTAAAGCGTTTTTGTGTGTGTGTCTGTGTCAGGCTGCATCCTGCTGGGGATGGCTGCTGCCATCAAGGAGTGTCATTGCTATGGGGTGGGGGTGTCTGGTCTGGTCTAATGTTTCAAATGTATGAAAAATACAAATTTGTCATTAGTAATTTTGGAAGGAGGAAGATTTAAATTCTATTCTAGATTTTAAAGGGAGCCAATGAAGAGAAGCTAAAACTAGAGTAATATGATCTCTTTTGCTAATTCCTATCAATGCTCTTGCTGTGGCATTGTGAATCAACTCTTGTCTTTTTAAAGAGCTATTTGGACAGCCAGACAGTAATGAATTACAGTAATCCAGTCTGGACGACACAAATGCATGAACTAGTTTTTCAGCATCACTCTGAGACAGAATGTTCCTAATTTTGACAATATTACGCAGGTGAAAGAAGGCAGTCCTGGGGCCTCATGTACTAACAGTTGCGTAGATTTCCTTCTACATCTTGACGTAAGTTCAGATTTAGAAGCATTTCGAAGCACATTTCCTTTGTACATCCCGATTGAACGTACCCGACTCCTCCCTGTCCACGCCCCCTTTAAATATGCAAATCATGTCCACGCCCATTTTAAATATGCAAATCCCTGTCCACGCCTATTTTAAATATGCAAATTATATTTAAATTGACTCTGCACCTGAGATTCCCATCTCTGCGCGATCAGAAAACGAAAACATAAGAATGAGTGAGACGGGAAAGAAGAAGAACTTCACGGAAAGAGAATTGGAGACGCTACTCACTGGAGTGGGGATGCGTAAAATGTTCTTTGGCACGCTGCCACAATGTTTACTTGCATTTGCGCATCACATATGATCTGTACATTGATCGAATGAAAGTGTTTCCTGTTGACATTTACAAATTCATGCGATGGCGCTTTTATAGCAGTGTGTGTGCAGTTGATAGCTCTGATTACATTCAGAAAACCGTCTCTCGCTGCAAATTGCTCTTTAATGTTGACCTGTTCAGATGCATTGTATGGGAATCTGATATACCTGGCTGACATGCGGATAATTCCGTCCCACACTGCTGGCATGGATCTGCTCAGGGTCGACTGGCGCAGTCCCGATCGGTTGGAGTAATAGTTTTCACATTGATGACATTTTCCCGGCATGACCTCTAAGTGTCGCCAAAGGATCGATATCTGTAGAATCCTACTTACGCCAACCACGTCGTTGGCGTAGGGACGTACAAAATTCCCGGACATTTCACTCTTGATACATCTGAACCTTTACGTGAGCGAGTACTTACGTAACGTTTTTGTACTTAAGCAACGTTCGTACATGAGGCCCCTGGTTACTTGCTTTATGTGCGAATTAATAGACAGATCCTCATCATATATAACACCAAGGTTTTTCACAGTAGTACTGGAGGCCAAGGTAATGCCATCCAAAGAAACCACGTGATTAGATAATGAATCTCTGAGGTGTTCAGGGCCAAATACAATGAATGTTAAAAATTCAAACCAGTCTAATGCAGTTCCTTTAATCCTGATCACACTTTCAAGTCTCTGTAGTAAAATATTGTGATCAATAGTGTCAAATGCAGCACTAAGATCTAGCAGAACAAGAGACAAGTCCATTGTCTGAAGTCATGGGGAGATCGTTAGTAACTTTAACTAGAGCTGTTTCTGTACTATGATGAACTCTGAAACCTGACTGAAACTCTTCAGAAAGAAACATTCCTGTTTAAATGGTCACACAAGTGATTGCAACAATGTTTTCTAGAATTTTAGAAATAAAAGGAAGTTTGGAAATTGGTCTAGGCGGCACAGTGGCGAGGTGGTTAGCACTGATGCCTCACAGCGAGAAGGTCACCGGTTCGAATCCATGGGCCGACTGGGCCTTTTTGTGTGGAGTTTGCATGTTCTCCCTGTGTCTGCGTGGGTTCTCTCTGGGTACTCCGGCTTCCTCCCACCATCCAAAGACATGCTCATTAGGTTAATTAAATTGGTGATTAATTAATTAATTGGTGATTCTAAATTGGCCGTAGGTGTGCGTGTGAGTGTGAATGGTTGTCTGTCTCCCTTAACAGGAATAACCAGGTATAGAAGATGAATGAATGAAATTGGTCTATAGTTGGCTAAAACATCTGGGTCCAGAATAGTTTTTTTTTTTAAAGTAAAGGTTTAATTACAGCAATCTTAAAAGACTGAAGCACGCATCCTATTAATAAAGATAGATTTATCTGGTTTAATATGGATGTGTTAATTAATAGAAAAACCACCTCGAGCAATTTTGTTGGGATGGGTTCTAGAAGACAAGTTGGTGGTTTAAATGCTGTAATTGTTGGAGTGAGCTCAGAAAGATCTATTGGAGAGAAGGATTCCAGATATTGATTAGGTCTTACAGAACTTTCTAATGCCACTGTACTTACATCTTTGATAGCTGTAGGAAGGATACTTTGAATTTTTTCTCTAATGCCTACAATTTTATTTGTGAAGAAGCTCATGAAGTCATTACTACTGAGGGCTAAAGGAATAGATGGCTCAACGGTGCTGTGACTCTTTGTCAGCCTGGCTACAGTGCTGAAAAGAAATCTGGGGTTGTTCTTGTTTTCTTTTATTAATGATGAATAATATGCTGTTCTAATATTACAGAGAGCTTTTTTATAAGTTCTTAAATATTTCCAGGCTATGCGAGCTTCTTCAGAATTAGTGGAATGCCAGATTCTTTCCAGCTTTAGGGCTGCCTGCTTTGAACGGCGCCACTGTGAATTATACCAGGGAGCTAGCCTCCTCTAATTCATGACCTTATTTTTCAGAGGGACAACTACGCGATGTTGCAGTCCCATCAACAAAATAATCTATTTGTGTAAGAGTGTAATTGTGCTTGCTTTCGTCCACACCATTGGCACAAGGTACTGAGGTAAATAATGAAGGAATTAACTCCTTATATCTAGTTCCAACATCATCAGATAAGCGTCTACTGTAATGAAATCTCATTACAGTGAGATCTTATCTCTGCTAATGTAAATGCAGACTAATGCTATTCTTAATCTGTTGGAGTTTAGTGTCTGAAACTAGTAACAATGTTACTTTGGTACTGAAATTGTTCTAAATTAAATTAACTATGGACAATGTTCCACAGATATTCATCATATTACTGAGGCTTGCAAATAAACACAATGACCATAGCGATAGACTGCCCGTATCGTCATAGATGACAGTGAAGATTATCATGGCTAATGATTTTTGTGAAATTTTGTAACTGCCACACCATAAAATAAAACCTTCCAGCTATGTTAAAAAATAATTTCCATCCAACCAGTCACAAAGTGTCCTCATTCCAAAGAGCAAAGCTTGAGGACAGCTTCAAATGTCAGAAGAGTGGGCGGGTGCCTCTTTATGTCTGTACACCACAAGAAAAGAGTAACAGTATTTAGCAAAATCATCAATATTAGTTTCTTGCATTGGTCAACCTCAGTTACTCTTAGGTAGCCCTTGACACCATTCACTGTAACAGCTTACTCAAAGGATGTCAGCACCAGGTCAGATTTACTTGTCAAGTTAATTGCTTTGTATCCTAAGGGACAAGATTTTTCTTATGCTTCTTGTGAACGCTTTAAAATGTTACCACTGTGTATGTTGTCCTTAGAGGGTTAGTATTTGGTCTGTTGGTCTTTTAGACTAATATTGCCTCTTGGCCACATAATGCGGAAACTAAAGGCACTGTATGCTTCCACTGACAATAATGATTTTAGCTCCATCGCCTGTGCACTGAGGAGATTGGGAAACTCACCAATATACATACTGTAAAAGAGAAACAGTCGTGGAGCAAGAGGACACTATGCATCCCGATTCTTCTACTTTACTTACTTTTGATTATCAGCACTTGGCATCCAGAGTGTGTTTGAATTCATAGCCACTGTAGCGTGGAGAAAAGCTTACTTGTTCAGCGCTTCTGCTGCTCCAATGTGTCACATGTGCTGTGAATTCAGGGTGTATTTTCCACTGTATTTAGCTAATGCACTTTTGCCCATAAAGTCGGAATAAAATATTTTTGACCTCTTCTCATGAAATGATTGTGACAGTGTGATTTATATAAAGAGGAATAAAAAGAAGAATGTGTCTCCAAACAAAATTATTTCAACAGTGTAGTATGTGTGCATGTTAGAACCGGATGATTTGAGATGATGTAAAATGCCACACATCTCTTTTTAGAGCGTAGGTCACAGCAGCTATGGCAGAAAGCAGGATCAGTGGCATTTTAACTGATGGTTCTAATTAGATTTAAGCTGTAACATGCCATCAGACCGTTCAGACAGGAAGTTAAGCAGAGTGTCTGCGTAGTAGATTAATAGTGAAGGCATCAAGACTACGATGGAACACAAATGGAATTGTGCAGTAAACAAAAGAGTGTTAAACAAACCAGAGCATGTTTCATATTTTAGATTCTTCAAAGTAGCCAACTTTTGCTTCCTTGACAGTGTTGTAGATTCTCTCAGTCAGCTTCATGAGGTAGTCACTGAGAATGGTTTCCATTTAACAGGTATATCAGCAGTGAATTAGTGTAATTTCTTGCCTTCTTGATGTGTTTTGCAGAGGTAGAGTTGGTACATAGTTCTCTACAGTGAATAGCCCTATTCACCTGCTGTTCTAATCCAAATTATGACGAAAACCTCTCAACTAAGTAAAGAGAAAATACAGTCCATTGTTATTTTACATCATGAAGTGGAAAATTAGTTCAGGATCCCTTCAGGAGCTACCTAGAATTTGCTGGAGGGATGTCTCGCCTGGCCTGGAAACATCTTCGGATCCTTTTAGAGGAACTGGAATACATTGCTGAAGTTAGGAATATCTAGCATTCCTTTGACAAGCCTGTTATAATTGCAACGTTGGATGAGCGAACAAAAACGGAATTGACGAAAAGTTGGATGGATGGATTACATTGATTATATGGATTACATATTGTACATCCATGTACAATAAGATTCACTAGATAGAAAAAAAATGTTGCCACAGTCTGTACAGGGGCAAGGTATTTTGTTTAGTTGCACTATAGTATAGGGGACAAAACTCCTGCCATAACGTAATTGTGATGGCTTTGTTGTTGAGGTCTGAGATGATGGGAAGGCGTCGGGAGGCCAATAATATTGGAGGCACTGAAGGTGGGGGGCAACAGAAAGTGCTTTGAGTTGGACTTATTCCATATGTTCTTCTTTTCTTTTGTAAATGTTCTGCACATAAAACATTTGAGTGTGTCTTTCCTATTTAGTCACTGTCGGGCAGCTGTGGCTCAGATGATGTGGTGGTTTGATCCCTGAACCCTTGCGCATCAGTATTGCGGATTGCATGTTGTCAGTGTTGTCATTTATTGCTGGCAGGCCCAGTATTAATTAACATGCTTAATTCAAGTTAACAAATTAATTGACCACTACATTTTCAATGATATTTTCTGTTGTTAATTAGTTATTTTAAACATAATTCAAGTTGTATGTTAATGGACAGGAAAAGTCAGTACTACAGTAATTATAAGAAGAATTCACCCAAATATGTTTAATAATAACTGCAGAGTATAAATAATGTGAATACAAATACTAGTTATATTATATACACATTTGTTTATACTGTAGTAATGTTTACTTGTTAACTATGTCCTGATAAAGCTTTTGCTGTATGAACTGCAACAGAGCAGAATTTTTCTCTTCTCTTTACCTCACCCCTACTACCTTACAACAAACAAAACCCACTCCACTTAAAGAGACTGTGTCTACCAACCACTGTGTGTTGAACGTACATCAGGACTCTGATTATGGTGAATTATGACCCTAGTGTCTGCTACATTACCACCAATTGCCCTGACCATGGCAAGCTGAAAAGTGTGCTATGGTAATGTTTGAAAGGCAGCCTGCTCCCTCTTAGCTTAGCTTTGATTAGCTATATGTCTGTGAAGGTTCTCAGTCATCCAGGTCATGGTACATCCAAAAAAGGTTTGTTCTTCTTTTCTGAACCTTTTTTGGACTTTGATTAGCTGAGACACTAAGATCAAGTCATTCCCATCAGTGATGGCAAAGACGAGCTTTTCTTTCATTAGCAATGCATGGACATTTCTTATAACAACAACCAACGCTACCTACGGAGCCACAGCTGGCAGCAACTATATAAAGCTGCTGCCATTGTAAAGCATGTATAAGAGAGCTGCCTCACACCAATCCCTGACGCCATTCACAGTTACTGATCAATTTTAGACTTTATTTGAAGATTTCACCATCCTGGCTTTAAAGACTCCTGTGTTAACTTTGGAGGACTTTGGATTTCCAAGCAGTTGTTAGTATTAACATACGGATGTAACCAGATGATTCCAGCAATCTACACCTACAACATCTCATGGTACATCTCAGACACGTAGCCTACATTTTCTATCCCAGTCTGTATGGGAACTCATGCCGTTCGAAGCTGAATTGATATTGTTTGGTATTTTAGTTTTAGTCATCCTATTATTCTCATGTTCTGCAAAGATGTGCATTTCTCATCCACTGCTGCAGCACTAATCTGTGCATCGACATGGACACCACTCAGCAACTGATCCATATGAAGAGATCAGCATAAGCACACACATCACATGCAACAGACTCATATGTCCATTACTAAGGGCGCTCTCTAAATATTTGTGCTTTAGAATAGAGTCACCACTATGATATTATTTCACTCATGATGGACAGAAAAAAATGATCACACTGACTGCGTGCATATACTTACAAACCCACACCTGCATTCAGCTGAATGTAGGTAAAATCAAGGAGCTGGTGGTGGATTTCCACAGGTCACAGCACACACACTGGTGAACATCCAGGGAATGGACAAAGAGACAGTGGACTCTTACAAGTCCTGGGAGTTCATTGAATACTTAATTGGACTGGACAGACCACGCTAGCACTGTATAAGACAGGCCAGAGCAGACTCTACCTGTTAGGTCCTTCAGAGGTCCTGTGTGAAGGAGCATTACTGCAGGTCCTTCCCTCCCGCTGCTGTGGGGCTGTACAACCAACCAACATTTTTATCTCTGGTGTGCACTGCCCTTTCTCCCCACAGTGAGATAAATAAAGGATTATCTTATCTTACCTGATCTTATCTTATCAAGTTAATTATTTTTAGTATTAACTCGCAAGTAATGTGTGAACTGAAGAATAATGTCATATTCCCACAGTATATGAATATATCAAAGGGAGTGAAATAATGTGGAAGTGGCTGGAAAAGAAACAAAAAGAATGTCATGTGTAGACAATATATAATAAAATGATTGGATGAACTTTCCCTGTGTCAAGACAATATATGTATATACTCAAAGTAAATGTGAAATCAACAAAAAAATTTCTTGTTGTTTGCACCTTTGTATCCCACCACATTTTTTACATGTGCATATCAAGCAATGCAAATAATAGGCTCACCACAGCAATCTAGAATTTACATTAAACCAACCCCCAACAAATGTACTAGGTTCTAATTCACATCTGGGCTCATCTATGTTCACAGAACTAGACTCCAGTTAGTAAGCATTTGGAATTCACGTCAGCTACAAATGAATAACTAAATATGATTTCTTCAAGAAGAGAAAGGAAAGCTTGACACAGGCTAAGAGTTCATCCGGTCATCTTAGTTTTTTCTGTCCTCTCCTTTCCTTTCTGTTCTTGTCCTGTCCTGTATCTTCATCTCATTTGTCCCCTTTTCCTTGACTCACATCCCATTTCCTCCCTTCTTCACTCTTTCCCTCTTTCATCCATCCCGCTCAGATCCAGGAAACTTGCCTTCCAGAGTCTCTTCCTCTTCTTTTAGTGCAGTAGACAGCAGCACAGAGCATATGTTGCCCAAGAAATATCACACCAACAGCACCCTGCTCTGTAACCCTAATATCTCCTCTTATGGCCCAGCTCCATGCTCTCCCAGCACCTTACCTCGAAGCCACGCCCCTGCTGCTGGTGCCAGCTACGGAGACAGTCAGCTGGACAGCTTCACGATGCAGCACTCTGATGTGGAAAGGAAGAAAGAGGTGTTCCTGGACCATCTGCGGCAGAAGTATCCTCACCATGCTGCCATTATCATGGGACGCCATGCTGCCATTATCAAGGAACAGGTAGGATTTATCACTAATCAGTGCAGCCTTGGGTCTGCTGTGAACAGTCATGAATATGAGCCTTGTGTCTTACATGAAAAGAAAGTGAAAAAAGCACAGACCTGTCACAGCCTTCTTCAATTTTAGATCAGAGGGAAAACTGTCTGACTCCAGTCTCCAGCAGTCTAGACCTATTGCAGCATAACTAAGGGATGGTTCAGTCCAGCCCTAATTATGAACTTGTTAAAAAAAACACAGTCTTAAGCCTGCCCTTAAAAGTAGAGAGAGTGTCTCCCTCCCTATCCCAAACTGGGAGCTGGTTCCTCAGGAGAGGAGCCTGATAGCTGAAAGCTCTACCTCCCATTCTGCTTTTTGAAATTATAGTAACCACAAGTAGGCCTGCACTTTCAGATCGAAGTGATCTGTTGGGATGATATGGTACAGTGAGGTCTTTAAGATATGATGGAGCTAGGCCTTTAAGGGCCTTGTATGTAAGGAGGAGGATTTTAAATATAGCTGGGTGTCACATTAGACACGTTATCAATACAGTAACACTGCAGTTGTCATTCTGGACCAGTCCCTGTACGGACAAACCCCTGAAACACTGAAAACCATCCACTCACTGCAAACAGTAACCTAAATGTATTACAGTAGTACAGTGCATCCGTGGGTGGCCTGTGTGTTTCGGAATGCGCAACAACATACACTCAAGATTTTACATGGTGACGTGTGGGGAGGATCCTAACCTTTTTAAATAAGTGTCTGCGGTGGCCACATGGCTGCCAAGTTGGACTGATCTGCTAGTCAGACTGGTAAAGCCAGCATTATTTGCTGAGGTGGGGTTGTGTTGTAATAGTGTATCAGCAGCAGGCAGAGAACGACTGGGGCTGAGAGGTGCGGTTTGAAAGTGGAACTCATTCTGACACAGAGAAACAAAGAGACAAAGTGACCTAACACGTTGGATTTTGATTTTTACTTTTCAAAGCAGAGTTTGTGAACTAAATCACTTTGACCCGAAACGTCTCGGCAGTTCCTCGCTGAAGGTAAGTCCCTCCCGCGTATTTGGACACAACTTTTTTTGGAGAGAGCGGAGTTTAGAAATGACCCAATCAGTCGTCCTTAATGTTTAACTGAATATACCCACACCTTTAGGAACAGCAAACTCGAGTTCAGTCTCATGTTCAGTGTTTGCATAGCCGGACTAACGACACACCGTCAGTATGCGGGCTGTTGAGAGTGCGCACTGTGCAGCGCACGGCTCCATGTCCTCCTCAGACGTCTGTCGGCTCTGTAGCGTCTGTAGCGACAGTAACAGTCGAATAAAACAAGAAACGAAATGCTTGGCGGTACGGTTGTCTCTCTCGGTTTAACACAGAGCACATGAGGTATTTTAACGAAACATCATTTGTAGACTTGTTTTCGACGCGTTCCACCTGTCTGGGTTTTTTTTTTTTTTTTTTTTTTAACCATTTTTGTCCTGAGCGAGCAGACTGTCAGGTGAACACGATCTACTTAAAATGTTTAAGACACTGTTTCTTGATATTCATGGCGGAGTGGAGAATGTTAAGTTAAACTATAGAAATTATAGATGTTCCCAAAAATGCTCCATATTCCAGATACGTAGACCTGTGTTATGGCAGGTATGCGGTTCTATAATGGATCGTATCAATTACAACCTGCTACAGCACTGTGGTTTGCTGTTAATTTAGGTAGCCTTCAAAGAAGCTATTTGAAGTATGTTGCAATAGATGTGGGTGATTACACCTAAACTAGAATTATATGGCATTGCTTAGTGCTATCTGTGATCGCATCATTTAACTTGTGCATTTACACAGTACACATTTAAGCTCTCATTTCCTTAAGATCAAAGTTGTTATCTGTTTTATAATACTGAATCATCTGCGTGGCCACTTCCCGCATGTCACAGTGGGTGTTCATGTTTACAATTGCTTAAAGGAAGAAGTGGAATTTCTTTGTCCTGATAAAACAAAAAAAAAGAGAGAGAAAAGGCAGGATCAGCGAACGGGTAAACCTTTTAAAACTCAGTAGCAGTAACATTAAGTAGATGTCTTAGCTTGCAGTCACCTCTCTGTAGTTTTACTGTCTCACTGACATAGTTGAGCAGTTCCCCTGTCTGTGTCTTGCTTGCAGCCTCATTTTATAGTGTTCACCCATACTGTGTATATAAACTGCAGCTCAGAAAAGATCATTGTGAAATGCTTTCCAGAAACAGCCTCTGTGAGGAGAACTGGGCGTGTTTTTGATGACATTGCATTGCAAGTGTAGCTTCTTCCCTGTATGCTGCTTAGACTCTTTTGTTGATATTGTGGTTATGTACAAACGCAGGACATATGCAGGAGTATTAACAGCGCGTTAGAGCGAGTCTGGTGCAAACAGTCTCCCAGTAAGGGTGTTAAAGGGATACTCTGGACAATGACAGGAGAATAGATTGGACAGGTTAAATAAATGCTAACACTTGTGGTTCCACAATTCAATCTGTGAAGAGACTCTTGTTCATTCGGACAGAATGCCCAGTAACCTCTCTCTAGAGATACTCAGTGATATCGTGGTGATACATTTCTGAAGCAGAAGATCTTTGGAACCACCAGAGGTCTCTAGAGCCTAGATTTGGTTGTCTGAGCGACTCAGTGACATGTCAAGTAAGGGATGGGTCTAGGGCTGCATCAGTGCATTGATGTAATTAATGATGTTGATGGCCTTGATTATGTAAATTAATTGATTTTGCAAGGGATATGTTGCTACATTCCAATGTTTATGTTGCCAGGCATGCAGAAAAAGCAAAAAAGTCTGAATCAAGTCATGATTTTAAAGTATGTAATAATAAGTAATAAGTAATAAGTAAATAATAAGTAACAAGTATATTATTTAACCAGTGTTTACATCAGCTCAGTCATATACTGTATGACACAGATCTCTTTAATGTCAAGTACATTCAAAGTGAAAAGGAGTAAATACAACCCCTGTACTTTGTAATTTTACTTTATAAGCTCTCTTCTGTATCCAGTCTCTAAAGAAATATCCAAATGTCCTTTTCATTGAAAGTTGTTTCATATTTTAAAGGGGAGTTCGCCCAGAATGTCTTCTCTTGTGCACTGATACCTCTTCAGTAGCACCATTATTGCTTTATATTAAAACCAGTAACAGTTCAGGTCACATAATAACATAAATTAAGCACTTAACTGGAAACCTTTTATCATGAAGAATCACATATAATGCCAAAACATCATACTTTGGTGGTTAGCACTCCAGAGACAAACGCCAGAACAGAAATGTCAACTGGTGAGTGGCACGTTTGTCAGGTAACAAATATTCAAAGATCCTTCTTCTGCTCTATGAGATAATGCAGAAACATCGTACATGCTACTATATTGTAGTATGTTCTTTAGCCCTGCTACAGCATGATTGCAGCCAGTTGTAGTTCAAGCAGTTGTAAGCTTGCAAATATTAACATGATTAATAGTGACCACCTCTTTGCTGTTCACTGTGTTATAGCAAGGGAAAAAAATGTTAATATCCAGTATGGTCACCTTATAATACTGGATTGCAGTCATAACACAGCCCTGTACTGCTTGTCTGTGACTCATGTGTTGTGATTCCAGCTCAGGTCCACATGAACACACTAAAAACAGTCATCTCAGTCATCTGTTCTTTTTTCTTAGACTACAGTGGCGAAGAAATCTGACTTGTCAACTTTGCTTTGGCCTGTAATTAGCAGTCCTCAGAACCTATGTTTGCTTTAGAGTTGAGGGAAAAAAACTGTGTGTCAGGACCATTTAGGAGGGTTTAGGGTTTACATGCTCATCAGAAGTACACGTGTTTCATGTTTTGGATTTCAGTGCAGTCAGCATGTAGTTAGTTGCCTACAATGTGAGAGTTTGACTGGGTGTTTTTAAATCCAAAGTGGTGGTTAGAGTGAAGATCAGTCAGCTGTGACCTTACATGAAATCCATCTCCGCTTTGATGAGACTCCTCACTCACCAGAGGTACATATATCAATGTTGCCATTAATTGTAAGAAGTCATTTTAACCATTAGATACATGGGTGTTGCTTACATATTACATTTAAATTGTTAATCATTATATTAGCACAGGGACATGGGACACGCAGACTTATCTTGGGCAGGTCACCTATTAATGGCCTTGAAAGTACACGTCAACCCATTTTAGCATTGTTTATTTTTATCTTTTCATCCATCTGAAAGAGTCCTTGTTTAACAATGAACACAACGAACATACACAAACGGAGAGAGAACATTGTTTAGTATTACATTAGAAGACGGTGCCTTGCCTTATTTCCATTCTGTATCCTGGTGCCATGTGTTCCCCAGGTAAGCATCCAAGTGAGGTAAAAGAAAATGTGATTCATCAGACCAGGCCACCTTCTTCCATCGCTCAGTGGTCGAGTTCTGATGCTCCCATGCCCTGGTGGACAGGGATCAACATGGGCACCCTGACTGTTCCACGACTATGCAGCCCAATACGTAACATACTGTGATGCACTGTGTATTCTGACACCTGTGGCTCAGTGGGTAGAGCGGTTTGTCCACAAACCAGAGGGTTAGCGGTTAGCAGTAGCTCGTCTGTTGGATGGGCCACATGGGCCAACCTTCGCTCCCCATGTGCATCAATGAGCCTTGGCTGGTTCACCACTGTCCCTCCCTTGGACTACTTTTGATAGATACTGACCGCTGCAGATCAGGACACCCCTCAGGAGCTGGAGTTTTGGAGATACTCTGACTCAGTCGTCTAGCCATTGCAGTTTTGCCCTTTTCAAAATCACTCACATTCTTACGCTTGCCCATTTTTCCTGCTTCTTACACATCAACTTTGAAGACAAAATTTTAATTTACTTCCTATTATATCTCACCCACTAGCAGGTGTCATCATGAAGACATAATCTGTTTTATTCACTTCACCTGTCAGTGGTCATAATGTTATGTCTGATCTGTGAAAAACTCTTATTTCTTTTGAGTTATTCTAGCCTTAGTGCCAAGCCTCAGTTACTGAGAATACTCTGCAGTTTGTTCCTGTAGAAGTGAAGGTGTCTTCCATGGTGTTTGGTGTCTTGCTTTACTTCCTCTCTGTGTTCTCTTTCTGATTATACAGTATGACTGGCTTATTCATGTGTGTCATTGTCTACAAACCTAGTTTTAATCACAAACAGAAAGTATTTTCTGTATAATGAGTATTGTTTGTATTTCCAAAAGAACTAAGCAGTGTATAATCTCTCAACAATACAGATCTTATCTACTGCTGTTGTTTCAGAACTATGAACAGCGCCGTTTGTTATCCTACCTTAGAGTGTATGCACAACACCGCTACATGACTTACAAGTGCAGTACATAAGATCTCTCACACACAAAAGCATATGTGATATTAAATTAATTATAATAATGAGAAACAGAGGAGTCTCTGTAAGGTTACCCTGAGACAGTCTGTTGGTTATTGTAGCTGTTTAGCCACTAAATATAAATAATACTAAATATAAGCAGCAAAGTGATGTTTGTTGCAAATAGAAAACATCCCTGTCACACAAATTTTTAGTGTATCCAAAAACCAGCTGCTCTTCCTTTTGAGTTGATAAATCACTTTCAGCTGAAGGTCACCAAGAGCTAAGTTTGTTTTTAGAGTAGAGTGTGGTCCTTTCCTATAGATGAATGATGAATTTTGAGAAGAAGTTTTGACTCTTAAGTAACAGTAAGTAGACAGCTTCTATCACAGATGCATTATATTTTATTTTGACTAGTGCTTTGTCTTTAGCCAAATGGCAATGGCAATAAACTCAGTCAGTGCCCTACCAATGGTATAATATTCAACGTTAAGCATACACTTTTCCTTTATCTTATGTACTCTCATTCCATTCAGGTAAGGTGTCCTCGACCTTCTGAAACTCCCCCATGTGCAGGTGTGCAGGGCTTGGTGGAACAGCAGGACTCTCTGGCTTCAGAAACCATGTCTGATGGAGAGTCACTGCCCCCATCAGTCCCCTTTACAAGGGGCTGCAAAGCCAGGGCAAGTCTACCTGTGGGACGCTCGAGCGGTCAGGCAAGAGAGAGGCCTGGTAGGTAGACACAAACACACGCACACACACCCACACACACACGCGGATATACTGTAAACATGTTCATGCACAACACTGGCAACACTGCACTTACGTGATCATCACATGTCCTATTGGCTATTGTTATGTTATCTTGTGATCTCACTAATCTTGTGGGAATCCAGTCCATCCTAGTTCACTGGCTCACTGCCACAGCTTATTAAGATGAAACTGAGCCATCATTAATGAAATTACCTTCTCTTACTCCTGCTTCTCAAAATATGGAATGTGATAAAGTTTTTGTTCAGCATACCCATGACTGCAGTCCCACCTGCTCCACTTACATTAAATTATACAGGAAAAAAACACTGTGGTGGAGCATATTGCAGAAAGGTATGAGATGCCTTACAGGGATGAGTTTGAGTTTCAGAGTACAGAGCAGACACTGTCCCTTTCCATATCAATGGTGACTGTGTTATTTAGTGGTTCTTTTTATAACTGACCGCCTAGCCAGCAGTCAGGGATTAGGTGCATATTCTACACATCATACACCAGACATGACGCATTAAGATTGATGCATGTATCAGTACTATCACATTTTACAGTTCTGTTGCACATTACATACTCCCTGATGTGTGTGCTGTGTTAGGTGTGCTGTACCTGCAGTATGGGGAGGAGACAAAGCAGGTCAGAATGCCCACTGAAATCAGCAGTCAGGACACTCTGCGGGCCCTGTTTGTCACTGCCTTCCCTCATCAGCTCACAATGAAGATGCTGCAGTCTCCCAACATGGCCATCTTCATCAAAGACACCAGCCGCAATGTGTACTACGACCTGGAGGACATACGGTGAGGGCCTGTTGATACAGTACTAGATAGTATACGCTTGTAGTATATATTGCATCTAGATGATAATACAGGAGAGGATGGACGTAACATGGACATACGCTTACTGTGCATAAACATACGTATTATGCCTATGCATACAATCTCACTCTCTTCTCTCCTTTATACTGACACATCCTGTGTGGTTTAGATTAAGAAATTACACAAACATTACAGAGAACTATGTGGCTACATCAATAATTGTTGCTGTGCAGTGGTGATGGGACAAACTTCACCTCAGAAAGACTTTAAACGACTTTCAGATCTTTACAAACAATTAATATAGTATGTAATCGGTAGATCGCAATGTGATCAGTGAATTCTCTTTCAATTCTGTGCACATTTGATCGGCTTTTGTAGTGTTCTAAAACTTCAGCAATCTAAAAACAGTGTTCACTTTCCTTATAAAGTGAAAGTTAGGGATGTCACGATCATGTCTTTTTGCCCACCGCTCCGATACCAATCTTTTAATATTCAGTATCGGCCAATGCGAGTACTGATCCAATCTTAAATAAATAAAATATCCTCACCTGGAGATTCATAAAGGCTTTTCTTATCTTCCTTATATTTTCTTAGATAAGGTATGCACCATACAACTGTATTAAGTACAATGCTAATGTAGTGAGTAGAGGGTGGATGGTACCTTAGCTCCAAAAAAACCTTGGCATCTCCAGACAACATTTCTCTTCTTTTAAATACAGCATTCAGTATTTGTTATTGTTGTTTCGGTGCAGCCTTTGCTGGGCTCCATGGATTCTGTTCAGTGATTTTTTCAGTTGGTAGTATTTGAATCATGATCTTCTACTACCACCTCAGCAACCATCCACATTAAACAGTTTTCTAACTGCCTGACTTCATTTTCTATCACAGAGAAGACACTTTTAGTCATGTGATTTTGTTTTTTCTTCTTCGGTTTCTGGCACAAACAGAAAACCCAGCTTGGCTGAAGCCAGATACCAGCATTTCCAATGATCCAATCATTTTAAAAATGTCTGGATCAGCCCCAGTATCAATCAGGACATTCCTAGTGAAAGATATCCTCACAAACAGAGCCATATACAGTTAGGATGTTGTGCAGAGGAAGCACTAAAGAAATCCATTGGCTCATCACTTACTGATTTACCACCCACTAGATTTTTTGGGCTTGAAACATACATTGAACTGTCACTGATTTGCGTTCTGTTTGCTTCTAGAAATATTACAGACCATTCTTGCTTGAAGGCTTATCATAAAGACCCAGCACATGTGTTCCAACGCCATGCCAGACCTGCCAACACAGAGGGAAGGGTGAGTCAGCCAAAATTTTGCTTCACAGTTTTCACTATAGCCTTTAGAAAAGTTAGGAACTGTGTAACAGGATCAGGACGTGTTCATTTAAGAAAGTGCAACATTCAACAGTTTTGTATTATAATTTAATCTGACTGCTTGACAACACTACACAGATGAGTAAAAACATTGTGTACACCCGCAGATGAAGTGAATGGTGTTCGTGATCTTATAATCTCATAGTTTAGAGTGGATTTTGTGGTTGCATGAGATGGCATTTATATCAACGAATATATTATTTGTACTGTGTTGATA
Organism: Chelon labrosus; assembly: GCF_963514085.1. Lineage (NCBI taxonomy): Eukaryota > Metazoa > Chordata > Actinopteri > Mugiliformes > Mugilidae > Chelon > Chelon labrosus. The sequence continues at coordinate 1,578,084 of NC_140342.1, read as the reverse complement.
CTATTGCCAGAAATTCACAATACTGTTGAGGAATTTGTATACATTGACAAGGACTGTCAATGCACCTAATATACACGTAAACACCAACATTTATGTCTATATTAAGTATGAAAGTGTGAACTTTAAAACATTTGACTTTTCAACCTTGAGACTGAAATGCTATTGACACACAAATTAATTCTACAATAACATCCACATCAAGTATTACACAGATGAACAATGCAATATTAGTGTAAGAATGAAAGGCACACTGTCAATAATCCTCTTCAATTGTGGGAGCTTTTATAGAAACAGCTCACAAAATCAAGAACTCTTTGTGTATAGTCAGTAAATTTAATGTAATTCTTAGATTACATAATGAGAAAGTATAGGAAAATTTAAAGACTGAAAGTGTTATGTTTTAGAATATATAGTAAAACCACTGACGTACATATACAGTCAGTTCATCCACACAAATTCATCATCATTTATAAAAGTAGAGACAGATATAATTTATGTTTTGGCCCTTTAAGAGTGTTTTACAGATTTAGAAGTTGTAGAATTTACTGTATATACTATATGTGTATTATGTATTGCATATACAGTACACATATATTATCTCTGTAAAACAGTACATTGTACTGTATGGGGAAAGATTTACAAAAACCAAACGAAATGTTCATCCTACAGCAGAAGGCTATATTGGTGTACACTGATCAGGCATAACATTATGACCTCCTTCCTAAGGCAGAAAATATAACTGTATACTGATATAGCCCGTTGCCGTAGGAAGAATTGCAATAATATGTTTTTTGAACTTAGAGAGCCCATAATAGGGAAAATATACTTTAAAAATGCCCCACCTCATGTACTTTAGTTACTCAAAATACTGTTAACAATAATTGTCAAGCTTAATTTAACCACAAAATTCTCACACGTGGCCATGGTGGCCATGTCCTCAACAAGACTCTTTTCATAGTGTTTTAATTTCTTCATTCACTGAGAGTTTTTCTACTACTTACATGACTTCAAGATACAATAAAAATAATAAGATATGCAGACAGGTTTTAGAAAAAAAGAATGTTGGAATGACCAGCACAAGCCCAACATGTAACAGATTAGGGTTAGTACATAATCTTCAGAGTATACTACTTAAGCCCTCCACTGCACATGGCCTGTCTGTACAAACAGCATATGAGAGGAGACAGGATCAGCAAGGCCACAGTAAACATACTGTGTGTCATAAATGATGTAGTTGCCTCTGGGCCAATCAACAACAAATGTGTCAGCCAGTTTTGACCCACAATTATATCATTTCCCCAACCTCATAAATTGTATGTCATTTCCCTCGACTTCAGGAGACAGAGGACATTCAGCAGTATTCGGTCTTAGATATGAAATAATTGTTGCAGTAAGTGCAAATAAACCCCTATTCAGAGAAGTTTTATTTCTCCTAAAGCTGTGGGCTGATATATATTATATATATTAGCTGCCTTCATCAGTGATTTAGTCCAGAGCTTATATGAGGAATCTTTTACGCCATCCTGGTATTTACCAACATAACAACAGTCTACGTAGAGCGAATTTCCAAATATAAGTTAAATTACCAGAAAATTGTATTGTCCATTTAAATTTACATTGTCTTCTTATTCTACTTCGTACTCTGCCCAGCACTGCAGTCAGTATCCAGAAATTGTCAAGTCTGTACTTGATGACCTAATGGTTAAACTTTTTAAGACTTTCTTGTCATTGAAATGATCTTTTAAACTCACATGTATCATATGTGTAACTAATGGCAAAGGGATTTAAACATTATTTGTCTCCCACTATTGAATATGCACGTATTTTGTCAGAAAAAGGAGAAAGTCTAATTGTTGTAAAACTGTTGACGTAAAGGAAGAAAGGCTATACATCCAAAAGCTGCATATACAACGTCATCATAGCTTTCTCCATTCATAAGATACCCAGAAATAAATGAGATAGATAGATAGATAGATAGATAGATAGATAGATAGATAGATAGATAGATGGATAGACAGATAATTTAAGTTGCTGTAGTGGAAATTTGTGTTAAGAAATTATCAGTCTCAGCACTTTGGTCTTTCTGTGTGTTTAATCCAGCATCTGGAGATGTGCTCACAGCACGGACAAAGCACAAAGCATTGATAGTGGCAAAATGAGCAAAGAGTTCACAAAACAGATTCATCTGCTGAAGCTCACATTCCTCTAACCATTCCGCTAGGCCCCCCTTACAGAGATAACATAACCTGAACTCAAAGCAGTAAAATAACAAGTGTAATATAAATGTCAATGGCAACAACTCAACTTACTTATCAGCTATGTAGGGTTTCAAAACAAGCGACAGCTTCCAGGTCCACACATTAAATCAGGGTTTAAACACAGAAAAGCACGTTCCAAATCATGAGTATATGCTGAGCAGGGTGTTGATGGTGTAAGGTACCGTGTGATACAGAATTTTCCATTACATTGCACACTAGATTTTTGTGCTTTATCATTATATTGAGTACCTTATATATATGCAAAACAGTGAGGTCTGGATAGATTTAGAAACGGTTGTTAGAGACTAATTTATATTTATATTGGATATTTACATTGTACATTGTTCAACACAGTTCAGTTTTATTTATGTGGCATCAAATCATAACATATAATATCTCAGAACTTGAAATAGTAAGGTCAAGAATCCAACAATTCCCGCTGGCAAGCACTTGGTGATACTGGGGAGTAAAACTCCCTTTTAACAGGAAGAACTACCATTTTTGTTGGATGACACCCCAGTGTAGTCAATGATGTGAAAAGCATCAGTTCTGTTATTGGGACTATATGAATAAAATTGAATTGAAACGAATAAAACAATGCAGTGATCACTGTAAATTTCCGTACTATCAAGAAGATATTAGACCTTAAAGGCATGTTTGGGGCCGTTCCTGGAGTGATTAACATGTCTGGTCTGGACTGACTGACACGCTGTCCTCGGTTCATCTATCTTTATATACTTTTATCTTTATGTGGTTGAGACATTCTAATGTCCACATGTGAATAACTAAAATACAGGCAAACACACACATTAGCAAGTTAATGGCACCATATTTACTCTACTATTCATACGGACATAGTTCTATTTACATTCTTATACCAAGGGACTACGATTCAATAAGAAGACAAAATGTCAGTTACTTATAAACACTTAAACTTAAGGATGTAGACGTGTAGAGTAAGGTTAAGGTTAAGGTCTTCTTAGAGTAGCTTAGTGTGGGTGTAAGAGGCTTTCTGGCTGTTACACATTTATGGAGGTTAAAGAGAGTTTGCATGCATAGAAAGAAGATGTGAAAGACAGTCAGAGCTGAGTCACTGCAGGAATGATATTTTGTTGTTGTGAGGAATTTGTGTCGACTCAATTTGTGTTGCAGTGAACATTTGATTGACAGGCTGTTCTCCTTGTGTAACTGGTCTGGACGTTACACTGCAGGCTTTATTGCATGCTGGATTTTCAAACTCCAAGCCGTTTATGTGTTATGACTTGTCAGCCCTGTGTAGGTTTAGAGATCAACCTCTTGAAATAAAGAGATGGACTTGAATAATGTCACCCACTCAATCATACAGGCTGCTGTGCACTTCTCATCTGCACAGCTACAGGTTTACTTAGTTAAGTCAATAGCACACAATTTATGAGAACACTTAACAAAGCTGTGTGCGTTTATGTTGTTTGAAACACCAGAAACTGATCCAAAAACGTGTCGTACACAGTGGGTGTGTGTGGAAAGTTGCTTCTGAATAGTGTCTTTGATAAAACTTCAGGTGCTGAACATGGTGAGCTCATGTTTTTTGCCGGGCAGATAAAGTCTAATGCTCTCCAGACCAAAAACTAGTATTCAGTTGTTTAAATGGAGAAAAGATGTTTGTGCTTGTCATAGTATATAGCACAGATAATGCAAACCATCAGAGATTTTGCATTTGCTAACATAGGAGTTACATCCAGTAATGATGGTCAAATGCTGCAGAGCTTTGCAGAGAAGTGGGGAAATCTGTGTTCCCTGAAAAGATTATTTGACTGAATATTGTGTTCATGTTTATCATCTGCTTTCAAGTCAGCTATTTGATTTGACATTCTCATTCCAGCTTTACATATATTTACTTCCCTGTTTTCCATGGCTCTAAGCTACTGCCGATTATGATGCAGCAAGAAATTGTAAGTGGAGGGCAAGTAAGTGAACTGGACAGACTGTATTATTACCATGCTTATTATCTGGGTTTCCTTAATCTAAAGGGTAGCCCCATGGCAAAGTCCACATTTTAATAATATTTTTGCTGCCATTTGTTATGCTTTACAGACTAAATATATTTACCTTCACAAGTTACCTATTTATCTTGTTGTTCACATTGTTACAGTCCACCAATTTCTGTTAGGGATTTAAATGGTATACAGATGCACACACACAAATTGGATGACATTTAGAATCAGGTCTTCATTTGAACACATGTAAGTAAGATTTCTTAGAAGAACAGAAAGTCTTGTCCTGTCTTGGCTTCTTCAGGGATTTTTTTGCAGACACAGATATAGAATTGATGCAGTAATTTAGGAAGAGACATACCTACTGTGGCTCAGTAGGTAGAGCGGGTTGTCCACGAACCAGAGGGTTAGCGGTTTGATCCCTGGAATGTGCCACATGCCAAAGTGTCCTTGAGCAAGACACTGAATCCCCAGTTGCTCCCAGTGCATGGCACGGGTGTGTGAGCGAATGGGTAGATGTGTCTGTGACTGTAAAGCGCTTTGAGTACCAATAGGTAGAAAAGCGCTATATAAAAGCAAGGCCATTTACCATTTGTGATTTGAATATTATGACAGGGCCAATAGTTTTTTTCAGAACGTGTCACTTCAGATTAAACATTACATCACTCTCACACTGTCAGGTTGTATGGGGACAGTTTACATACTGGCTCTTTATAGCCAGGTCACGATCCTGAAAAAAGGTTTACCAGGCAGGGCCAGCCAGGAGAAGACCCTGGGGTAGACCCAGAACTTGCTGGAGGTATTATATATCCCATTTGGCCTGGGCATGCCTTCAAAACCCCCAGGAAGAGCTGGCATGTGTTGCTGGGGAGAGGTACATCTGGAGTTATTTGCTTAGCCTGTTGCCACCTCGGTCCAATCTTGGACAAGCGGATGGAAAATGAGATAGGAAAATGAGTCTAACAGTATGTGTGTAACTGTATGTGTGTATCAAGTTCATTCATTCATTCATTCATTTTCTGTAACCGCTTGTCCTCTGGAGGGGGGGGGGGGGGTCTTCGGGCATGAGGCGGGGTACACCCTGGACAGGTCTCCAGTCCATCACAGGGCTAACACAGAGAGACAGACAACCATTCACACTCACATGCACACCTACGGCAAATGTAGAATCACCAATGAACCTAATGAGCATGTCTTTGGACAGTGGGAGGTAGCCAGAGTACCTGGAGAGAACCCACACAGGTACACAACTGTGCCGCCCGGTTATCAAGTTGTATCAACAAAAAAACAACCTGGATTCAATGAAAGTATTTAAATCAAAAAATAAACTCTTCCCCACATTAAAAGATTAGTTTGATATGAATTTAAATGTTTATATCAGAATTCTCAAGAAGCAAAGTTGATAAGGGGCTAAGTGCAGTATTTTTGGGTTGGATCCCTCTCATATGTGTGGTAATGTGGCTTTGCTTCGCAAGAGAAAAAAAGTGCATGTTAAGTTGATCAATGGTGGTAACCAAAACATGTTCTTTGTGTTGCGCTTGAGTATAGTCAAAACCATATGTTGGTGTGGAGGACTGACATGCTCATTCATTGCAAAAGACTTCACACACACACAATCACACACACACACGTGCATGTCTATGCAGGGTTTCCCTGTAAGGTTTTTACGCAGTAGTTTTACTTTTGTTATTTTATTTAATACCTGTATTGGTGTATCTGGCAGGTGTTCAAATCAACTATTCAAAGGTAGTTAATCCTTGGGGAAGGTGAACAATGAAGGCATGGAATGAGCGTTTGTCACCTGTTATCATTATGAAACATTAATCAATGGGTTGGTGAGTTTAACTCTTAGCAGTTGTATTGGGTGGTATTAATCATGTTGTTCTTTTTTTTTTTTCTTTTGGCAGATCTCCAAAGAGGTGTTGTATGGAAATCACAGTCCAGTCCACACTTTACCGTCATCTAGTCGCAGCACCCTGCACAGCCTGCAGGGCTCTATGTCCCCACCCATGGTCCGCTCCATGCCCTCCTCCCCTTCCAGGTTGGCATACAGTAGAGCGGGTGGCGGGGTTGTCGACCCGGGCAGTGCCATATTACCTCGCGAACACCTGTCGGGCTCAGGGCGATCCAGCTCTCTGTGCTCCACCAGCAGTGCCATACTGGAGAGGAGAGACGTAAAGCCTGGTGAGATGCCTGCACACAGCTGATTCTCTGAGTCAATATTCAAAATTTTCTCTTTTCCTTTTCTGTGACTAAAGGAAAGCCATCCCTAGTTTTGAGTATAAAAGTGCTTGAAGCACATGGTCATATGCAGTTACCTTCATAAGGATGTCATTACTTACATATTGTCATCACCAAGGTAGCCTCTATCCTTGTTTAACTTATTGTATGGTTTGGCTTGTATTAGTGTTACCTGAACTGATTAATTAACCTAATGTATTAAGAAAAGCTGACTTCTATGACCATTGCTAGCTCAGAATAAACCCTGTTCCAGACTGTGACGGACAGTCTGACAGGTCCATGTGTCTCTAACGTGATAGAGCATATATCCTCTCAAGCCAAAGTTGTGTTTTATTCTCATGTGGTGAAATATCTACAGAAACCTCTGTAATTAATAACGTCTTGCATTTTCCTTGCACACCATACCTGTGACCCAAAGAATGCTTTTATTCTTTATCTACCTTAATTTAGTTATGAATCTGATGCGATTGTGTGTGTGTGTGTCAGATGATGATGCTGGCAGCAACAAGAGCATGGCCCTGGTAGTGCGTGGTGATGGAGGCCCACATTACCAAGACTCCTACAGCTCCTCTCTGCAGGAGGGAGGGGGAGGTCGCCTTAGCATCTCCTCCTCACAGTGCAGTGCTCCTCCGTCTCTCACTGCAGACATAGTGGATGCAGGGGTCCTAGGGATCCCAGGGGGACTGCAACAATACCGCGCTTCCATCAAACCCCTGATGGGCTACGGAGAGAGCATGGAGCACCAGACTCGCTCCCTACACAGGTACTCTAACTGATTTACACAGTTCAGACACATATATACACTCTTCGTTTGGAAACAGTGATACTTGCCAAAATGGAATCAATTTCAGCTGAAAATGAACTTCTCAAAGACATGTGACGCTCTCTAAGCCTACCAGTAGCAACAGGACATGAGCATCTGGACTGATGATTAGTACAAAATCAGTTATCCTTTTTTCCACTTCTAAGACAAAGTTCAAAATCACAATCAGTCTTTATTTCTGTGAATAACTTAAGATCACTCAACACAGGCAAAAACACTTTTAAGAAAATAAACACAAAATCACTCTCTGCGAGGAAAAACACTAAAAAAACTAGTCTAAGGTAAGAGTAACAAAGCATTAAAGGAAACAATGACCTAGCAAGACAAGGCTTTAGATAACGCTGGTTCTACTGACATGAGACAGGACCAACTGGGAAGGAGTAAAGGAGACACAGGCAGTATATACATTGTGGGTTAACTAGGCACAGGTGAAAACAATCAGGACGGGAAAGACAATCACATAGGCGGGAAGACACAGGAAGGGCAAGCCAACTATGACACAAAAGGAAACAGTTAGCAAAATAAAAGCAGTGATAACAGAAGAAATAAAACACAAGGCAAAAACATGAGGAGCTTTACTTCTTCAGCATGACACATAGCAATAGAAGTTTATGCTGTGTTTCTTAATAACATTGCCTAAGGGATATATAATTTGAAGAGTATTGGTCCTAGCAAAGAACCCTGAGGAACTCCATAACCTACTTTTGTATAAATAGAAGAATCATTGTTGACATGGACAAACTGGAATCTGTCTGACAGATAGGATTCAAACAGTTCCTTTGCAGTTCCTTTGATCACACCTTCAAGTCTCTGTAGTAAAATATTGTGATCAATAGTGTGAAGTGCAGCACTGAGACCTAGCAGAACAAGCATAGAGACAAGTCCACTGTCTGAAGTCATGATGAGATTGTTGGTCACTTTAACCAGAGCTGTTTCTATACTGTGATGAACTCTAAAACCTGACTGAAACTCTTCCGACAAACCACTCCTGTTTAAATGGTCACACAACTGATTAGCAACAACTTTTTCTTGAATTTTAGAAACAAAAGGAAGATTGGAAATTGGTCTACAGTTGGCTAAAACATCTGTGTCTAGAGTGGGTTTTTTAAGTAAAGGTTTAATTACAGCAATCTTAAAAGACTGAGGCACATATCCTGCTAATGAAGATAGATTTATCTGGTTCAATATTGAGGTGTTAATTAATGGAAAAACTTCCTCGAGCAATTTTGTTGGGATGGATTCTAGAAGACAAGTTGGTTTAGATGCTATAATTGTTGAAGTGAGCTCAGAAAGCTCTATTCCAGATACTGATTAGGTCTTACAGAAGTTTCTAATGCCACTGTACTTACATATTTGGCAGCTGTCAGCAGGAAAAATGCCTTGAATTTTTTCTCTAATGCCTACAATTTTATTTGTGAAGAAGGTCATGAAGTCATTACTACTGAGGGCTAAAGGAATAGATGGCTCAACAGAGCTGTGACTCTTTGTCAGCCTGGCTACAGTGCTGAAAAGAAATCTGGGGTTGTTCTTGTTTTCTTCTATTAATGATGAATAACATGCTGTTCTAACACTACTGAGAGCTTTTTTATAAGTTGTTAAACTATCGTTCCAGGCAATGTGAGCTTATTCAGAATTAGTGGAATGCCAGATTCTTTCCAGCTTTCGGACTGCCTGCTTTGAACTGTGCAACTGTGAATTATACCGGGGAGCTAGCCTAAGCAATGCTGCAGTGCTATCAACAAAATAATCTATTTGTGTATTGTGGTTGCTGTCGTCCACAGCATTGGCACACGGTACTGAGGTAAATAATGAAGGAATTAACTCCTTATATCTAGTCATTATATATCTTATATCTGTCTTTCCAATTTCTGTGTAATCCATTATTGTAAAACCTTCAGTTTCTATGCCCTATATGTTGGTACAAGATCTAAGGTGTGATTAAAACAGTGAGTTGATCGGTTTACATTCTGAGAAAAGCCAATTGAATCTAATAATGATGCAAATGAATAGCTAAGGCTGTCACTGACAACATCAACATAAAAGTTACCTACTATAATGACTTTATCTGTTCAAAGCATTAAATCACATAAAAACTCAGAGAATTCAGCTAAAAACTCAGAGTAAGGAGCAGGTGGGCGATACACCACAACAAAAAGAATCGGTCTTTGTGTTTTCCAGTCTGGATGAGCAAGATTATGAGTAAGACCTTCAAATGAATTAAAGCTCTTCTTAGGTCTAGCATTAATAGATAAATCAGAGTGGAAGATTGCTGCCACTCCTCCTCCTCTACCTGTGCTTCGAGGAATATGATAATTGCTGTGACTGGGTGGTGTAGAGTCATTTAAACGAACATATTCATCATCCTGCAGTCACGTTTCAGTCAAACTAAAGAGATCAATCTGATGATCAGTTATCAAATCATTCACTAAAAGAGATTTAGACGAGAGAGATCTGACATTTTAAAGACCACATTTAATTTTCCTATTCTTCTGTTCTACTAATGAATTTGTATTGATTTGTATGAGGTTCCTTGAGTAACTCCACTTTTGTTGTTTTTTTGATTTAAAGAATCTGGCAGCAGACAGAACATCTATGGAGTTTAGAGAGTTTTGGGTGTGAGACAGTCCTAGAGAAGCAGCAGAGAAGTGTGCTGTACTTTTAAGATACCAGCAACATGTGTCAGTCTTGGTAAATACACTGTGGTAACACCTGATGGGAACTGGTGGTAGGCTTAGTAAATATTGCTTGTAATGATGACAACTGACCAGAGAGGAGGGACAGCTCAGTGATATCAATGTGAAGTTGGAGTTGTGACTGATTGGAACAAAGGCATGTTGACACATGGTTTCCAACTGCTGACTCACCACAGTGTGGCCTTGTCGACAGTGTTTATGTAATACACTGTTTAAATCCATTAATCATTTCATCCGTTTTTCAACCACCCAGGCAGAAGAGCAGAAAGTATGACGACAGCCAGCTCCCTCCATTGGGAACCAAAACCCCACCACCTTCCCCTCATAGAGCCAGTGACATTAGGATGATTGATGGGCAGATCATTGGAGGCGTGGGCCTGGTGTCTCTGGAGAGGATTTCACCAATTCGCCGGTCCCTGCGGCGGGATAGTAATGGGACCACGGTGGAGATTGTGAACAGAAGCCGAGGAAGTGGCTCGTCATCCTCTACCTCATCTGTTTTTATGGACAGCCCTCTGGGACAACCTGAGAGAGTGTTTCAGGGCCACGCCACCTCCAGCAATGCCCAGAGGTGAGCTACAAAAGCCCCCAAAGCGACCATTTGGATTGGATGTATTTTTTTCTTGCAGCTAATGTTCGACATACAATGTCACATGGCCATCTTATGCTATTCATAATTTCAAAATTGAAACTTGAAAGTCTCACACATTAGTTACCAATTTGCACGACTACTAGCTACGACGTTTTTGTTTATTTTGTGTAAACCAATTTAGCACCTTGCTAGGATACAGTAAGAATCATCTGAACATATTATATCTCATACAGTATCTCTGATGAAATGCACTCATTGTAGTATGAAACACATCATATATAACCACATTCTTCACCAATGTGTGTCAAAATTACACAAAGGGAATTTGCAATTGTATGGACACATTCATTGATCCGGTTTGCCATTATTTGATCAGATTCAGAAAAAAAACATTTAACATACATGCAAGTATGGAAGTTTGTTACTCTCAAAACTAGTATGAGAACTGACCAGTCTATTAATATGAACGGCAACTATGGAACACTTGATCTAGGAAATGACAATGACAATGGCAATGGCAGAGACCCTTAAAACACATTCATAGCTCTTCAGTCGGTCTGAGAGATGGTCTTTTCCAATTCAAGGTAGTAGTACATCATTTGCACTGGACTAAACAGACTCTCTGCTAAATTCTCCCACAACCACAGATCAGGCATAACATTATGACCACCTTAATATTGACAATATTGTGCAGGTCTCCCTTGTGCCTCCAAAAAAAGTTGTGACAATAAAATGTTGTTGCCATTGCCTGATTGCTGTATACACCTTTCAAGTGATTGATGCAGGCTTGCACCAGCTTATATGTTCTGAAAATGTGAGATAATATCAGCATAACATAATATGAAATAGTGTCATATCATTTGTTTGTTTTCCCTTTTTTCAGCGAAAGAATGAAAGCCATGGAGGAGCAAATAGCTAGTTTAGCAGGGCTTGTGCACCATGCTTTGTCTATGGGATCAGATGTTCCAGGGGTCAAGAATACCATTAGGTCTGTAACATCTGCCTTCATTCCAACAGCTGTTCATACAGCTGCTCATACTAATTTTTCAAATTTTTTTGGTTGAATTTTTCTAAATATAGTGAGCTATATTTAGAAAAATTCAACCAAAAAATAATGATAGAAAATATAATTGTAACTTTATTTCATACCATAAAATCAGTTACATATAGCATATGAACCCCAATTAGAAAAAGCATATTTAGGTTTATTGGTTATGTATTTGTGTACCTTTTCAGTGAGAGTACTGGACGCAAACTCCCCAGCAACAGAACTGGTGAGAGTTTTTTATACTTATTATATACTATGAATAGGCTATGCTTTACACATGCTGATAACCTTAAACTGCCTTTCTGTGACCTTCAGGAGTGTCATCTGAGGTTTCCAACCCAGCCACTGTGATTGGCAGCTTCAGCCCCGCCCCTCTGACTCCTCAGGCCTCTCCTTCTGGCAGCAGGTTGCAGCAACAACTAGAGTCTGCAAAGACAAATCTGTGTGATCTGCGAATGCAACTCGACCAACTCAGACATTTACAGGTACGGACTCACAGTACAGTACTTATAACAGTCAATACAATGTAAATAATAATAATAATGATCATAACAATAATAAGCGCTGTAATGTCCGCAAAATGACCCCACCATAAAAGAAAGTTGATTAGTGGTCACTGTGGAAGGACTGTATACATTTTCTTTTTGTTAATTACTTGACTATAACGGTGTGCTGCAGTCAAGGAACTAATTGCAGGTATGTAGATAGATGTCAACAAGTGTACCCCTGCTGTGCCCACAATGTGGTGGTTGAGAACCCCCACTCATTATGTGTCACATTGTTGTATATCATGTATAGAACACAGCTTTTAACTGCCATGTATGTCACATTAGGCTAACCTTCTATTCTCCATAGACTGTGCTATTATTGTAAACCTTAGAAGGCACTAGAGAAGAGCAGACAACCACAGTTTGAGTCTAGCTGGTGAACATAGTGGAGCATTTAACAGCCAAAGGCCCAACATTTGAATAAAAGTGGTTCCAAACATCCTAGCTGTCAAACCAGGAGAGCGTTAACTCCATGCTGCGGATGGCAGGCCAGGAGCTGATGGTGCTAATGTGCGACCGGATGGCTCAGTCTGAGGAGGCAGTATACAGACGGAGAGCTGAGATGGAAGAGGAGAGAATCTGCTTCCTGGCTGCTGAGGATAGCATACTCACACAGCTCAGGTAAGTTTCAGTCTGCTGCAGGATAAACAGTGCATTTTAATGACTAAGTAGCACAGTAAAAAGAAGGTAGTTTTACGATTTAAACTGCTGTCTCAGGACCTGGAGAACTTTTGCTGCTGTGGTCTAGTGTGACCAGCATTTTATGGTGGCTAATGGTGTATCTGAATCTCTTAATAAGTGTAGATTTTGTGTGTCTTGCATTTTGCATTTCATTTTGTGTCCACAATTTTGTTGTAATTATTAGCTACATGATCGTATAGGTCAATGCTAATGACACAAATAGTCTGTGTTTTTGCTTATGCAAGATTCACTTGTGTTAAGGTAGCAGTTCCTCCCCTTATTTCTTTTTTCAACTTGTTTCTGGTGACATGATGTGGGTCACAGAGTACAACACAGGCCAGAAACGGTGGATGTTGAAAATGCCCAATCAAAGGACACCATCAGCCACTGTTGGCCCCTCCCAATCTAAAAGTCAGCTCGATGATTGGGCAAGTGTTTAGCAGCTTAGACTCTATCCCCAAACACACTGTTTCAGTTTCCCTTTTCCTCACTTTACTGTCATACATGTTTAGTATATTACCACCAGATTTATGCTTTAACATTGATTAATGAATCTAAGATGTCAGCTGTCTTCTTACACTTAAAGTTGAAGCACAGATTTTACTCCTCATTAGTGGCCATGATTTTTGAAGCAGTGATTTAGCCTTTTCCACAGTGGCTCACTTGCTCTGACATCATGCCCCTAGTGCTGTCACTGCAGCTGAAGTCAAATCCTTGGTGACGTGCAAGATGGTAGTACATACTGTTATAAATAGAGGCGGGGGGATAGGAGGTGATTTGATGTGGACTGACATAGGTTTCCAGAAACATCAGAACTCATTCTTATGTTAGCTTGCTACACATTTACTTCATGAATGACTCTGCTAACAAGGGGCATGGCATTTATCAAGCATCACTAACAGGAATTTTGGAATGAGTGTGATACGATTATCTCGCCACACACCAATCCAAATCGCACACATGATAAGCAAAATACCAAGGCATCAAGCATGCATTGTGACTTGTGTACTTTACTTCAGAATACAATGAGAAAAGAAGAATAAGAATAAGAAAAACCTTTATTTGTCCCGCAATGGGGAAATTGCAGTTTGCAACAGCATACAGAAAGAGCAGAAAAAATATCAAGAGTAAAAAGAGTAGCGTATAAAAGATAACTTTAGCTTGCAAATTGTTATAGTAAAAAGTTCAGTGAGGCAGGTGTTTATCTTGGGTGACTAGTCTTTTGAATGAAGTTATGATCAATTCTATGCAACCGCTGGTGAATGGTGTATCCGTCTCACGTATAGATGTTGGGCAAAAGAGCCCAACTGGCTCCATTTTTCTAGTTGTGCCTGAAGATTTTGAGGCTGATGCCCACATTCTTACTCATGCCTAGGAAACTCCACAGCAAGAAGCAATCATTGAGCATTTACCTTGAATGGAGAAACCGCACCCTGTCTATAGGAAAATTCACTGCCTGACTGATTGATGAAGCTGACTTTAGCTCTGTACAGAAACTTACATTAAATCCCATCTAATTACCATTTTCATTTAAGGCCGTGGACAGTGACTGAACAGGTTCCTGCAGATCTTATACAGACTGATGCTACTCCAAACCAAAACAAGGATTACATCTGTCACACCTAATTTATGTCTCAAAAGTTCTAAAAAGACAAATGAACAGTGTAAGAAAAAGCAGAGGCTACTGTTGTTAACCATGTATACCTTACACTGAAAGGATACACTGCCTTTTAGAAAGCAATGTAGCTTGAAGTTAAATTTAAATTCTACCTGCTATGGTCACACAATGACTTACATTTCTTCGCACTGAGCAACCTAAAGGCCAACATCATTGCATATTAAAACACAAAAAAAAATTATATTTGCAGCACCACTCCAAAAAGCAGCATGTAATAGCATGTGGTGTACTGTAAGTGTTTATGTAAATTAACACTATGTAATTTTACAGTCATAGCCAGTTTTATCAGTGTAACATGTAACAGTGTCAGTGTCAGTCTAGCAAGGTTTTGAATAAGGACAGGCACTATTGAGAGAGTTGCGTTAACAGAAATATTAAATGCATTTCTTTAATTATAAAGTAGGTGTGATTTGTAATATTTGCTACGACTTTTTCATTATCACTCAAATGAAATATTGGCAAAATATTCAAATATTTTTAGCAGACCTCAAAGTTACAAGATTACAATCAGGTATTTGAAGCAAAGAAGATGAGAGACTGTTGAAAACTGTTGGCCCAACTCCTGTACATCCTGTTATGCATACTATTAGTGTGACAATTCTGAAGACAGTAAGAGCAATAATTCTGAAATCAAATGGAAGTGAGGACCTGACAGGGAGAATGATTTATGTTGGGAAAGTGTCTTCCTCCTCTATGTCCTTTCCCATGATTTTTCTCCCATACTCTATTTAGACCCAATGGCAGGGCATGTGTCTGCCTGCTGTTGAAACTCAGTAAACTGCTACATGATGGATGACATACCCCTTGTACACGCAGTGTGGCTTTGTTGGATGTTGTTGACTTTTACATTAATGTTTCTTGTGGCTTCATTCACACACTCTCCAAGAATGTTAAGGAAGGAGTAACAGAATGCATACTGTTTGCCATCTAAATGCAACACTAGACAGTACGATGTTGTAATCTATGACACCCCTTCAGTCATGTTAAGCTTTTTGGTTATCTCATCTTTGGTGTGAGGTCAGAGCACCGATTTCCAGACCATTTTGCACACCTATGTTTGCATCTTTATCCAAAAGATCCGGAAACTAAATCAAAGTTAACCTGCAGTTGCAAGCCAAACCTGCTGCCTGTAAAGGGACTATAACCTTTTAGCCTAATATCGTGTTTGGTGAGCACACTGCATGTAAACATTACTACACCAGTATACTGAGCCTATAAGACACTGAGAGAAATGGGTTTGGACCAGCCTAGAAAGATCGCTGTTGTGACTTGTAAGGGCAAATGGGCAATTAAGAGAAATTAAAAGGGCATGTGTCTGAAAGGACATGAGATATGACACATGTTCAGTTGCTCCAGGAAGGTGAAGCTTTCATAGTAATTTTGCTGCAGCCTCATAGTCAAACTTTCATTTGAAAATAAAAAATAAAGAGAGAAAGTACAAAACTGAATAAGTCATTACAAATATAATGACCAGATAAGGAAAACAACATGAAATGCTTGTAAAATGAAAAGGGTTCTTTGTCTGCAGGGCTTAAGCCAAAACCGGTTTTTACAATAACAGTCTCACAACACAGCCTGTCATACATACACAAATGTTGTCAAACTGGTTTGCTTAAAGTCAACATGCTGGAAGATCCCATGTCGAAATTCAGTAGTCACTTTACCACATTTAAGAACACAGTCTCATACGAACAGAATATATTCACCATTCATTCAAAAGAATAATTCTGTCCATGGGCCTGAGCTTTCATTCATTCATTTTCTGTAATGCTCTTCCTCTGGAGGGTCGCTCTCTGCTGCCATCTTTTGTCTGCAGCAGGCTATTACACAGTCGATACTCCTGCCTCTGTTGCATCATGTTTTGTTTCTTTTTCCCTCTCAGTGAACTGGAGGAATATGTGGACCGTTTACAAAGAAGCCCCGCCTCCACTCCCAGCCAACTGTCAATTACACTGAGAGACGTGGAGGAAGGAGCAGTCAGCCTGAGAAGGGTTGGAGAAACTCTGGCAATCCTCAGAGGTCGGTAGATTTAAGGTATATGTAGAGAGGACTGAAACAAATCATATTACTTTATTGGCCAATTTAAACAATAAAAACTAAGATTGATTGTACATTGTAAATTGAATCATCACATATAAATGCTACTAAGGATATAGGACTGAAAATAAATAAAATGATGAATTTTATGTAACTCCAGACCAAGAATGCACCATACAGCTGTATCACTAGGTCCACTGGATTTATTATTAGTAAGAATCATTTATGAAACATAGAATTGTATTTGAATTGTGTTTCTACTGTTTGGCCTAGGTGAGTTTCCAGAGCTGCAAATGAAGATGCGCTCAGTGCTGAGGTTGGAGGTGGAGGCTGTGCGTTTCCTTAAGGAGGAGCCTCACAAGATGGACTCAATGTTAAAGAGAGTCAAATCCTTGACTGAAACCCTGAGCTCTCTCCGCAGGTAGCCCATAGCTTCACTCAGGGGTAAAATTGTTGTGTTTAGCGTGAAAGTAAGTATGATGTTTCATGATGGTGCTATCTTTGTCCTTCCTGTTTTCAACAGGTGTGTGTCAGACTCAAATCCTGTATCCAGATCAACCCAGGGGGACCCTCTAAAGGCCCTGAAACCAGACCCCAGATCCCCAAAGACACAGAGCCCTCAGAGCTCCCCCAAACCCCAGCCTCGATCTTCAGTTAGACCCCCTTTGCCCACCCCCTCTGTCTCTGGGAGTCAAGCTGAGGTCAGCTTGGATGGTTCGGCCTCGCCCATCACGCCCCGCAGAATGAAGACCACAGCTACCTCAGTGGTCCAGCCCTCTTACCACTACCCCAGCCCCCCTCTGACACCCAGTCATGGACAAGACTCACCCACTGTTGCCAAGGTACTCCACACATGATTGGTACATGTGCTGAGATGTTTTAAAGAGATAGAATGTGAGCCCAGTAAACAGGTGTTTTTGATAGGAAATAGTCTGTGGTCTACAATGTAAGAAATGTTGTTGTCTTGTGAAGGTAAGTCCTCGCAGCAGTGAGGGCAGCCCTGCCCATCAGAGGAGATCTGGTCCTCACTTGTCTGATGGACTGGACCAATGTACACCAACACCAGCACAGAAGAGGCACAGTGACCAGACAGTGGTAAGGCACACATATACAAACTGGCATCAGTGCTGAACACACACATCTGCATTTCATTTTTATGTCCCTGGAGTCCACTCCAGAATTAACCATAAGAGAAAGAGATTGATTATAGGGAGGCATGGGGGGCTTTATTGGGGCTTATGTTAGTCCAACTGGATATTCCGAATCTGAGGTAAATGGCTTGAGGTGTTCCACAGAAATGCGTCATCATGAGGAAGTTACTGCGAACTCCTCTGGGACATGCAGCGGCAGGCTAGGATGCCGTTCCTAATTGTCAAAGAAGTAAAGAGAAATAGAGAGAGAACGGTGGAGGAGCTGGGGTCAATCCAAGTGGTATCATGCTGTTGTTTCACAGATTGACCAGGTAAGACTCAAATACTGTGGCCCCAGTATATGAGTTGGACAAAGCCGAATCATAATCCTGGCCTGTGAAATGTCTTAGTTCTGTGTTTCGGGAAAATTAAGCTTCCTGCTCAAAGTAGTAGTTGTTCACTTTGCTAATCTGCTGTTGAACCCTGCAAGTCTATATTACAGTGGATCATTAACAAATCAATTACAAATCATAAACTTTAATATAATTTAAATGAATGAGTAAAATAAAATCAGCTCTGAACTTTTGTCATCAATAGGGAAATTAGCTAAATGGATCAAAACCATTTTTTCTAAGACGCTGTAATCATCTTTATGTACGCCGTAAAGCATTTAAACATGCCTATGGGGATTGACTCACTTTTGAAACTAACCTCTAATGGTGCTTTGAGGAACTCCGGTCTGCGCAGTCTTAATATTTCAGGCCCAGAGGTTGCCAGTCTGTTAAAACCAGTAGAGGAGTGTACTGTATAAAGAATGTTTTTTTTATAATGGTCATTGGAGCTTCTTATAGATATTAAATCAAATAACCTAACCTGGACACAGGTAAGTGGCATACAAGATAACATAAAAGCGTCTTGTACCCTTTTGTATAAATGTCTGCCATATTCATTTTTATCATTACTCTGTGTCCAACAGCAGACTGCAGAGAGACACTCTCCAGAGAGCGTTCAGGGTATAGAAACCAGCTGTATAAGCCCGCCCAGCACCAGTCGAGCAAACCAGCCAGCCAGCCCTGATTCCACTCACCCCAGCACCAGCACAGATGTTCTCCAGGTCCTCCAAGAGGCTCAAGCCACCCTGATGAATTCCATTCCTGATTTGGATGTATCAGATCCCTGTGAGAGTCATTTTGATTCTGCCTCTGGACAAACAGCTCCTACTGCATCAAAGTCAGAGCAAGACAAACCTCTTGATCTGACACTGCAAGGTAGACCTGGAAGTCCAACACAATGGGCTTCATGCATCAACATTTCTCATTCTTATTAAATTACACCGCTCAGACTTTTTTTAACATGGATACAGCAAACTCACACAGTCTTTCTCGAGCGTCTTGTCCATTTCTTGTTTACACTAGACAAATCGTACTATTGTTGTTCATACGATACGATCATTAGTATCCTAAAATAGCCATGCAGGCAAATTTCGTTCACAAAATAGATACAGCCCACTGTAGAGATTAGGTCTGGCTGTTGGACATCTGCAGATCAACAACACATTTAGCAGTGTCAGTAGTTTTACTAGTGGACTTGAAACAATCAGATAATATTATTATATCTGTCATGTAATTGTACTGTCATAAACATTCGTGGTAGAGTGAATGGTTTGACATGACGTCACTGTAGATAACTTAGCTAGAGGGGAGGCCCAGGTATTCTGTTTTATAGATTCCTTTTGCATTAATTGCATTTTAGTTGTTTATTTTATTAAAACTGATTTCAGCATTATGCGTTTTATTAAACAATCTCATATTGACACACGGTCTCGTCCATGAGAAACGCAGATTGTGTATACGTGACGACTCCTGGACTTTGCTTATACCTTAAAAATTCTGAATAAATTGCTTAAGCCGGCAAATTCTCTTATATGTTTTCATAAGTACTTCTTATATGAGTCCCACTGTTCTGAATTAGACAACAGAATAATGCAACATTTTAAACTCTAGTAGTTTTTGTATGAATGCCTGTCCTACACATCTTAAACACTATAAATGTATAGTTTTTCTCAAGCTGTCTATACCACCCCCATAATTAAAGCTGCAGTGCTGAATTGTATATTTGATATAGTATATATCTAATACTGTAATATAGCTTCTATTAGCTTCTCACTTCAGTATTTATCTGTTCAATTAATGCATTACAGTTATTTATCTCTGTCGCTGACATTTATTTTCTTTAATTTAACAGTAATTTCACTGATATGGCATGTGGTTTGTAAATGTAAAAACATCCTTATTTAAGCATTGCTGCTACTTCACCTAAGCACATGTCTGTTTTGTTTGGTGCAGCCTCTGTGGAGCAACAGACCTTTTTGTCTGATCAGAAGGAAGTCACACCTCCCAAGCTGAGTGATGAGGTGGACTCCACCCAGTTAAAGCCCCCAGACATAGGTATGACACGAGGTTTGAACAAATAAATAAAACACTGCCATATACACAACACTGATTCATCATTTGATATTGTCTACATAACATACTGTTATCAGGCTAATAACCTTATTCTCATTCAGATCATTTAGTTTATTCACAGTAGTTAGGGGATTGATTTGGGAGCCATTCCTGTCCCATTATGTCAATAAAAATTTCCCACAGGACAGTAGATTCATGGACATTCTTATTTTCTGCAAATGGCACCATAGACCTTACTTCCACTGTTTACTTGTTTAACCATATTGAAAGTGTGTTGTTATGACCAGTGAATGTCATCAGGTGTCATCATGTTAAAGTTAATTTTGAGATAATTAACCTTATCAGTGCAACGCTGGTCAACTCAGTGACATTGTTTATCTTGTTATCATGGCACCTGGCAGTTCGTGGGAAATCGTCAGCATGTTGTGAGTGAATATTTTGTCCTCAAGGTTGATGTGTTGGAGGCAAGAAAATGGGAAAGTGTAGTCAGTCACACAGTTAGTCCTCTATCAAACCATCATAGGGTTGGAAATTCATCTTACAGTTTTTCTCCACTCAAAACATAACAACATGACACTCAAAACCATATCACAGAGCAGTCTGAGAATGGCTTTTCCCCATTGTGGGATAAATAAAGGAATATCTTAACTGGTCAAGCCCACTAACACCTATTAACAATAAACAACAAATGGGAAATTATATCAGTTGCATGATGACTCATCCCTGTAAAACTATATAATAATAATAATAATAATAATAATAAAGAAATTACACACATAGTTTCAGCTGCAGCCTCTCAGCATCCTGCAGCCACAGTGGAGCTTCCTCTTTCAGTGTCTCTGACCACTCCTCCGTCACCTGTTCCATCAGCTTCTTCCAGCACAGAGTGCAGCAGCCGGCCACAAGTGGAAAAACCCCGGCGCTCCAGTGTGGATAAGGAGATGAAGCAGAGTCCAGACAGGGTCAGCCAGTCTCCTCCTCCTCCTCCTCCTCCACGAAGGTCAGTTGATCACGAGCTAGATGAAAATGCTACAGTCTAAAGATAAACTTGGTAAATTTGCCTCCACTGTGTCCAATTCTGATTAATGTCTCTCCAGGTTCCTGGCTGTCAATTCAGGTCTTACCACAGGAAGGTCAGGAGAAGTTGTCTTCACCACCAGGAAAGAGTCTGTCGGAGCTCAGGTATGTTGTGTTTGGTAGCGAATACATGGGCATACACATAAATGAAGTGTGAAATGTAAGTAGATTTACAAAAAACAAATATAAGTGCTCCTTCTACTTCCTATATAGTTGTCTGAAAAAGATGGAATTTACACCTTCTGAGTTCTTTGCACTCCTCTGTAGACCTTACATGGTATGTCAGTCAATTTAGACTCATGGGGTACATTTAGCATGGTCAGATGTGGTTTAATTGTAGTCATGTAGCTTTACATTAGAATGGCTTAAAGTGTTTTCAAAGCTTTTACAGCTATTAACAAAATAAGGATACTGAAGACTATACCTCCTCTCAAATACCGTCAAACACAAACAACAGTAGATCACATATTCTTGCTTTGTTTTCATTCGTATCTTTAAAAGGATGAGGGTGACAAAGAGAAAGAGGCGCCCGTGGCTCCCCAGCCCAAACCCCCAAGACAGCCACCAGAGATCAAACCTAAACCCCAGATATGTGTCCCTAAACTTCTGGCTGGTTCCTCTGCCACCCCTACTACAGCCTCGTCACACAGGGAGGATGAGGAGGGGGAGGAGGAGGAGGAGGAGGAGGAAGAGGACAACAAATTCATGAAAGAACTGCAGGTATGTTTAATAAATTCCTGTATATTAAAACTGAAGCACAAAAATCCAGAATCAGAATCCACTGAACACCAGACCCTCTAGGACAGAGCTTGTTCTTTACTCAAGCAATACACATGGAGTATACAGTATTGTGGGCAACTGACACCACAAACTACAACACATGTTGTAGTTGCACTAGTTCTCTACTTCTGGTAAAACTTTTTTTTTTTTTTTTGCTGTAAGTAGAGCCTTGAGTAGACAGCTCTCCGTCCGCTCTCTCGATATAGAATAAAGTAATCTGAAAGTAAATTCAGATCAGATGAAAAATCTAATCTCTACTTTAAGATTACTTTGTTCAGTTTGTGTAGATTGATGGGAAATGAAGACTTTTGTCCTAATTTTATGTCACTCACTGCACTACCAAAACAGATTTCAGCATACTTCCGTTCAGCATACATGAAGTTTTTTCCTTCATTTGGCTTAGGTGATATGCAAAAATGCTTAAAGCACTGATTTAGTATGGAATTGGTTGACAAGATAAGATAAGATAAACCTTTATTCGTCCCATTGTGGGACGAATAAAATGGTTTGACAACAGTGGTGGACAACACAGCTCCATTTGGAATTAGTTGCCATTGCTACTGTGATACAATCAAATTAGACTTTAATAAAAGGTGTTTACCATTCATTGTCTGTGAGTCCAGTGCTGTCTCCATGACCTTAACATTCGCCTTGGATCCTGTCCCTTCTCACCTAGGTGTTTGAGAAATACACTATGAGGGATGGGGAAAGTAAAGGCATGGTTGAACTTCAGGTAAAAAAAAATAAAAATAAAAAAAATAGTGAGCATTAACAACTTATTAACCAATAGGTCTCAAAATTTGGCTCTCTAAAGACTTTGGAAAGTCTCCAGATGTCTGTTTGTGTGCCACAAAAAGATCTTCTAACTCCAGATTTTTGGTTTGCAGTGAACAATTCCCTCCTTCTAACTCCTAACAACAGCCATTTCAAGATTAACATTGCCTTTGTATTCATCTCTTTATTGCTCTTTCTCTTACTAATAATGATTTTGCTGGCTTTCTCCATACAATTAAAAGGTACTAAAAGAAATGCAGAGCCATCTTTGGACTTTGGCCATTTCACTATTAATTGTGCCTTTGCACACATTACCAAGAGATTTGGTTGTTTCAGTTTTGTGTGGGCACCGCAGCTGTACCTCCAGGCAAGTTTGGAAGCAGGAAGTGGGTCTGTAATCTGTAATGAGTGTTACAGTATAGGTTTTGACTTAGCTGGGGGTACACTAGCTTAAGACAGTACCTCCATATATTCAATTATTGAAACCTGATTTATTCCTTATTTCTAATTTTACTGATGTAAAACTCTGAGTGAAATAAACTGGTACAGAATTTATGTCACTCTGTGAAACTTGGATTTGTTGATATAATATACAAAGAAGGTGAAAATGACCAAAAATTCTGACATAAAATGTCATAATTTGTACTAGCCTTCTATCACCTCAGTGCCTTAGAGTTTTGGTTCTTTCTTTAAAAACATGTGGGTTGCTAGATGAACTCTTCTGTCACTTTCTACTGCAGAATAATAATAATCCTGGACAATGGACCGTACATACTCTATACCAAGCTTCTGAATGAATAAACTTTGTCTCCTCGCCCTCTTTGGCTTCTCAAGTCTTTCATTTCCTTTTAACTGGGGTCAATCACATTATTCTCAAATGAACACGCACTGGTACAAGTACATGCACAACAGAAAGAACACACCCTCCTTTTTTGCACACTTGTCATGTTGCAGAATTACTTTTAAATGGAAACATGGATAGCATTTTTCCCATCAATTCACACTCAACAACAAAGTGAAAATGTGTTTTAATTTTTTTTGCAAATGTAATACAAGTGTAATAAAGTAAGAAAATAAGAAAAGGTATGAAAAATAATTATTTTAAAATATGAAAATTAAAATGCTGCTGTCACCGCTATGCTTCACTGTCAGGATGTTATTAAACAGGTGACGAAGAGTGGCTGGTGTTTAATATATGCACAGTACACCATGTTTTTAAGTTTTGCCCAGAGAGTTACATTTTTTGTCTCATCAGAGGAGAGAATAGTTTTCCGTATTATGAACTCAGACAGTTTACTGGACTTGATGGGTTGTTGTTTTTAGTTGTTGTTTTTTCTCCCAGCATGCAGCATGAAATCTGTGACCTTTCTAAACAATGTACAATTCATACAGTTTATCACAGTAGTCTCAAAGAAATGATTGGAAAACTTTTCTCAATGAGATATTTAACTCTTGCCAGTGAATTGCATGTATCAAACTGATTCTCTGAACATTGAAAGTCACTGATTGTTAAGGGCTCTGGTACCACTCTATTTGTTGATCCCATACAATTAACACAGTTTGTAAATTTAGAATGCATTTATATTATATTATATTATATTATATTATATTATATTATATTATATTAATAGATTTATTTAGGATTTAGTCAGGTGTTGTTATAACATTTTAAGCAGTAATTAGTCATTTATTGTCTGGAAGTTAATGGATAATAAAAGAAGTCTGTTCTTAATTTACAGTTCATGAAGTGTTTAATATTTCCTTTTCTAATTATAGGGAACTACAGAAATGTCAAATAAGGATAATTTACCAGGTGGAAATAAACAAAAGGCAAAAGGAAACGCAAGGGCCTCTTCAACCTCACAAGAGGCCAATCAAAATCCTGAGTTAGCAACATGTGAGCAGCAGTCAAGTCCTCACCTGGGAATGATAAATCACTGTCGTCTTAAAACCATAACAGTACATGGACTTGAAGAACACAGTGAAGGTGGTAAAAACAGTGCAAATCATGATAAGAAGAAGGATGTGGAAGAAAAGGTTAAACAAATACCTTACTTAAACTGTGTACCAGAAGAGAAAACTCTCGAGGAGGGACCAACACCAATCCCTAAGAAAGGAGAGAAAACGGGGCTACTTGATGTTTCAGCTACCCAGAAAGGAAATGAAAAAAAGAAATCCGTGAACACTTCTAATCAGATTAATAAGAAAGTTGCTGGAACAGCAGAGAATAAGGTCAAGTTTACAGCAACTGTTACACTACAAAAAGAAAACACTCAAGAAACTATCACAAGTACTAAACAGACAAATGAAAAAGTTGTCAAAGAGCCACCATCTGAGAAGAAGTCTAATTTGACAGTAGTTGTAACGTTACAAAAAGAAAACCCCCCAGAGGATGGCTCGATAGAGCAACCACCCTTTCAGCAGTCCCTGAGCTCGGATCAGGAGCATATAACATCTACTCCAATTCTGAAACCTCTCACCCCCTTTCCCCTTTCACCCAGCTTGACCCAGAAACTCGAGGAAACCACGCATGGTTCTAGGGACCAGTCTCGGTACACAGAAGAAGGAAGCAGTCTGAACCCCGGTAGTTTGGACGACGAGGGACCACCTCCTCCTCCACCACTGAGTGGTAAATTTAGCCACAGTATCTTGAAGACCAGAATGAGGACACAAACCAAAGAAGAAGACCCAGCAAAAACAAATGGCTCTAACGTGCAGTATGTAGTTCGTGACAGCACTGGTACATACACTTATGTAGGGTATGACAACCATGGTTTTGCGGACAACAATGAGTCTGGTACAGAACCTATTATTGTTATATTGAATGACCCTTTAGAAATTCAGTCAGCCTACAAGCGTCTGTCTACCATCTTTGAAAGCGAGGAAGATCTGTTCCCAGAAATTATTGAGAATGGAGAGGAAACAAAACAAGGGGAGCAACATCTTGGGAGAAAGATTTGTGCCAATGACATAAATGCTGGCTTAGGCTTTAAGGATGCCACAGGAAATCATCAGAATTCTCCACAAATGCAGCATGTTAGATCTTCATCAAATGATGACCCGCTTCCTGAAAATCATGACCAGGGAAAACCAGACACACCAAGAAAGACGGAGACTAAAAGGAAATTCAAATTCAAGTTCCCCAAAAACAAACTAGCTGCAATTAGCCAAGCAATTCGAACTGGGGCAAATAAAACAGCGAAGAAGACTGTTGAAGTTGTTGTGTATGAGGAAGAGGAGGAAATAACATCAGAGAGCAGCCCAGTCAAGGAGACCCAGAAGCAGACAAAGGAATCCAAGAGGTTTGAGATAAATAGTACCTCACACTCAAACTTGGGAAAAGGCAGTGGCAGTGATGTTAAGGTCTCCTCTTCTATTGAGACCAGACCAACCAAGTCTCAGGAGCTCTGCAAGAACACATTTGACTCTCTTAACAGCCTGGAAGACTCCATTAAACAGTTGGAAATCAGCGTGGACAGTATAGCTTCCCCCCCTTCCTCCTCCTCCATTGTGTCTTCACCTCCACAAACCCCTAAGTTTTCCACTGACTCCACTGACAGAGCTCATCTTAAAGGCAAAGTCAAACAAGGAAGGGAGAGAAGCCCCTCAAAAAGGCCAGCCACTCAGATCCTCAAGGGACCAAATCCACCTCAGGTTAAGAGAGCCAAACCACAGCCTCCACATGACACAGGGAAAAGCAGCACCAAGAAACAGGTCTGATGTGCTTCTGCCCACAGAACTTGTTTGCTTCAGTGGTGCTGGGTTGATTCTTAACTATTCATTTGACTAATTTTTCTTGAATCTTGTTCAAGCTCTGATGGTTTTCAAAACTTTTCAGGATCTTTCGCGCTTGCTGTTACATTCCTCCATATTCTTCCAGCTTTCTTCTTTTCTCTGTAGGTTTCTGAGTGTCTCCGGATAAAGGGGAACTTTTTGGTGTCCCACTATCACAAATAAATCTTCAGGCTTAAATCTAAAGGTTTTAGCCTCTGGAGCTTCTAGGATATACTCTTTCTCCTGCATGTTTTTTTCAGTGATATGATATAATCGGTCTGTAGTAAGTAAACTTTGGTTTATTCATCTCTTTGCCAGACTTCCAGAAGCAGCTCCAGTTCTCCTGTTCAGCATTCCAAGTCTCGCCACTCATCCTCCTCTAGCTCACAAGAGAAGAAACAGCAGCAGCAGGCCAACCAGAAGCAGCCTAGCCAGGTAAATGAATTGAACTGAGGTGAGAATGGATGCTATGAGTCAGCATATACTATATATAGACTTCGTGTGTCTTATTTTTTGGAGATGCAAATCCTCACGTTCTGCCTGTTTGTGACTATGCCCTCTTCTTTCAAGACACAGTCCTAGTATTCAGTATAAATTTTGTAATACCCTCTTTAATGCTCTTAAACTCAGCTGACTTTTGAGTTTTTAGATCAGTCGATGGAGTGGGTGGATCTTGACCTGCATGTAACCTGCATGTTCTCTGGGTACTGTTCTTCATCTGGCAGTGAGTTGTGGAAATAGTATTTGCACCAAAAATTATTATCAACAAACATACAAATACAAATATTACAAATAGTAATGGCAGTTGCAACATCCCTCATTTATTACCCTCACATTCATGTCATGAGGGCATGTCATCCTGTAAGCATGAATGTTGTGGTTGGTGGCACCACTGCTCAGTAAAACATTTTTATTGAATAACAGCTGAAATAATCATGAAGCAATTCTTATTTTGCAGAAATATTCATTTTGAAGTAGTCTAGTAGTCTAGTAAGTTTTCTTATATATTTTTTTTTCGTATTTTTTTTTTTTCAAAAAATATTTGATATTGCTATTAAAAGAAATAGCACTGAATTTAGTCAATTATGTTTGTTGCTACTATGTCTGGCCTGCTTAAGAGGTATACCCAAGACCAAGACTATAGAGACCCAGCCCAAGTAGAAAAAAGGGGACTTTGTTGTCATTTGCGGTTGTCACCAAAGATTAAGAGTGTGCAGTTTCTGCTCGACATTTGGATTTAAACACAGGTGCGAGAGTGGACATAACCTGTGATCTCACAGTCTTTGAAGGTATCAGGAGATCAGGAGGACTAGCCTGAACACAGACTCTCAAAATGCAGCTAGCTATCATGACAAGGAAAAATCCTATGGATCTAGACCATAAGATAAAAAGCACAAAGTTGACTCACTGTCTGGTGAGTAACTACTTGCATTATTGATCAGTATGCCACCATGCTTCCTGCACCATTTCTTAGGTATCTGCCACTTATGAATTCCGGGTTCGAGTGCAGTTCTCCTGTCATGTGGACTATGTATTGCTGCCACTGACATGCCATATTCCGTGGTGTCTGTTTGCAGGCTGACAACAGAAGCAGTAGAGCAGCCGGGGATAGTAGCCATTGTGTCGTTGCTTTACGTGGCTCTAAGATCCCAGCCTTGTGTCATAGCACTGGGAAACACCTGTCTGCCTCTCTGTCCACTCCTCACTGCACAGAAACCACAGAAAGGCTCAGAAACCTCTCCTATTCCTCCTCCTCCTCTGCTTCTTCACCTTCAGCTTCTTCCACCTCATCTTGTGGGAAACACTTTCTTCTGTCTCCTTCAAGACAACAGGATTTTTTGCGTCCCCTCTCCTCTTCCTCAGTGGCGAGAAAACCCTCCTCAGTTTCTCTATCAGAAACCCCACCTCAGTCTTACCCTTCCTCTTCTTCCTCCCGTCGTTCTCACAAGTCTTTTATCCCATCTTTGAATCTGAGTCGTCTCCTCCCCTCATCTAGCCACGTCTTGTCACCATCCCGCGCTAACGTCAGCCAAGCCCGCCGCGGGTCTCGCAGCAGCAGCACCAGCAGACTTCAGCACTGCCTCGTCCTCGCCTCCACCACCAGCACCACTTCCAGTACCGCCTCCCAACACAGCTGCTACTCTTCATCCTCCTACTCTTCACCCTCACCCTCCTCTTCCTCCACTTCGTCCTCCCTGTCCCCCACCTCCACTCCCTCTTCCCCTCCCTCCCCATCCTCCTCCCTCCTCCCCAGTACAGTGAGTCATGGGGCGAGGAATGTACGAACATCAGCATCCAAGCCCAGTTCTCCAGGCCACAGCAAGAAGTGCACAGGGAGCCAAGCGGCGCGACTGCTGCGCACAGCACTGACACCCTCTAAGGATGTGGCGTGATGGTTTGACGTTTTCATCTACAGTTGAGCCTTTAAAAACATGTAAATGCGGAATGAGCTTGGGAAAGAAAGAAAAAGCAAAGTTGCACTGTGTTCTTGAGGCAATATGGTGTTGCTGTTTACCTTTTTGACATAGTTGTATGGGTTGTGGAGGGCCTGAAAAACGTAAAAAAGACTCCAGATACCCTAATATCCTTTAAACGCCAAAGCACAATACCTTTCTATGTGGATTAATGATTACAGTCAGACAGTTTCAGTTAGCAACAAACTGAAATGCTAGCATATAAAGATAAAAGAAATGGTTGTACTAATTTAAAACAAGTGATCCCATGGCATAGTGTATCCACCAGACTTGGGTTGGGCTGCACTATACGGTGCTTCCGGACATTTTATTTAACTGTCAGACATTTTTATTAAACTATTGGAGAAAGTACAGTCTTTTTAGTGTGTCCCCACTGCAGGAACTGGGAGCGATCATAGTTCTTAACTGTTTTTACAGTAAAATTTAGCTTGTGATTCACATGTGACGTAAGTGTATGGTAATAATTCCAGACCACATTGTCTACAGTCTACAATGATTGTTCAAACATATGAATGCAGCCAGATTCAGACTCAGCTGGAGGCATTCTGCAGGGTCTTGACATAAAACACAAACATGTTTACATGTTTAATCAGCACAAGACACAAAAGCCACAGGGGTGTGGATCATTTCTGCTATCCTGGGCTACAGACAGAAATCACCTACACAGTCTGTCTGATCACTGTCTTCCCAGTTTAATATATTAAACAAATCAGAAAAAACACAAAAAAATAATAAGAGAACCTACCCCAACTCACCACAGAATTACACATCATTACGTCTACAAAAATGGAGCGGAGAGTGGACAAACTGCAAAAATCAGGGCACAGCGAGAAGAGCAGGTTACCTCACTTAGAAGTTGGATGTATGCAGCATATTATAGGCAGGTCTTCACAGCTCACTGTAGCTGATCCTTCTTGTTCCTTTACTTCCTTCAACATTTCAGACTGATTTGCTGTAAGATAGTTACAAAAATGGCCGTTCATTTGTGATGAATGATAGCAGTAAGTGCTAAGATCTAAGGTGCATTTACTGTGACCGCGCCAAAATAAAAGTCTACTTTTTTTCAGTTAATTGCTTTTAATATAAAGCTGCAGTAGTAGGAATTGTTCATTTTGAACTGGCTGTTGTCTGGTGACAATTTAGCAGTAACTTGAATCAGCATTTAATAAAGCACTTAAAGACTTTTTATTTTGTGATGTAGGGTGGTAATATAATGGATTAGTAAACGCTATATTTTTTCAGCTTTTTTTTCCAGGTCTTCCAACTTTCCCTATATTTTCTCAAAGAGCTTTTCAACAACAACTCCCCAAAGTGTCCCCAAAGTCACGCATCTTTCAGTCAACAACAGAAAGCACCATAAGCAATTTATTTTTATATTTTAGTGTGGATGCTTTAGTTTATTGTTGAGGACAGTTTGCAGACAATCAGACAGTATTTGTGATGGACACTCCTCTATGTTGTCACACTGTGTCACAGGTCAAGATATTGAAGAGAACAATGAGTTTATATAGAATTTAGTATAAATGTGTGAATAAAGTTTATCATTCATTTGATTGGTTTGCCAAGTTTTCAACTTTGATTGGCACATGCTCCCATCAGTCCTCTACGATCCAGTAGAAAAAGATGGTTTTGGATTCTTGGTGTGGAGATGTGCAGTTTCATAGAATATATTTCCATGAAACATATTTCCAGAAGAGGTTGTGTTTATTAGTATGCAGTGTTTACCCAAAGACAATCCTATTCAGTTTGTAAACTGTCTAAAGAATCCCATCTATAAATATGTTTTGATGTAGATGAATTATAGTATAGGTATAGAATTATATATAATAGATTATTTTAACATACAGTATTGTGCAAAGGTTTGAGGTACTAATGTTAAAGCAAGGATGTTTTTATTTATAATGATTATCTCTTTAAAAGTGCAGTAAACCAAGACTAGATACAAATCTACAGTCAAGTCAGTAAAGTAGCTGATGGATACTCTGCTTATTTCCATTTGTAGTGGATTATTTGAAGTGACACTTCAACAGAACATCCTTCTGGGAAATAAAGGTCTGAGTCAGATGAGAAGATGATGTTGATACAAATATTGCATAGCCCCATCAAAAAGTGGGAAAAAAACAAAATACCAATTCCAACATCTTAAACACCACATGGTTTTGTCTATATCTCTTTTCAAATGCAGCCCTGTCTCCTTGACGACATGTCTTAAGTTCTGAAGTGAAATCATATAGTCACTTCCTCATTAATAACAGTAATATGTTAGATTTGAGGTGCATGCCAAATACTGTCTTAGTGTCAAATTAGAGCCTCCTCTGGTCAATACCAGACAGGTTTGACATGAGTGGATTTGATCAGGGACTACGGACCTGAGTTTCTGTTGCTACATGTTGCGTCACCATAACAACTGACTTGTTTTTGTTTGGGGTTTTTGCGTCACATTTTTGACAGGAAAAGCGTAAGAGTATATTGTTTTCCCGTAAGCTTTTAGCATCTTATATCAAATATTCTTCAGTGCAGCGTTCTCACATGAAGTAGCTATTTCAATCACATGTGTTGCACATACTGTACTGCTGACTTTGACTTTGATGGAAATTAGCACACACCTAGAAAAGAAAATACAAGCAGGACAAGTGGTAGGAACATTTTTCTTTATTGTTTTCCCCTTTTAAATAAGACACACATCCTTCTGTGGTCCTCAACATGAACCAAGATTTTGGGATTTGAAAAAATAATCATTTGCTGGAAACATTCTAAATGGCATAAATATTTGTTTGTGAACCGAAATGAAGCCTCCTCTGTATTGGTGGGAATACCCCAGCTGGTAACATTTCTTGCTAGACAGTCAATCACACAACTCGGCTACAAAGAGACAAAAGCAACAGCTAACAAGAGACACAAATCAATGAAGAAGGAAAATTAACAGAAAACTGACAGCATTAAATAATTGTAGTTGAGTGCTGATATTTTGGATGAAGCAAGTTAGGGTGAAAACAGCCGAGAGCTACTGGACCACAGAGACAAAAACTGAGAGGAAGTGGTCAGTTCATCTTCTCATCTCACTCTTGGTAAAGCTACGATTGAAATTTCAGACTGTTCTTTTTTCTTTTTCATTTTTTTTTTTTTTTCTGTAAGGCATCAACATGAGTGTTTGGTTTGACAGAATGTTAATTAATACACACTGTGAGGACCTTTTACTGTGTTCTGTGTATATATATATATATAAAAAAAATTACTTTTGAATGTTTATGATTCAAACCTAAATAAGCAGTTAATTATCAGCCTTCACTTATATGCAGGTGGTTTATTTCTATTTTTATTTCTTTGCCTAAATCAAACCTATGCATGCCTTTGACAGTTTGTCAGTTTAAAAACCCATTCAGTTTACATTCGTGTAAATAACTGTTTTCTGATTTTGTAAGATGTTGGCTCTCATTGGCTTCAGCTTCCTGCAAGGTTGGAGAACTAATAAAGGGCTTCTTCCACTGTGTTGAAACATCAGTCCGGCTTACAGTCCTCTTTTATTTCACAGTGTAGCGGTGTGTTGTGCCAGTAGGGGGCAGTAGAGACACACTAGGCGCGGTTAAGCTCCTCACTGTTCAAAGCTTCACCTTTCATTAATACTCAACCCTGCACTGTTAATCACACGTCTGAATGCCACTGAATTTGTAGACACTCTGGATATATATGTAAATAGAGCAATTTTAATAAGAATAAAGTAACGAAAGGTATGTGTATATTTCTTTTTGTAAAACAATAAAAGTTTGAATTTATGGTCATTAAAATAAGACACTGAAGAACATGCATGGGGTCGCTGTAAGCCCTGATGAGAAATACTTAATGACTATAATTATAAAAAATCAGAGTCTGCTGAAGTTGAGGTGCTAATAATATAATTATTTCTTACCCCAAAGTCCCACTCATCCACCCAAATTGCAATAAACTAATAGTATGTGCATAAATTGTCTAAAATCGATCATGTTGAAACACAGCATGGACTCAACCACTTTGGCTGAATACAAACTTCTGATTTCAAAACAAAGCCCTGGTTGAATGAAATATGCACATATGAAGACATCTTTAAATTAAGCTCTCAAGCTGAATGAAATAATAAGACCGCAATATTGGACCTCTGATAGTATGATGGAGTTCAATTCTGAATTGCACCAAATAGAAATACTAAATACTATATATTACTGTGAAACCAGGGCCCATATTCCTAAAGATTCTGAGAATCCTCTCAGAGAGCTCCTAACTTAGCCTAAACATATCTCTCCTGCCTCTTCTTTCCGCCATTTTCTCCTCTGCTTAAGAAACTCCTAAGCCTCCTAAAAGTCCTCCTCCCTGCTCTTAACAGATCTCACCTTAGGAGCTCTCTTAAGAGCTAAGATTCTTTAGGAATACCTTTTATCTTTACTAGGATCTACTCTTAACTTTGACGGGAAATTGTTAGAAAAGATCATGATTCTAAGAATTTTCTCAGAATTTGGCCACTAGGAGCAAATCTTTGCACTAAGAATCTTTAGGAATACGGCCCCTGGTTTCACCTGTATATGTGTGTATATTAATCAAATGGTGGCATGTTTGTCATGGATATATCCTACTAAAGATTAAGTAATATAAGCAAATATAAAACAAAGATACGCAGATATAACTGATGACAAGAGTCAAAAGAATTCAAATGATGTCAGTTCATATTTCTGAATATTAGCAGCTGTTGTCCCCTTTAGTTTCAGTGTAGTTATGTGGTATCAAAGGCTGCAATGGGGCCCAATTTTATGCATTCCATCTTTATTGCTTTATCAAATTTATGCAAAATGCCGTCTTCTGTATAGTCAGTGAGAAAAGCTCCACACTTTGTAAAGTGCAACTCTTGAATCTTATTTGAAAATATAGAAGCAGATAAAGTGGATTTGTTGCATAGATTTGCCTTATTTGTCTTCTTTCTTCACCCATTGCTTCACCCATTGCTTCACCCATCTTTATCCGTATTTCTACATTTTTTTATCTCCTTATCGCTTCACGATTCATTGTTTGTTGACATGTTCTTGTATGAGGAGGCATGTTATTCAAAAAAGAAGTTTCATAATGTCTCTGTATACATATATGCTGAATAAAAATACCCTCATTTAAGGAACCATACTCACCTAGTGTCTCTCATTATTCAGCTAGCCTTCATGGCTGTTACAAAAACTGCACGACCTCCACGTTTACAGAGGAGGATCCGAACAGGGCCCTGACCCTCCAGCTAGTCCAGTGCTCACAGTCTGCACAGTGAATATGGACACATGCAGGTAAAACCACACGTGTTCTCGTCTTTGTCTGTGACTGAAACAATACATTCTCCTCCAAACACCCTTTTTTTCCAAAAGTGTAATGAGATAGTCCAGCCCTGTAATTGGTTAAATTATTAGTCATTAGTTCCATCATATGCTAATTAGCTCATATGTTAATTTGTGGGACCAGATGAATCCCAGCGCCCGTCTCTGTAATTAGTCTGTAATTCCTCTGCATCCTGAGGAGCCGGGAGAAGTTGGCAGGCCAATGTGTGTCTGATGCAACAGAGGGAGGGACTGGGGACTAATTAGAAATAGCTCTCATTTCTACATTAATTACAACATTTTCTGTGTCCCAATACTTTTTCTCTCCTTCCTTCTCCCCACAACTGGGCTGCGTCAGAGGAGGACATCACAAACCAACAAGGAGCCTGACTGCTGCTTAATCAAAGATGTGGCTCCTTATTTGCATTTCTAATTGGAATTAATTAGGGTTGCCCAAATACCATGTGTGTATGTGTGTGTGTGTGTGTGTGTGTGTGTGTGTGTGTGTTCTCTGTGCTCAGAAATGTTCTCATTTCTTATGTGAATTTCTTCATTTATCTGATGATGTCATCATCAACACCAGCCGGAAGGAAGCAGGACATCACAAGTTAATCAGCTTTGTAGAACCTCAACAACAAGTAGAACCACTGTTGTTCAGCTGTACACAGAGGTTGGGCTGCCATACTGAGATATCACAGCTGGCTTTGATATTGGCGCACCACCAGTTCTATTTCAGCTAAACCTTCCTGAAGGTCCTTTGCAGTCCTTCGTGGGTTTTGCCTTACAGACATACATTTCATATTGACATTTTAGACGGTGGAAATACACTGTCTGGCCAAAAACAAAAGTCACCACCAGGATTTAACTAAACAAATAGGTACGAACTTCCTGTTGGATAATTACTGCATGGACGATTATCTTTCAGCTGGCAACAAATTATTTAACCTCCACTGAATGCAATGAGTAGCTTCTCATTTCTTAAACAATCACGTCTAAAGACACATCCCGTGGTCGTGGAAAAGCTTGAGATGAAATGCACCCATCTCAAATATGAGGCATTTTCATAATGATGTTTTCTGTTCTTTTTATTTTTGTTTGTTTGTTCTTACCGAAGCATTATCCTTACTGCTGTTTTTTTTTTTTTTTTGGATTTGTATTAATGTATAGTTACATTTCTGTAAGTCATTTGTGACTGTGCTACTAAGCCCCTTCAATAATAACTAATAAAAATTTTATTATAAATAATAACAGCTTAAGCTGCTTACAGGCTGCATGTCCCTACAGAAATAAACTACATGTTCTACATGTTAACATCATATTTCTTATGAAGAATTTAATCAAATAAACACAATGCATGTGTAAAAAGATGACAATGTTCTTATATTAAATATAATATGTTCCATGTTAGTCAATGCCTGGCAATGTAAATTATGTTAATGATGTGTTACAACCAACCAGAGCTGGAGCAACCTGACTTTATCCTGTTGGTGTCACTGTGTCTTATGTCTTATGTCAAACCACCAAAAACAGCTGGAGGTTACACATCTGCAGCCAGGTGCCCCTTGAATCTAAGACCCTGTTGAGACCTTGAATTAAGAGCCGACCAGGGCGATCTGATCACATAAAAGACAGGTGTGAACACCCCTAAGACACACTGAGATTGCATTTGAGAGATCCGATCTTTGTCTCCATTTGGATGTGGTCTGGGCTGCATGTGTTCAGACTATGTTGGGGTTTATTTGCATACAGACTGTGAAACTGAGATCGGATTTGGAGACACGTTTGGAGACGTTTAATGCCCGGTCTGAACACGGTACTTAAAGCTGGTAACTTGCGATCGAATAGTCCAAATCAGATCTCAATGCAAGATCGGATCGGAATGTGTGAATGTCATCAAGTTTTCTGGCTGTTTTTCTTATTGCCTTGAGAAATCCTGAAGAGAAGTACCTTCTTTTTTGTAACTATCTTAAATATTTTTCTTTTCACTAGTGGTTTTTAAGACTGCTTTTTTATATGCAACCGAGCTACTGTGACCTAAGTCTGGTTACATGCTTTTAGGGAGGTAGCGTTAGGGTTAGTTGGAACAGACAGTGAATGAAAATACTGATTGTTCTTCCAGGTCAGTCTGTTCACAATGAGTGTTTCTAGGAGGCATCCACTGGGCTGCTTCAGAGGAAATCACTGAGGATGCTAAGGTGACGTCCCTGTGATCATCTCACCTTGGTTTGGTAGATACAGTACATCCAGAAAGTATTCACTGTTTCACTTTTTCCACATTTTGTTTCGTTACAGCCTTATTCCAAAATGGATTAAATTAATTTTATCCTCAAAATGTTACATACAACACCCCATAATGACAATGTGAAAGGTTTTGAGATTTTTTGCAAATTTATTAAAAATAAAAAACTAAGAAATCACATGTACACAAGTATTCACACTCAGTAGGCTACTTTGCTGATGCACCTTTGGCAGCAATTACAGCCTCAAGTCTTTTTGAATATGATGCCACACACTTTGGGCAGTTTTGCCTATTCCTCTTTGCAGCACCTCTCAAGCTTCTTCAGGCTAGATGGGAAGCGTCGGTGCACAGCCATTTTCAGATCTCTGTTTGAGATGCTCAATCGGATTCAAGTCTTGGCTCTGGCTGGGCATTCTTCAGTCTAGGACATTCACAGAGTTATCCTGAAACCACTCCTTTGATATCTTGGCTGTGTGCTTAGGGTCGTTGTCCTGCTGAAAGATGAACGGTCGCCCCAGTCTGAGGTCAAGAGCGCTCTGGAGCAGGTTTTCATCCAGGATGTCTCTGTACATTGCTGCATTCATCTTTTCCTCTATCCTGACTAGTCTCCCAGTTCCTGCGGCTGAAAAACATCCCCACAGCATGATACTGTGCCTGGTTTCCTCCAAACATGATGGCTGGTATTCATGCCAAAGAGTTCAATCTTTGTCTCATCAGACCAGAGAATTTTGTTTCTCATGGTCTGAGAATCCTTCAGGTACCTTTTGGCAAACTCCAGGCGAGCTGCCATGTGCCTTTTACTAAGGAGTGGCTTGCTGCAGAGATGTTGTCCTTCTGGAAGGTTCTCTTCTCTCCACAGAACTCTGACAGAGTGACCATCAGATTCTTGGTCACACTTTCCTGACTAATGCCCTTCTCCCCCGATCACTTAGTTTAGACAGCCAGCCAGCTCTAGGAAGAGTCCTGGTGGTTCTGAACTTCCTCCATTTACAGATGATGGAGGCCACTGTGCTCACTGGGATCTTTAAAGCAGTCAACTGTGAGACCTTATATAGACAGATGTGTACCTTTCCAAATGTCCAATCAACTGAATTTACCACAGATGGACTCTAATTAAACTGTAGAAACATCTCAAGGATGATCAGTGGAAACAGGATGCACCTGAGCTCAATTTGAGCTTCATGGCAAAGGCTGTACATAAGTATTTTATGTACATGGGATTTCTTAGTTTTGTATTTTTAATAAATTTGCAAAAATTGCCAAAAAAACCCCAAAAATAATCACGTTATCAAAATGAATTTAATCCATTTTGGGATAAGGCTGTAACATAACAAAATGTGATATGAATAGATAGATAGATAGATAGATAGATAGATAGATAGACAATCCTGGGGAATAATAAAAGCACAGTATGTGAGGTTTGAATGATGAAACATATTTTTCAAGTTGAATCCTGTTTGGATACTTAAAGTCTGAATATTTCACCGGACCTGTATGTGGAGAGTGACATACAGTCTCCAGTCTCAATATGAAAAATTGGGTTTGGCTGCCAGGACAACAGAAGCAATGCCACTATTTCTCCATCGCTGGGCTGGCATTAACTACTGGCTTGTGTAGGTTTTGTTCAGGTTAAAAGCAAGAGGCAGAGATACGGGCTCATTTATTGAGATACGTCATCCAGATCCAGATCGCATGTTAATACCAAGCTTAAATCAAGTGAGTCAGTGGAGCAGTCTCTAGGTGTTTACAGTTGTACAACCTGTGCTGCAAACACTTCTTTTTGGTAAAAAAAAACAAAAAAACAGGAAATAATATTGTACGTTAGCCTCAACTACATTCATCCATTCATTCATCTTCTGTAACCGCTTGTCCTGCGAAGGGTCGCGGGGGTGCTGGAGCCTATCCCAGCTGTCATCAGGGGAGAGGCAGGGTACACCCTGGACAGGTGTTGAGTCTATCTCAGGGCTAACACAGAGAGACAGACAACCATTCACACTCACATGCACACCTATGGCCAATTTAGAATCACCAATGAACCTAATGAGCATGTCTTTGGACAGCCCCAGGGAAGAGGAAACGTGGCACACAGAAAGGCCCCATTCGGCCTGGATTCGGACCCGGAACAGAAGATATAGATGAAAATATCAAATCAAGTGACTATAAGGAGTAGGGGGTCTGAATGTTTTATGAACCAAAAGTGGGGTTCTGTGTCAGCACCCACAAAACACTGTCACTAAATGAGCCAATGTTACATCTCATGCTTGTGTAAATACATGTACAGCAGCGTTGGTAACACATGCATGGAATATGTAGCACATGACCTTGGCTAAGGCTGTGTCTAATTCAGTTTGCTGTAGTTTTTGAGGGCAGAACCTCAGGCGATGCTGCACACCCTGCTCTCTCTCTCTCACCCCCACTCCCCAAAACCCACACATTACCCCAGGCTATCTGTCTGACAGCCAGCAATTAGAACTTCACCAGTAACTACCCCAGACCCTCATTAACAGTTAATTAAATCAAATCTATCAGGAATAACGTGCTTAAACCTGGGAGGAATACCTTCAAGATAGCTTTTAAAACCTCAAAAGTGAGAGCAGGCAGAGCTTTTGTTCTCAAATGTGTCCTCGTACAACATGAACGTGGAAGGTGATTGTTCGGCCTGGGCATAAAACTCAAAACTTCGGATCATGATCAATTTTTTTATTTTATTTTTTCTCTCCAGGCTTTATTTTTAAAGACTGAACAAATGAGCTACATCTAAAAAGCTAATATTTTGGAGATTGAGTTTTTAACCCACTTTTCCTGATAACAAAACAAAAAGAAAAACAATTTTGCACAAACAATATAATTTTTATTCCAAAAAGCGTGTACAAGCTGAAGCCTTTACACAATCTGTTTCAACAACATGTAAAAGGTTTAATAATAGATAATTTAAACAATAATTTCCCAAAAAATAACATCCATTTATCTAAAACAGGTAACAAAAAGCTACAAAATGACTGGATATCTATGAACAGAATTAAAAACATAGAAAAGTCAGTGTGGTTGGACTGTACACAGGTGCCGTCTTCATCTCTGCCTCCCCTTCCTCTTCTTAGTGTCTTCGCTGCTGCACCATCAAGTGAATTTATACGTGTGACTGTCAAGGAAAAGAGACTTTTTTTTCCCTCACAGTGAATGACTGCTATCACAGTAACAGCACAGCTCCAACAGTTTTAAATTTTAGGCCTTTAGGTAACTGGCACACACTGGTGTGGTCTGACAAGCTGTGATATTAAGACTATGCTTGTGGTGTGAGTCAAGTGTTTGGACTGACAGCAGCTCTGTAGCTGGAAGGCAGCTTTAACTCAGCTCTTCATTCAGCTGCTCATCACACACACCAGGGTGCTAGAATTCCCTCCAAAGCTGACCTCTTTCTTTGACATCTGTGTCAGCAACATGCAACAGCAATAGTTATTTAGTTGTTTGAAACATTTAGAGTGCCGCTCAATTTTTATTTTTTTACTCCTTTAGAATTTTCTACATGTCCACATAAAAATCAAAACGGTGGATTTTCATCCTGAAAGAAGACAAACAGAACCCAATCAACCAAATTAAAATATAAATATTATACTGGTGTATTTGTTTATTCAGAAAAATGACGCAATATTACATATCTGTGGGGTGCAAAAGTTAAGTGCACCTGTAGGATTACAAGCTAAATTCAAGCCCAAATTAGATCTATCCAGAAATGTTTTGTTTTGACTTGTCAGTCTGGTGTTCACAACACTGTGGAAGTGTTTGATGGCACATACAAAGGAGCTTTCTGAGGAGCTCAGAAAAAGAGTTGCTGTTTTTCATCAAGCTGGAAAAGGTTACAAAACCATTTGTAGAGTTTGGAATCCACAAAAAGTCAGCAGTCAGACAGATTGTGAACAAACGAAGGACATCTAAGACCATCGTAATAGTCCAAGAGATCACAAAGGAACCCAGATTAACTTCTAAGCTATTAAAGGCCTCTCTGTTAATGTTCATGAATCCACCATCAGGAGAACACTAAACAACCATGGTGTGCATGGCAGAGACAAAGCCACTGCTCTCCAAAAAGAGCATTTCTGACAAGGCAGAGGACTATTGGGAAAATGTTTGTGGACAGACGAGACCAAAGTAGAATAGTTTGGTTTAAATAAGAGGCTCATGTCTGGAGACTAAACAGCACTGCATCCCAGCATCAGATCCGTCTGTGAAACATGGGGT
The DNA here is from genome assembly GCF_963514085.1 of Chelon labrosus. Taxonomy (NCBI): domain Eukaryota; kingdom Metazoa; phylum Chordata; class Actinopteri; order Mugiliformes; family Mugilidae; genus Chelon; species Chelon labrosus. The sequence goes on along the minus strand of NC_140342.1, from coordinate 1,537,242 downwards.
TGCTAATGTCCTTGTTTGGGCCTGTTTTGCTGCATCTGGACCATTAATGGACCAATGAATTCTGAATTATAACAGTGAATTCTAAAAGCAAATATCAGAACAACTGGCCATGAGCTGAACCATAAGAAAAACTGCAGTTAATGTGAGGAAGTACTTTGGTACTGAGGGATGGGTTAAAAATTCCTCCAGCCACTGTAGACAACTGATCAGAAGTTATAGGGTTAGACTTTAGTTGCTGTTATTGCTGCAGACCAGATACTGAAAACAAGGACTGCATTGATTACATTTCTAAATAAATGCACAATTATCAGGAGTGTCATTGCTGTGGGGTGGGTGGTACATGTCTCAGTAACATCCACATGAATGCCAGGTCCAAAAGTTTCCCAGCAGAGCACTGAATTGTCACGAAATGTTACTTACTTCTCCTGTCAGTGGTTTTAATGTTGTGGCTGATCAGTGAATATGCATTTTATACTTCCAATGACTCCTTCAATGTATTTTTTAATGACAGGTCAATGCAGCCTTTTCATCTGTCATTACTTTGGTTTTATGAAATTCTCATGAGTTTATAGCAGTCAGTCATAGTATAAAATTATTTAAGGTCACTGTAAGTATTTATCTTCTGTAAGAAGCCATTTGTTGTGAGATCTTATTGCCATTAAAGGATATGAGTCATAATCAAGCTTCTGGGTGAGAACTCCAGTCAGGATGAATTCAGCGTTGTGGACATCTGGACAATAGAGAGGGGAAACAACATTAGACAAAAAGCAAAGCACAAGTTCAAATGAACGTTGCAGGTCACTTAATACTGTCTGTTTAAAGATGCCCTGTGGGTTTGATTACTTGTTTACTGACAACATAAAGGCCAGTGTATCCATTGCAGATGGGAGGGCCCCATGAGGACTTCTCAAGGAGTTCGGCACTTGAGTTTCTCGTTGAGTATAAATGACCTGGCCAGAATGAACTTTGTTCTTGCTCACCTTGAAAACAATTTCTTGCTTCTCGCAGCGTATGTAACGTGCTTTACTCCTGCTTGATGGCAAACTAGCACTCTTTAGCCATTAAGGTGTTTGAATCCTATGATTCCTCTTACATTTTCAAACTGTCATGTAACATCATCAGTTTGTATCATAAGATTCCACATGTACGCTTTAGTCAGATATGTGTATCAATGACAGATGTATGTTTATCTTGCTGTTCTCTTCTCTTCTCTTCTCTCTTTGCTGTTCTCTTCTCTCTTTCTTCTGTCTGTACCCGGCTGGCCTTAGGCAGATGGGTCCCTCCATATGAGCTGGGTTCTGCTCGAGGTTTCTTCCTGTTAAAAGGGAGTTTTTCCTTGCCACCGTTGCCTTCAGGCTTGCTCTGGGGGTTTCAGGCCGGGTTTTTGTAAAGCGTCTTGAGACGATTTGTATTGTTATTGACGCTATATAAATAAAATTGAATTGAACTGAATTGAAATTGAATTTTTCAGGGATTTCTTTGTGTATGGAAACAGTAACCCTCTTGTTCGGACAACCTACCTCTACCAAGTCATGGCCGCCCCCTTTGCCAGTCAAGGACCAAACTGACTCATGTAGATAAGTTTAAATGATCACCCCATGGCTGAACCTATGTTGAAATATGCCTGATCTACACCAATACTGAATATTAGGATTGCTTTACTGAGCACAGACAGGAGCAAGACTGTGTTTCTTACCTATGTTTTTCAAGAAGTATTCTCTACATAGGTGGAGGTCATTGTCACAGGAAATTAAGATGATCTCTGGTAGGTTCTGCAACAAAAAAGCAACATGCAGTTAGCATACAACTGTTAGACTGCATGTTTTGTATCTTTATGTAAAATAAAGAAACCTGACTTGAGAATAAATATTCCTGTAATAATAGTTGAGGTCACAGGGATGATTGCAGATATGTTTAAGTACCTTGTTCTGTTTATACTCCATGATCTTTCTGTATGAGGGCTGTTTGGCCAGCAGCTTTCCTCCAGCACTCTCCAGAATGGACTTCATGGTGCCAAGGCTGGGGCAGATCCCAGGGGTGAGGTAGAAGTACTTCCCCTACATCACCCACCGTGTGAAACACAGAGACAGTAAGGACACAATACATTGATAAGACCCACTCCCAGTTCATCAAACATTCTCACAGGTATATGTATTAGTTCTAGTCAAATTAAGTCATTTTATTTCTGTACCATTTAATATTACTAATAACCAGGAGCTAGTATGTGACACTGTAGCTTTTAGAAGACGACGTTTGTGCACACTGTTTCAATCATGTTTACACACAAACTCTTAACTTTTATTTGTCATTTAAGTATTCAGATCATGTTCAAATTCCTCTATTTTGGAATCAATCAAAAGTGTTTCTGACCACTGACAGGCTCCATACAAGGACGCATCATCATCCAAAACGGTTTCTGATAAACCGAGTAAATTCTGGCAGCCTGTGTTCTGACTGGATCATAGACAAGGTATTTTTAGGGAGTAGTGTATCAAGCTGAACCACTATCATCCTGCATTTCCTTTATCAGAAGGTCAAACTCTCCTTGCTTTTGATGTCTTATCAGGATTGAGAAGACAACAAAATCTTCCTCACTGCTCAACCACTCGATTTTCTCTGGTATTGTAAATAATCACCACAAATAGACAGATTAAAAACGCATATGATAAATATGGACTTGACGTGATAAGCCCTTTAGCCTCCTTTGAGAGTTTGCATTATCACCATAACACTGGTGTAAAGGTGACGTCTGTTGTCTAACCTTAAAGAGCGGTGCACTGTGGGCTCTTTTAAGTGACTCCTCCAGACTGAAGCCAAACAACACTTCTGCCTCCGCATCCCTCAGAGGGTAATTCTGCTCATCTGCAACACACACACACACACACACACATTAGGTTACCCGCTGTGAAACGATACACACAAAAAAATATACAAAAAATCCAGCATGAAACATCCTGTTTGTGGTTGAACTCCTTTCAATAGAATCTGAAAAGTCCAAGCACTCTTCAAAAAAAACAACTAAGTGGGACAATATAAAGAATGCAGAGGACTCAGACTTTTGAAGTCAGCAGTGTCCGACACATACCCACAAATTTCTGGCTCCTCCAGCTCTCCTCCAGCCATTCTGGGCTGACAATGTGTTTGACCACAGACATGGCAGTGAGGAACTTGACAGTGCGAGTCACCTTATTGGCCACCAGGTGAGTGACTTTCTGACTGCTGTCTGCTACTTCGCCACCTAATGCGTGTAACCTCTGAGAGACAGGAGAGGACAGACAAACACAACAGGAGACAACAGTGAAGCTAATGTTGACACATTCTAAACAGGAGTACTTGATTACATGAGAATGTAACATTAGCATTCTGTCAGATGGCTGAGCAATGGTCACTGCTTTGTATAGACTGAACTAATATGGGTACAAGTGAAAAATCATCAAAAGAGTGCAGCGTTTTAGCGATCAGGCTGACTTTACCTTTGTGTACTGCTGCACTTGCATTGGCTCAAAGCCTGTGAACATAACTCGAGGAGTGGACTCTGGAGGAAGCTTCTTACTGGGGGACTGGATCTCCTCCATTCTGCGCACACACACGCACAGCAGCACACACACACACAATTTTACAGTTGCGCCCAATGTAATCATTACAACCTGGATAGAGATGTGCTCCAATTCTGCGCACTCATAGAAGCTAACAGGCTGGATCCTGATCTGCTGTACTGACCTGGCCTTCTTGTTTGCAGGTGGGTTGTTGGAGTCAGTATTCTTCTGCTTCTGGAGCAGCTGGAGGTTCTAAACAAACACAAATACACATCAGATGAGCCTGCCACTCCACCGGCGATCATTTAAAGCTTTACTATTTTTTATGTGTAGCAATGAAATAGTTTTCAAATATTAGCTAAAACTATATTCAATTCAATTCAATTTTATTTATATAGCGTCAATAACAATACAAATCGTCTCAAGACACTTTACAAAAACCGTATTTTAATGCTGTATATGTGTGGACAGCCATGAAAAACAGATTTTATCCTGGGATGATAAACCAAGCTTACTGAATGCCTTACATGACTGAAATCTTTAGGAGTATTTGAACTAAACATGAAGAAAAATCAAACAAACAAAAAAGCCAGCACTTTTGGGATTCTTTTTTTTTTTTTTTTCTCTTTTCTGCTTTCAGTCAAGGTTTAACGACTTTACTTTCTGACATGGCCCAGCATGTTGAAGAAGTGAGCCGCTGAATTCACACATTGTGGAGGGAATCTGAGACATGATCAGCATTTTTCTGCAAGAACTGGTGGTGAGATTTTAACTCAGTAGTATGCTAGCTAATAGCTTAACGGCTCAAATGTTTACTGTTGCTGGACAACACCATCAGCTAGCCCCGTCTCCTGCTCATAAATATCAAATGTGTTTGGGATAGATTAGTCCAAAGCGGCTGTAGTCTGAGACCGGCTACAGACAAACAAAAAATACCAAAGTAAATAAATAAATAAATAAAATAAAAATAAAAACTCAACTTAACCCAACACATACAGTATGTTGTTCACCAACCTGTGAGTGCTGTTTACAAGTGATGATAAAATAGAACAAGCTGACTAATGACTGCACTCTTTTTCTGACACACCGAATAGAAAACAAGTGAGAAGTGCACTCACCGCCAAAGCTTCAGGAGATACCTTGATTGGTGTTCTCCACGAGGCTACGGAGAAATACAGAGGCCAAAGTCAGGACACTTTCTTGCTCTTTTCTCTCTACACAAAATCAAGTTAAGACATTCACATACAGTTTATATCGACACCATATAAAATCCATACAGTACGGTTTGGGTAATCTACAGGAAGCTTTTACACAGTTCACCATGGACACACCCTCGGAGGAGTGTGTGTAATAACTAGCTGGACTGTCGATTGATATCCAAGATATGATCTTTCTATATTTCTTTAACATCAACCAACTGTCGATTACAATTTGGTGTATTCAGCTGTACATACCCAGTAAGTTCTGGACCAGCTGTGGGTTAGGCACCAGTGGCTCGGGATGTGTGTAGATGGAGTATCTGCTGTGCTGAATCTGTCGCAGAGCTTCAAAGTTTCCCAGTAGTATATCACACAGCCACTGGGCATTCACGCATGGGATCTTCCACTCCTTGGCCTTCTCATATTTAAGCCCACTGGGTCTGAAAAGAGATCAACAAGATGACTGTAAAGCCAAAAAGCTAATGTGGCCGTGTAGCAGAAACCATTCACATATATGTGACACACAAATTTCACTTTATTCTTTTAAGAGGTATGTCAGATATTACAGTGAGTGGTCACTGAATAAAACCTTCTGATGTACAGCCCTAACATTAAAAAGGGCCTGTTCAGACCTTGCATTAAGATCTGATATGGGTGGTGTGATCCCATAAAAGACAGGTGTGAACACACCCAGGGTGCATTGTGATCGCATTTTAGAGATCCGATCTCTGACCACATTTGGAAGTGATCTGGGTTGCAGAACCTCCTTGTAGCTGTTAACAAACTATAATCTGAGTTTTGTGCAGGTCTAACTAACGTCAGAGTGGAGATCAATATATAATAACTTAACGTGTGTGCCAAAGTCATGACGCACGCAAATAAAACAGCACTGTTCTTGGTTCTGGAGCAGCGGCAGTCATCCGTTAGATACAGCAGTTGTTATACAATATTATACTGGGCCCCAGATGATGACGAAATTGAGATCGGATCTGGAGACGCATTTGGAGATGCATGTTAATGCCAGGTTTGAACACACGTACCTAAAGCTGGCCACTTATGATTGGAAATCAGAGCCCAGATCAGATCTTAAAGCAAGGTCTGAACATGCCCAAAGAGACAGGAGATGTGTGGAATGAGTGCAAACGGGTCCTTGTGACAATTTACATTTGACCAGGCCAGACTGTAAACCCTACAGTATCCATTGAAATCTTGTTGGTGGGTAGCATCTTCTTAAACAGATGGTTTAGTTTAGTGATATTTGTATGAATGAAGTGTTACTAATGATAACCACAGCAGACGCTTATCCATTCCAATCTTACTCTTTGCAGATGAGGACAGTGTTACCGCGACACAGATATCCAGTGTATCTGGCACCAGCCAGGTAGGCCATTAGCTTCAGGTCATCTCGGTCAGCATCCACAAAACCAGTCACTGATATAATCTGATGGGACAGACAGAAACAGAGCCAAGATTATGGTATGACTGTCCTTGTATGCAGATTACAGTAAACGGATAAAGGCAGAAAAATAATATGACAGCCTGGGTCATTCAGCACTCACTGACCGAGTGGGTTTGTAAACTACTATGGTGTGAGACCCTAGAACTCGGACTAGATACCCATCGGGAAAGAAACAGAAAGGCATTTTTACAGCGCACCAGTTAAGAAGTCTATCATCTACAGGTAGGGCATTATATTGATGGACACTGACACAATTTCTGTTTGTTTTCTGTTTCTTTGTTTCTGTTACCAAAACACCTTGTCTGCTTAATTGATAAGGAAATAATGGATAGTCTGTATCTGTCCACAACAATCCAGTCCTTGAACCAACTGTCCAATTGTCTCTTGGTCCCTTGAATATGATGTTCTTAGGTTTTGACACCATTATGGATGTAAATATTATCAAAATACACTTGCCTGTCTCCACTGTAAGCGTTATACATTATATAATACACTGCCTGGCAAAAAAAATAAAAAATAAAATAAAATAAAAAGTTGCCACCCGGATTTAACTAAACAAATAGGTATGAGCATCTTATTGGATAATTACTGCATGGATGATTATCTTTCAGCTGGCAACAAGTTATTTAACCCCAACTGATGCAATGAGTAGCTTCTCTTTTCTTAAACAACCATGTCTGAAGACACATCCTGTGATCATGGAAAAGATGTTAGTCTGTTTGAGAAGGGTCAAATCATATTTTTCTCTAACGGAGTTCAAGTGAAATTATCGAACATTCTATTGAACGTATTTTCTATTGATATTGATCACGTGTCTATCGCGATAGATATCGTTATTGTTTTATCGCCCAGCCCTAAATGAAAGTAAGAGCATTTCCACACACTAATGCGAAGGGAACTCAAGGGATTGAGACTGAACAGCTGTGTAGCCTTAAGAAGACCACTAATCATGGTATTGGTAATTTAATGACAGACTGATTAAAAAAAATAAAAAATAAATCATGATCTTATTCTACATGCAGCCATTTCATGTACTCTAAAAAAGCCAGGGCCTCGCAAAATCTTGTGGGAAACACTGAGATCTCTTGGACTATTTGTTAACAATCTGTCTGGCTGTGAATTTATGGATTACAAACTCTTTAGAGACAGTTTTGTAACCTTTTCCAGCCTGATGAGCAACAACAACTCCTTTTCTGGGCTCCTCCTCCTTTGTCCGTGCCAAGATACACTTCCACAAACGTGTCGTGAAGATGAGACTGTGACAAATCTTTGCTTTTTAAATAAATAAATAAATAAATAAAAACAACAGGACACTGAAGACACCTGAGTCTCATTACATCAATTGGAAACACTTCTTAACAGAATTTAGCCTTGAAATTAACTTGCAATCCTAGAGGTGCGCTTACTTTTGCAACTCAGAATTTTGGCTTATTTTCCTGAATGAACAAATACACAAGCATAATACTTTAGTTTCATTTGTTTGATTGGGTTCTCTTTGTCTACTTCCGGTGTTACAGTTACTTTTGTGTGAAAATCCACTGACGTTTTGAGTCTTTTTTTTTGGCAAAAAGGTAGAAAATTCTCAGAGGTGCAAATATAGGCAAGTATAACTTAAAAGTTATATTTAAATTAGTTATATGATCTAGAAAAAAAAGGAAAACATTTTCATTTATGCATTTGAGGAACTAAATCTAACAGAACCAAGATTCATATCAAATCTGAATGTGTGTACCTTTACACATCTAATTCATGACATTAAGTCCAACTTGTAGGATGTAAAACTCATTATCTTTTTACAAACTCTTCTTTGATGGATTATGGAAATTTGTTATGTTGTAATTACACACTTGTGGCATGAATACTGCCACAGTGGAATGAGTATCCTTTTGGCGCTTTTGTACAGCCTCTACAGGTTAGTCAATTGAATACTGGGAGATATCAAAGCAAGAAAACTGGAGAAATAAATTCTTGCAATGAGAATATTTTTTGTTCTGTACACCAACAGATCTCAGGCTGCTAAAAAAGATACTGTGTGAACAAAAGCACGAGGTGGAAGTGGAAGGTCAACCTACATGCTGAGAGCAGGGTTTGGCTCCAGGAGGGAAGGCAAAAGGCAGATGTAGCGTCCGATGAGGAGGAACCATCCTCTTCCTTTTCAACACAGTGTTGAGCCAGTGGGCGGTTACACAGCGCTTTCCCTCCCTGAGTGCCTGGCAGAGAAAGGTTTTTGTTAAAGTCAAAATTAAGCAGCAGAAGAGCTCAGCCTTCTCCTAAATCCTTCATTCAACTTTCAGACACACGAGTATGTGTTGATGTATCAGTTATATGATGACGGCTTCTTTCTTTAGTTTACAGTGTTTACCAACATGTGAGAAAGACATTGCCTCACATTGCATGATTTAGTCCATTTTGTAGAGTTGTGTATGTTCTTATAGCACACAGCCTTACCTGTACATACATGTTGCTGACCTGACTTTCACACAGTAGGTGGGTGCACCGGCTGGTCAGGGTTGGGTCAACAGCCCCTCCACATGCCTGGATGACCTGAGGGATGAGTTGAGTTGATATACACTGACGTCCAACTTTGGATCGAGGCACCATTTCTGTTTATTTAACCTAGTCAGTATTTAATGAACACAATCATCTTCTTGCTTTCTCAGTTAACGTTATTGTCTTACCCTCTTCCAAGTGGCCAGGAGTTGTTTGTCAGCCATCTGTTCTGGATAGTCAGCAACAGCAAACACACAGCCCAACAAGAAGCCATCTTGGGGAACTGAAAATAAAGCAGGATTTATGAACTGTCTAGACCACAACTTTAAAGTGCAAAACCACTGGCAGCTGCTAGGTGTTGGATTTAAAAGTCCCTGGCTCAAACTAACTCCCAAAGGTCGTCATGGTCTATTGGTAACATCCTCCATCTCCTCTATTTTGGAGAAATGAAAAATTTTGAACTTCCAGGCACTGTGTAGGAGGCCCCAGAAAAAAGACCAGCTATAACAGTTTCAGGACAATGCATGATGACGCCTTCCTGGAAAAGTCCAAAAACGGGAGCATTTCTGTTTTATTCTGTATCAAATCCATAAACAAATATTCTTTCTATTTTTTGATTTATAATGAATGAAATTACTTTTTTGTTTTTCCATGTCTGAATACTCATGGACTAATAGCGGTCATTCCAACACTTTGGTCCAAACATCTCACACTCTCATTTAAAAAAGTCAAACCAAGATAAAAGAAAATATGGCCTGCAGAGACCACACAATGATCCAAACTCACTTTCTTGTCCCGGCTCATGTCCAAACAGCTGGGTGATGTGAGGAGGCTGCTGGGACTGAGGCTGCACTGTTGTCGTCTGCTGCTGCTGCTGCTGCTGCAGGACCTGCTGGTTCTGATGCTGTAGAGCCTGTTGTTGCTGATTATGCAAGTGCTGCTTCTGCAACTGCTGCATGTGTTGCTGCTGTTGTAAGAAATGCTGCTGCTGCTGCTGCTGCTGCTGCTGCTGCTGCTGCTGTTGCTGCTGCTGCTGCTGCTGTTGTTGCTGCTGCTGCTGCTGCTGCTGCTGTTGTTGTTGCTGCGGCTGTTGCAGATGCTGGGGGTGCAACTGCTGCTGATTCTGCTGTAGCATCTGCATGCGTTGCTGCTGTTGAAACTGTTGGAGCTGCTGCTGCAAAGCCTGTTGCTGCTGCAGCTGTAGACTAGGTCGTATAAGCTGCTGGGGACGCAGCTGTTGCTGCTGGGAGAATGCATGCTGCTGCTGCTGCTGCTGCTGCTGCTGCTGCTGCTGGGAAAACATCTGCTGTTGGTGCATTTGCTGCTGCTGCTGCTGTAGCTGAAACTGCTGCTGCTGTTGGGGCAACTGTGGAAACCCTTGTTGTTGTGCAACCTGTGACTGTTGTTGTTGATGTTGTAACTGCATCATCTGATGCTGCTGTTGAAGGTGCATCATGGGATGCTGTGGTTGCTGTGGTAACTGTTGATGTTGTTGCTGGGCAACCTGGTGTGACTGTTGTAGTAACTGTTGCTGCTCTGCTGTGAGGGGTTGGCTGGCCAGTTTGGACTGATTGAATAGAGGTGGGTTGGCATTATTGGGGGTCTGAGCATGGCTCTGATTGGTCTGCTGCTCCAATGGCTTTGTCTGATTGGCTGTCAGATTCTGGATAATCTGCAAAAGAGAACAATAACTAATTAAAACATGCACAACACTGTGCAAACGTTTTGTTTCAAGGATTTGGGTTCAGGCAATTCCTACACATAGCATTTTCACAATTAATACAAATATTGTTTTCCAGTTTTTCCGTCAGTCTAATCAAAATACATGTGATGAGACACGTGTCTTACCAACTTATCCAACATGGAACTGCACAGAAGGCTGGGATACCTCCACCATGAAAATGAGTTCCAGTTTTTAAGCAAAATCAAGATTTCTGTGGCTTATTGATGTATGGTTTGTGGGGAAATATATGAATTTTAAGATGAGTTAGTTCATATTTGTTTGTTATAAGTCCAGAGAATTCTGCAAATTATTTCATAGGCTTAAGTATGGCTTCATATTTTAGGAAATGACAGAGTCAATGTCACTGTGTGCGGATAGTACCCATTTGGTTTGGTCATGCAAATTCACGAGAACTGTCCACTGAGCTTGTTCTATATTTGAAACTTTGCTACAGCATGCACATAATACACTGTTCAAAAAAAAAAAAAAAGGAACATTTTTAATCAGAGTATAACATCGACTAAATTAAACTTCCTGGATACTAATCTGGTCAGTTAAGTAGCAGAGAGGGTTGTTAATCAGTTTCAGCTGCTTTGGTGTTAATGAAACAAATAAGACAATGAGACAACCCCCAAAAACAGGAATGGTTTTACAGGTGGAGGCCACAGACATTTTTCCACCTCATCTTTTCTGGCTGTTTTTCAACAGTTTTCAATTTGGGTAGGATCACTGTCGCTACTGGTAGCATACCTGAACCCTACAGAGATTGCACAGGCAGTCCAACTCCTCCAGGATGGCACATCAATATGTACCATTGCCATTAGTTTCAAGAGCATGGAGGAGATTCCAGGAGACAGGCAGTTACGCTAGTAGAGCCGACGGGGCGGTAGAAGGTCCTCTACCCATAAACAGGACCCATATCTGCTCCTTTGTGAAAGGAGGAACAGGATGAACACTACCAGAGCCCTACAAAATGACCTCCAGCAGGTCACTGGTGTGAACGTTTCTGACCAAACAATCAGAAACAGATTTCATGAGGGGGGCCTAAGGGCCCGATGTCCTCTACTGGACCCTGTGCTCACGGCACCGTGGAGCTCAACTGGCATTTGCCATTGAACACCAAAATTGTCAGGTCTGCCATTGGCGACCTGTGCTTTTCACAGATGAGAGCACGTTCACCCTGAGCACATGTGACAGACGTGAAAGGATCTGGAGAAGCCATGGAGAACGTGGCGCTGCCTGCAATGTTGTTCAGCATGACCGGTTTGGTGGTGGATCAGTGATGACAGTTCCTGGAGGATGAAGGAATTGATACCATTGACTGGCCCCCCATGATCGTCTGACCTAAATCCAACAGAACACCTCTAGGACATTATGTCTTGGTCCATCTGACACCACCAGGTTGCACCTCAGACTGTCCAGGAGCTCAGTGGTCCAGATCTGAGAGCAGATAGCCCAGGACACCATCCGTTGTCTCATTAGAAACATGCCCCGACATTGTCAGGCATGCATACACACACATGGGGGCCATACAAACTACTGAGTACCATTTGGAGTTGCTGCAAGGAAATTTCAGCAAAATGGACTAGCCTGCTGCATCATATTTTCCACTTTGATTTTTGGAGTGTCTTTTAATTCAGCCCCTGTGTAGGTTGATCATTTTCATTACCGTTAAACAATGTGTCATCCTTTTGATCCTTACACATTACCCAGTGTTCCTTTCATTTTTTTGAGCAGTGTATTTACTCGTGTGCAAAGAAATAACCGTTAAAGGCAAATGTTTTGTGAAACACCTAAAGTGCCTAAAACTAGTTCACAGGCTGCTCAGTGACAGCAGTTGGAGTACCAGATCTGTAGCAGTGCAGCTTTAATTTCAAGGGAGAACCACTGGGGCTTCTTACATGAGCTACGTTGGCAGGTCGATTGACTGGCTGCATGTCAGAGTTGTTCGTTATGTTACGGAGGGTCCTAGCGGCCAAGCTCCACCCTTGCATACCCTCTGGAATTGATACACCTGAAAGGCAGAAAGAGGTGAGTTAACAAGACACTGGGTTAGGATCAATGCTTGTCAGCCAGATATGATTAGAAACATTCACCATATAGTAGTCCATTCATAATGTCATCATTTATTAAGAAGTTTAATGGTGAATGAAGGTTGAAGTTGGGGCTCTAAGGAAATTACTGGGGAAGGAAGAGCCAAAAGAACTCTGCATCATTGCTATTGGAGACACTCTATGGGCTGAATATACTCAAGGTTTTGAGCTTGTAAAGAGATGGTTGGAAATATTCTACTGATAATAGTAAATTAACATTTTTAAGCTATAAAAAGAATCTGCATTAGGAATTCCAGTGCATGTGTAAAAGTGCTTTTGTGTACAGGTACAAAAAAGCATTTCTTGTTTTACATCTTTATCTAATGTGAACATTCAATTACACAAATGTTTTCAGGAAGACATGATCATCTAGTATGATCAAACTAGCATGACTGAGGAGAGGCCAGTCTGTACAACTGTTTGTAGCACTCTGTAGCTTCATAACTTGGCAGCTAATAGTAGCTATTCCACTTTCCCCTTTGAGCTAGCTAGCTGTTGCTCCATAGTCTTTGTGGTGTATTCAAGTGCAAATTTTTGGCATATACACAGGTGAAATAGGGTGACGTCATACTTTGCTTTTGCCGATAGTTCTTTGTTGTTTTGTGAGAGAAAGAAAGACATTTTTGAAGTGGCCTGGCATACTGACCTTGCTGTGTGGACTGACTGAAGGCAGTAGTAGAGCGAGCCTCTGGGATGCTTCCTCCACTGCCAGGTACAGGAGGCACAGTGGCACACAGGTTGATCAGCCCACTTCCTGTTGATGACACTGGGTCTTTGCTGCCAGGTGGCCCAACACGCCGTCTGGCTGTACCTGTCGAAATAGGGGGCGTTGGTGGGACCACTTCAGCCGGAGTCCAGTTGAGGTTGGTTCCCTCTTTCTCGGTGGAGGAGTCATCGTCTGAGTCATCGAACATCCGTTCGCTGCGGCGCTCTGGTTTGCGTGAAGAGGTTGGAGAGAGAGAGTTCAGTCTTTTGGGTCCTGGTCGTCTGCGGGGGCTGGACTCCTCACCAGATGAACCCCCGCTGGACAGCCGGGATCGCCGGGGGCTGTAGCTTCCATCTGACTGGGAGTGCTGTTCGTATGACTCTGCTTCACTCTCTTCCTCTTCATCTGGCTCCACGTATGTAAGTCTGGGGTGATAGAGCGCCTCATCCTTCCTACTTTTGTCTTTAAAAGGTGAAAAGAGAGAACAACTGCTTTGTATCCACTGATCGATTTATATCTGATCACAGTGATTGTTAGCTACTCCATGTTTGGTTGGTAACATGCACAGCACTGTGCAAAAGGTCTGGGTATTTTATGCACATTATCACTGTTTCTCATCTTGACATTCACATTTAAGTCCACATGAAATGTCACTTTGCAGTAAACTAAACTTAATGATCATTTATAAAAAACACTCTGACTTAACTAATCAGCAACAATTTTTTATTTGAACAGCTTTTTGGTTTGTTGGTCAACCAGAGTTGTGGGAATTGTTATATTATTAACAAAAGACAACTAAAGACAAAGAAAATAATCTTAAGGTGCAACACTATTCTCTTTTGCTGTGTCACAGAAAAAAGACAAGTGAATTTCCTATTCATCAAATGATTATATGATGGAAATTATGTATGCAAAAGACAAAAAGAACTTACGCAGTAAAATGTACAATTAATGAATATAAAGATCAGATTGCCAACACTGGCGTTACCTTTAACAGAATCTGTTATCCAGTCTGGTGTGACAATCTTGATACTCGGGTGTTTGAGGGCACATTCAAACTTGGCCTGGGGGGGAAAAAAAAAAACATACAATCCACAATAAGAATGTACTGTATAATCCAGACACGAGATAAGCAAAAGGTGAAGTGTAAGACTTCCCTGACATAAATTCCTAATAATTATAATAATAATAATAATAACAACAACAACACCACACATGGTGAAGCTACTGCAGTTAACAGATGATCACACACACATCACACACTTACCCCTTTTGGTTCCTTCACCACTAAGTGGGTGACCTTCTTGTTGAGGTTAAGCTGACATTCTCCCCCATAAAAGGTAATGTAGGCCCACAAAGCATTGAGATCATCTGGAAGCTGTGTGTATACACACATGCAGAAAGAATAATGCAAAATGAATACAGCAACACAGAATGTCCTTTGTAGGTTCAGAAACAATCCATGTGTTCACTTCTCAATAATTATTATGACCATGCTCGCACTTACCCTAGGCAAACAAGCAGTCACACCAAAAAATATCTGGCCTGATTCTGGCGAGAATCCAGTAACACTGTAATGTTCATGGTTATGGAAAAACCAACCAACAGACAACCAACCACAACCAAATGTTATGTCACGCTTATTCCCTGGTTTTTGTAATCTTTGGGCCATGGAATCATGTAGAAAAACAAAGGCTTTAATTTGTGGAATTACAAGCATGAATTTTTGCTCTCATTACTGCTTTTAACTCACACCAATATGAGGTGTACTGAACTCGATTGTGGAAGGATACGGTAGCAGGTCTCCACATCGGACGGAGAGGATCACCCAGGACGGCTGGAAAACATAAGTAACACCTTTAAAACACCCTTGTTAGCAGTATTAGGCTATCAATTAAAACAATTTGCTGACTGTACTTCACTAACTCACTGAAGTTACTGCCCTGGAAACAGGTTTCAAAAAAGGCAAGCTTACAACCCCATGATATTTCCGCTGAATGCAATTTTCCTTCATTTGGGGCCCCTTTTAACCCAAAATAAATAAGCAGCCTATCCAAATACAAAAACTGTCTGTATAACACTAGAGGGACAAATTGAAAAATACTAAATGAATGAAAACACAAAGCCATTCTAACATAAGCCTTACCTTTACAACAGGAAGGTCAAAAACCTCTCTTGACTCGCCCACCTCTGGGTTGTCGCCATCCTCTGCAATGATGTGAGTGGCCAGAGCATTGTAAGACACCTCCTTTCCTTTTCCAGCTTTCAGCAGCTGCACCACCTGCAATGTTAACAGTAGATTCAGTCAAATTCAACTTCAGTCTAGAGTGGATTTAATATTTCACTGGTCCAGTATCGTAAAATAACGCATCACAGCAAGCCTTTAAGACTACTGTGTTAAACTCAACACTGTCACAAACATAGAGGTGGTGTCAGACACAGGAACTGTACAGTTTATAAAGCAACAATGTTTTGAACTAAATAAGTCATATGTTGGCCTGATAATTGCAGTGGGTAAATACAGTTAGAGGTGGTCCCCTTTCCTTCAGACAAGAAAGATGAGCAGAGGCCCCTTGTTCCTCCCTTAGTCTCTCAGTTCAAACGACAAGTCTGCAACTGTTGTCAAACTAGAAATATCCTGCTGCACGTTAACACTAAGATCAGTGGAGTATTTACCGTCATTAGTCATGTAAACAGCTTTGTAGGACTGTTGTCTTTTTGGACTACAGGGAGCTAAACGTTAGTGACATTTTTAGTAAAGGCTTCTATGAACAAACTGCTCTATTTGTTTTTATGTTCTCATTCGAACTCTAATAGTCTGACACTCGGGTGTAACACTTGACAACGACGATGCATTTCATTTAGAACAAAGATGTGTTATTTAATTGGATCTACATCCTCATACAGTGCCTCAAATGAATATAAACAGTTGCAAGGAACGATACGGCTAAGAAGCACTATTTGGCAGGAAGTACAGCTTTGTGCCACAGGTCTCCGGAACAACGAGAGAAATAGCGCCAACGCATGCGCACATAGGGGGGCACAATTGAGCAAGATGTTGATAGTCACAGGTTGATTATAAATAAGACTGTAATCCTTCGCGTTGTTTCACAGCACGTCAAAACTGCGAAGTAATAGTGCCAAATCGGACGCGCAGCCATAGTTGTGAAAAAACAAGCTACCAAATGCCACTTTTAACACGAGCTTAGCAAGCCCTAACACATAAACCGCAGGCTACTGGCTAGCAGCTAACATACGAAACACAGCTAATGCTACAGGGTTGCATAAAAGTACAGTTCTAATAAGCATTCGCACAAAATATCCAATCAGGGAGCATCGTAGGCAGGCTCGCACACCTTTCAGAGACAGGCTATATGGATCTCCACGACACGATTAATGTTGACTAAAGAGCGAGCTGTTCGTAGCTGTTTGTAGCTTGTAGCATGTCATCCAGTTAGCTTACTGCTTAGCTTCCTGCAACACTTAGATTGAATGGGTCTAGCAAGTCAGCATGCTATCAACTTAGCTAAAACTAGCGTACGTCCACAGCCTCACCTTTTGGTCAATGTCCCCAACCACGTAGAATTTGACATCTTTGAAAAGTTCTTCAGAAACCTTATTTTCCTCTTCAGACATGATAACCAACCAACGTCATTGGATTATATCTTTTAAAACCAGTCAAAATCTAAAAGAGTAAAGGGTCTGAGCAACTGCAGCTGATTTGGAGCGTACAGTACACCGGAGACACTCGAGCGCCAAATCGCCGAGCGCGCCTTGGACTGCAGCATTCTGCCTGTACCGAGGGGCGTGTGTAACATATTACTAGTTGTGTATTCATGTATTCGATCATTTAGTACTCTCTCATGCATTGTGTCTGTGCAAAAACATAAATTGATCAAAAACAAATATATAAACAGATATAATACCTGGAATTTATAAATATGTTTTCTAACAGACACATTGACCCCCCCGTAACATGAAAGTTGATGGTGTTATCTAAACTTGTCACAGGATAATCTCAACAAGAGAGTAAAGTAAGGACATTTCTGTGTCGCGCCGCACTTTGTTTACCGTAAACAACAGTAAAAGTGGCATTCATAAAAATATCAACTCTGTTGTAGTCTGTCGGTGTTTGGGAACATTCAGACGCAAATTGATGACATTTTAACTGAGATCTGAGTTTTATGATGTAAAATAATAATTTTTAAGACAATGGGACATTTCCCTTACAAAATAGCAAGTAGTAAGATGAAACATGTGCCGTTTTCTCAACTTGAAATCCAATTGCTAAATAGCTCCTGATTCAGCATCTTATGAACGCAAACCCCAGCTATAACCATATTACTAGCACATGACATTTCCTTCTTGTTTTGCCCTAGATTATTTTGCATATTATTGATAACCGTATAGCTAGATAAAATAAAGTGCTTGAATTATGCATGTTTTATTGTTGTTTGCAAATCCCATTTTCCGTCTAAGCAAATTAAGACAATTCATAATTGCACACAATGTACAGAGAGGACCATGTCAACCACATCTTGTCTAAACCACTTGACAGCTTCTGCTTTTTTGCTGGATGTGTCATCCTGATTTTATAAGATGACATTTATTCGACAATTCGTTCCTAGGGTGGTTAATTACTTCATTCATTAGCTGGTGTCAAGCCAACTGTCAAGCATATCACATACACACAGGTAGGTCTGCGTTCTTGCAGACATGCACACTCCACGGTGAATCATGGATGCGTCAGTACTAAGAGACCTTGACAAACTGGGCTGCAGCCAATTGAGAGAAGTAATTGGAGGAGCTTTCTGACAGCTACATTGATGATGAAGATGGTCCTCTCTTGACCTTGTTGCTGTGAAATGTAGACATTACTTTTGTCACACCTCCTGTCATTATGCACCACTTTGGTTTTGGGTCCTTATTCTTGTCACCCTTTGCTCCCCCACCCTCGTAACCCTCCCATCTAATCACTGGTCCCACAGACATGGGATCAGTGATTTGATGAGTTGTTTGACAGCTGCATTTCTGCCCAGGCTCATCACCTGATGGCCATGTTCCTATTAAATTTAGACATCTTTCTTTTGGCACAGATCTGACATGACGTAGCAGACTGATTAAGAAGCGTTTACCCATGTGGTGTTTTCTTTCACAGGTATGAGAGTTGTGTCTTCATAAGAGGATTTAATGACTCTTCCAATCAGATCACTTTATTAATTTAGGTTTAGAAGGCATGACAATAATAATGATAGCCCAGCTTTTATAACACGCCCACCTAACTTGACACTGCTGTGTTATCTAAGGCTGCCAAGCTACGCTAAGTGCTGTTCAAGGTGCTAAACTAAAGCTATACCACACTTGAAATAATGTTTTATGTGTTATTGAATATATGCTGCTCAAATTTGTACGCATTGTAAGTTGATTCAAATTCAACTGGTGAATTTATCGGGCAGAACTGTGGCTAGAGTTCTGGTAAATGATCATCAACATTTGTTTTTGCATGTCTAACAAAGACGTTAGGCAGATTAGTTAACCTGAATTTAGATTCTCACATCGTCATTTATTTGTATCACTTCATTATACTTTTATTAGGATTCCCTTAATAAAAGTTATAGATCTTACTGTGAGCAACTTATTATTTATTGATAATTGCTTACTTCGCTGTACGTTTTGGACAATTAGAAATTATACTAAACAAAGAAATTATTTTTCAGTACCTGCTTCAGGAAATGCCCTGCTGTGAAGCCTCCATAAAATCTGCTACTCAGCCACAGCAGAAACCATATGTAACAGTGTTGCCTGTTTCAGCTTTAGACAGCTGGTTTTACCACGTCTAAATGCCACACGCAAATTGTATTTAAAGAATATCACCTATATTTGATAATAGTATAGTCAACTTTATATTTTTCATTACCGTATGCACTTATTGTATTTTTATTTTCCTCCTATAATTGCATTGGTGACATGTTCGTCCAGCGTATGGCCTAGAGAGCTACAGAGGCTTTCTCACCTCCTTTTTACAGTCCTCATGAGGAGGTTCAACACTGAATGTCATTGTCATCCACTGTGACGACAATGACATGGGGAGGTCAGCAGCAGTTGTTTTTTTGTTGTTGTTGTTTTTTTACACAAAAGGTGTAAAGGCTGGTGCAAAAAATGAATAAGGCCAATTTAACAGTGTCATGGCTACATTTGTTCATAGCGTAAAGGGCACCAGGATTTAGCACCCTCAGAGTCAATAGGGCAGTCCTGTACAGTTGTTAGGAGATAATGTTTTTAAGTACATTAGATATATGACCATGTCCAAATGCAGGGCTTTTTAATTCACTTTGCTAGGCTTAAACTTAGACCCGATTGTCATTTCTAATGTCGAGTTTCTTTATTATGTTCAAATAGGTGGATAAAACAGCCCTGCGATAGACTTGCAACCTGTCTAGGGTGTACATTGCCTCTCTCCCAATGACAGCTGAGATAGGCTCCAGCTAGACTCTCCAGGACAAGCGGTTACAGCTGGGACAGGTGGAGATCACCTATGTAGCGATAACATTTAAAACCTCTGATCTCCTTACACTCATTCCTATAATCTGATCCTTGATGCACATTCAACCCTGTATGCCCTCTGGGCATATGTTGGGCATATAGAAGCTGTTAACAGTTGCACAAGCCTTGTTTGACTACGTGTTTACTTTTACATTTTATAGTTTCAAATATAGTCTATCATTTTGTGTTTAATGTTCTAGAATTCTGTGACAAGTTATTGTCAGCTATTTAAATTTGTACTCCTTTTGTCTATTATGCTTACTGTAGCCCTGCGATAGACTGGCGACCTGTCCAGGGTGTACCCCGCCTCTCACCCGATGACAGCTGGGATAGGCTCCAGCAGACCCCCGCGACCCTTAACAGGAATAAGCGGGTACAGAAGATGAATGAATGAATGAATGAATGCTTACTGTAAATGTTTTATTATTTATGTTTTATATTAAAATGTGACTCTCAATGGAACGTACAAGCAGATCCTTCTATACTGACAAAAATGGCATTTAGGCTCATCTCTTTTGCCTTGGGATACAAGTCTAGTTTATGTGGTAAATGAAAATACTTCAGTCTTCTGACCAGTCCAGGTCACTGTCTCCAATGTGGTAACAAAGAGCCATAAGAAACGTAATCGTTGTAATATTTTTTATTGTAGTTACAGTTTGTTGTTAGTTTAGTTCAGTCTGAGCAACCGCATTTTAAATAAAAATGATAACTGATATACAAGCAATAGCTTAACAAATTAAAGTCAAACCTTGCATTCAGGAAAACATCAACACTAAAGTTAACACATCTGGACATGAATAAGGAATCAGGGATGAAGTGATGACTGTTCTGTTTAGGAGTCCTGTTCTTTGTCACAGGTTGAGCTGGTCCTCTTCTGCCATCTTCCTGAATCACTTAGGAAAACTTTACACAGACAAATAGATATGTTAAGTAATGTATGTTGTGTTTTAAATTTAAATTTACTCATGTTCTCAGAAAGCTTTTATTGTCAGATAAAGCATAAACTGTGTCTTTTACTTATGTTTACAGGATGGATTTGTTTCTCTCCAGCTGTTAGAGTAACTGTTGGGTTCCTGATCCTTGCGGGACCTCTTGCGGGAGTATGTGTCTTGCTAAACCTGTATGTCCAATCCATTCAGTGTGCCATAGAACTCTAATTTAATGCTGGACACTTCATCTCAAGGATATGATTACTACTGTTACTACTGTTTTACTTTTACTGTAGTACTTATTTTTTTACCGCTGGTTGCAGGTACAAGAATACATTTCAATGTGCATTATACTATATATAACTGTGCATGTGACAAATAAAATCTATCTATCTATCTATCTATCTATCTATCTATCTATCTATCTATGAGGTGTCACAGCAGAAGATCTGAATACCTTTTAAAGATTTAAAGAGATTTAAATTTTAGTTTTTACTTATTATGGGCATTATGGGTTATTAAGTGCAGGGAAAATTACAATGTTTTAAATTTAAGATTGAAGCCAACAGTAAATGTGCAGTTAATGGCTCAAAATACTAAAATGTCTACGCATAATGACATACATATATATACAGTGACAGCATCTGACATGAGTATACAACAGCCACATGTTGAAACACATTAACTATACACAGAATGAAATAAAATATTGTGCATGGAGTATAACATAATGTGTAACATTAGATCAGAAGCTCAGAAAAAATAAATCATATGCAACACAATCAGCTCTATTGTAATGACAACAAGACTATAACGCAAACATTTTGTAATCATCTTCATCTTCACTCATAAGTCTGTTATTTAAATTTATTTTTCACTCCCATTTTATGGACACTATTTCTGGTAGGGTGAGTTCCCTTCACAGATTGCACAATCTATGTCAGAAAGAGACTGTTTGGGGCAATTAAAGATGCAGTGACTGTCAAATCCTAAATGATACAAACAATAACATGGAAATGTCCTGTGTATGTGTATTAATCCTTTTTTGCTTGAAACCATGGCATACTTGTACTTGTTTCATTATTTTAATCAATGAAGAAGCTGTTATATCCTGCTTGCCATTTCGTTAGCTTGCCAGTGGTAGCCTACTGAACCAAGATGGAACAGCAGCAAGGTTTCAGTAGGTGGAAACGGCATCCATGATAAGAACAGACAACTAAATGACGGGAAAAGTCCAAAGAATTCAAAACATTTTGTATTAATACAATTAGTAATTAGTAATTAGTACAGAAGGAATTGCATGAAATGGGTTTTCATCTGAGGGCAACAAGGTAAGATTGCAGCAATATTACATTTATTTATATGAGTAAATATTTGATTTAAAAAATCGAACTTGATCAACAGAAAATTAAAGCAGAAGAGCACAGTCTTATTAAAAATCAAGAAGGAAATATACATTGGTGAATAAAATGGAAAGTTCTCACTGGTAAAAGAGACCCTTGAGTCAGTCCAAAGTTATTCCATAAACTGCTAATGTATTCTCTGTAGATTAAATATTGTCATCAGATCAGAATGAATATGTTTTAATACCAGGATGTTAATTGAAAAGAGAGAGTGACCTCCAAGAGACAGAGTGGAGAGAAAGAATCCAGAGATTGTCTAATAGAAAACTTCCCCAGAGTTTTACAGACAGAGGTACTTACTGCCACCCAGATTCAATCAGCACCATCAGATTAAAGAGACAGAGCAACACAGTTTTAATTAGGGCATTTTAAAGTATGATATTTAGCTGGAATAATAATAGCCTTTGCCTGATGGTTGGTGGAAAGATGACAGAATGGGATAAGGGAGAAGATAATGGAAAGGGAACGGAGATGGTTGTTCTGCATCAGGTCAAGGTCATGCTACTGGTAAAACTCCACACAGAGATTTTCTGTTTGTTCTTTTATTGTAGAATAAATGTCACACACTGAAGTCTTGTCTTTCGCTGTCATTTACCTTCTTTACAAATCTTTTTGAGGCAATGAATGCAAATTGTGTGTACAAACAATGCTTTTGTTAATGATGCAATTGGTAATATACTCCACACACATACGATGATCCTTCAGATGATTAGATCCCAACACTTTGAATGAATTATTGAATAGCATAAAATATACTTCTATGTTCCTGTATAAAAATTTGAGCTAGACAACATTCATGTATAGCCCTGCGATAGACTGGCGACCTGTCCAGGGTGTACCCCGCTTCTCGCCCGATGACAGCTGGGATAGGCTCCAGCCGCCCCGCGACCCTTCACAGGCCTGACCTCTGTCATAATGAAGTAGTTTGAGTGCCTCGTTCTGTCCTATCTAGAAGCCATCACTGACCCTTTAATGGATTGCATATACTTCCCATATATAGCCAACAGGTCTGTGGGCAATGCAGTAAACATGGCTCTCCACATCTACTTCCAGCATCTGGACTATGCTGGAACCTACGTCTGGTTTGGGGATTTCAGCTTTGCCTTCAACCCCACCAGCCCTGGACAAGCTCCCCCAGCTGAGAGTGTCTGACTCCATCTGCAGGTGGACCAGAGACCTTTCAAACGAGAGGAAACATGTGCAGCTGGAAAAACTCACCCTAAACTCACAGAACATGAGTACTAGTTCCCCAAGGACCCAGTGGACACAGTGGAGTCTTTTCACTTCCTGGGAGCCATCATCCCACAGGACCTCAAGTGGGAGGTGAATACTTTTAAGACAGAGTACAGATTAAATCTGCACTTCCTGCCGCCAAAGTCAATGATGGTGCACTTCTACAGCTGCATCATTGATGTATACACACTAATCTCCACCATTAGTTTATAATTTGTTCTATTGAGAGGGTGATTGGCTGCAATCTGCCATCTCTTGAAGAAAGAAAACGGCTGTCCTTTATCACTCCCCTGTGGCAATAAATACGATTCTGACTCTAAATATAGATATTAAAGTCAAGATGGTGGCGCACACAGGCTTTTCCTTGTTTTTGGTGTCTCCGTATTGGTTCTCAACTCAGTGACCAGGTGAAGCAAGCAGTGGTACCAAAGTGCTTCAAGACTTCTACCATCATACCGGTGCCAAAGAAGTCTCTTGCAACATGACTGAATGACTACTGCCCTGTTGCACTGACCCCAATTGTGGTAAAGTACTTTGAACAACTAGTTATGCAGCACAATAAAGCCATTCTCCCACCAATACTGGACCCCTTTCTTAGGCCTACCGCTCCAACAGATCGAATATACATCGAATAGACATCTGGAAAACAAGGACAGTTACATTAGAATGCTGTTCATATACTTCAGCTCAGCCTTCAACACCATCAAGCCACAACAGCTCCTGGGGAAACTCAACCTCCTGGGCCTCAACTTCCCTCTGTAACCGGGTCCTGACCTTCCTTACAGAAAGACTGCTGTCAATCTGGATCGGCAGCAGACACTCCGCCACTGCCACCCTGAGCACTGGAGCTCCCCAGGGTTGCTCCACACACCCACCTACCCATCATTACAACCTTCTAGAGAGGCACCATCGAGCACCTTCTGTCAAGGAACATCACTGTCTGGTTTGGGAACTGCACAGTTTCTAATAGAAAGACACTGCAGACACAGGTAACATTAAATATTAAACATGCAGCAAAAAGAAAGGAAAACTGACCTATTGACACTGTGACAAATTGATAAATAATCTATAAGTAAGTGAGCTTCAATAAAACCACCTACTTTATACTGTAGAAATAAATATGGGTTCCAGTTATGTCAGATAACCTGTATTCCATTGTAGACTGAAAAGACCTCCTGGAGACATAACCATGGACCCTTCTCAAGCATAATGAGAAATAATTAAAACCAGGAGAACTGAAACATTTTACACTAATGCAATAAAAGGTTCTGCCACTAGAATCGTTTAATGCTGCTTGAGGAGACATTAACCCAAAATGGACAGACAGATGTCTAGTTTGCATCTCAGCTTATACCTTTTAAAGCATCATTCACTAAACCTCAAAAACAACCCAGTGGTTTGAGTCCTGCCATAGAACCCAGTGTGTGCTGCATCCCTTTTCTTTTACAGAGGAGAAAGTTGTGAGGCCTTTTAAAATTAAAAAAGCAATGGAGCATAACCTTCCTTTGTCAGCGAGTAGTGCTGTGAACTCATGCAGGACCGAGCGGTGGTCCAGGATGCCAAGATCCGTTGGAGTCGCCGAGGCTCATCAGTCTGGCCTGTAGGGCTGCTTTCACACCGGGTTTATTCATGGCCCGGCGATCAGGAGGATTAGAGCAGTAACTGATAGCGACAAGCCTGCTCATGGTGTTTTGAACATCTCGTCAGAGGGCAGTAGAGGAAGACGCAGAGACAACTGCTGAAAGAAACGAGAAAGGAGGACAAGGAGTGTGTCCAGGTAGGACTGTTTTAAGAATTTGCTGTTTTCCCTCTCTTTTGACTTGTAACTGCAGAAAATCAGCTCCTGATAACTATTTAACCTACTATACTATAACCCTGACTACTGAATCCTTCACGTAAAGTGCATTCTTGCCTTGAAAACTAACATTTCCTTTCGCAAAAAAAAAAGCACTGGGTTCAAACAAACTTCATGTAATCTTGACAGTTTGTAGGGCGCATATGTGGATAAAACTCATTACACCTTCATGGTGAGTGTTAATTTTTATTAGAGCTACTCTGTTTTATAAAATGCTAATGATCTTTGCTTTTTAATTATGTTTTATTTTTAAGTTGCAACAGAAAAAGCAGGAATTCTGTAAAAGCATCGAATGTTTAAACATTTAAAGCATAATGTGACCATTTCAGATTCGTATCAATTGAAGTGCAGAGTTTGGCAATATTTTCTATTTTCCTTTTTGATGATCAGTGACAATGTAGCTTTACTAATACTGAATTAATGAGCGCTTCTTAGCCTTGTTTAAATAAAAAGTCTTCATTGTGTAGTGGATGGGCTGTGATATTTTCTTGCCTGAAACTCCGAAAGGCTAAATTATAAGACAACTGTTTAATTTTCAGTGGTCTCCCAGATAGGTTGATGAAATCATAAACTGCAAGCTCAAGTGAAAGTAAAGTTCTGTGTTTCCTTTGGTGATTCTGTGCCTCGTGATCATCACCATCTGGAGGTCATAGTTCAGCCATTTTCCTTCCCAATGCCGATCGGTTAGAGTCAAAGTGTGTGTGTGATTATTGTGTGTCCTTCCACTAATTCCCCGTTCCCTGCATAAAAAGAGTAGACAGAGAGAAATAGGAAGTGTCCCCTAACCTCAGAGATCCCCTCGTCCCTCCTCCCCCTCTGAGAGGTTTTGTAGAGCGGACAGGAAGCTGATGGTCCCGGCTGACCTCTGCTTTGTCTGCCGGCTCATCTCACATCTGGGCACCAACACAATGCAGGAGACAGCATCTTACAGAGTCACACAAAGCCTGCCTCTGTGAATGTGAGTCATGCCACACCATCACCAAAAGCTGAGATATTGTCATAATATTAGAGATGTTACTGATCAGTATTCAGTAACAGCTCAAAGGGAACATTACAGCTCTTTGGTATTTTATTTCAGATGTTACAACACTGAAATTACTTGTTATGTAATTCCTGATTGGACATTTATATCTTGGTACACTAAAAAATGTTCTTCAGAAAGCTAAATAAAAAAGCAGAGTGGTGCTTAAGAAGGTCCCTGTGATTTGAAAGGGTTCTATCAAGTTCTTCAAAGGATTAAAGCTGAACGTGTGAAAGACACTGAAGAAAGAACACCACAAACCTTCTATGGGATCTAACACAAAGACACACTAGGTTTACTTGATGTCCAAAACTGCATAATACATTTGAATTCAGGTGGCAGCCATCTTGTCACCTACAATATACCATTTATAATGCAAACCTAAGGGGACGGTTTATTGACTTGGAATTGCTTTTAGGGCATGTTTAAAACAGGAGGCTCAGCAGACTGACAAATTCACTGTGCAATGGTTTTAAGATTCTGTTTTTAATTTGATATGCTTAGGTAGTGGTTATAAGGACTTATAGGGCATTTCATTTTGACAGGAATCTCCTAAGATCTTTGATTAATCATTTGAACAAATGCGTGGCCTATTTGCGTAAATGTGTTTTATACATATGTTGAAGGCGAGTGAAGGATTCCGGCGCGTTTAGCACCGCGTTTCCGTCAGAAACAAAGGAGAGGTTTATGAAAGGATAAACGTCAAACGGTGAACATCTATCACAGTAATTCAGCGTGTCTACAAATGGCCCTGGAAGGATTTCCGCGTTCTGCATGTATATATGTGTTTATTTCTGAGGTCTTGGATGATTATTTGACTCAAATTCAAGTCTCACTCTTACGTTATTGTCAGAACTACAACCTGCCTCATCTGATTTAAATACATTCTACCATCATGGGACTCTCACGTGAATCAGATACAAAAGAAATAAATTTGATGCTTAATAGGGCCTGACATAAGAAAACATGACCAATGGTTTGAATGGAATATTATGCAGTTGATTTATATTCAGAAATGAGGCCTACATCTCGCTCAGAAGATCAGTCGGTCTATCTCTCAGTGTAACTTGATGCTTATATCGCCTGCACTGTTTGATCCTCATCACATGCATTCATAACTCAGCCTCACCTCACGTGGATTTTTCAGGGTTTTAGCGCATCAGAAGAGCTCTCGAAAGCGCTTTGCCACTTGACCATCTTGCTCTACTGATTGCAAATAATTATGAAGTTTAAACAGAAACTTAGGGATAAACAAAGGATTGTTGTATCATATCTTATAACTATGCGTGAATCGATTTGAACTAGTTTAGAGTCACTCTCCGTTACATGTTAATGAGCTATGAGCAAAAATGAACTGCTGAGTGATTGTTGTTATTGTTAAATGCGTTTTGGTTATCACAGCCCAAGCTTTGGGCTAAAATAAGAACGTTCTCTCTTTTCTAGGCTACACCATCTAAGACAGCAGCTCTGCTGAAGTAAACATCGGCATTTCCTACCATTTAGTTTACCTGTATTCCTAAAGCTTTTGATTAACTTGAAGGTCACGTAATGTAGAATTTTGGCATAACTAATTTGGTAACGGGTTACATGCTGGCTCACACATAGCGAGATGCGCTAAAAATAATCGGATGAAAAAACAAAACAAACGAAACATGCAGGCAGCATTAGTGTCATTAATTCCAGGCATTAAGTTGAGCCCAGATGAGTGAAGTTCAGCTTTGAGGAATTCAAGCGTAGAAGCCCACTGAATATTAACTTTGTTTGCAGAATAGGCAACAGAACAATACTTTTTAACCTGTAAGCGACAAAGAAGCCACGTTTTACGCTTTGGGCTTTTTTTTTTTTTTTTTTTTCCCTTCGCGCATCCAGTTGTGAGGCTACTTAACGCAGCTGCAGTCAGTATCCTCGGCCACAGCTGTCCCTTTAAACTTCCTGGTTCCTGGATGCAAAGTGTTTCCCCGCCATCAGTGGCTCGTTTTCGCCTGCACTTGAGCTGTCTCTGTCCTAGGCCCTCTTGGTCGGACCCGCTCCGGCTCAGTGGCGGTGTTCATGCGGGCTACTAGGGACTTCTTTAAGATGGAGTCAGGGGCCCTTATAGCCTCATCAATTCAATATTACAATTGACAGCCTACATAACCGTATTATATTATCTGTATCACATATCAGTTTGTGATAGCTAAATAAATAAATCATTGGTGCAAGTAAAGTTTTAACTATTATGTGAGAGTAACACACACGTCTTTGTGTAAGTGCTTTCATTCTTGGTCCACGCTCATTCACTTGCCGCCTGCTTCTCTGAATTAGTGTCGTCATCCTGGGAACCGAAAATCAGATGCGGGTTGTGCAACTCCACCGGACATGTCTCAGTTTGTAGGAGCGAAGACTAGCTATGTGCTCCACTGCTGATATGGCCTAATGACTTTGTGGATAAGAAAAATGAACAAATCCTATTTAAGAATACACGCAACTACTTGATCTTCGGATTTACCTCGACCTGGCAAATAAATATATAAAAATCAGATACACACATATTTTACAACATGTCGTATTTTTTATTGTTAAAAAAAAAGGCCTAGATAAGCAAGTAGCAAGCTGTCTGTTTCATGTTTCCACGTTTCCATTCCGTATTGTAGTCTATAATAATAATAATAATAATAAATCCTTTTTGGTGTCTTGTTAAAAATAACCACTGCCCTGCTGACCTTAGGCCTGACCCCTGTGAAATGAACCCAACAAGTAATTTCACTTCTCTGTGAGACAAGGAACACGACAAATAATAAAACACAGTGATTTACGTTCAGATTTACATCTAAAGCCTATTAAAGGACGAGTTCCAATGAGTCTTTAAACAACAGCATCTATGCTCCACGAAATGGAACGATCAGAGGTTCAAATTGCTGCAGGTCAATACAGTTGAAACATAGCCTAGTAGGCTTATATCTGACAAAACTGCCTGTAGTTATTGAAGACAACCTATTTTGGCAGAGTAGCCATAGTGTCTAATTCTACAGATATTTTTAAAGGTTATAATATTACAAGGTTGTAAATGCAAAAACAATCCCATCGCAGTGAGCCTGGCTCGTAATTCTTTGAGTACCCGAGTAGGAAAATAAACCCAAACAGCATGTCAGTCTTTTTTGGGGTAACCTACGCTATAAATCAAAAATGGTTATGGATTGCCGAGACCAGTCGGACTAGGCTACAATGGTTTGGCCAAACCGTGCTCATATAGATGACATCCAGCTCATACAAACAATGACTGACCATTAACAAACAAGGATGTGTAGTAAGTGCGCAAAGTGGACTTCTAATTATTATTTACCTGTACACTATTTCCAAATACAGTAGCCTCTCCTGATTTCAACCTGCGCCGTCAGAAGTTCAAATAATAACAAATTTCCGCTGGAGCTTGAATGCATCATGAACTGACTGATTGGATTGGATTAATCTGCGCCTCAAGGGAATTCCGGGAACCTCACATGACACCAGTTCTCCAGCTCTATTGGTCTGAGGCACGTGTCTGAAAAGCCATAGTATAACGTCATGGCAGCGTCTCGTAGCCAATCAGAAATGAAAACCAAAAATCCATAGTGAAAGTATTTGAGCGGCGTCTTTATCAGGGCACTTTAGTGCTGCTGAAGCCATCAATAATTGTGTGCAGGGACCCGTAAAAAAATTGGATAGCCTACACTGTGGTTTTCAACTATTTTTTTTTTTTTTTTTAAGTTGGAAATAAAAAAGAAAGGCTCCAAGGCCAGCCATGAGGAAGAGGCTCTTACCGGAATCTGAAGCATGATTTTTCTTTGTCAAAATCATCTTAGCCGCGTTTTTTCAGCAAAACCATACAAACTCTTCTACCAAAAGGGAATTCGTTTTTCTCATCGTCTTTCTTGCTTTTTAATTGTAAACACAGGCGAGGGATTTTGCTAATTAATAATAAAGTGAACCGGGCGCATCCGGAAACTGGAATTACAACATTGTAGAAGGAAGCTTGTGGTGAGAGTGACCAGACTTTATCATTATGGAAGAAAATATTCGCCGAGACCAGGAGCGCCCAGAGGACTCCGGAGAGTCCAACCGGGCCATCCTGCCTCTGCTCCAGCCACCTGGCAACCAGTCCCACAGGATCACCAACTTTTACATCGACAACATTTTAAGACCGGACTTTGGCCGAAAGGGGAAGGATGGGACTTTAGTTCGGGAGGGAGATAGTCTGGGAGTGATAATACGAAGAGAGGACCTGACAGGGAGGAAACCTTCCAAAACTGTCCACCTGCGTCAGGATGGATCAGGCGGAGAGGAAGAGGACCCGGGAGCGCCTGAGGACCAGCATCTGGACACTGAGACTAGGAGATCTGACCTGATAGCAGGTGATGAATCAGGGAGTGACCGGGGGACCGGCGAGGACCGGTGCCGCAGCCCTCAGGCCAGCACGGCCCCAGCGGCCAAACCAATGTTGTGGCCAGCCTGGGTTTATTGTACTCGCTACTCGGACCGTCCATCATCAGGTTGGTGCAAAAAGAATCATTGGTCACTTATAATCGTAAAGAATAGTAGTAATAATAATAATAATAATAAATAATAAATGAATCTCAAATCTCAGTTTGGATACTGAATTTCAGAATCAGTTAAAAGGCGGAATTGTAGAAAAGGAGAAGTCAATAAATCTTCTTCTTAATGAGAAAAAAAAATTCGATTGCATCGTTTTGTAGTTTCAAAACTAATACTAATACTTAAAAAAGAGAACTAACCGTCTATTCTGTGCGACCCCCAATTCTCTTCTTAGTAGACACATCTCTTGTAACAATTGACAAAGTCATTATTGTATCGTCATAACTAATATTATCTTCATAATTTCGTACTTCAAGGATAAAAACAACATTAATTTTCTTAAAATATAAACATCCTATATGACACAAAGTACTTTAAAGTCAAATCAGAAACTAGTCTGAGATGCTTTATGTGAATTTCGATATGGATTCTGGCTTTAAACTAAGGATAAAGTCCACTGGGCATCGTCAAAAGTGTAAATAAATAAGTAAGTGTAAAATAAATCTAATATTAAACAGAATCGAAAATAAAGTTTGAAAACGTTTGTGCATAAAACCAAGTTTAAAGCCATTGTTCCTCCGTCTTCTTTGTTAATATCCATTAGCATATTTTTTTTTTTTTTTCAATGGGAGGGGGGTCTAAAAAGTGAGGGCCGTGAGTCCCAAAAGAGATTGTTTCAATGAGAAATGCTTAACACAGCATCTTCATAGCCTTTCTCCTGCCAATAAAATAAAATAAAATCAGTTTTGATAACATTTCTGTATTTGGCTGGGGGAAAAACATCGGATTTTAGACATGTTTCTATCCAAACTAGCATTTTCTTCTGCTGCTGCAGCGCCCTGTTTTGGGACTATGTTGCTTTGTCTTTGAACTGAAATACACAATATTAGTTTTATCGACAAACTGAAAAGTTTGCTGCAAGCTGGGTTTATTTTAAAACTGGACGCCTGGTGCACTTGGACTTTCCCGTAGTCACGATTTAGACACACATTCAGATGTTAAATAATGTTTCTAAACCAACCCACCGGGCAAGCAAATTAAAATCAAATCAAAAAATGTTCACGATCTATCGAAGAAACGTTGGGAAAAGATCGAAATGAATGGAGAATGGTCAGAGATGCTGTTTTTATTGTTGTATGGAAACACACAGAAAAGTTTCCATCGAGGTCCAGGCACAAGCTTATGGGAAAGGCCACAAAGGGCCTTCGAGGTCAGGGAGGCTGCAGCTTCCCCGTATTATTAGCCTTATTAAACAGGCCCATGCTTTACACTAACTAGCTTAAATTATCTCATTATATGCATTTCTGTTCTTTATAGGCCTACTGTTATATTTTATAATGTTAAACCAAACGCACACTTAAAGTAGACCAAATGTTTGATGGCACATTTGATTTATGTCTGCTGTGTTCTTCACAAGCGAAAGCTGAAATATTTTTTCGCATCCTTCCTCGTGGACATATGATTTGATCGTGACTGAACATTCTGAATGTTAGCCCACAGCAGAAACAAAAGATGCTACTGATCGTTTTAGGAAACTACTTTTTAAAAATGGGGTTCCTATGGTAACAGGGAAGGAAAGAGGCGCCTAACTCCCCCATCCTCCATCATATCCTAATCCCACCCCCACCTGCACCCTCCTCCTCTCGTTCTCACTAAAGTCACCGTGCAGCAGGATGGGCTGTGGTTGATTAGAATATCCTCAATTTAATGATTAAGAACAGTTTTGTATTGTATTAAAACTTCTGTACAGGAATTGCGTTTCAGAATAAGTTTACTTCAGAATGACGTCATAAAACTTCGGTCTTCAAGTGGCTATTTAACTCGAATGGGTGCTTATAGGCTAAGTACAAGGAAAATGATAAAGTATTGTAAAGTACGCCATTGTAGCAGTGTAGTGACTCCAGTTAGTTCACGAAAATTCTAAATATTAGAATAAGAAATTTTAGCGTGAATGATAAGACACTGTTTACATACACGCACCAGTTATGTGGCCTATATGCCTTTATAACTAACGAAAACTGATTATTGTTATTATTATCATTATTATGTTGGCCATTCATTCAACCCACCTGTGATTTGAAAGTGTGACAAAGCTCAAAAGTACTGACCCTAACCCCTGGCTGTCATTCATTTTGTCTCCACTCCCACCCCCCACTCAAGGGCCCAGATCCCGCAAACCAAAGAAAGCGCCCACTCCAAGTAAAGAGGACAAGCGGCCCCGGACGGCCTTCACGGCGGACCAGCTCCACCGGTTAAAAACTGAGTTCCAGAACAACCGGTACCTGACAGAGCAGCGGAGGCAGAGCCTGGCCACCGAACTTGGCCTCAACGAGTCTCAGATCAAAATCTGGTTTCAGAACAAGCGGGCAAAAATCAAGAAAGCCACTGGGAATAAAAACTCTCTGGCGCTGCATCTCATGGCGCAGGGACTGTACAACCACGCCGCGTCCAAGGACGCCAAGTCGGACAGTGACTAGAGGGTACACGCGGAAGGGAGGGGGAGGTTCTCGAACCATGCAATAAAATCATTCCAGTACCAGCATTCATATTTAAAGCTAAACCAGAGACAACGATGCGACGTTTGTTTGTCTTCCGTGTGTGTGAGAGAGATGTGTGTACGAGTATAGACAACATGTGCCCAGGCTGACTGACGACGGCCAATCAAAGTCAAAGATGGTGCTGCGTTCATGTCACAGCCAGAAATGGGAAATTTTCTCCCTGTTTTTCCTCTACAAACGACGTCTTCTGTGCGTGCACGCCAGTTGTGACCAATTATTAACATACCGTGTTTGTTATTAATTTAGACTGCATAAATGGTCGAGGGGTGGGTCGTTCACTTGCAAGGCCAAATTAAACCCCGTCTGAAAACCGGTGGTCTCCCTGAAAAAACAAGCCCATCGCCCCTTTGCCAGTTTTTTGGCCAAAATTTACCATTCATTGGCATATGAGGCTTCAATTCCAGAATGACTACATTTATGTTTGGATTAAAATAGTCAAGTCAGTTCATTATAACAACCATTTTGAAAACTGCAGGTCTAGCCAAACGTTTAAGACTTTCAAATGAACGTTGGGCATCAGGCTCGTCTACTTTTTAAACAATATACCATGCCTTCTCGAATTAATATCAGTTTACCTCAGAAAGGTAGGTTACTTTTTCCTCCAGAGTTTTGAAAGCCAGATTTGATTTCTCCTGAATTCATAATTCCAATGCGCGACTCTGCCATTCATGATATATTGCTCCATCATGAACGTAGGATTGTGGAGTCTTCAGAGGGGGACACCCAGAGCAAAGCGAATAAAATATGGACTGCAAACTGCGCAATGATATTTGGCCTGATAATAAAGAGTAAAGTGTCGGTGTGCGATCCTATCCTACCTGTCAGTTGCAAAAAGAAAATAAATTTAACGCCATAAAACAAGCCAATACTCGTAGACCTATTTTAATGGTGAGCGCGTTTAAAGTTTAAATGGCAGCAAAGTGTAAAAGTTAAAGCATAGTTTCATAATCGGGAAAAGTGAACCAACAACATCTATACTAGGAGCCGAGGAGAACGGGATGAGCTCGAGGAACGAGGAAGCTGGACCGTCACGCGCACCGCTGCCCAGCGTTAGCCCCAGACTCCCTGCTGACTGTTATAAAACTGTATGCTAAAAATCCAAAGATTCCTCCTGCTGCATTCTGGAAACTGTGAAGTGAGGAAATAGCCTGCTTTGTGTTCTCCGTGTTTCTAACTACTGTCTGACTCTGTTTGGCTGCTTTCTGGTGTTTTCTTATTTGTTTTGTCTGTGTTCTGTTGGCGTGCTATAGCCTAGTGAATGTTTACCTGCGGGTCATGGCTGTTCCGGTGTGAAAAAAAGCCCTTTACGGCCTTCTAAGGCGCCAAGACATGTGGGAATGTAAAGACACGTTTTCATATATGAAATTAAAGGTCTACTTTATCGAAGCCGTCTGATGAACAGTGTTTAACAAAAGGAAACAAACAAACAAAACGCATTGTCTTCATAAAATAATTGGCAACACGTAACTGAACTTTGATGTGATTTAATTATTGGAATTAATGTTCTGATTTTAGCAACATAACTAGAAAGACCGCTCTTATTCTCACTTTTTATTAAGATTTAAACGGTCAGTTTAAATGACCAGAACATTAGCATTTCTCCATAGCTATAAAAGATTTAGACTATTCATCTCCACCCTAATCCTGGACCTACAGTAGGCCTATGCTACATGTACACTCAGAAATGTTCAGGAAAAAAGGTTTTATTTGTTGTTAAAAAAAAAGACCGTTATATTATTATTTATAACAAACATCTTTAGCCACGTGGAAGTGGGGCTGGGGAGAGTTTACATAACTTATTTTTCTGCAATAACTTCTTTGAATGCAACACCTGTGCTGGGTTTACTTAATGTTGATCCGAACCAAATCGTCTTACGATGCAGTGAATGTTCTTTTTCCCCCTTTCCATTTTTTTATTTTTATTTTAATTTTTTTTTTGGTTTAGGTTTCAAGTTCGTTTTCCTTCCTTTCATTTACAATGCTGAATACGCTTCTGCCTTAAAGTTATGTAAATACAAGCCAGAAAAATATACTCTGTTGTAAAGAAAGAGCAGCTGTGGGTCTTTTCCAAGCCGCAAATGGGCTTTTCTTTTTAAAAGACAAAATATCAGCTGTTTTTTTCTCTTACAGCTGAATTTCTCTTTTATATGAAACATGTAAATAATTTATATCATAATGGTGTGATGGTAAATAAACGACAACAATGCCGCTTTGACTTTTCAGATTATTTTATTATATAACAGACAGTAATATTTAGAATTTTGCTGTGAAGTTTAGCTATTTTGCAGGTGGTTTATATAAAAATCTTTATATTCACTTGCACGGAGGACAGTTGTAGTCTGCACACATCACTACTAAACACATTTCAAAACAGTTTGAGAAACTACATAAAGGGATCGCACATAACAAAGAGATGGGGAGCAGTTATTTTATTACACTTCCTCCTGCACATTTTCTGCCAAGACGGCATTTTCCTGATCAACAGAAAACCAGTGTCGTTGACAAATATATTCCGGGTGAGGCCCTTATAATATGTGATGCGTTTCTTTAAAGTACATGCATAGCTCTTCGCAAAGCATTCATTAAATGAGCGCAAATTCAGTCAAATTATATAGAGTAGCAAGCCACCAGACATCATGTTAGATTCCTTTCAGAAAACGTGTAGGACTTCAGGAGTCTCCTACAGGAAGACAATCTTCATTCTCCTTAATGTCCTTAATCTAGGAGATACAAGCATTTCACATTTCAGCACTGACATGTAAATTTTAGGATGAATTTAGGGGTCAGGAGAACACACAGGGAGGAGTGCAGCCAGGGATAATAAGGGAAGACATAGGTCAATACTGCTACATTAATGAGTGACATTTATTTTTAAAAAACATGTTTGAAACAATCAATGTGGAGCTCCTGCATGATGTTATGTGTTATGCCACACTCATGCAGTAGGTATTTTCCACTCCTAATTGCTGGTCTTGAAAGTTTTGGTACTTTGGTAATGGGGCCATGCACAATAACAATATTTTAATAGTTCACATAATAAAACCATTGATTGTGTCATGAACTGATCCATTAAACATTAGTAAAGCCTATGTTCATTAATATAATTGGACATTTTATTTACGCTGTCATTTTTCTTATTGGGATTGTGATCATGTGACAGGATGCAGTATAACAGGGTCAGACATGAGCATCTGAGCGGAGCATTATTTCAAGTTCTCTCTGCTTAAACAGCGGAAGGAGGAGAACAGTAAGAGCTGACAGGTGTGAATAAACATTTTAACACATATAACCAGGCCCTGGAATCAGTTTCCACTTCTAAAACTTTCCAAACTCAACTAAAGCAATGATAATTCTCTTGGCGTTTACATTTTTTACTACAGTAAAGCTGTGAATTTAGTAGTGATCACATTCATGAGAATTTTTGGTTTTTATCTTCAACCTAACTAGAAGGTTCAACATACAGTGTTTCTATTGTACATTTATCTTGTAAATGTGTAATTCAAGCTTTTGTTTAGTGAAATGAACACACACAAGGTTTTCCTTCACCACACCGACTGGACATAAAAACCAACAGCATAGCAACTTGAAAGCCGTTGTGGCCTGTTTTCAGGCACTGCAGTATCGAAATCAGTATCAAACAAACAAAATTATCATTTAAAATACAATTAGAAGTTTTGAGAAGAAAATCTGGAGTCCATTTTTGAAAAGGTAGTAATCATTCTGAAGGTTCCTGTTTGTTACAAATGAAAAATTGGCAAAATAGCCTACTAATAGTTCTCAGCATTCTGTCAGCACCTGTTTCACAGGTTAGTGTGATAGAAACTAAATTTAAAACAAAAGCCAAGTCATTACATCTATTACTATTTTCACTTTATTGTCCCAGTCAATTGGTCACAGCAGAAAAGTCTGTAACATGAGACACAGACGTTCACAGGTTAAAAGATAAACAAATACTGGTTTAGGTTGGCTAACTTGTATGTGAAGTTTATATTATCTACAAAATCCAAAATACCTCTTTCTCCCCCACAACAGATCCAGCAACCAAGCTGTCTACCAGCGGGTGAAATCTCGCAACATTACAGATACATCGGTTGAAGTCTGTGTGCGGTTTACCTGAACATCACAGCGTAGTCGATGAACAGTGGAGAGAAAATGAAACAGAGAGGAAGAAAGAAATATGGAGAGCAGAGGGAGATCCATCAACAAAAAGCCAAAGAGTTGTCTGGAACTCGCCCATTGGCAGTGGCTGCAGCAGTGACCTGGGCTCTCTGAATAGCTACAGAGGCCCTCATCTGCATTTCCTTTCTTAGCTGGCTTGTATGTGGAAGTTACGCCCAACAATCGCTGACTTGATGAGATGAGCTACTCTTGACTTGGGTGAGGAAAGGGGGAAAAAGCTGTGGGTTGGGGGCCACAATCTGTAGCTGTAAGTTAAAGGGGTTGCGGGTGTAAGGGAGGTGGTGGGGGCAGAGTAGCAAGAGAACCTGGATGGAGGTCAAAATGCTTTGGGTGTCCATGCAAAAAGCAGCAGGTGACTAAACTACAGCCAAGAAATGATGAGAAATGAACATATTTTCCTCTTTAAGTCCAGGGGATATTATCAGTAGGCTACCAAAGGAAAGAAGTGTAACATCTTTTCATCATGTCTTTGATGTTACCTTTTACATCAGTTATATTCAATTAAAATGATTTCAAACTTCAATCAGACTATTTGGACTATGGGCTCCAACATGCTACATGTAACTCAATTTCCTAGTGTGGCTGTTATGAACAATTATAAACACATTTCTAAATTGGTTGATGGTACAAAAAATAGTTCTGAGAAATTAACCTGGCCCTTTGTTTCTCTCCAGTAACGTAGAGGCTACTAGATCAGTCTACAATGTAGGGTTCTCAGGTTCTCAGTCATCCAGGTCATGGCATATCCAAAAAGCATTTAAGAACGGGAACTGGACTTATAACCGTACAAGTCCAGGTACAAGTACACGTCTTTTTTGAGCTACTCAAAAATGGACAAGGACAGTAAATACTCAAGCTGTTTTGTATGCGCAGATTTTATAGTTATTTTGAACAAACAAATTGCAAATTAAGACTGTGTGACTATGTGCTACCTGCCCAATCTCTCGATGTAATGAATGCTACTAATGGGGAAGGGAACTTGGCACACACTTTCTCTCGTGAAAGACTTTCAAAATGGGCCTTTTTCTACCGCCAATCAGGCAGGTG
This sequence comes from Chelon labrosus, assembly GCF_963514085.1. NCBI lineage: Eukaryota > Metazoa > Chordata > Actinopteri > Mugiliformes > Mugilidae > Chelon > Chelon labrosus. The sequence goes on along the minus strand of NC_140342.1, from coordinate 1,498,717 downwards.
CAAGGTGGTGCAAACGATTACAGGAGTAGCTCCCCCTCCCTCCTCAATCTGCCCTTTCAGCCTTTCTGTTCCATTGCGATGTGGGACTGACCGGAAAAAATTTTGCGACACCTTCAACTACAGCAGTTTAGGGAGGGCCATGTCGAGCTCAACTGATCAACGCTGAATGTTCAGAACCTACGCAAATGTGTCCTAAAATGGCCTGTGAGTTCCTGTTGTGACAGCATTACAGAATCTGCCAGTATGACCTTAATATAAGTGCTATTTTCAATTTAATGTTCTACTGTAGTTTTCTGAAAACAAATGAATTTCATCATTTTATATGTTCTCATTTAGGATAGACTTTAAAGGCATTGATTCAAGTTCTGTAATACTACTAGTTTGTTACTATTTTCAAAAGCAACTGTCTGAAGGCATGATATACCATTTTCTTCTTAAGGCATATGTAGTATCGTTTTTCTGGAGCGTTTTCACCTTTTCAGCAAATTAAACAGGTCATAAATGGTATTAGAATAATCCCCCGTACATACTTATCTCTGCTTTGTGTGTAGTTTATAACAGTAAAAGAAAGCGCAAGTGTTTTATTTGCTTGTTGAGACACCACTGAAATGTTGCTAATTCTGTCTATAGTAACATTTCAGAAACATATCTGGTTGTGCTTTGGCTGAAAGCAGTGTATCAAAAGGCAAACTATAAAAACATCTTATTTACCCAAAGTTCATGCATCTGCTTGTCATAAACTTAACCTCTCCAACAGGCAGAGGCAAAGGGCAGACGGGCAGAGAAAAGAAAAGTACATATCACAAAGTATTGTCTCCGTCAGACAAAAGACAGCCCATCCAGTCCCCCTTCCCCCCACTGAGTAATTTAGCCATAGTTCTTTAAACGCTTCCTAGTCAAACTTGGAATATGGAATGAAGGGGACGGGGGCTTTTGTGGCGGAAATATAATTACGGCCGCTAAAAGCCGGTGAAGATGGAGAATGGGGGATGACATCAGACCAATTTCACACCCAGGCCTCGGATGGCCAGGCCAAGCCTAGGCCTCGCCGCGCTACACTGATCAAAGCCTGCTGCAGCCGCCCCAGAAGCTGAAAAAAAGGGAGAATTAACTATGCTAATCTCCAGGGCAAATATATTTTAATCTTGTTAGAATACAAGTTAATGCTGCAGCTCAGTGATCAAACTTTATGCTATAAGAGTAAGGATACAACAATACAAAATCACACTTTGCCTCAGATTGTTTTTCTATTCAACAAGGGAATGTTGAGCATCAGAAGAAAACTGCTGGTGAATTATCAGAACTCTGTGATAATTCTCTCCAGACACTGTTAGCTTACTACATGTTCTAAAGTAGGTGATACAGGCTATGACTATATTAATTATGGATGCCATGTTGGCAAGCTCAGTAATCAAAATTCAGATTAGGACTTGTGAAAGGACAGAATAAATAAATAATGCATAAATATTATATTATATATTAACGACATCTATATTTAATTCTATTTAACTGCACACCTCAATATTAAAATAGTTTTGTTTCTTTCACCTTTCTTTTATATTAAACATACCAAAGTTTTCCCATTCCCGTTCCAACTCATATAACATTTTAAGGTGTATTTACATGGAAGACCATGCAGAGTTTCCCAGGTTACCAAACCATCATATCACAATACATAATAGACCCAGTGGATAATAGATGGCTGCTGTGCTGTGAAACAATACCACGATGCTTTTATATACTCGATGAACACTCAGCGTTCGAAGGAAACACAGGCAATTAATTTGTGAACGTATTCACCTTAATGGGGTCATTTCCACAGTCCTTGCTCTTGTTTTAATGAATGCTGTTCTTATTTGTAGTGCTTCACGGATTATTAAATTGTGTGTGTGTCTGTGTGTGTGTCTGTGTTGGGTGAGGGGTGGGGGAGGGTTTGGGGGTGCAGGTGGGATTACTGTATAAAGCACTTTGTGCTACATTTTGTTTGTATGAAAAGTGCTATACAAATAAAGGTGTTAGGGTTAGGGGTAGCTCTCACAGGTATAATATTAATGTATATTACTAATATTACTAATTCCAGATAGAACATCATTCTCCAAGCTCCTTTGCTCCAAGCTGTGGTCGTAAATTCTTTGCACAGAAACAGGTTACAGTTTTAGCAGCAATTTCAATTAGTTTTGGACTCAGTTTAACGCACTGGACTAACGTTCTCCCCCTGTTTTTCCTCCAAGTAAAGAATGATCACTGAAGCCTATTTAATGCAAGAAAGTTGATACAAACTATTCGACTGGTCAGCATTGTCACACATATATTTAATGTGAGTTAACTCATGCATCGAATAGACAGAAAGATGATGTAAAGATGAAAAGGCAGCAAAATATCCTTTTATTATTTGGATGAGTTAAAAAGATAAAACTTTAAAATGATACAGTTAAACAAAACATCAATAAAAACATAACTGGACCAACCATCGGCCAGCTAATGGGTTATTGATCTTAGACTCTCTCTCTGTATACCTCTGTATATTGTGAATACTTTTACTTTAAATGCTTCTTACTTTATTTTTTATATATTTTTGTACTACTTTTATTCTATTGTAGTTGCTCTGTCAACTAGCAACTGTCACTTTATGGGAGCAACAGCAACAAAACAATTTCCTTGAAGGATTAATTAAGTATTCTGATTCTGATTCTGACTCCAGTGTCGGTTTTGACATGGTTAATCACCACTTCCAATTAGACCATCTAGAAAGTTATGCTGGTCTGAATTACTCTACTCATTCATGATTTTAATCATATTTAATTGACAGATCACAAATGGCAGTTGTTTCTTACAATGCTGATCACTCATTACAAACTGAGATTCCACTTCTATGCAGATGACACTTAGGTTAACATCTCCATTAAACCCAATGCTTGTCATCATTATGATGCTAAAAGAATGCCAATCAGAAATGGAAGTCATCTAACTGAAAATGCTAAAAACTGAAATGCTAGTTCTTGGACCAAAGGAAATCAGCAAGTTGAAGTTATGAGTATGCGTGGCCTACAGGATTAAGTAAAATGTCGATTAACAAGTAGAACATGAGATTAGTTGCTGCTGAGGGACAAATAGACTCTTGCTCTGCTCTCTCTTTGCAACTTTTGAAGCCAGTTGCAGCAACTGGACTTAAAGAAGTTGGGTGTGAGTCCAGTACATCGTCTAAAACTACAATTAGCAGCAACTATGCCCAGTTTAAATGAAACACCAGAGCGCCTTTACTCCTCACATTTTCTTGTCAGTGTGCTCTTCATTAAGAGCTACGTGTCCTGGGCATACCTGCACCACGCAACCATACCCTGCATCGCCTGTATGAGCCTATTAACCAGTATATGGTAACATTTTTATTTTCAGTATGAAAACTGGTCTTTACATCTACCTCTGACGAGGCTTAAGATTTAGTCTCAGATGTTGCACCCAGCCTACTCTTAGGACCGGGTGTACGTCCAGCTGGTCTAAAGGGCCCATGGTTGTTAAGTCTTCAAGAAGGTGTGTGTTAATTTACTGTAGATTATAAATTGTCTTGAGTTGGAGACCTTGTGTAATTATACAAAACAGCATAAAAAACAGATGAACAGGCGTAAAATGTATGCCAATTGCTAAAGCAAAGTTTCCAAATTGCACCTGCAGGTGGTTAGAGCAGCAGCAATCTCTACTTCCTTTGATACCGTCTTTCAACAATATTTCCCACTGACAATAAAGTTTTATATTCACTTCAAATATTGTTGTATTTCATCTTGTCTTCTTAAAATATATTTAAAATATTCTTAATAATTAATTTGTCGTGTTTTAAGCAAAATGAATGTAACTTTTAAAGTTTATCATCTATGTATGCTGTTCATTATTGGTGTGGGGCTATAATAAACTTGACTTGACTTGACGAGGATAAAGGAAAACAGTGGTGAGGTGTAGGCATATATCAATGGTACAACCACAAACTCTACTCTCAAACAGACATTCTGTCATCAAGATGCTATTTTTTCATTATCCAAACCTGCTGAGGAATATTGGATCTCCAATGCTATCTCCCTGCAGCCCTTCAGAGGATAAGCAGTTACAGAAAATGAATGAATGAATGAATGAATGAATGAATGCTATCTCCCCGATGGACTGAGAAGAACGGCAGTTTTATCCCTGTTGGTCTTCTTATTTAAGTTTGGCTACAGTCAGCTTGATTTCAACCTGTCTGATTGTGCCCATGCTCTTGTCTCTCCATCATTGTTTTAATTTCACTTTTTCCTTTTTGTAAAATCGGACTATCTCATAAATTAATGTCAGAATTCATTCAGTACTTTGGAAATTATGTAATGAATGCTGTCTTTCCAGTAAATCCATTTAATTGAACTGAAGTGATATCTCTGTTTTCTGGCAATAGCAGATAGAAAAAAAAAACTATTTCTCATTAGATAGACATAGACTTGATCTGCTGATTTGCTTACATAGACAACATGCTTCATAATATTTGATATCCTCTCTCTTACCTACAGGAGTATAATGTCATCATTATAGCTCTGCAATTCAAATTGTCAATCAGTGTGTTGGGGACATGAACAGTTACACTAACTGGGTAGACACCCCACAGACAGTCAGCACCTTGGTAACCCTTGATCTGTCAGGGGTGGAAGCTGAGCTCATTGACATTTCCAGAGAGGCAGCTACACAATGAGCTTGTATGTGTCCTACTGTGACTTCAGTCCTTGGGTAGATTGCCGGTGAGAGGGAAAAAGGGAAGGAGGGAAGTATAGACGAAACTGCTGCTGGTGTAGGAAGAACAAACAGGCTTAAGGGACTGCTAGGAGAAAAGGTTGGTGAAGAAGAAGGTAAAGACATGGATCTCCGCAAAATCGCAAGTCTACAGCAGTTAATCTCAGGTTCCTGCTGTGTTACCCTAAGCAGGTATAAATGTTTTGTAAGATGTGGAGATGTGCATCCCTGGTACGCCTCTTGCCTTGAAATGCAAAAGTACTTTGACATGCCATTTGAAAGCATTGCTATGGATGTCAACAAGCCACTTCACTGAAGTGCATAGGGATATTGTTTTGTTATTCTAGTAGACTATGCAACATGACCTACCAAAGTGGCGTAGTTGAGCATTAGTTCTGCAGAGAGTACTTATGGGCCCTGTTTCAGGTCATTTCTCAAGTCAGAATCCTGAAAGGTATTCTGATTGACTGAGGCACCTTGAACATTTAATATACAACAAAGACAGCACACAAAGTTTGTCTTGGCTACGGTTGTCTGGTTGAACAGCTGAATAAAAATCTACAATTTTTGGAGGGCTACATGATGATGAACACCAATCAGATTTGCCAGAAGATCTGCAGTTTGCACTCTGGGCAATGCCTCAGTCCTCAACCAGAATTTCTCCCTTTAAAAGCTACTGGAAACAAAGTATGGTGCTGGACATGCTTAATAAAAGTGATACTCAATATGTATAATGTACCTGCCTGTGTATGGCCAAAGTAGCTGGGTTACCACCAGAGTTTCATTCTAAAAGAAAATTTTGCAAACAATGCCTCACATCTGGTTCAGTGGATGCAACACGTCTAGAAAGTGAAGCAGGCCCTATGTGGAAACTCACTCCATCTCTGTCTTTGGACAGAATGTCACAATCTGGAGGGCGGTCGGTGCCTTCTGTTTAGATCATGCCCGATTGGTGTTGCTCTATTGGAAAAAGAAACCCAATGGACCCCAAAAATATTTAAGGCTTCTTACACTCAAGTTGGTCCATAGACCCAGTTGCAGATCCTGGACTGCACTCCTGGAGCGCTGGGCGGACCACAGTCGAGTGTACAGGGTTTTGTGTGGGTGGAAAAAATAAAAATGTCTTGCTGTGTTGCACTGAGGGAAACAGAATCTGTGACGAGTTTCACTAACTTCAGCTGGTACAAAAACAAAAAGTCAAGCAGACAAAGAAAACACAGGGAGCATGCTGAGGGGGGTTCCATGGAGATAAAATTCTAAAAGAATATAGCAAGGTTTTAACTCAGAACAAACTGGAATTACTGGAATTACACAGGGAACACAGAAAAAGTGATCTGGCAACACACAAAATCACTAAGGCGGGAAGTAAACAAGACACAGACAAATAAGTTAAGTGACTTAAATTAAAATAGAAAACAACTGCACAAAGACTAACCAAACTAGAACCCCAAACCATAACAGAGTATGGACATGTAAGGAAGATGATTTTTAGAGTGTGACATGAACAGCCACTTTGGATTGTTTCACCTGATGCTGTGAAAAGAAATACCTCTGCACCCAACTGGATAGTCCTACAACCAAGTAGAGCTATGAATTATGTGACGAATGCTAAGCAACGAGTCGGATTTAACTGTCCTTTAAAGCTATTTTACTGTCAATATCTTTTAAAACAGATGCGACAGCAGAATCTAAACATCTTGCTTCTCCGACCAAAGCCATTTTGTTGTAAACAAAATCAACTCCACGCCGCTCAAATTACTATGACAGCATCACAGTTACTCTTCTGTCCATCACTACATAAAGCCTGGCCAAATAATTTGATAGGCTGGCAGATTTTTGTTGCAGCATAATCACTTCCCAACAGAGCGACTTCAGACCAATTTCCACTGCAAAATTTTTGCAGACAGGGGTAGTCAGGCTGACTTCCAGACTACCTAATTTTCCATCCTGTTTACCACAATCCATTGTTATTGTTATGAAATGTTCAGGAGAAGATTATGAGAAATCTGGTCTTATCTACAAATAAAAACACTGAATACTTATGTCTTGGATAAACTGTATATTTTCTAGCTTCTTTACCTCTAAGAAAAGGTCTGCATGCCATTTGATTAGATTCATTTCAATGCAATAAATATAACCTAACTGAATATTAAAAGATGTACATCTTATACCTGTACCTCCATTGCCTCACAGATGATTTCTGATTTGTTGCAGCAATGAGGTTCACCAAATCTTTACCAAACCATCAATGCATTAACATTACCTCTCTGATGGTTTGGAGTCAAAATGATCTATTCTGCAAGACTGGCCAGTTTCCAACATTATGTGCTTGCAAGCATGACTACAATAGTGTAGTTCACTAGGAACAGAGCAAATAATTAAAGATCAAGAACGTTTTACATCAACACACAACACTAGAGTACAACACATGACTTCCCCCGCTTTTGGATTGTGGATTTTGAAATCAAATGTATAATTTAGGCGGTTACTTGGTCAGCTGCAATGCATCCTAGCATACACCGATCAGCCATAGCATTATGACCACTGACAGGCGAAGTAAATAACATTGACCATCTTGTGACAATTCAATGTTCTGAACTTTTGGACCTGGCATTTATGTTGATGTTACTTTATTACAGTTTTTGTTCCTGTTGTGTTCATCACAGATGCAAAACGCAGGATCTGATGCAATATAACAAGAAACAACACATATGTGCAAAGCATCATTATGTCTATAGATAATTTCCATATTCACAGACAAGAACAAACATGGAGGTCAGTGCTAGAGCTGAAATTTTAACAGACTATCAACAAAGAGGATGAATGGGTTGGTAGTCATGCTCTGGTTAGACTTCTTTAGCCTAATAACTTTTCAGCTGTTGTCTGTATGACAGATGTGCTTGGGATTTCATGGAGACAAATGCAGTTATGCATATCAGACCATGTGTTCAGCCTCCTCTAAGCCTTCTGAGTAAGTGGGCATCACCAATGTCAAAATGAAAGAGGAGTATTTCTGGCCACATGTGAATATCTATAGGGACCACCAACTGTCAGCACGTTGCATGGAGCATCATGGTTTCTGATGCAAGATAGCAGCGTGCCCTTGAAGGCTCAAGTGTACTTACATGTAGTTAGAGGATAAAGGTTGCACCTGATGAAAAACTCATCATCAGCCTTTAATCAGCCATGACCTAATGTTTTTTATCACGGCACCCACCTTACTAATTAAACTCAGCCTAGTAGAAGTGTTTCTGCAATATTCCACAGTCAGCAGAGAGCTTCTGTATGATTCACTCTCTGCTAACAAACATGCTCTCCCTGTGGACAAGCGTCTCTTTGCATATCAATACCCAGTGTTCTGACCAATCATGAAGGAGAGGCTGCTAGATCTGGTCCAATCAGACAATAGGGCTTCAACACTGGCTCCAGTCTACACACCTGCTAGTTTGTGTGAGAAGACACTACTTAAAAGCTGAATGTTCACATGCAGGCAATAGCAGAGCCCAACACTGAAGCCGATAAGTATCTAGCTGTGTCATCATTAAATTGGATTGATAAGATCTATAATCCGTCACTATTTTAACAGCCTAAGAAAAGGAGTCTTCAGATGTTCAGTCTTGTCCAACCAGCAGCCCAACAAGCCCAAAGAAATTAAAAGAAAGACATAAAACGAGAAAATGTTTAGACATTTTTACTTAATGAAGCTGTGGCAGCACTATTGATTGAAGAACATATCTTTCATGTAAAATTTTCCTGCATTTCAGATCTAAAGATTTCTATTGACAAAGTCAGTGCTTCATTCATGCAGTCAGTTTGCAGTTATTGTTTGGAATTATTGTTTGCCAGAAAACCAGTGAGTAAGAAAGTGACAACACAGTCCTCCATGCCTCCAAAAAAATAAAATAAAAATACAACAAATGGACACATTGTAGTTTCTCAAGATTTTTTCTTTTATTATTTAAAAATATTGTTAATTATTTATCAAAATGATTTTTAATCAAAGTATTTTTTTTCCCATAGTGTCTGCAATAATGCAGTGCAATGCTGGTCCCACCGTTGTTCACAGTAAATATGAATCGATGCTATAACTCCTCGTATGTATGACTGCTGTCTTTACAATAGTCTGAAATGAAATATCAAAAGACAAACATATCAGGGATGAAGTTACATGAGCACTATATTATATTCCATGTAATTCACAGATGCTAACAAATGTTACATAACACAGTGGCTAGATTCAAGGGGGAAAAATAAATTACAGAAGATGATAACATTTAGCACAGGTGACTACGTTGTATAAAGTCATCTTTGTATGTAGCAGTAAAAGGAAAGAGGTACATTTATAGAGGATACTGAAATGCAGAACCTAGCTAAGGAAAACTAATTATTTTCTATGAGAATGTGAGGTTATCAATATTCTTAAACCCAATCTCTGGATTAATTTATTCATCTTAATTCTCGATTAATTTCTCAAGCATGTTGTGTGTGATAGGAACAGAAACTAAAATCATCTGTTTTTTCATATCTGTGGAAGGACACGTTAAAAAAAAAAAAAAAAAAAAAAGTGGTGCTACCTGAAATTCTGTTGCATAACTCCATTTGTGCATCCTCTACGTCCTTGCTGAACACAGAAATGATATCATCCTCCAGTTCCTCCACCACGGTCTCGCACTATAACAAAAACACAGAAGCAAAAGAAAGACTTGGCCAGGGGAAACAGAACGGAGGCAGCTCGGCCATGCATACAACACAGACACACACAATCACACACCATGTCACATCTTTTTGCACAGTGCAGGGCGGTGTCCACGTTTCCCTTCTGTTTGCCAAACTGCTCAGCCATTTTGAAAACTCGGTGGTCACGCAGACACGGCAGAGCTCTTCAGATTCACTGGTGAACTGGAAGCTTGTTTGAGCTGCAATTCATTTTTATTTTTTTTTCAGGATTTTATTTGTTTTATTTCAAAAGAAAATTTTGATATTTTTCTCCATTGAGAGCCTTCTTGAGAAAACAGTAACATGACAAGCGAAGATTAAAATCTTGGTTTGGGCTTTGCTTTTTCTGTATCTGTACGGTCTGCAGTGAAGATATACAAAAAAATAAATAAATGAAAAAGATCAGAAGATGATACGATGATAAAAGAAGTACGGGGTTAAACAGTAAATTGCTAAATTTTATGGAAAAAGCCTGAAACCGCTTTGCCAGGGAGATCTGGCCGCTGACTGCCAATGTGTTACACTAAAATGAATGTAACCATAGCTGGATGCACAAAATTTTCCTGTCTTGTCCATTTAGTGAATTACTATAGCCCATTTGGGAAAAAGAAAACAAACAAACAAAAAAACAACCTGGGGATGATTGCTAAAACTAGACAGATGGATTAGTCCAGTTGTTTAGGGCATTTTTTGTCGCTTTGGAACATTTTTCCCTTCAGATCATATCTGCTCCAACACTGGCCTTAAAAGCCATGCTACTGCCTTTCAGCTTTGTCGTGACCTAGTCAAGTTTATTTTTGTTCTCAAAATGCTTGCAATTGCAGTTTGTGTTGTTTTGAAATGTCCTTTACAAATAAAGACTTAATCATAGGATAAATAGCAGACAGAAATTATGTATAAATGTATAAAACAAAATATACCGAATACCTACCAAATGTGAAAATCTTTGGATTAATCGATAGCTGTCATTCTGTAGGTGAATACAGGGGAAGTCTTCTGTGTGGTCTAGTGCAACTTAAAGCTATGTTGTTAGTTCTTTTCAGAAAAGTCCCAATGCAAAAAGTCACATGACAGAAAATGTCATAATGTGGCAAAACCATCAGATGCAGCACCTTTCCAGTTCTCATGCAGACTAGTTATCATCTGAACATGATCTAGGTTGATATTTATACATGAAGAAATTCAGCCAGTTTCATGAACTAGTTTGCAATGATTATTGGTAATAAATATTTGCACCTACAGGTGGAACTGTTGACTCAGCAAGTTAAAAACTTAGCTTGCTAATATATGACTTTTCCATTAAAGACTAAAAACAGTGGATGTGGTAACATCTGGCCTGAAGCTTGATGGAATTTTTGGAATGTGCAGCCACTGGTATGCTGCTTAAATCAAATAAATTCTGAGAAACAATGCTGAAAAAAGCACTGAAACCACACTTTCACAGACTTGACAGTAAAAAAAGTAATATCTAGCTTTTTGAATTTTAATTTCTTGCTTATCAAATACATTAATAACTGAGTCAGTGCTGAAAAGAATGAATGTATGTAGTATCTGCAAATCTTATGGGCTTTCATGTTACGCCTCAGCATTATCAGCGATATCCCTCTTACTCCAAAGTACAACACACACACACATATTAATATATACACAGTATATTCCATTTTAGTAAATGACTTGAGAATGTGTATGGATGGATCAAGGTGCTGTGACCTGGCTGTGGTCGGCAAATGAATCCACATGAATGCACATGTGTGTATCTAAATTACCCTATAGTTATAATTAAAGATACAGTTTACAGTTCAGTTACAAATATAACTTTAGGGCTTAAAGTTAAACCAGGTTTCAGGCTGGGTTTTGTAAAGCGTGATGATTTGTATTGTTACTGACGCTATATAAATAAAATTGAATTGAATGCATTCTATGGCTTATTTATGCACTTTTGCACTCACTGCGAATTTCAGGGCATTGGACGCCTCCGGTCCATCAAACTGGAAGTTGTTAAAGTCCGGGAAGTCGCCTGTGGGCCCACTGTCTCTGGGAGCAAACCTCATGTACTGTTTGTGCTGGGTGTCAGGGTTGACATGGAGGGCGTAGTCGCTCATGCTGTTGCACACCTCATCCAGGAGCTCACTGAGGTGAATCTCTGAACGAGCGAGAGGGACCTGGCCAGACAACCCGGAGAAAAGAGGAAAACATGGAGTGAACACGTTGAGCTCTTTGTTTGGTGGTGAGTACTTTTGTCCTGGGCTTCAGTCTGTCCTGGTTCTTGTGTCATACAACATTCCTCTTATTTGGTTAACGTAATATGGTTGGAAAAAAACATCAAAAATATACTTCCAAAGATGGTACCTGGATGGACCCGAATGACACAAACACTAATGAATTGGTGCTGGCAGATGTCCTTGGAGTCTGGGTTGGGCCTGTGTCAGCTGTGTAACACCACAGGAATCTGTGTAGGTCAGCAAAATGACCTCTCGTTTCCGCTGTGTTTTCTCAACCCACACTAACAAACCTCAACCTCCAACTCTGACTTTTAACCTGCATGAATACCCTCCCCACCTCACCATCCAAAATCCAGCGTCCTTTTCCTCCCCCCTTTCAGGACAAAACAACAAGGCGCTGATGTCTAGACGTGTCTACACAGGTGCTGCGCTCTGCTCCCTCCATGCCCCGGAAGGATATCGGTTGACAGGGGTGATGCCCGGGGGTTGAGGGGGCGAGGAGGGGGCAATGAAAAGGGCGAGGTGGAGGGGGTGGGTCGGTGCTCTTTATACCTCCAACTGAGCTGAAAACAAACCAAAGGAAGGGTTTGGTTTCCTGTGAAGGGTGGGGCTGGTGGAGGAGAGTAGAGAAGCAGGAGGCCTCAACAGAAGCCAAGTGCAGGGTAAACAGCTCATCTCCTCAGCCCCCGCCATGCCTTTGCTGTGTCTTTTGGCCCATTCATTCTCTTTCCATCCTCCGATGATCAAAGGAGGAAATCTTCCTTGTATTCTCTGGTCAAAAGGTGGAAGGGTGGAGGTTGGGGGTGTGCGGTAGAGGGGAGAGGGTGAGGGGGAAGTATACACCATAAAGAGAAAGAGGAGGGCTGGAGAGTATCTTGCAGATGATCTGAATTTGTAACAATGTGGATAAATTATTCCCTGACCTCTTTTGTTTCTTTTTAGATCTGGCTGTGTTCCCTTCCGGACCAAGCCTACCGATTACATTATAGACACACACACACGCACACACTTCAGTCAGTGACAAGTGACAGAAGGCCTTGCCACCACCTGTTTTACAACAAATGCTTCCTTTGCATTTCTGTTTCTTTGCCTCTTCCTTTTCTGAAGAGAGCTTTACAATAATTAAATAAATAAATTAAATTAAAAATAAATTTAAAAAAACAAACAAAAAAACAGTCAATAATCCCACCAATGCCACCTCTTTAAATTCAGCTTCATTCTGGTGTTTTAGCATAGGGTCAAAGGCTGAGAGGGGGGACAAGCCAAGAGATGTAGTTTCCGTCGGCCAGTGATGATGTGATTCACCTACCAATCTAAATCTGATTGTGACCTTGACAACAGTAGTGACATTTTACTCACTCAAAGAATGACATTAGAGACATTAGTTATTTTTGTAATCCAGTCTAGTGTATTTGTGGATCTCATAATTATCATTATTATTTCCTGACAGGCAGATAAACTGATAAAGTAATCAGAAACGTTTACTAAATTTTTGTCTAAATATTTCCTAGATCTTAGGAGGCCATATGAAATTATCCTTTGTTGTTTTACTATCAGTCTGAAGGCCAAAGATATTCAGTTTGCTGTTTCATTCCATATTACAGTCAATGCGTAGTTAATCAAGGCTTAGTGGCTTTTATGATATGTTTATTTTTGAACTTTCATATTTAGTGAGGTTCTACTTGAATTCATGGTGCTTTCTTCTTCAGTTTTTAAGATACAATATTATCTTACGTCAAGGAGTAATCTGGTCTGGGATCGAGTGATATCAAGGTATTATGGTATACCACAGTATTTAGAAAAGTATGATTTTCAGTACTGTCAAAAATAGAGATGCTCTTCTTTCTATTAAACTGATAAGTAGATGCTGTAACGAGGTGATGTATTCTAGTGTATAGCTTGCACAACCACAGGTCAGTTTCTACCGCTGGAATAGGTTACCAAGGTGAGAGAGTTCACAACTGTGAGCCATTGGTAGCAAAAATAAACCACGCCTCAATTCCTACCTGGGAGTATTATTTATGATAAGGGTAAGTCAGCCAACACAGATGTAGCTGTGTGCATGAATTATGAAATATTACCACAACTAGGAAAAGTTATTCAAAACCCACTTTAGAGCACTTGACTTGCATCCTATCACGTCTACATGTCACATTGTATAAGCTTTAAGTCCATTACTCTTGACTCCTGAAAATATTTTTAAAACTCCAACAATCCCTGTGATCTACACATCATCATCATCATCATCATCATCATTCAGCCCACTGATGTGGGTATATACTGTGTCAGTGGGTCAAGTGTCATTTGGCCAGCAGCAGGAATTTATGGAAGAACACCTCTTGTTATCATGTGACTTCTGTCACTTGCAGATAAGCTTTTGCATTTTTTTATTTATTTTTTTAAACACAATTACCCTCACATAAGGTATATCCTGATGAAATGTCAAAAAGGTATGAAGATATAAAATAATAAATACTGCCCAAGCCAAGTTGGTGTGAAGTTATTTTAAGGTTGGAAAATATCTAAAGTTTAGTTTTTTGTCTAATTTCACTGGGGTCACCAATGTCTTGGTAGGTAATAGAGCACGTAGTAATGGAGTACTATTACAAGAGTAATGGGAATATTATTACAATTGTCAGCAATTATTTTATGTTTAAAGTTAGATTAGATAAGATAATTAGATTTAGTCCGTTATTATTGAATATTAGGATGATTGTTATTATTGATCTGTGCATAAACAAGCATTACACGTTACAGTCGACTCAGCTGAACCTAATTTGAACTACTCCATACAGTGACAAATTTAACAATAGGAGATTTTGATATTAAAATAATTAGTTGACAAAGGGGTTGTTTTGCAATTTCTAATGTTTTATTTATAATGATTAATAGATTTTTTGTGAATACAATCAATAATAAAAATAATGATCTACTAGTCATACTCTTATTGTCATCAGTCATCAGCCCTTTCTTGTTATATATAGCATGAGTTTAAAATTTTATGTCAAATAAGACCTCCCTATCAACCACCCCACCCGCTGCCCCCAAAAGGGACTCCTCTCCCCCTGCCCAACAACAAAACCATGTCGGTCCATCTTAGCCCCTGGGCTTGGGTCTGAGTCATTACCATGCCATGCTACAAAATGGTTTGGAATTAAACCCCTTCCTTGCCAGTTGTAGCAGCGTGAAAGGGATCTGTCAGTCACAGCGTTGTTTGAAGAATGGGGTGGTGGGGGTGGTGGAGTGGTGGTGGTAGTGGGGTGCGACCAGTTGGGCCAGAGAATAGGCTTCTCAGGGATGCTATCCTCCATTCAATTCCCATTGGACAGGGAGCCATTATTGCACCAGTGTGGACAGGGGCCTTTCAATTTCATTGTCCTGGTGATATGGGTCAATGAAGACCCATAAATTAATAATAATAAAAATATTGTCATCAAAGTGGTGATTGGAAGGAGAAGCTAAAATGTAATTTTGACAATTATACCTTTAAAATCATAGGTTAGAGAATAGAAACGTGCATGAAAAGGCTTTAATAGTAAAAATATCACTTAATTACGACAAAGGAAAATACTGAAACAGATTATAACTGGCTGCCAAGTTAATGATATGAATCACTAGAACAGCATTAAATATTAGCCTAGGACTAATTCATGCTGGCAATTTGAAAGAAGATAGAGAACAGGTGAGCCCTGGCATAGTGCTTTGTAATTATACAACAAGCAAGATAATTAAGTAGAGAAAGCCAAATATAGAAAGGAAGAAAACCTTTTTTTGAGGTATGACATGTGGTTTGCTTCATGTGTTTGTGTAAAGCCATGAGACTTAGGAAATCAGGTAATTTTTTTCATTTATCAATCATAATGTATAATAATCTCTGGGTGTTGTCAGGGGTTAAAAATAAAAGAACACACCACATGTTGTAGTGTTAATTTTTTCATTTACAATGAACAGTAACCCCCCTTTACAAACTTTATCTATTCACAGACTGATGAAGAAAATGCTAAATTCTGATGTTCCATTGCATTACAGAAGGAAATGGAACAGAGGCTAGTCTGAAAATATCTTGATCAATCATGGATCCAGGCTTGGACAGCCTAGCCTACCTAATTTAAGTTTGGTGGGGGAAATAGACTGGAACCATTTCTCAGTTAGAAGCAGGTGATGGAGCAAACCCTTTTTGCTGGGTAATAAGGTGATCCTCTGGGCGCTGTACTGTGCCGATGGATGTACTGGAACGGATCCTTTACTATACTTAAAACCAAAAATATGGTTATGTACTCTACAAAGTGCATACAGGTTCACTATTTTTTTTAAAACCAGATTCCAAATCCCAGTAATATTGTCCATCACCGGCCCTCTCACTGGAAAATAGTTTGAGGTAGGGCTCCAATAACTCATCAATGTAATCATTTACCAGCATGTAACATAACCAGTAGCTTTAGGTCAAAATCCCAAAAGATAAAAAGAGCTTAGTGTTAGTACACTTAAACGCAATTCATAGTACCGTGGCACCTTGACGCCGTCGCTCCTGACCCTATGCCGGAACCCGATGTGCACCTCCTAAGAAATGCAACTACACGTCGTGGCGACGCAGACCATAACAGCTGTGATTGATCCGAAATGCATTTACTTGTTCACATAACTCAGCGACCAGACGAGCACAGAAGGTTCTCATTTGCTCATACACACCATCTACTCAGACATCTTCTCTGTCCCAAGACTGCTCCTGGACAGAGAAACACCAGGGCAGTAGTGAAGAAGTCCCGGCAGAGATCACACTTTTTAAGACTACTCTGCAAAAATAACCTGCTGGAAAATCTGCTGGGAACGTTCTACTGCTCCACCATTGAAAGTGTGCTGGCATACAGCATCACTGTGTGGCATGCTGGCTGCTCTGCAGCAGACAAGAGGGAACTTCAGAGAATAATTAAAACGGCTGAGAAAATCATCAGATGTCCTTTGCCTTCTCTGGATGACATTGCAAGCTCATGCTGTCTCTGTAGTGCAAGGGAAATTTTAAAGGACAGTACACACCCTGGACACAAACAGTCCTTTTGCCCTCCGGGAGTCGCCGTTGTGTCCTTATCAGCTGTTTTTGAGAAAAGAAGTCAACAGAGCAGATGCCAACCGTGATGCTAATCACTAGCATGTCAGCACATAAGCAGAGTGTTGCTGAACATATAGACCTCTAAAACTAAACAACGCAAATTTCCACAAACGTTCTGCTCTATGTGGGTGGAAGCAACCTTTAGCTAGATTGTCATCATGGCATGGAGGTTTTTCTTTGTGGAGTTTTCATGTTTCCGTGTTCTTCCTGTGTCTGTTACATAGCATACGTAGCAGACACATGCATCTAAATTTTTGATAAGAAATTTATCAGTTGATTAAATTAGACAATCAAGCACATAGCATGCTGGTAGTTAAATTATTTTCCCTTGCTTCCAGTCTTTATGTTAAGCTAGGTTATCCATGTTTTGTTCCTTTTTGCACTTCACACACAGATGTGAGAGTGATATCAGTTTCATCTCATAGTCAGTAAGAGTTAAGAAGAAACATGCATTTATCAGTACGTGGAGGAAGTGAGCTCTTCCTCTAAGAAGCCAGTAGAGAGAAAGCACAAAACATTAAAAAAATGCATGTCACCTCACTCAGTCACATTTCTGGGCCATGATATTATGTGTCACTTTGTCAGCATACCATTGTGCATCTTCTCATTCTCAATGCATGACTTCCCACCAGTCACTATGAGATCAACTCACTGCTCCAACTAAGTTCAATGTCTTTGGAGGCCTTAAATGTGTCATTGTTGCTGCAGGCAGGTTTAACTTTTGTGCCACAAAGCAGCCCCATACCCCCAGGAAGTCCTACTGTGAGGAGGCCAAAGAGCAGAGACTTAAAACCAGCAAATCCTCCTCACTGATGGCATCTAAGCTGTGACATCCCTCCCTCTCTGATTCACACTAGGTCGAAAGCTGCTGAAAAGGAGGGAGCAGCGAGGGCAAGGGATCAAGGTTTGGGTTCCTCCGGGGCTCAGTAACATTTGATTGACCTAACAATGCAACAGGTGGAGGTTAGTGTCAACTAAGGGCAGAGGAGGAGCTCATCTCTGGAGTAAGCACACTATCCTGGCCTGGTGACTAGAAATGATACCAACAACAAACAGTTTTCACCAGAAGAAAGTATCTGTCTTATAGTAGCTAATTTAAGGGAAAAAAATAACTTTTTTTTTTAATTGTTGTTTTTGTTTTTTTAAATTAAATCAAGGTGTTTGTGACATCACACAGTGGTGGTTACAAAGTGATGCAACAAAGTACATTTACAGAAGAACTGTCCATAACTACAAACTGGAATAACAAAAATCCCCTCAACCGGAAACAGCTATGTATAAAAGTAAATACTGCGTACACATTAAAGCATGAGTAATAATAAATTAATGTAGTATTAGTAGTTTTGGTTTAAAGATCTGGGTATTCTTCCACCAGTGGTGACAACATTTTTCAGTCATAAACTGAAGGTAAGGAGTTTGAAAGTAGTGAACCAGCATTATGGGAAGTATAGAATGCATTTATGAAATGTAATATTGACTCACAGGAGTAGTTTTGATAGAACATCAAACTAAAATAATAATTTTGTTGTTCATGATATGTGTTGTCCATGCTTGAAACATTGTCTGCTTTTCATATACAGTATTATAGCTATTATAGTATTATAGGGTGCAAGTATGTAGATTTGATGTTAAGATGTGTTTGCCTCGTGAGTTACATTCAACAAAAGTTTGACACATCATATTTAATTGAGCATTGTATTAAACCATTACCACTCTTTACTATATAAGCATCACTGTAGGGAGTATTTATTGGTGTATGCTCTGTAAGTTTACTGCTTTTTTGATGACACACATGCAAAGACTATGAAACACACAAATGAACACAGCTATTGTGCGAGCTAAATGAAACCGAAGGAGGACCCATAGGGGAAACAAGAAGAGTAATTAGCATTCATTTCTCAATTAATCCACCTTTAGACAACTGCTTAATGAGAGGATAAGAATGACACATATAAGAGCCAGATAAGAGCACTATGAACAACGCCTTCATTTTCTGTCTGGATGAGATACATGCAGCATCCATCGGGGAGCCCAACAATCATTCTAACAACATAACAGCTGATGTTCAAATGTATCAAGGACTCTTGGGGTAGAAACTGAACTTCTTTTAGTGGACTGTAGTTTGAATTTAGGGGCCTAAAGAGAGCAGAAATGAGCTTAAATGAGTTGAGAAGCAACAGAGAAACCAGACTGTATGTGTGTCTCACAGTAGCAATTACAGAAGCAGCAAAGTCAAGAAAAGGGGTTAAAATTTACAGGCTGGTGCAAAACTCTAAGTGCGGTAATGTTGTACTAATCTGTTTCATATTCTTAAATTAATTAATACACAGCCTGGACAAAAAAAAAAGTCGGCACCAGGATTTAACTAAGCAAATAGGTACGAGCCTCCTATTGGATGATTACTGCATGGGTGACTATCTTTCAGCTGGGATCAAGTTATTTAACCCCAACTGATGCAATGAGTAGCTTCTCATTTCTTAAACAACCATGTCTAAAGACACATCCTGTGGTCGTGGAAAAGATGTTAGTCTGTTTGAGAAGGGTCAAATCATTGGCATGCATCAAGCAGAGAAAACATCTAAGAAGATTGTAGAAACTACTAAAACTGGGTAAAGAACTGTCCAACGCATTATTAAAAACTGGAAGGGTAGTGTGGAACCATCATCTTGGAGGAAGAAATGTGGTTGAAAAAATCCTGATTGATCGAGATCGGCGATCACTTAAATGTTTGACGAAATCAAATAAAAAAACAACAACAGTAGGGCTATGTTAAATAGTGAAAGTAAGAGCATTTCCACAAGTACAATGTGAAGGTAAGTCAAGGGATTGTAGCTTTAAGAAAACTGCTAATCATCGGAAAAAAAAGGCTTCAATTTGCTAGAGAGCATAAAGATTGGACTCTGGAGCAATGGAAGAAGGTCATGTGGTCTGATGAGTCCAGATTTACCCTGTTCCAGAGTGATGGGGGCATCAGGGTAAGAAGAGAGGCAGATGAAGTGATGCACCCATCATGCCTAGTGTCTACTGTACAAGCCTGTGGGGGCAGTGCTATGATCTGGGGTTGCTGCAGTTGCTCAGGTCAATGGATTTTTTCTTCCTGCATATTCCAAGATGACAATGCCAGGATTCATGGGGCTCAGATTGTGAAAGAGTGGTTCAGGGAGCGTGAGACATCATTTTCACACATGGATTGGCCACCACAGAGTCCAGACCTTAGCCCCATTGAGAATCTTTGGGATGTGCTGGAGAAGGCTTTGGTCAGTGGTCAGACTCTCCCATCATTAATACAAGATCTTGGTGAAAAATGAATGCCACTGGATGGAAATAAATCTGGTGACATTGCAGAAGCTTATTGAGACAATGCCACAGCGAATGCATGCTGTAATCAAAGCTAAAGACGGTCCAAATATTAGAGTGTGTGACCTTTTTTTTTTCATAATTCTTAAGCAATGCAGAAGAGGAAACTATTCATGCCAATGTATTATCTATTTCAAAAGCAGTGTATTAAATGAATCTATTTTTTTTTTTTTGTATACAGTATATATTTAAATATTGAATTTAATGCTACAATGAGGATATTGCTAGGGTAATGGGGATATTGCTCACGGCAGTAGGCAACACATGGGTTAAGCCAGCCATCTCTCGCACGATTAAACCAGCTGTTTCTGTGGTTTAAGTTGATCAAAATTAATTAACTGTTTATGATAGCTGCAAAGAAACAGCTCTAACGGAGCTATGGGGAGTGACTTTTTAATAAAGCATCGCAAATATTAGGGCAGATGTGACTTTCAAATTAATGAGAAGACAATCACCTTTCCATCCAGTACTCAACTACGAAAACTGTATTATTTAATTGGTCAGTAACCTATTTAACAATTCAAAAATGCCATTAACACAGCTTTATAATTGTTAACAGTGCTCCTTTATTTAAAAAAAAAAAAAATCACTCAATGCACTCAACATTCAAACAGGCTACAAATTTTCAGTCAGGCATTAGAAAGCACAAAAGCAGCACAAAGTCACAAACATCTTTTAAACTGGGACTCTCAGACTCACTTCTATACTTCAGCTCCAAGATACTACTATTGTTCATTTCAAAATTTCTTCTTCCATGTACACAAAGCTTCTCTTCATTGGCTGCCTGTAAAATCCAGCATAGTATTTGAAAGCCATCTCCTAATACAAGGTCCTTAACTTAAAGGTCCACCATAAATCCATAAAGACCTCACAGTACAGAACAGAGCACTTCAAAGTGCAGGCGTATTTGTGGATCCTTGAGTTTGCAAAACTAGAATGAGAGGTAGAGCCTTCAGCTATCCCCTTTCCTGGATCCAGCTCTTAAACAGTTGTAGTTTTCTAACCAAACAATCATAGTCATGTAGTATGTGAATATCCAAACATTTCTGATAGTAATAGTTATCAACTGAAGCAATACATTTCTCCATTCGTCCCACAGGCAAAGCTGAAATGATTTGTCCTGATCGTATGACTCTTATTGCACTGCCTATAACAGGAAGCATTGTGTGCATGCAACTTGCTCAGAGTATGGAGGACAACGGCCATCTTGAAAGCTTGAATGGCGTGGTGTATACCATAGCTTTTGTGGATGGCCTACAGTGGTGTGAGTATTTATACTATATACTATACTTACACTATATTGCAGTATACAGTATTCACTCACCCATCCAAATAATTGAATTCAGGCATTCCAATCTCCTCCATGGTCACAGGTGTATAAAATCAAGCACCTAGCCATGCAGACTGCTTCTACAAAGATTTGTGAAAAGAATGGGTCTCTCTCAGGAGCTTAGTGAATTCCATCGTGGTACTGTGATAGGATGCCACCTGTGCAACAAGTCCAGTCGTGAAATTTCCTCGCTATTAAATATTCCATGCTCAATTGTCAGTGCTATTATAACAGACTGGAAGGGATTGGGATCAACAGCAACTCAGTCGTGAAGTGGCAGGGCACTTAAAATAACAGAGCGGTGTCAGGGGATGCAGAGGCACATAGTGCACAGATGTCGCCAACTTTCTGCAGAGTTAATCGCTACAGACTTCCAAACTTGGAATGGGTTTCCATGGCCGAGCAGCTGCATACATCACCAAGTGCAATGCAAAGCGTCGGATTCAGTGGTGTAAAGCACGCCACCACCGGACTCCAGTGGAGACGTGTTTTCTGGAGTGTCGAATCGCGCTTCTCCATCTGGCAATCTGATGGACAAATCTGAGGTTTGGCGGTTGCCAGGAGAACGGTACTTGTCTGACTGCATTGTGCCAAGTGTGAAGTTTGAGGGGGGGATTATTGTGTGGGGTTGTTTTTCAGGAGCTGGGCTTGGCCCCTTAGTTCCAGTGAAAGGAACTCTGAATGCTTCGGCATACCAAAAGATTTTGGACAATTCCATGCTCCCAACCTTGTGGGAACAGTTTGGGGATGGCCCCTTCCTGTTCCAACATGACTGCTCACCAGTGCACAAAGCAATGTCCATAAAGACATGGATGAGCGAGTTTGGTGTGGAAGAACTTGACCGGCCTGCACAGAGTCCTGACCTGAACCCGATAGAACACCTTTGGGATGAATTAGAGCAAAGACTGTAAGCCGCTCTCGTCCAACACCAGTGTCTGACCTCACAAATGCGCTTCTGGAAGAAGAATGGTCAAAAATTCCCATAAACACACTCCTAAACCTTGTGGAAAGCCTTCCCAGAATAGTTGAAGCTGTTTTAGCTTCAAAGGGTGGGCCACCACAGTCATATTAAACCCTATGGGTTAAGAATGGGATGTCACTTAATTCATATGTGTGTAAAGGCAGATGAGCAAATACTTTTGGCAATATAGCGTAAGTGTGGTATGTCGGCATCATTGCATAACTAGGACACTAAAACACTAATCAGGCTAGTCAGCTGCGTTGAGTTTCTCTGTGTACTTAAAACAACGGCCTTTGCTTTTGAGCAGCTCATACAGCCACTACAACACAGAAAAGAGAAAAGACGTCTGAGTAGTTGGTGTGTAGTGAGCATGAATTACCTGTACTTGTCCGGCCACTAAGAGACATGAACAGGAAATGTATAATAAACCAATCACAGCTATTGCAGCCTGCGTCACCACAACATGTAGTTACATTTCTGCAGTGGTGCACATTAGCACAAAGATCTGTTGCAAGCATAGATCCAAGTCAGCCAATAAAAGTGAAAAAAGTATCCTCTTCCTAAACATTCTCTGAATTCACATTAAAAAAAATGGCACTTAGTTTGCAATTCATACAAGCTTTGGAGTTTAAACAGCATCTAGTGCATCCCCCTGTATTCCCAGACATTGAGGGTGGAAATTCTGTTCCAAGTGGGCGGCTGTGGCTCAGTAGGTAGAGCGGGCTG
The DNA here is from genome assembly GCF_963514085.1 of Chelon labrosus. Classification (NCBI taxonomy): domain Eukaryota; kingdom Metazoa; phylum Chordata; class Actinopteri; order Mugiliformes; family Mugilidae; genus Chelon; species Chelon labrosus. The sequence goes on along the minus strand of NC_140342.1, from coordinate 1,475,555 downwards.
TCCACGAACCAGAGGGTTAGAGGTTCAATCCCCGGAATGTGCCACATGCTGAAGTGTCCTTGAGCAAGACACTGAACCCCCAGTTGCTCCCAGTGTGTGGCACTGGTGTGTGAATGTGTGAGTGCTTGTGTGAGCGAATGGGTAGATGTGACTGTAAAGCGCTTTGAGTACCAATAGGTAGAAAAGCTCTATATAAAAGCAAGGCCATTTACCGTTAATGGTTCCTCAAAGAACAACACGTATTGAAGGTAGCCCCAAAGACACTGAAAATGAGAACAGTCCTGACTTCAACTCCTATAAATAATAAATTGACTGACTTTTAAACAATTTAAAGACTGTTATGTTTCCGTTTGTAAAAGTCTTGTATAAATAAGATGCTGTAGTTTGCTGAAGCAAAATATGCATGTGCACAATTTTCAGCAATTATAAATAAAAACTATTTTATGAGCAACACAGACAGTTTGGTCTAATAATTATTAAAGAAATAATTGTGGTATTGTGTTGTGGTCAGAGGCAATTTTAAAATTAATAATTATTTACACATTCACTTTCCATAGAGAGTAGTATTGCTAGATGGGGATCTTGGTGGTTAAAATAGTAAACATAATTCACCTAATATTTTGGGAGAGTTTGCGTTTTTATACTCGTAACCATTAGCTCTACATGGCAACACTGACAATTACATTTACAGCAGAATTGAGAAAAGCTGGGGTAGTTGAATTACACAAATCATGTTCTTTTAGTACTCGACATCAATAAGAATGCCCACCCACCTTTTGTCACATTTGTTACTCCATACATTCAGATGTTTAAAAAGCTTTCACCTGCCAAACTGTGCAGTTAATTAAAGCCCAGGAAATCAGTAACACCGCCCGATAGCCTGGTTTCTAGACGATAGAAGATGTCCAGCTATAGTGATCTCATTCTTTCAGGAACAATAATTTGGATCTATAATCTCACTGTGTTCACCTATACAATCACAGCAACACTACCGATCAATCTACTTTGACTGCTATGTGACCTCCACATGCCTGAACACAGCCTTATCTTCTTGTGGGTGTCTGGCCTGGAATTCTGTGGTTCTGACCTGCAGAGCTTCATACTACTCATTTTTGGCCCTGGTCTCATTAACCTGCCCAGTCTTCATGGCCTGCAGTTGTCCACTCCCACAAGAAATTTATCATTCTCCAACCTGCCTATTATTCCTCTTATATTCAATCAATATAGCTGCTAACTCATCTGTAATAGAACTACTGCTGTCACTGACAGTTTTATTCATATTCTTTATCAAACTCTCATTTAACATGCATCAGGGTTGTCCATGAACCAGAGGGTTAGCGGTTCAATCCCCGGAAAGTGTCCTTGAGCAAGACGCCGAACCCTGAGTTGCTCTAGTGCATGGCCCTGGTGTGTGAATGTGTGTGTGCTTGTGTGAGCGAATGTGTAGATGTGTCTGTGACTGTAACGCTTTGGGTACCAATAGGAAGAAAGGTGCTATATAAAATTAAGACCATTTACCATATTTGTATCATGATTAGATTCTACACTTATCTCGTTCCTCCTCTTCTCTACCCGGCTGGCCTCAATCAGATGGGTCCCTCCATATGAGCTGGGTTCCGCTTAAGGGTTCTTCCCGTTAAATTGGAGTTTTTCTTTGTCACCTTCACCTTCAGGCTTGCTCTGGGGGTTTCGGGTCTGGCTTTGTAAAGCATCTCGAGACAATTTGTATTGTTAGTGACGCTATATAAGTAAAACTGAACTAAATTGAATATATCCATTTTCCCATAATGCAACTAGAGAGGACCTTTCATTAGAGCTCCCCTGCCTATTTAACACCCACAGCCTGAAAACCAAGTTCAAACTGAAATAATGAAGATGAAATTACTATGGCATCATGTCTCAGACTGGGTTGCATGCTGCCTTCAAATGGTGTCATGTTTACCATGCTCTCAAGTAAAATCCATAGGAAGGGACCCCTTTTGCGGTATTCACGGCTTTGCAAGAGGAACTTTTTATTAAGGTGTAAGTTAGAAAGGCAACAATAAATCAAATAACCACTAGTTACAACTGAGGTATGAAGAAGAGCATCTCTGAATGCCCAACATGTTGAGGATGTCTGTCAGGTCAACAACAGGCCAAATTCTAACTGATCCTAAGCAGGTGAATGAGACCTTTCGCACATATTATTCTAATTTATACCAATCAGAGATACAGTTGGATAGAGATAAGTGTCAGAACTTCCTTGGCCAACTAGATCTACCACAATTGGCAGTGGCTGACTCTACGCATCTGGACGCACCCATATCACTGGAAGAACTTAAGGCAGCAGCTCTCGACATGCAAAGAAACAAATCTCCAGGGTTTGATGGAATACCTCCAGAGGTATATGTGGAATTCTGGGACATGCTGAGTCCGCTACTTCTAGACATGATCATGACATCTATAGACAAAGGAAGTTTTTCACGAGATGTCAATATAGCTCTAATATCCTTACTCTTAAAGAAAGATAAGGACCCTGTAGACTGCAGTAGTTATAGACCTCTCAGTTTATTAAACGCAGATCTTAAAATATATGCAAAGGTGCTAGCCAGACGCATTCAGAATCACATGCCGACATTAGTCAGTTGTGATCAGACTGGATTTATAAAGTCTAGGCTAGCTGCAGACAATGTCAGACGACTTCTCCATATAGTCGATGCAGCAGTAGACAAAACAGCACCAGCTGCAGTGCTATCCCTTGACGCTATGAAAGCCTTTGATAGGCTGGAGTGGTCCTTTTTGTGGGCGGTCTTAGGAAAAATGGGTTTCGGAAATAACTTTATTCATATGATAAAGGTCCTGTATTCAAATCCCTCAGCTCTGGTACTCACCGGGCAACTATCCTCTGTGCTGTTCCCTGTCACCAGATCGTCCCGACAGGGCTGTCCCCTGTCACCGGCACTTTTTGCACTTTCTCTCGAGCCACTAGCTCAGATGATTCGTCAGTCCCCCAATGTGCATCCTATTTCAGTTCGGGATTCAGATCACCACGTATCATTGTATGCTGATGACGTGTTGGTCTTCATGGAGAAGCCACTACAATCTATTCCAAACTTACTGTCCATTTGTGAAGAATTTAGCTGTCTCTCAGGTTTTAAGATCAACTGGACCAAATCTGCGTTACTCCCCCTTAATGATTCGGCTAAAGGGTTGCAATTTCCAGTTGGCATCCCAGTTGTCCAGGATTTTAAATACCTCGGAATACAAATTTTTCCGTCCTTGAACCGTATTGTAACGCACAACTACTCAAAAACATTTAATAAAGTTAAAGCAGACTTGGATAGGTGGATGAATCTCCCTAACTCTCTTAGAGCCCGTGTCTCTATAGTCAAATTGAACATTTTACCCAGGATTAATTTTACCAGCTCAATGATTCCCCTCTCTCCTCCTGTCAATTATTGGAACAAAATACATTCTTGTGTGTCTCAATTTATTTGGAACAGAAAGCGCCCCCGCCTTAAACTGTCCATCACACAAAGAGGAGTGGCCAGTGGTGGCTTATCTGTACCAAATTTTAAGTTTTATTTCTGGTCATTCGTACTTAGACCATTACTTGTGTGGCGTGACTCTGATGCCTCAGTTTCCTGGCGCAGGCTAGAAGAAAACTGTGTGAGACCCTGGAACTTGCAGGAGGTTCTTTTTGCTAACATATCCAATAAACAATGCCAATTACGTTTTGGTCCAATAGTCTCGCAACTCATTCAGACATGGCGTGCGGCTGAGCTTCAGTGTAAAATCTCCTGTAAGTGGCATACACTTACACCGATCTTTAAAAACAATGGCCTATTAATCGGAGGGAGACCGATCTCTTGTGCTGCCTGGTATAACAGTAATATTCGCACTTTAGACAAGGTATATAGTGACACGGGGCTGCGCACCTTTCAAGATATTAGAGACAGGCACAATTTGCCTGCAAACTCGTTCTTCTTCTATCTGCAACTTAGATCATCTTTACAGGCGCATGGTGCTCCGGTACAACAACCATTGCCCATTCACCCACTATACAAAGTACTTGCCACTCGAATTAAAAAGAGAGGGTTAGTATCCGCACTTTATCATTTCTTCCTGGAGGCCTCCTATAATGAACTACCACTTGACAGAATATGGAGGTATGATTGCCCTAATTTGGACTCTGATTTTGATTGGTCACAGGTCTGGGCAAATATTAGAGAGGCTTCCCGTAACCCCGACCACCAGCAGATCCACTTTAACTATGTACACAGAACATATTTGACCCCTCGCAAACTCCATTGTATGAAGTTGATACCTGATCCCTTGTGTGGCCTATGTTCTATGAAGGCCTCTGGAACTTTTTTGCATATGATGTGGAACTGCCCTCCGGTTTCACAGTTCTGGTCCAAGGTGGCAGCCAAGCTTTCTGAATTAGTATCAGTGACCATACCAGTGACTATACCTGTCCTTTTGCTAATTGATCTGTCACAAGTTAATATTACTAAACTTAAAAAGCGCACTGTACTAGCTGGCTTAACAGCTGCCAAGAAGTTGATAGCCTTAAGATGGAAACCTCCCCATTCTCTCACCATCAGACACTGGGCACTTACTTTCCTAGATGTAATTTATCTAGAACTGTCAACTGCTAGAATTAATGGCGCTAGTGAGGCTTCCATAAACAACTGGCGTGCAGCAGCTGACGCACTGAAAGAACTTATAAGATAAGCTCAATGAGACTCTAACCTTGTTTTTCCTGAATGGGTTTGTTTGCGTGTGTGTCACGTCAGATCTATACTCCATAGGGTGCTAGAGAGCGTACCACTGTGAGTGTGCTGTTGGGGTGGGGGGTGGGGGGTGGGTGGTGCCCATTTTCCTTTTCCTTTTTTTTTTTTTTTTTTTTTTTTTTTTTTTTTTTTTTTTTTACTTTACTTTACTTGATTTAGTTGTTACAGTCAATTTTTGTACTGTCTCTATTGTCATTAATGAGTCATGTTTCTTGGTTGTAACTTGTATTCTTGTTAAATAAAAATTTGATCAAAAAAAAAAACATGTTGAGGATGGACAACAGCACCAGAAGACCACAATGAATGCTGGGTCACACTGAAATGCCACAGCCTACCTGAACATTGTTGCTGACATTTTCTATCCGTTTGTGACCACAGTGTAACATTCTTCTGATGTCTACTTCCAGCAGGATAACAGGCCATATCACAAAGCTAAAATCCTTTCAAACTGGTTTCTTGAAAATTACAAGATGAGTTTACTGTATTCAAATGGTCTCCAGATCTCAATCTGCCTCTTTTGGGATGTGATGGAATGGAAAATTAGCCAACAAATCTGCAGCAAATGCATGATGCTATAACGTTACTATGGACCAAACTATACTAACTACTGTGGAATGATTCCAGCGCTTTGTTAAAAGTATGAGACGAAGAATTAAAGCAGGTCTAAAGAGAAAAGGGTGTCCAATCCCGAAACTAGCAATGTGTAATTAATAAGGTGAACAGAGAGTCATGGTTATGTACTGTGTAAAACACATCTGGATTGAGAAGTACAATGCAATGCACTTGTGTCCCAGCTGACCAATCATAACATGTGGATATTAACGCTACAGACAATTGTCAACACAGACACAATCACCAATCAAACATCGCAACGGTGGGGTGTCTGTGTACTATTTGGTCTTTCAAGTTTGGTTCAACACTTAAGTACTTTTTTTTACTTGTACTTTTGCAGAAAGAAATTTAAGTTGAATATTAACTTTTTTCTTTTTTGATTTAGACCACACAATAAAAGAAAGCTTTCAATCTTTTATTTTCAGATTCGAACAGTTGTTCTGTAAATACCAAAAATTGCACGGGCTGTGAAGGGGCGTTCACCCAGAACCAAACATCTGACATGCAATTTGTACTGATGACATTTATAGTCATCTTGTATGTGTTTTTAGTGCCTGTATTTGGTACTAGTTGGGTAATGTTTCTCTGCAATACTGTGACATAGCATTTTACACTCAAGGGTGCTTAATCCGCTGTGGCTCAGCAAAAATATACTTAAAGAGTACAGTAAACAAAGGAGTATGGAGAGACTGTACTGATCAATACATCAACGTGCTGTACCTTTTTGTCTTTCATGGTTCCATCAGGGTCGAGTCGAAAGCTGCCAACATTAATGGTTTTCTTTGGGTCCACCTGACTGATTGAATAGTTCAGTTCATCCACAACTGCCTTGCATGCTGGGAAACACAGGTAAACATCAGTGACAGAGGGATTTAGTGAACAGATACAGTGTTTAAAATGCAGTTATCCAAAAGTTTACACAAGTTTGATGAATTGTAACAGGTGTCTGAACAATACACTATCAGATAACAAAAAGCTTCTGACAGAATGACACAGGTGCAAGTGATGAAAAAAAAGTCGGTTGTAATCAATCAAGTATATCATCATCATGTTCATATGTCCACACTGTGTTTATAGAGACACCAAATATGAGAACATTATATACTTTAAGTTTAGTTGGAGTTGGATAGGTTTTTCATCCCAAAAAGCTTGCAACTTGCCACTGTGCACAGATGGACAATGGAGTCATAGTTACGACATGTGGGGGGCAACCAGTACTTGCAACAAAAAATTGCTGCTGCTTTAACGTTGCTATCATTCTCTTCACAGCCACTTTGACCAGCATAATCAGTTATAAAAGGGTTACGCTTAGTTAGATAGGCTTGATGAATTTCACTCAAGTGACATAGATTGGCTGGGTTCGAATCCAGGCCGAGTGGGGCCTTTCTGTGTGGAGTTTGCATGTTCTCCCTGTGTCTGCGTGGGTTCTCTGGGTAGCTTCCTCCCACCATCCAAAGACATGCTCATTAGGTTCATTGGTGATTCTAAATTGGCCATAGGTGTGCATGTGAGTGTGAATGGTTGTCTGTCTCTCTGTGTTGGCCCTGTGACAGCTGGGAAATGGCTCCAGCCCCCCCACAACCCTTCACAGGGCAAGTGGTTACAGAAGATGAAGAAGTTGTGAAGTTGAATAAAATATTCTTTATCTCTTCTCATGAAATAATTTTGACAATGTGATTTATTCTTGGTAGATGAAGTGGATATATTCTCAAAACTTTATAAATATGTCTCTTCCTAACATATAACAGTAAAAATTAAACCACAGTTAACCTTTGTAAAATGTGTATTCAGGCTTAAACAATGTTGGGGGTATTGAACAGTGAGATTAAGGGTTTTGTTAAAATTTCAACCTCGGCCATTTTAACAGGAAACACATATTCAAGGGGATTTCATGCATACAAAATGTACAATATTGCTCTTCAAATGTCACTCAGTCATTAATATCAAGTATGGCCACCCCTGACAGGGACCAATGCATCAAGACATCATGGCATACTGTCCACAAGCTTGTTGATATCTTCAGTGGGCAAGGCGTCCCACTCTTTGGTCAGATCCCGGGCTATTTCTTGTAGAAAAATATTGTCCCTCTCATTAAGGGCCTAAGGGATCCCAGGAATGCTCGATAGGTTTCGATATTAGGGGAGCAAGCAGGTCATGGCATCTGCTGCACCCCCTCTGCATCAAGAAATTCTCTCACTGCAGCTGTCCTATATGTTGCCAGTGCCCAAGATGTAATCTTCTGTGCTCCCTTGCCCAGCAAAGCTACTCTGTGTTGCACAGCTAGGCATAGATACCTGGTTTTGCATCTTGCTTAGCAACCACGCTGAAGCAATCTTCAAATTACAGTTTGGTGGAAACGTTGATTCTATGGGCCTCCACAAACGGTGAAGGCAGATTGCTGGCATTTTCCGATTTCTACGACACAGATTAAAGGGTTGCTGATCATCTTGTCTGGTACTTAGTCGTGGTGGTCCTGGAGGTTTCTGTCACCTCAAATGACCCCCCTCTCGAATATTATGCGGATATTACCAACTCTGTGATATTCAAAGGAAAACAGCATGAATTTGTTCCAACTAATTGGGACTCAGTTTGTAATCATTGCACCTGGTCAAAAGTGATTACTGGTGTATATAAATGAGGATAAAAAGGGGAATGTGCAGGAATGTCCCACTTTATGGGCAACAGTGTATTTGATGCTGTCTGGGGATGAATGACAAACACATTACAGCAGTTCACTGTTGTACAATATTACTAGAGTTATTTTTTAGGCAATTATTTTACGTTTATTACTAATACCTTGGGAAAATATCAAGGTCCAGACTTCAGTGACCTTAGAGATGGGTATGGCCACGTTATGATGCTATACATACATTCATTAGACACACACATAAACAAAGGATTTGTTTATGCCACTTGGCCACTGAATGCCACAACGTGGAAAAAAACTGCAAATTTAAATATTTTAAAAGGTCACAAATGAAAATATATCTGTTAAGAGCTCCATTTTCTTACTTTCCAACAGTACTCTCTGGCAGTTTTCCATTTCTTCTTGCTAAGTTTGTCACCCTGCAGCAGTGGCATATTTCAGTGAGAGCTCTGTGACTTACCGGAACAGTAGAGCATCTTTTCCCTCTTCCCCTGGCAGCTGCTGATTAAGACGGACAGAACCATCACAGAAATCTGAATAATCCATGAGGCCATATTGATAACCTAACAGACAGACAGACAGCCTGGTTAGACACACCACACTGTCATTCCTGCTTCACAAACCATGTTGTGTGTATGGCAGTGACAATGGTAGTGGGCTACTGTGTGGACCACATAATGTGCAGTGAAGACTCACAGAAGGCCGTTTATATTTGAATCATTATTTATTTGTGATTCCCTGCCCCTTGTAGCTATGGAGTAATGCAAACTGTGGCCTAAGTGCTCTAAGCAGGCATATTGTATTTCCTTCTTAGCCATCTTCATTAAAAATCATACAGTTTGAGTGTGAATCCAAAAATGTTAAAGAAAGGCAACTGGACTTGTAGAGTTTCTTGAAAAAAAAAAGTGTTTCTCAGAAACTTGCTTGTACCCACATATGTTCCTATTTTAACCTCAACACCCCACCAGTCCCTTAGAACTGAAGAAGCTACTCGGATGAGTGACAGAATGTCTTCAAGAAACTCTACAAGTACAGCTGCCTTTCTTTAATGTTTTTGGATATACCATGACCTGGATGACTGAGAACCTTCACAGACATAGTATGAGTGTGAAATTCATTGTTGGGAGTCTGAGATGGATGTGATCTATGGAAATGTTCTACGAAGGCTTTCCAAGAAAATGAAAAGACAGCAGGAGTGAGGCACCTCACTTTAACCTCATTGACTTTGTTTAATGACAATGACAAAACAGATTTCTATACAGCTCAGCCAGGGTTCTTTTCTTCGTCAAGGTAAAAACAATAGGTGTGATACCCGAAACCTGCTGCCGCTGTGGCCAGACAGGTCTCATATTGTCTGGACCTTTGGGTTACTTCAGTGTTTTTTCAGGTCGTGACAAATAATGGTAGCCTATATAATTTCAATAAATTATCACTTCAATACTTACAAGTTTTGCTCTGTTCGCTCAAGCGAGACTGGCTCAAAATTTAGATTCAATAGTAAAATTAAGTCGTATAAAAACGATTCAATAGTATTTTAATCCCTGCTGCTGATGACACATGCGTCAAATTAATCTGTAACATATTTTACGTCGTTCTTGCCGTTCTTGGTAGTTGGCCAGTACACAAAGCATACAGTATTCATACGGGAAACAGTTCACATGGGGACTGGCTAAGGATAGCTGATTGGCTAGCAGACAGGTCGTCTTACCTGGCGTAGAGAACAACACTCAGCAGCGGACGTGCAGTCGTTAGGACTCAGACTGTCGCGATGTTGAATAAAATGATGAGCTGTCATTAACAACTTTCTCTGAACATGCTTATCTCTGCTCAGTGTACGTATTCCTGGCATGGACATTGACAGGTTTCATTCAAACTACTTCACAACTTTTAATATTCCGGTTGTAACTTTCAAAGTAAAATGTTTTATTGTATTGGTAATACAAATAAATTGACATAGGTTTACGTGTGCAAAATAACCCACAGTAAGTTTTTCCTGAAATATTATTTTATCAACATGCAATATGAACTCTTTTTTTTACTTTTCTATATAGTTCTCGGCACACGTCGATTTCTGCTTTTATCTTGAAGGTATAGTCATCTCACTTCTCCTCTCACCAGCCTCGTTACCTCTGCCTTGACGCAGAGGTCTGTTTACGAGCCCGGCTGTGGTGGAGCCACGTTCTGTCAGACGTCTGCAGGGACAACCAATCAGGATCCAACCTCAAAGAACACAGACCAATCAAACAGTGTTAGTGTCTGCCGGATGTGACTTATCAATCAATACATGGGCTTATGTAGTTAAAGAAATACCATGAAAAAGAAAAACAGAAATCTGAAGAAAGAATATTGTAATAACTGTAGAAATATAAAGAGTAATAAATAAAAGAAAAAAATATATGTGGAAATGATGACTGATGACTGATGACTGATGAATCCTGCCACAGTTTTGTACTGTGGACAATGTGCTTCCTGCAGGAAGTAGAAGTGACACTGAAGTGTGCATGTATGGGGGAATGTTGTGGAGTTTGAATCATAAGGCATTTCTAAGGATAAAGATGTTAATATTATCCCTTTTGACCTTTCCAATCTTTAGCATCGTCGACTTTGTGAGAATTATGTAGTCACATTTGTCACCACAGGAAAAAAAAAAAAAAAAACAATTGGATCAGGGGAATAAGTTATTCTATGAAGAGTGTATAGATACATTACCAAGGTAAATAAATGGCCTTGCTTTTATATAGCGCTTTTCTACCTATTGGTGCTTTACAGTCGCAGACGAATCTATCCATTCGCTCACACAAGCACACACACATTCACACACCAGTGCCGAGTACTGGGAGCAACTGGGGATTCAGTGTCTTGCTCAAGGACACTTCAGCATGTGGCACATCAAACTGCTAACCCTCTGGTTCATGGACAACCCGCTCTACCTACTGAGCCACAGCCACCCCTACGTAAATCCTACAGTTGTCACTTGTCATGCTAACTATCATAGCTACTATCTGAATGTTAAAATTATCAATTGTATTCAAAGGATAGATTTTGGTCAGAGCTAGAGCTGCTTATTTTTATTCTCATTGTATTAATGTATATAATGTATGTATTTTATCGTTTGAAGTTCTATAGCTAAATGCAGTTTAATATTGTATGTACTTTTTATGTAATGTTTGAAAGAGAAATTGATTGATTTATTCTGTCCTCTCACTCTACCTTTCAAACAATAAAATAAATAGAAACCTTCTCAAACATAAGCACTTACATGACCAAACATTTTATTCAGGGATACTTCCACAGTTCACGTCAAGCTAATTCTATTTAGCTGGATAAATAGTAAATATTAAAAGTGGTATTAAAGCATATTGACTATAATATCAAGATTCAAGATTCAAGATTTCTTTATTGTCAATTTCTAAGTACGTTTACGACATACAGGAAAAATTGAAAAAACGTTTCTCTCGCTCTCTCACATAATAATAAAAGAAAACCTAACGAGGAGAGAGATCGATAAACAATGTCAAATAAATTCCCAAATTTCTTTTCGGATTTGACTTGAAGCTCTCCTTGATGATATCCAGAAACAGCATCATAATGGCGGTCCAGCTACTGCCACTGCATAAAGTCCATGGATGGGGCTATAAAACTGAGGAGCTGGTTAGTACACCAACATTCCTCTGGAGCCTCCTAAAGGGTAAATGGTTGGGGATTACATTTAATTTCTCTAAATTGGACATTACACTTAATGCACAACAAAAGCTATTATATCATAACAAGCTTGTTTAATAGGGAATAAACCTGTGAGAAGAAAGCAATTTGTTCAAACCTACACAGGTAATGCTTTGGTACAACCTTACAGTTAGTTTAACCTAAAAGTAAATGTAGCTGGTAACAAATAATAGATTTAGAGTGTGAGACTAAAAGCGAATGTTGGATATACCCAGCACGAACTGTATATATCATATTTACCCACCCACTGCGAAGACTATGAGAGCCAAGGACAAGTTTCATCGTTCATCTGGAAAATGCAAAGGCAATACAGATATAGGGAAATGGATAATGCAAAAGGGAACGGAGAAGGAGTTGTAGGGGCCAAACTCTTGCAGCATACTAACATTATGAGGGCCAAGGAAAAAGGGCTAAAAACTGTTAAGAGGGTAAGGAATTAGGGAATGTATTATGGCAGTGGAGAGTCCTTTCAAAAATAGAAACACGAGTGTGTGTGTGTGTGGGTGTGTGTGTGAGTGTATGTGTGTCCATTAACTGTGGGACAGTGAACCAGGTGGTGTCTTCACAGGGAGATTTGACATGGTTTTCCTGCTCCTAATTGAATGTCATCTGTAACATCAAGGTCTTGATTGCACAGGTAGATGAAAATGTCCTCAGAACAGTGAGACATGCAGTGATGTGAAAGAAAGTCACCACCAATCGTCAAACTAGTCAAAGCTGTTGTCAAAGCAGTTTACTACTACTACTACTAACAATAATAATATTTTTTGTTGTTGTTAGTAGCGATGCTATCACTTGTTCTCTTGCCAGGATCTAGTGACAGTACTACTATTGGTAGTACTCAAAGTACTTTTGAGTCACAGTGACACATTTACTCAATTGCTCACACAACTCAGGATTCCGTGTCTTCCTCAAGGATGCTTCAAAATGTGACATGTACTGGTTCACCAGCCACAAACATCACCAGACATCACTGCCCGTAAACGCAATGCAACATCCAGGTCTCCCATCTGTGTGTACATGTGTCTTGATTTCACCATCTGAGCCACTATGCTCAGAGCCAACAAAGGCTTTTACAAGCCACTCCTTCATGGTTTCTGTCTGAAAACTCCAGGTCCTCTAAGCTGTAAACATGTAAACACCCTCACTGAGGCTGGTTGCCTGTGATATGCCTGATGGCATTGAACACAAAAGACAGAGGGTAAGGGGTGGAGTTAGTAGTGGGGGTTGCTGTGTGGAGAGGTGGTGTCAGGAGGATGGAGGGTATTTGGTTTTTTGGGGGATGGTGAGGGGTAAGGAGGGCACTTGAACCAATGAAGCATGGAGAGAGTGAGAAGTGGGAAATGGCAGACTGGTTGCCACTTTACCATGACAGCTGGCTGGCAACCAGATTCAAGCATTTAAGTATTACCGGGTTTTTTTCTTGTCTTTCTGGTATACTGTTTTTCTTTTTTCATAAAAAACAAAATAAACATGCAATATATTGTTCAGAGCCTTTGAAAGTAAGAGCTTTCATTTAGCACTCTTTTAGTCTATGCAAAGAACAATAATTAATTAAACAGGAACACACAGCCGCAAAAATAAAAACGTTATTATTGGCGAATGTCATCTTGCCAATTTAATTTCCATTTCATGTCTCTGTTAAAGCATGTGTGACAGGGAGCTCCTGTGGTGGGAAGGCCTCCAAAGGCAACAATTGAAGGTGTCATGTGGAATCATTTTATTACACTGGGTGAGGGAATTAACCTTGACATTCAGAATCATTGCTAGAATTTAGAATTCACAGCCTAAGAGAAGATTGCCTGTCAATTTTGATCCAGTGCCAGGTTTTCCCCCACACAAGGTAAGGGTTTCCATGGAATAACTGTGTGAGGGAACATTTCACGTATTGGGAAGTACAATGTCCTTTGTGTTCTGGTTTTGGAAATTTTTGTTCCAGTGAAACATGTCACACGCATGTGCGGGTTGAGATGTTAAAGGTAACTCTCTGTAGGGTGCCACAATGCCTCGTCCTTAGCCCCCTCCTCCTCTTCTCTTTTTGCTTTTTCTGCAATGCCTTGCGCATTTTCTCAGTTTTTGTGCACATAAAATACTGTACTCTCTCCACATGCTAACTGTGCAGAGTATGCAGATTACTAACTGTCATGTTATTATGGAAAAAATATTATGTCTATAAATAGCTCACATATCAGTCAATGAATAAATAAAAGAAGACTGATACTAAGCTACTGTAAATTCTGTAATTCTAAATCTCCTTCTTTAAGACAGGAGGCATTTGCTATGGATTACAAAGTATGTCCTGGCTTTGTCTGATCAAAATAAGATGACACCCACCAACATTTTGTTATTTACTGTATGCACAGAGTATTGGTTTGAACACGCTGTTGTTTTTCGTTTTACAGTGTGTCCTCAGTGATGCTGAAAATTTTTGTTTTTAACAAAATATCAGTTACCCCAGTCCTTAGCTTAGCTCTGGTTTATTACTATATTGGGTTACACACCAAATGACTGCACTATTCCTGTAGGTTGAACTGTACAACATAGTGTTTTAAAGGTGCCTCACATTTAATTGGTTTTGCTGTTCCTGACCGGAATGAAATATAACAGATTACAACACTGAATGCAACATACTGCAAGCTTAAATCGGTATGTGTCTCTCATGAATATTCCTGTTTCTAATGGACAGTTCTGCATCATGATTACAGGCTGTAAGATTGGGGTTCTTGTTTAAATGATGTTTCTAAAGGTTTGACAATTCTGGGCGGTGTTAATCTTTATGCGGTTGTTTTAATGCTCAGATCAGAATACACAACACCAGCCTGATAATGGTTCAACCACATCCATTCAGGCCATTCTGTGTGACAGCTACTGGCTGCATTTTACAGCATTTACAGCATCTACACTGCTTTCTGTGAACCATACCACATTTTACAGGTTCCCTTTTTTTTTACTGTCTGTCTATTTTAAAGGTGGCAGTGAATGAGTGAACAAAAGTTAGATTTCTAGGGCCTGTTGCCTCTAAGTAAGGTAGCTACCTCATTCAAGTCTCTACATTAGCATCACTGTATGTGAAATTATTACTAGTCCAAATATAATTCAACCCCCTACAGTCTAAGATAAATACAGTCACTGTAAAAGCCACACATTCTCTAAATTCCTTTCCAAATGTTGCCTGTTTATTCTTGTTACTCTGCTGAAGGCCCTCTAGTCAGGATACTACTATCTGCTGATTGTGTCTGGTGTGTATGTGTGTGTCTGCCAGAGGTAGAAGCTGTACCATGGCTGAACAGCTCAACATCTTCATTCACTTCTTGTCACAATAATCAGACACACTCCTTCATCTCAACACCAGAAACACACACCAGAGGCCAGTGTGTGTGAGTGTGTGCGTGCATGTGTGTGTGTGTGTGGAAACATATGCAGCGTGCTGCACATGGTTGGAGGACAGTATCTTGCCACGGTCGTCACATTATTTTCAGTCCTGCAGGTGTTTTGCTAATCTTTTTATGAATCGATATTCCATGCAGAACATCTGTAGATGTGTGTGTGTGTGTATTTTAAGCCCATCCTTGCAATGACTAAACTGAGTTTTAGACCTTAAGAGTGAGTAAAAAGGTTTTTATCATGTCCTAAGGTTCAGATCTGGTTTTAGGGTTCAGGTTAGAATTAGGTTTAGGTTAGTTTAAATGACAAGAAATTCAGTGAAGACCCTCTCAAATACAAAAGTCCAAATATGTCTTTGTAAATGCTAAAATGCAATGACAGTCAAAAACAGAACAAACAGCCTGAAGCAATAGCAAATACTGCATTCTTATTGGCCAGATGGTGTGCATAATATTCAAATAACCACACATGTCACATTGTGTTATTAATTTTCTGCAGATTTTCCATCAGTCCTTTCTTTACTTGCTCCATCTGCTGGTCCTTGACCACTTGTTAGAGAACTAGAGTAATATCTCCCCGCTTGGTTATGAAATACTGCCAAAGGTTTCCACGAGTGAAGTGTTCTCTTTTCAAATGAATATTCAACTTGTGTTTGTTACTGCCATCTACAAATTCCCACATGGTTTTCCGAGTATGTTTTGAGTATTTCCCAGATATCAGAGGTCTGAATGGTTTGGGCCTTGTCATGACAACAGTGGACCGAGCCAAAAAATTTAGACTGTCACTGCGTGTTGGTCAATTTTTTTACCTTGACTCCATCCATTCTGTTGTCCCCGCAGAATACATCATTTACCTGTTTATCCACTTATGCCACTACTACATACAGCTACCCAAAAACAAAACAAGAATTGAATCCTTTAGGCACATATCATAATACTGCAGTTGTGTGAGGGGATGCGTATCGATGTTTACCAACCCTCACTAATGGCAGACAACCATGGCAGAACTGTGTGTATGTAAACAGAGCAGCTGCTACTCTGTAGGTGTCTCCTAGGACCACAGCAGGTCTCTGAATGTTCGTTCTGTGTATGCATGCATGTGTGTGTGTGTTTGCTTAGTGAGGCACATGAAGGACACTTCAATGAGACAAGCAAAACACACACACAAATGCGCCCCCCCCCCCCATACACACACACACACCCACCCACACACACACACACATGCACGCACACACACACACCTTAAATTCAAAGACAGAACCCTAATGTTGGTCTCATGTTCTACAAAAGAGCAGAAAACATGTACATATTCTGTACAAAAAAGATAGATACTGAACATATCAGTTAAATGTTCATGTA
Source organism: Chelon labrosus (assembly GCF_963514085.1). Lineage (NCBI taxonomy): Eukaryota > Metazoa > Chordata > Actinopteri > Mugiliformes > Mugilidae > Chelon > Chelon labrosus. Next base: position 1,459,056 of record NC_140342.1, on the reverse strand, counting down.
TCACTTAATCTCCTTCAAAATATTGTATAATAAAAGTTTCCTGGGGCACAACAGCTGTCAACCATTTTTGAATGTAACTGGTACATGGACAAGTTAAGTTAGTTAGTTTCTTGCAGTTGTCAACCGAATAGTAGTTTGAAAAGCACGCTTTCCTGCCAATATGGCGGTGTTGTGATTGCCCTGACTATTCTGGCATCCTGGCATCCTGGCATCCTGGCCGGTGCAGGGGCAAATCGTTTTATAGGATTCCCATAGATCCTGCAAGACAGCAGATGTGGATTACTGCAAGACAACGGTCAAGAGGCAGGCACAAGAAAACGGAGCGGTGGGAACCCTCAAGAAACGCATTTCGCTTGTGTAGCAATCAGTTTATATCAGGTACAGAATCCAGCGTTTTCCAAGTGTAATGTCTTATTATTATTCTTATTATTTAGCGTGTTTTTAACACAATGTCCAACAGATTTCTTTTCATATATGCAAGTTAAGCTAATGTTTATAACATGGATTACAAAGGGGTGTTGCTCATTCAGCACTTAAACTACTCACAATGAGAAAGAAATTTGGGATTAAACAGTTACTTGTTATTGTAGTTGTGTTACTGTCATGAACCTCCTCAGAAAAATTCTTCAATGTATGCTTTCAGTGACTTTATGGAGTAGGACGAAGGAAAGTTAATGAGGCACTTATACGGTATATATCCAGATACTGCAGGCCAGGAACATTGTCTGCACTGGCTGTTTCAATGCTCGAAAAAAAGCACAGTTTGGGCATGATAAGGGTCCGTGATATATAGTCTGTTGAGTTTTGCCTTGTACTGGTCAGTTTAAAGTGCGCAGTAAACTCTGACGCTATGAAATCAGCGCTGGCTTTATTCATTATTCCTGCCAATATGGTGGTGTCAACAAAAAAAGTCATGTGATGCCCGGAGCTCTATAGAAGAAGGTCCACAAGGTTTGTTTACATATGCTAATTTAGTATGGCGAAACGCAGGTACGACGCAGATTATATGAGATATGGATATTCCTATATTGAGGACAAAGGAGGACAAAAACTTCAGTGTGTTTAGTGCAGTGAGGAGTTGACACGTGAAAGCATGAAGCCGTCAAAACTGAAGGCATTTGGAAACAAAACACCAAAGATAAATCTGTTGAGTACTTCAGATGACTACTGTTACTGACTACTACTGACAGACTACTACTGAATGTTCTAATTGTCAGCCTTGTGATTAATGCTTGAATGTGACTGAATAGTTTAAATACATTTTGTTATATATTCAATGAGTGGGTACTCAGCTAAAGCTACATATTTTGAGTCTTTTTGAAACTACTTCTCAGTAGTTGGACTTTTTTATTTCGTGTTTGTGCATACCACGAAGTACTTCAACCTTACGGTGCCATCTAAATGCAAAGCATGTTGCAGTGAGCACAGAAACTGCCGCAGCTGTTAGCGCTAGCAGTCCCGGTCCGAGTACGGACAAGATGTGTGGGCAGCCCAAACTATTTTTTTATTTTTTTTTTTTTTACCATTTTAAGTCAATACCATTTTGAAAAAGTACTTAAAGTACTTAAAATGGCACTGTTTTGAATTGAAATGCAATTGAATGCATTTTTGAGTTTACAATATTCATGTCTGCGTCTATTATTCAGTCGGAAAACCATTTTAATTAAAAAATTTTGCTTTTTGGGGCAAATATTGTTATGCGATTAAAATGTGATTAATCAAGATTAATTAATTACAAAGCCTCTAATTAATTAAATTATTTTTTTTAATCAAGTCCCGCCCCTATTTATTTTGTGTGTGTTTTCATAATGTGATATTCTATTCTTTATGACCATTTAAACTGGAATGGTCTGTTTGAAGAGTTTCAGTCAGGTTTTAGAGTTCATCATAGTACAGAAACAGCTTTGGTTAAAGTTACCAATGATCTCCTCATGGCTTCAGACAGTGGACTTGTCTCTATACTTGTTCTGCTAGATCTTAGTGCTGCATTTGACACTATTGATCATAATATTTTATTACAGAGACTTGAAAGTGAGATCAAGATTAAAGGAACTGCATTAGACTGGTTTGAATCCTATCTGTCAGAAAGATTCCAGTTTGTTTATGTCAACAGTGATTCCTCTACTACTAAAAACGTTAAGGAGTTCCTCAGACAAATATTTTTCACATTATACAAGTTTCCCGTAGCCAATATTATTAGGAAACACTGAATAAACTTCCATTGCCACGCAGATGACACCCAGCTATATTTATCCATGAAACCAGATGAAACTAATCAGCTGGTTAAACTCCAGGCACAAAACAGACAAAACAGAAGTCATTGTATTTGGTCCTAAACATCTCAGAGATTTATTATCTAATCACTTAGTTTCTTTGGATGGCATTACCTTGGCTTCCAGTACTACTGTGAAAAACCTTGGTGTTATATTTAACAAGGATATAGCCTAGAATTAAATTTTAATTTGCACATAAAGCAAGTGAACAGGACTGCCTTTTTCCACCTGCACAACATTAAAATAATCAAAATAAGGAATATAACGATGTTCCTTATTTTGAGTAATGCTGAAAAACTAGTCCATGCATTTGTGTCGTCCAGACTGGATTACTGTAATTCATTACTGTCTGGCTGTCCAAATAGCTCTTTAAAAAGCCTCCAATTGATTCAAAATGCCGCAGCAAGAGCACTGACAGAAATTATCAAGAGAGATCATATTACTCCAGATTTGGCTTCTCTTCATTGGCTCCCTGTAAAATACAGATTATAATTTAAAATCCTCCTCCTTACATACAAGGCCCTTAAAGGCCTAGCTCCATCATATCCTAAAGACCTCATTGTATCATATCATTCCAATAGATCACTTCGATCTCAAACTGCTGGCTTTGTGGTTCCTAGAGTTTTAAAAAGTAGAATGGGAGGTAGAGCCTTCAACTATCAGGCTCCTCTCCTGTGGAACCAACTCCCAGTTTGAGTTTGGAAGGCAGTTCTCTACATCTCTATTGCCTTTTAGGACAGGTTTTGTAAAGCATCTTGAGACAATTTCTATTGTTATTGATGCTATATAAATAAAATTGAATTAAACTGAATTGAATTGGCTGCCAAAAAAACCCAATAAATAAATAAATAAATAATAATAATGAATAACTCTGTACACCATAGGTACCCTGTGATCCTGGCAGCAACTCTTGGCCAGCTGGCACAGGCATATCTGTGACCTTCACCTTCTAACAAAACCTGCTGAATGATAGCATGATACATAAACATATGTATTATTATTTTATACAATTTATTTAAATGTGATTTAGACAGATAATGGGCATAACTAATACTGTTTAGACTAGCAACTCTGAAACATTCAGTCTTTAAATTATTTAAATTATGTTGTCATATATATAGATGGCAACGAAAACGCAATTTCATGTTTGTTAAACCAAACTAGGCAGGCAAAATCTTTTTTTTTTTTTCTTCTTTTTTTAAGGGCAGGTCTTTATTCATCTGCAAAAAAATGCTAACACTCAAACGTCATTTTACTTTGTACTTCTTCTATTTCTATTGGTTTCTATAAATATACTTAAGGTCTACATGTGCTTTAGAAGGTTTATGTTGCAGATTTATTTTACATAGACAAAATTGGCATTTGTGCAAATGTTTTCGATTTTTTTCCTTTTAAAAAAAATCAAATACAATGTGAAGATTTACTTCAACTAAGATCATTACAATTTTCTCCACATCATAAAGAGAAAACTATTTAGATCATCATTATTTTTATACAGACACAAACTACAGAATAGACAGGGTCAACGACAAAGGAAGAGACACTATAATTCTCCTCCCTTTTTTGTGTAATATAAATAATGTTGGCATGGCAGCCCATTTGCAGATTTTTCAATTGGCAGAGGACATTTTTCACCAGTATGTCTGTCAAATAGGCCCAATCGGCCCAATCAAGTAACAAATGCATTGAATAGGAAATGCTATAATAATGTTGAGTACATGGTCTTTCATTAAAACATAATCAACCTATCACATCACGGGTACTCTTCTGCATGCCATTCAGGATTTCTGCCACTTCTTAAGCTCTCAGGTATCACTGGCAATGAAAATGAAATTTTCACTAATCTGCTGTCTATCACAATAAGCCCCTCAAAAGAGAACCGCGCACTGGTAATTGAAAAGGCTTTCTTTAGTTACTGCAATAAGGTACACACTCGCATGCAGTGTACATAAAATATTAATTAACATGCATTGTTTATCTGAAGGATCCAAATCAGGGGGAATAATTAAGAGCCAGAGCCAGAAAGATAGAAAGTGAAGTGGGGGTGGTGGCAATAGAGCATTATAAAGAGATAAAGAAGCAGACAGAAGCAAAGGGAGACAGAAAGACTGAGATAACATTGTTCGAGGTTCAGGTCAGAGACAAAGCAGACAGCCAGTGGTGGTCTCAGAGCAATAACACACGATCCCTCTACAGCACGTCAAAGGAAAACACATTAATTCTGCTGTCGACTCTGTTTAATCCTTACACGTGAGTTACAGGCAGACGCAGAGATACACACACATTTCATAAACAGGAGTTGTTGTTTGTAGGAACAGAAAGTTGAATGCCAAGTGGTCAGTGACTCTTGACACCACCACGGGCATATCATTCTTCTTTTTTTCAGTTAAACATTAAGGTCCCTGCTATTCCTCAAACTAATGTTACATTCCTGCGCTTTCAATTTTCTTCAGTTGTTTAAAACAGCAGAGCAAGCTATAAGTTCATTCATTCATTCATCTTCTGTAACCGCTTCCTGTTAAGGGTCGCAGGGTCTGATGGAGCCTATCCCAGCTGTCACTGGGCGAGAGGCGGGGTACACCCTGGACCCCACGCCATGCTAGGTCGTCTGTCGCAGGGAGATAGACAACCATTCACACTCACATGCACACCTACGGCCAGTTTAGAATCACGAGTTAATCTAATGAGCATGTCTTTTGGACAGTGGAAGGAAGCTGGAGTACCCAGAGAGAACCCACACAGAAAGGCCCAGTCGGCCCATGGACTCGAACCCGGGATCTTCTCGCTGTGAGGCATCAGTGCTAACCACCTCGCCACTGTGCCGCCCAAGCTATAAGTTATAATCTTAAATCTGAACTCCTCATACCTGGTCAAGAATGCGCAGTAGTGCGTATTTATTTTCTGAAGACCTTAACAGATTTTACCAAAAACTACACATAAAGAGAGAGTTTCCTGTTCAGTAGCACCACAGCAGAAAGGATAGGGTTTGCCAAAGGCTCAGTGGTTCATTAACTCCCCACTCCATAACGTGAGACACATCCTCTTGAGTTGTCTACACAAATGTGTCTCTAGTGGTTCAAGCTCCAGTGTTTGAGAATGTATGTACAGTGTTCATCTGCACATTTGCACATTGCGCAGTCTTGTCAAATACTCACAAAATGTAATGTAAGTGTCCAGGAACTCACATGTGTTGATAAAATGTTGACTATTTCACAAACTGCTTTGTTGTTCTGCTGTGTTGTCCCCATTACAGTGTATTTCACATAGTATTCATGTAAACAACCCACATGGAAGTCCAGAAAACTGATGAAATTGATGCAGTGACCTACATTTCCCCAATAATGTTACTGTTTACCTGTACCATTTACAGTTTACTACTTAGAGGACAGCAGTCACGTTGATTACATCACTAAAATAAAAATGACAACGAAAGTTGCTTCTTTTTGTCTTTCCTCTCCTTTAAATACAGTACATACATTCTCCAGGATGTACTGAAGCAGCATTTGACTAATTCATTGTAGAGTGTCATCCGAGTAATAAATATTGGCTTACTAACAGTTTGTAAAGTAAAATCACCTCTCTTTCCACCTCTGGCCTTCAATCAGAGAACAACCTGATCAGACGGGACACACTGAATTCATACCGAGTCTGACAGTGTCTATTGATTGAGAGTGCAGGCCAGTGAAAGGGGCCTGGCCAGGTGTATTGATCTGTCTCTGAGCCATTGTCTGAGCTCATCATCTAATCTAATGATAAAGCTTTGAATAGACATGCTTCCTGACCTTGACTAGTGACAGCTACTAACAATCTGAACAATAAACTGAGACAATAGCTGTTCTTCAATGTCAGATCTACACCGCCCACACAAGTCAACAGTGTGTCTGTAGCTTCTTGACTGGCTGCATCACTGTCAGGTGAGTTGCTCTGTTTTGGACTGTTTCAGACCCTCCAGTGGATAGTGAGGTCAACTGAGAAGACGATAGTACTTCATCTGCTGTATATGATTGGAATGACAATAAATGACCTTTTGACCTTGACCTCCTGTGAACTTGTGTGAACAGAACACAGTAAGTGACACATGTCATATCATAAGAGGTGGAACTGTGTAAGGAGCTGCTTGATTGGAATTGTGTTCAGTCCACCACCTTGAGCATCTGCCCAGTGGAGGGCTCAGCAGACAGGGTCAACACCTCTGCAGCCTCTCAGCATGATCAGAGGTCAGCTGTCCTATCAGAAGTATCAGAAACACTGATACCATTAATGACTGTCCAGGAACTTGGCCATTTAGTGGACCAGATACCTCCATCTGTTATAAAGGTGGACTTGTAGTTTCCTGGACTTCAAATGGAGCCACTGGTTCCAGTGTATTCCAACAGGCCACATCCCTGCTCCTATGATGATAATCCATCCTCTTGGTCTTCAGATGGAGCTGAAGCATCAGATTCAGTCTCTAAAACACAGCTGAAGCACCTTCACAGTTTCTTCCACAGAGCTGGAGCTGCCTTTGGATGCTTTTCAAAGGGGCATGTACTTCAAACAAGCAACATTTAATGTGTAACCCAAAGACAAACTACAAATCAAATTCTCTTAGGATTTTTGCTTGTAAAGTTAATCAGGCAATATAGGTGTTGAACAAAAACATCACAGTTCACAGTTCACTCATCCATCACACATCATGGCAACACAACAACTACACTTAAGTAATCAAAGTCTAAAAAGAATGAAAGGTGCTGAGGGATGTATGTGTGAGTGTTAGTCCAATTCAGTTCCAGCTTCACGTTGGCAGGAGCGTGTGTGTGTATACTCCAGGGCCTTTGAGGTAGGGGCTCAGTGTAAAAAAAAAAAAAGGCCATATGCCCCTTATCAAGGTAGCAGATACACACTTCCCCATGGACCCCAACACACAGACAAAGAGAAAGAGAGAAAGAGAGAGATATCTTCAAGGTTAATGATGATGATTTGACCACAGGTTGTCTTAGCTGATGACGTTCCCACAAACAATAACGACACATTTTCTGAAGGAACTTCCTTATTCAGGCACGTTATTTCTTTTGTGATGTTTTAAACACTCCTGAATTGCTAATTAGGTGTTCCCTCCTAGTGGACAGCAGATCAAAATTCTCATTCAAAACTCATTGAAAAGTTGTTCATTGTTGAAAAAATAAGGACTAGATGTATTTGTATATGTAAAAGATTGAGTAAAATATGCCATAGAGCTGGTTGTAGACTGTGCAGTACAGTGTGTATGTGCAGCCCAATGGATTTGACTCCACAGTCTTCTCCTGTCAGTCATTCATGGACAGTCTTGTCTTGAAATATAAGACAAGACTATCACATGACTCTTGACTGGTCAGTACTGGGCTAGCAGAGACCAGAAGGGTAGGGAAGAAGACACAGTGGATGAGGAGACATAATTGACAGTACATATACTCACAGAACTTATTTTTGGCATAAAATATGATCGTTTACTCACCCATATAACTTTGGTGTCATTTGGAGTCATTCGGACGATATTTCCATATAGTGGGAGTGACTGGGGTACCGCAACAGGGGTACCGCAACAGAGCCCTCTAAATAACGCTTTATCTCCCGCGAAACTTGTTCATTTCACCAATATTTTGTAATGATACGCTAGTGCTATTCCCCGTTGAGTCCGGAGTTACCTGTTATCATCATCCAGGGTTTGTAGATTGACCTACTGACCTCTGACCTGGATGATGTCAGCTGCTTGTTTACCTGTAATTTGCTACTGCTATTTTTTTTTTTGCAACATGGCTGAATATCTTTCCGATTCTGAGGTTGTGGACGACGACTTTGTTTATGATGGACGTCCTTACCGTTTTGAGCCAGAGTATACAGATGAGGAGCTCGTCGAAAGGAGAATGCGGAGGCAGAGAGAGGAACAACCAACAACTGCACGTCTGCGAATCGATAACAGGTAACTAATGCGTTATTTAAAGGCTGTGTTTCAGTGAACCCAGTCACTCCCACTGTATGGATATACGCGTCGTTGGATCTAAATATCGTCCGAATGACTCCAAATGACACCAAAGTTATATGGGTGAGTAAACAATCGTATTTTATGCCAGAAATAAGGTCCAGGTTGTAAAAAACAGTAGTTCCCCTTTAAAGTAAAGTCATAAGTGCATAAAGTCATAAAGCCTTTATGACTTCATGACTTTATGCACTGGGCATGGTCATGTCCAAGCAGGAGAAGGGTATATACTGTTGACACACAGCTGGAACAAGATTGTTATTTAAAATACTAATGTATGTAACGTTGCAGATTTCCCTCCTTTGCAACAAAGATTAACGCTGAAGAAAAGTACACCAAAATAGGTGGATAAGGCCTTCCACATATAATAACAATAATAATAATAATACATTTTATTTATGGACGCCTTTCAGGACATATAACATATATATATATATATATATATATATACACATATAGTTACAGTTGAAACCAGATGTTTACATACACTGCGTTAAAAGACGCATAAACCTTTTTTCCTCACTGTCTGAAGTTAAATCAGACTTAACCTCTCCTGTTTTAGGTCAGTTAGGATTACCAAACTTATTTCTATTTGCTAAATGCCACAATAATGAGAGAGAGAATTTGTTAGAGAATTTTTTTATTACTTTCTTCAAAGTCAGAAGTTCACATACATTTCCTCAAACGCTTTGGGTATCCTTCCACAAGCTTCTCGCAATAGTCTGCTGGAATTCTGGTCCATTCCTCCTGACAGAACTTGTGTAACTGAGTCAGGGTTGTAGGCCACCTCGCTCGCACACGCCTTTTCAGATCTTCCCACAAATTTTCTATGGGATTTTAATCGGGGCTTTGTGATGGCCACTCCAAAACATTGATTTTGTTGTACTTAAGCCACTTTGTAACTACTTTGGCAGTATGCTTAGGGTCATTGTCCATTTGGAAGACCCATTTGTGTCCAAACTTTAACTTCCTGGCTGATGTCTTGAGATGTTGCTTCAATACTTCCACATAATGTTCTTTCCTCATGATGCCGTCTATTTTATGAAGTGTACCAGTTCCTCCTGCGGCAAAACAGCCCCACAACATGATGCTACCACCCCCATACTTCACAGTTGGGATGGTGTTCTCAGGCTTACAAGCTTCCCCCTTTTTCCTCCAAATGTAACGATGGTCATTATGGCCAAACAGTTCCACTTTAGTTTCATCAGATCACAGGACATGTCTCCAAAAATTAAGGTCTTTGTCCCTGTGTGTATTTGCAAACTGTAATCTGGGTTTTTTATGTTGCTTTTGGAGTAATGTCTTCTTCCTCGCTGAGTGGCCTTTCAGTCCATGTCAGTACAGGACTTGTTTCACTGTGGAGAATGACACTCTCTTACCAGCTTCAGCCATCATCTTGACAAGGTCTTTAGCTTTTGTTTTGGGGTTGATTCGCACATTTCGGACCAAAACACATTCATCTCTGGGATATAGAACCCGTCTCCTTCCTGAGCGGTATGATAGCTGGACATTCCCATGGTGTCTATACTTGCGTATAATTGTTTGAACAGATGAACGTGGCACCTTCAAGCATCTGGAAATTGTACCCAAGGATGACCCCATGGTGGTCAAGTGAGCAGGTGGGAGGATGAGTAGGATGGATGAGGATGACCTAAGAGTGGAATGTTTATGTGGAGCAGGTTAGTGAGGTACTGAGGGGCGAAGTTGTTTTAGGCCTTGAAGATGAGAAGTAGGATTTTGTAGGTAAAATGGAATTTGACAGGAAGCCAGTGGAATTGCTGCAGGACCGGTGTGATGTGACTCATGGAGGGGGTTGTAGTGAGGAGTTTTGAACCAGTTGTAGTTTATGGATGGATTTGTCCGTAAACCAAATAAAAGGGAGTTGCAGTAGTCCAGACGGGATGTGACCAGGCTATGGACCAGAGTGGCAGTATCAGTTGAGGGGGATGGACGGAGACGGGAGATATTGCATAGGTGAAAACAGGCTAAACGGGTTATGTTGTTAATGTAAGAACGGAAAGAGAGAGTGGTGTCATATATTTTACACTAAATAAATTAACACTGTACATAAATGCTTTGCAACAACATGAAAAACTTAAGACCCATTTCAAATTGGGTCTGTATTTTATCTTAAAATACAATCAAATTACAAAAATAAAAATAAAAAAGTAGTTTGTTTCTCTGTTTTAGCAGCAGTGTTGATGTTGAGTATAAAAGGAAGAAGCTTCCACTTTACATATATACATATGCTGTCTACGAAGAGAACGACATTAAATAACGGGAACAGAGCCAAACAGCTCAGCTGAATGGACAAGCACAGGAAGGAGGAGAGGGAGGTCTGGGAGGGAGAGGAGCTTGGGGATGGTGAAGGAGGATGTGAGTGCTGAGATGGGATCTGGACCGTCTGTGTTGTTCCGTGTCAATTGAAGGGCTTTTTCCATCATCTGCCAGCGTCCTGTAGAGCGAAACCTGCTGATGGCAGAAAGATCCTCTCAGCTGGGTCAACGTCTCCTCTACATGTTTCCAGGCTGTGTAAGAGATTATTAAAGACTGGGAGGAGCGCTGATTACTAATACCATCAGAAAGCAATCTAGTGTGAAAACTGAGCTCTTTGGCCACTGCAGTGTCAGAATGTAGCCAGAGAAAACTGACAAGATGGGCTGTCAATTTAACAGTTATAATAGCAATAATGATCATGTAATAATTATATCATTATCAGTAATAATAATACAATATGTAAGACTTCATAGGACCAAAAAGCCAGAACACAGAAATGTGTCCTCAACATGGTTGTAAAATCTATATTCTTCTGGCTCAGTATGTAGCAGTGTAGTATTCAAAACATGGGAAACATTAAATATCCTGAAACAATGCCAGAAGGGAACTGATACGCTTGAAAGAATTTGGTCCAGTTTTGTAATTTCACTGTGTACCACCGTATGTGTCTTTTTGTTTTAATTTTTCTTCATTTTTATACATGGGTGTATCCAGCATTGTGTCACTGTGTGATTATTTAACACATTATTGGATCATGTATAGTTAATGAGATGGTAGTCTCATACATGCTTTGATATTTTCCTCAGTAGGTGAGTTTTATGCTGTATAATTAAATGAAATGAAATGAAATTTTATAGCTTCAATAACAATACAAATTGTCACAAGATTCCTTACAGAACCCAGAGAATGAAACCTTTCAGAGAAAGGCGAAGCACTGTAACCTCCTGAATATTATGTCTGACTTCCCTAAAACCTGTATAGCCTTTCTGCCAGCTTTGGCAGGAGCATGAGCAGCTGACACTGGTAAACACCACCATCTGTTGGTTATCATAGCACACTACAAGGGTGTTTGCATGGGATCACTGCTAACTTACAGCAAGAAAATTCTGGGGTTTCTGTGAATGGAGTTTTCTCCTCTGGCTCAAAGGGCATTTCAGTTTTCATTTTGAGGTTAATGCTGACTGAGCATGTAATACACTGCACTTGACCCCCTGGGACTACAACTGATGTCCACCCGGTTTGGATAGGGTAGGTAACACTTTTGTTTGCAGCTCCTTGAATTTGGTTTAGCAGTGCTTCAGGCTTTCCAACCTGAAGGAGTTTCTGAGCAAAGCTACTTTTTCTCTGTTCTGACTCTCTCTAGCTCTCATGATCTCCTTAATAGATTAAACCTATTATGGATCTTTGTGCTATGTCTCTAACCCCCAATACTGGAGCTCGAATTTCATCAAACCCGACTGTTTTAGCTGACTACCCTTGAGTCCAGTACTTTATCCTCTCTCAACAGGTCACTGATATTATGGATACATAAGGTAAGTTTTGGAACTTCCATGTCTCACTTATGATGGACACTTGTGCACATGTGCCCCACAGAGATTGAGCCTTTACATAATTTATTTTGCACCAGACAAGACACCTTTTACCTGTCAGCTGTGCAATACCATTGCGCTTTTTGTTAGGTTTGCATGAATGGGCTTTTTGATCTTTTTGTCCCACATTTGCTTCACATTTGACTCTCAGGAGCTCAGTGAATTCCAGCGTGGCATTATGATAGGATGTGCAACAAGTCCAGTCGTGAAATTTCCTCACTACTAAATATTCCACAGTCAACTGTCAGTGGTATTATAATAAAGTGGAAGCGATTGGGAATGCAGCAACTCAGCCACTAAGTGGCAGGACACGTACTGTACGTACCAGTGCACAAAACAAGGTCCATAAAGACATGGATGAGCGAGTTTGGTGTGGAAGAACTTGACTGTCCTGCACAGAGTCCTGAACTCAACCCGATAGAACACCTTTGGGATGAATTAGAGCAAAGACTGTGAGCCAGGCCTTCTCGTCCAAAGGGTCTGACCTCCAGTGTTGTGCAAGTTCACACTAAAGAAGAACTGGTTCAAAGTTTAGTTCGCACAGATAAAAGTGAATTAGTTCAAGTTCATAGTTCACATTTTATTTATGAACTAAGTTCATTGACTCCAAAATGAACAGTTTTCCTTTTTAAAAAATAAATAAAAAATATGAGCAGCTTCGAGCTATTCTTATCAAATTCACTGGCTGTATCATGACTCAGAGGCAGCTGGACTTAAAAGCACGACTCAAAGAGTAAGTGACAAAACTGGATTTATTCTGAACGGAGCAGTCAGGAAAAAAAGACAAGACTTACAGGACACGACAGTCGAGACGCTTGACAAAAACAGATAAGACAAATGACAAACACAAAGGACAAGACTTAAATACACGGGGAAGGAAAAATGACACAGGTGCAAACAATCAGGACGGGGCTGCTGCAACCAGCACAAGGGAGATCATGAGGACAGGAAGTCAAGACACCTGAAACGACAGGAGAGGGTATAAACAACAAAATAAAACAGGAAGACAACATACAAGAAAACATGACCTCATCTAGGACGAGACTTGACAGGCTGCTGCAAGATATTAACAGAGTTGACAAAATGTTGCCCTATATGCTAGGATTGCCAAAAACAAAGAAACACTGTAAAAGTAACAGATAAATGTTGCATTTCAACAGAGTAACTGAATCAACCTAAAAATTGCACTCCATGTAAAATACCTTAATGGCGTGGGCTTTGGACTCACAGTATACCGAGTCAAAACCCGCCTCCACAGCCAGCCTGGACAGCATGCCATACTTGCTCTTATCTCGATCCGAGGTGGTGATGTCCACAGCTCTGCCCTCATAGTGCAGAGACTCTTCAGAATGACGGCCAACCTCATCCCAGCCCTCTGTGACCCTAAATTTAATCCCGGGCCACTTATTCATGACTGAAATAGCCAATGAGTTCAGTTTGTCCTTACACCTCTGGAAAAGGAGAGACATGTCATGTTCAGATCAAGGTTTGTTTCCATTTAATAAATTATTATTTATACTGCATAAATATCAATTAAAATTGTTTCAAGATGCTTTACAGAACCAGAGCCCGAAACACCCCCAGAGTGAATAAGAGAAGGCTGGCCCAGCAGAGGGACAGAAATAAAAAGGGGAGATTGGAGAACAAGAGGAGGAGATGAGAGAGAGACAGAGAGACAAAGAGAGCATAGACAATGCAATGAGGAGAGTAGAAGAAAGGTGCTCAGTACATCAGTCTAAACTTAGCAGATCATAGACAATGATGACAAATGACTTACAATATAAATGATTTACTTCCAAGATTTACTTCCATAGTTTTGACAACTTGTGCGTCATATATTGCTGAGTTTAATCATGTTTTAGAATTTTAGAATTAGAAGGCAGGGCAAAACCAAGAATAACATCAACTTAAACATTCTCCTTTAATATCCATCAGTAGACAGATGTTTTCAATGACAAACGCAGGCCATTAAAAATAAATCACCTGAATATAGGTATATAGTAAATAAAGATGTCAAAGGTAACCAGGTTTGAGATGGAGAGTTATTCTATCATATACATATATTATATTATTATATATATATATTATTTAGACATTTTTGTTCAATTCTACTTAACTCAAAAAATATAAGATGCGTAAGCTAAATGCCTCTAAATTTATTTATCCTGGGTCACAGATCAATGTACAGAGTACACCAGGACAGTACAGTCAAAGACCTAAATCTTACAAATTGCATGTTAATACACTGATGTAAAAAGTCCCACAAAATGACGCAAACTCAAATGTTGTTACCTACTTACATCATGAGTCGATCTGCCTTGGTGTTCTCCTCGTCTTTAAAAATAATATCGGTGTTGTAGCAGCATACTGCTTTATTTGCTACATTGGAACAGCAAATCTCTCTCACACTCTCTAGCCATCTCCAACTGGCTGCACTGAGTTTACCTGCTTTTAAAAGCAAAACAGTCTATGACTACTTCCACTTACATGCATCCTCTGGATTTAGCTCTCAGTGTGTTCTGTCTTTTCAGTTTAATCCCAACCTGACTTCATGGTGCTGATGTTGACAGCTGAACTAATGGAATTTGGGACCAGTCAGAAGCCCCCTACCCGCACTGAAAACAACTTTACCTCTTGCACCGTCCAGTCCTGCCAAAATTGCTGTTTTTACTGGTGACATTAAGTCTGATCTATACTCAGTCAGAGGGAACACTGGACCTGAATGATCCTTGGTCAACCTTAAAAACAGATTTACACTGAGATTCTCTCCGTTTGTTGTCCATCCTCTATAACGATATGCATAATAATAATAAAGACTAAGGCTAAAAGACATGCAGAGAGACAGACTAGACTATCACAAGGCATTCCTTGTCTCTTCACGAGGTCCTGGTTTGTGCAAAACATGTTACTACTATCATAAGATTAAACAAGAGTCCATGGATGCTGTCGAGAGGTAATGAAAAAGGCAGGTCAGGTAAAGAAACAAAACAGGGCAAAGCGAAACGTCAGAGGAAATCAAAGCTGATAACTATGACAATGACAACAGACTGTCAGAAGAGTTGTTCAATTAATTTAGGGCTTGGCCTGCTCGTGTTTGTTTCACCGTGTTATGAATTGGTAACATGGGCACTAGGATAACCTCAGTGTTATGCTACAGGTCAACATTGAGGTTATCCCAGTGTCCATGTTGAAAATATAAGTACTTTACTATTTTTGAAACAGCTCCAAGTTTTCTGTCTCATAAAGCATCTGTCAAGTTGTAATTTGTTTTGTGGCAGTGACAGAGATACCCTGGGATGTGGAGACACTACACTGCACACAAACACAATTGAGACTGGATTTGTGAAATACCCCCAAACATGTAAGGTAATGAGTAAATGCTTCTGTCAGGGCTTGATGAGTGAGCTACAGTGTCATCAACTGGCGTCTCTACGTCAATTAACAGCAAATACAGACAATCCAGGCATGCATTGTTCAAATGTTGGAATTAGAAATCAGTATTTCTTATAATCCTGATCCACCAGTATGTTAAGAGCTTTAAGTGGGGAATCAGACTGGTTAATGTTTTTCAGCAGGAACAGTCCTTTTCAGGCATTCAGTATGAGTTGATATCTACAAGTGTAACAGAGTTAATGCCATCTCTCACACTGTTTATTTTATTAATTTAAATTTTATTTTATTGTCATTAAATGCAGCACCCCTGTGTCTTGCACTTTTCATATCAAGTATGTTAATTTCTTCGAGACAGAACACATCTCCTTCCTGAGCCATTCCTTGTTAGTTTTCTGAGCAAAAATTAAGAAACAAAAAAGAAAGCACCATGTTTTCCCTTGACATGTAGTGGAGTACAAAGTTTTATTTAAAAAAAAAAACACAACAGGATAAGTACAAGTATCACAGATGTGTAAAAAGTTAACAATTATAAACAGATTCTTCACTTATTTCACACAATTCCAGTCAGTCAAGTTTACATACCCTCAGTTGACTGTCCCTTTAAACAGCTTGGAAAATTCACGAGAAATCTGTCATGACCGAGCACCTCTTTGACGTCTTGAGGAAATAGGAAAGTTTGCTTTGCTTGGCTGGTAACCCAGTTCCACAGTGCTGCTGACACAAAACGAGGAAAAGCAGGTGCAGCTTCAGTCTGGCTCATCCTGCTGAGTGGCGTACTTTAGAGGAATGTCCAGACCCACCACAGGTCCCACCGCACTGAGCCATGATAACACATAGTTCACTGGCCTGCCCCACAACACAAACACAATTGACACAATTAAAATGAAATATTTGACAATAATGTATGGAGTGAAGTCACTAAGCATAGTTTGGTTGCACCATCTGGACATGTGGATGCCTATATTGTATTTCAACTGAATGAATGAATTAATGAATGGAAAACTGTCATCAACTTAATGAAAATGCTGCCGGCTATATGCAGCTTTTCAGTGAACATAAGCCTGCAGGGGACACAGGGACAAGGTGCAAAAACAGAAAACATAACTAAATACTGTCACAGACATGTTTCCAAGGGACATACTTGTTGCCATGGTGTGTTGTCGCTGGGAACCTCGGACTCTCACAATATTGTACATCATTTCCATTTTTGTTTCACCCAGTACACCAAGAAACCAACCAACACTCTAGAGTTGAAACCAATATGCTAGACACTGCATCTGCTGCTAAACCCGATGCTTTTGTCGGTGTTTCCTACTTTGCATGTACGCAATGACACTAGAATTTGGAACCTATCAGATAAAAGACCACAAATAAGTGGTTATAAGTGGTTAAGGCACACACGTAGAAGGGCTGCTTTGGATTATTGAAGACGATTCACCTGAATGACTGAATGAATTTGCACAGACAGTCTAAATCCAACTCTATTCAAAACACATGTTAATTCCCAATTACAGCCTAGAATGATTGGAAAGACATACAAGTAAAAAATCAGCAGGACATCGTATAGGCCAATGAATCCAGCTGTGATCCTACCTGTGCAGGTCCTGAGATGCCTGCAGCACAGGCCTCATAAACTCCTCTGTTTTACAGGGGTGGAGCATAAAGAAAGGCTGACCCAGCAGTGGATGCTCCTGGTACACAGACACAGAGACAAGATGTCAGTGGAGCTTCAGGGACAGAGACGATCAAAGTGAAGCTCATGGCTGCATTTACCTGTTGACTGATCATATTCAGAGGACTGCTCTGAAGACGAAGCCTGAAATTTGGATGAATGAAGCGCCACACCTCCTCTAAAGTCAGGCTCTTCCCCTCTAACACACAGGATAGAAGAAGCAGTAAAAAGATCTCAGAGTGCATTCTTGTGAAATACTGAATAGAATATGAAAAGGAATACAAACCCTCTCCTTTCCCAAGGGAACAAACCTTTTTGATATATGAAGTTAGCCCCGTTTCACACCCCCAAAAGTCCCAGCCTTCACAGTAGAGTATCAAGCATGCAGTGTGTTCTAAACCCAGCTCTGCCATGGAAACACAGTGAGCTGTGGGAACTTCTACCCAAGACAAAGCAGTATAAATCTGTCTACGAGAGCATACAACCTGCAGAAAGATCAACTGGAAGGCTAAACCATAATGATCCCAGCATTTGGTCAAGTCGGTGCATCATGTCTTACTGATTCTTTCTAGCTTTTTCAACTGGATAGACTCTGCCAGAAAAGAGGATGCTTGGAAGATATCCTCAGCTGCTGTTCAAAGACCTTGGCAGAGGGGCAGCATGGTTGGCACCATGAGCAAATTCTGTGAACTGTAGTAGAAACCCTCAAACTTTGTATCCAGCAGAGTTTAGTGTTCTTTCTTGGAGAGCATCTCAGGTTCTGCAATATTTTAGGTTATCTTCAAGCATTTTTAAGATCTCCAAAAGGAGCCTCTGAAGGACATTCAGCCCAGAATTAGTTACTATGTACATTCTTTAATCTCTATCAGTGTCAATGACAACCTCAAAACCCCAAAGAATATGTACACCTCCATGCCAGACAGCTGGTAAGAGGGGGTTACTAAACTGCAAATTAATAGTGTGCAGAAATGCTTTACTGACTTGGTGCTGTCACGGTCTCATATGTAACTAACCTAGAGTGAAGGCTCTGAAATACAGCACAGGAGTATTGTAGCAGCATGAGTACAAGATGTGATACTCATACTGAAGCACCTGGCTGCTGCTTTCAGTCGTTGTGCAGACCCCATCATCTTCATCATCTATGTTGCCTTTGATACTGTGACTATCACCTGGGGTTACATGGAGAGACTGGAGAAAGAGAGAATGAGTCAGCTGTGGTTGTTTCTGAAATGGTTCCCAAGTTAGGAAATGACCTGCCTCAATTATTAAAGGTGGTGAAATTAGTGCAGTTTACTTATTTCATTTTCACACACACACCGGTGAACATCCAGGGAATGGACAAAGAGATAGTGGACTATTGTTGTCCGTGGTTGTTCACTTGAATTAAAAAAAACTGGACTGGTCTGACCATGCTAGGGCACTTTAAAAGAAAGGTCAGGACAGACTCTACCTGTTAAGAACACTTAGGTCCTTCAGAGTGAAGGGAACACTACTAAGATCCTTCTATGACTCCGTACAGGCATCAGCCATCTTCTATGGAGTGGTCTGCTGGAGCAGCAGCATCTCAGCAGCGAACAAAAAGAGACTGAACAGACTGGTGAAGAAGCCCGGCTCTGTTCTGGGCTGCTCTCTTGAGCCTGTGGAGGTGGTGTGTGATCAGAGGATGATAGCAAAGCTGTCCTCCCTGATGGAAAACCAATCCCACCCCTCCATGGTGCTATAACAGCACTGGGCAGTGCCTTCACCCACGCTGTGTGAAGGAGTATTACTGTTCCTTCCTTCCTGCTGCTGTGAGGCTGTACAACCAAACCTGCTCCAATTAGACCTCATATGTACAACATCCATTGTGTTTGATTTTCTATTTTTTGTAATTATTTGGGTTTTCACTTTTTTACCTGTAGTGTGCTGCTGCAACACTGCAGATTTCACCACCGTGGAATAAATAAAACAGATCTTATCTTATTATCTTAAGTACCAACCAACTGCTGACACTCAAGTGTTCACATTCACCGAGACTGTTCAGCAAAGGCTCAGTTGGAGAATAAAGCACAATAAGACAAAAGTTTCACCTGTGGTTCGAGGCTGGAGTGACAGGAAATGAATGATTTTGATTCTGAGCTTGATTCTTCTGGTTTCTGTGCTGGGCTTGAGCCAACGGTAACTGACCTAAGAGCAGTCTTCTTCAGATAGCCCTCCTCTGAACCCTAAAAACAGACCAGAAACTACCATTGGACACTTTCATAGGGAACAGCAGGCTTTCATGCTGTGTCTATAGTATTAAGTATGACAACACAGAAGTCCTCACCTGGACCACTTCCCATCTCCACCCATCTCTCAGCTGTTCTGACTGTAGGAGGAAGAGCTGGCACCAGTGACGGAATTTTTCCTCATCCAGTGTACAACAGCTCATCTCTGCAAGGTGTGGGGGGTTGTAATTTATTACACAAATGTATATTGTATATACTTTAAGCACACACATACAGTATATACAGTGCATTCAAGTATTTAGACTCCTTTACTTTTTTTTGACATATTGTTATGGTCTGCGTTCTACTAAACTGTTTAAGTGGGGCGGATTGGGGTATGTTACTAGCCCCACATCTGTCATTGTCATTTTTGGTGACACTGTGCCTTTGAGCTTTTCACTTCAAAACATCCATGATCCAACAGCGTTATGACCACCTGCCTAATATTGTGTAGGTCTCCCTTGTGCCAAATTTGTGCAAATATTAAATTACAGTTACAGTAAAACCAAAGTACATCAGTATTACTGCTTAGTATCCCCCTATCAAAAAACGATAACTGCAGATGTATTTACTGTAAGTGTAGGCAGCTTTGTAGTATAGCAGCTGGCCAATGTATAGTTCCTTAGAACCATTTTAACAGCTCTCTTGGCTAGCTGTCTTTCAGCTCACATGTCTTATTAGTTGTATTAGTCTTAATCATAATATGAAGGTATTAGTTTAAATTGTATTCATGTTTTTGTTTTTTTATCCGTGTGGCACATTGTGTGGAGTGTGTCATTTCAAATACACATCTGCAAACCTTTTGCATTTTTTTTTAATAGATTTTCTTTATCTGAAAAGTAACGCATGCATACACAACAAGAGTACTGCAAGTAAAACGTTTCAATATTTCTCTTTATTTAATTAATATTTTCCTCTGAATTGTACAGAATTAGAAATACCTTTTAATTAATTTTGTGGAAGCACTACTTGAGCAATTTTTTTAGGCTCATGTCTAAAACCATCTTTAAGTTTGCTGACAACACAACCATTCTGGGCCTCATCACAGCCAATGATGAGACAGGAGGAGGAGGTAATTATACTGGTGCTCTTACTTTTTGTACTACTTATGGGTGAGCTGACCAGTTCATTGCACTGTTAAACTTGTGTTAATTCTGTACATGACAAATAAACCTGAATCTGATAGCTACCTTGATTACAAAACAAAGAAACAAGCAAAAACAGTACTGAAACTCAGTACAGTACTGACGAAAGTGGTTGTAAAGCCTTTTAAACGCTCTTTTTTAAACACCGGTTTGTTAAAATACTGATCAGTTTACCACAACATCAGCATTTTCCTAGCCCTTCTGCTGCTGAGCTTCTTTTCAGGACATACAAGAGCACAGTATATACAACCATTATCTCACATCTTTCTAGTTGCAATACTTGGTAATACAACTCCTATTGGAGTTTGTTGTTTTACTCATGATATTCATGAATGTCACTGTCAATATACATATTTAACCTCCTTAACACCTCAGCCCTCAACCTACACAAGTTGGTTGTTTCAACTTCTGACTAGCCACTGTAATTTTTACCTGATGCAGTATGTAAATATTTTTGTACATATTTGTCTGCTGTATTCTATTTTTTTGTATCTTTTTGCATCTTGCACTGTTGTTTCCTGCCGCTGTAACACCCTAATTTCCCCACGGGGATGAATAAAGTCCTATCTTATCTTATCAACAAAGAGTATTGCGATTTTGAAGTTAAGAAAACTACTTCCTACCTCACTTCTGTAAGGTGTAAGAAACAAACAATACGTGTTACGGTTGTACCGTGTCAAATTAAAAACAAGCCGCAAAAGTATGCATCAATCATTTCTCAATCTGATATGCTTGTAGCTATATAACAGAGCTGCAAATGGTTGTTTAAATGGGAGAGATAACCTTAGAAGCTGCACTGAATATTCCTAAATAACTGAATCCCTACAGAGACACAAAATTAAGAGCCGATACAGCAGGCATTAGGTGGGATTCAGCTCTTATTTTCTATTACTTACTGTTGGACGACTTGCACTAAACGCCGTTTAGTAAACGGGTGTATGACAGAGAACTAATACGAACAGGGAACCTAAGAATGAATAACAAGAGAGCAGAGCCTGCATTTCTCTTCCGGATCGTGAGGTCACGTGACCACTGCCAAATAACGTTCTTCTTCCGTCTTGTCCGTACCGCAGCCATATTAAGAAGGGGGTGTGGCCAAACCAAACAGTATAAAATGACAGACCGGTAGGCTGCTGTCGGGTGCTCTAATCAGAGAAATATAAAAAACAAGCAACAGGAAATGACATTTAACAGGTGATACGTTATCTCACAATACATTACTGTTCAGAAGGCGCTGAACATGTTATATCACTGTAAGTCACCCTTCTCTTAAGACACCTTAACAGTGTCAGCACCACAGTCGGGCAAACGGGACTCATAATGGAACTTAAACTACGTTACCCAGGGGGCACTGGTGTCGCACGCCTTTAATTTTGGTTCAACAGTGAAACGGTGAAAAAACAACGGTAATCTTGGTGTAGCTTCAAAAAGGCACAAAGTGCCTAATTGTCTTTAATAAATTGATATTTTAAATACTGTATCAATTCAGAACACACACATAAGGGGAGAACCAGCGCTTGTTTTGTTTTTTTTCTTATTGAAAGCACTGCTATCACCATCATCATCAATGGACTGAGGAAATTCAACACCTCCAGTCGCAAACTACAGCTTTTCTAATGATACAGCTTCTACTGAAGTGAACTTTGCAATGCCCCTATGCCCCAGTTCCACCACCAACCCTGGACTGTGAATCAGCCTTGTCACTGTATGTTTGTTAAAAAGTGCTCACTGTTTGTTGTTATTTTTTCAAGCAACACCTTAAATCGATAAAATATAATTTAGCTGTAATATTTTCAATGACTGTGATGTTGAAATAGCAGTTTTGTTGGCCTACAAGCAGCTCATGTTCACTGACAGTCCCATTTGTTTTGACCGACAGCTAACAGATTAACAACTCATACAAATATTATGACATTTAGGATATGTATTGTACTAAGTATTCGACTGGCATTAGTTATATCAATATGATGTAACAAGCTAGTGTAAATCGGTGTGCAAGTTTGAGACACACTGATTTTACATTGTATTGTATTCCTAGCTATTGTGGTCAGTGCAATCAATAAGAAAGGGTCAGAAACATTTAATTACTACCATGCCACCAGCCACTTCTCCATCTCTGTGTCACTCCTGTTTCCTCTTGGTGCCAACAGGACATACAGTGACCTAATGTGCCTATAGGTTGTAGATACACAGGCAGGTCTTGTATATTGTCTTTCTAGTGGAGTTACCTAAAGTTAAAAGACATGTGTGGACAGCTTTTGTGTCCAGCTGTCACTTGTCAGTCATAACTATCATTCTGTCAGTTTTTTCATATAGTGAAGTCAGTGACTAAGCAGCACTACTTGGATCTATGGACGTGAGCTAGTCAGTTAGCTTTGGATTCCAGTCTCACCACTACTGAAATTGATATCCACAGTTGATAAGATTTGATTGTGAAATTAGTTTTAAGCATTTCAAGAATTTGTCTTCATATTAACTGAACTGAGTTTCCATCCACACATCATTACTGCATATTTATTAATTATTGTACATTATGAACACTCAAAATGTAATCTTTTCTAAAACTTCAATATTGGCATACCAGATGGCGTGGTTTCTATGACAGCTACTGTCTTTTTAAACTTGTCAATCTACAAATTCTTTGAGTTTTAGCTTTGAAATGTTGCTCAACATGGTGGTTGTGTTTAGAACCACCAGATGGCAGCAACTACCACTTCAGGTCTAAGCAATACAGCGTCACATCGGAAATGAGAGGAAACCATTTTATTTTATTGGTTTATTTTCAACCAGCTGATTTGTGTGTTGATTAAGGAACTGAGTAAACGATCAGTTTACTAGAGTGAATTAAAGTTTTTGTGGAAATCTTGATTCATCCACACAAAGCAGGATTTACACAATAGGCTTTGTGACCAGCTTCCTGCAGCCCGATACAGTCACGAAATCTGCAGTGACAAACGGAAACATTTTAAAACTGACATTAACAAGCAGGACAATATTTAAGAATTGTGCTAATTTAATCATTAATCTTTTGAGCTGTATCTTGAACTGAACCGAGTCCAGTGATTGTTAGGACTTTTGGTGACGTGCAGGCACTTCAGGAACCATTAACCACACAGTCTACAGTCTGTTTAAGACTGAATGACATCAATCACATAATGCTAAATGGAAAATAATTCAATGTAAGGACAACAGAGCTAATTCAAACGGAACCAAAAAGGTCAGACGTAAAAGAACCCTAAGACGGTATCATTTATGAGTCATTACACCATAAACGGGGGTCACACCTAACAATTTTTAGGTTCTTGTCAGTGTGCAACAGCCTGTTCCATCATAGGACACTAAAACTCTCCAGTGAAATGTGAAATTCATCAGAAATCTTTTGAGCTGTATCTTGAACTGAACCGAGTCCAGTGATTTTTAGGACTTTTGGTGACGTGCAGGCACTTCAGGAACCATTAACCACGTGAGACTTTCTAGCATTCTTCAGCCCGACTGACCCTACCTGTCTCTGACTCACCTGCTCCGTCAGAGAGCAGCAGAAGTTATAAAGGCACATTTTAAGAAGTTAACACTTTAAACATTAATGTTAAGAGATGACAAATGAAGCCATTTATTGAAATAATGCAAAAAAATTAAATGAATGCAGTATTTTCAATCAAGCATAATGTAACTGTTTCCACAATGAAAAACATAGTCAACACTGGAGTCTCTAAAACATTTGTGTCCAGTTCTGAACTGAGGGCAAATGGCAAAACAGCAGTATTTTTGTTCAGTCTTTTATAACACACCTTTAGACGTAAAAAAAAAAAAAAAAAAAAAAAAATCAACACAATACTATTTAAAGAATCAAATACAGTATTTACATTTTTCTTACAGCATTTCCACACACATGAAAAATAAAACTTAAGTACCACAGAAGAACTGTCAATCCAAGGATAAAAAAAGAACATACACCATGAAGACATAAGTCCTAGTGAATAATGCTGATTCTGCCAGAACAGAACAATATTGTCTTTTTAAATGCAGACAGTGAGAAGCAGCAGGAATTCTTGGGTTCCATAGGGAATATTGGGAAGACATGGGGGGAAATGGCAAGTCAGGAACACGATAGCACAGCCATGAGTTCAGAGCGAGGACATGTGTGAAGGACTTTTCCCTAACTGGCTTCACTTCACTTCCACTGCAGTCCAATTTAGGAAGAATTGATGCATTTAAACTTAAAAATTTCTGACAACTCCAATTTTTTTTTTCTACCTGAGACCTACCAGGTCGTTCTTGAGCATTGGTTATTGTCTGTTTCAGAATGTTGAA
This sequence comes from Chelon labrosus, assembly GCF_963514085.1. NCBI lineage: Eukaryota > Metazoa > Chordata > Actinopteri > Mugiliformes > Mugilidae > Chelon > Chelon labrosus. The sequence continues at coordinate 1,434,155 of NC_140342.1, read as the reverse complement.
CCTTCCAGACACAGTCCTCTGTTTCTACTGTTGGAAATGGGGTTTCAGACATTACAAGATCTGGTCAAGATTTCATTTGTTAGAAATAATAAGCTCCACACAACAGAACTGTCCACGAAATCTAGCTGTATATCAATAGTAGAGAGATGATTGTATTATAACATGAACTTACTACTGTCTCTGTCAGGGAGGAAACGTTTTAAAGTCATGCCAGTTTTTGTTTTTTTTATCAATCATTCGGTTTTAGAATCGTAAAGGTCGTATCATCAGGAAGCTTTTTTTAGTCCTACATAAATCCTAAATTCAACTTTTCATTCCACATTTGCCTTATGGTCATCAGAGTAGTTTCCTTGAAAGGTCTTTTTGAATAGTTGAAATGTGGCACTTTTCTGTCCAAAGTTTAGGTTAAAAAGGTATTTGCTATTATACCTGATACTCAACCTTCAAACGTGTGCATATAGACCACATTTAAAATTTGTATTTTAAGTGTCTCTCATCTGAATAAAATCCAGACAACTGCGCTGTCTTGCTATTCCTGTGTTTAGTGTGTATTTGAGGATGATAAGACAAATGCATTTACATCTTTTCAACAAATTCTCATACCATGTCCTAAGGTGGATCTGTTACACCTGGTTTTAATCTGTCTTCAATGTGGCTTGGTTGCATTTATTTTTTTTAAATCAATACATTTCTATGGTCATCAAACTACAAATGTCTGACCCCACCGTCCCCACACATTATAATTTTGCTACGTGTATTCCAAACCACACTATAATTGTCTCAGATGTTGGTGCTTCCATACCACCAGTATTGTCAGATGCATATCGTGTGCAGGGAAGTGAAGTAAACTCAGCAGGTTTGGTGCTGTTGTTGGGCACAGTGACGAAGACCTTGAACAGATTTAAGGTGTGGTTAAGGAGGTGGTGGGGCAGATAGATACACTGACAGCTCATAGATGCTGACCAAGGCACTGCATTCACACCAATATGGCTTCAGGCCTTCAGACACGCCAGAGACACTTGCAGAGGTGTAGACAGACGATGAGGGACGAGGTGAATTGCAACCATCCACCTTCATTATCAAAGAGCACACAAAGGTAAAGCAACAGGTTTCCTGACTGGTTTTGAGGACTTGAACACAGAAAGATACAGACAGAGGAAGCAGAGCATTGGCAAGGTTGTTCATTTTGAGTGCAGCCTAAAGTGGTCTTTGATGTAATGCAGAAGCACTGCTGCAGTTCCGTGTGGTGTGTGTGTATGTGTGTTGGATGCAGTCTGCATAGGCCACTATGAACACCTAAACCTTGATTTGGGGAAAATGCTGACACGTAACATGCTGATGATTTTAATTTCCCTTCCAACTTCCGATGGTGTACAATACTGTAGTATGTCCCTATATCATGAGTATTGCTTTCATTGTAGGTTTATAGTGTCCGGTGGTCTACGTATTTGACAGGCTTTAACATTGTTTTTAAAGGAGTGTTTTGGTGTCCTGTAGTATCACTGACATACTCAGGCTGCTAATTTGACTTTTGAATGGTGCAACAGATCTGCATGTTAAAGAATTTACTGAGTAAGTGATGGAATATGAAATATGTGTAAAAGTTTGACGAGTTAGGTCACTTTAACACTTTGGTTTGGTTCATTTAAGTTTCCAGTAAAAATAAAATAAAAAAAGTAAGTCTAAGTGTTTTTAGAGTGAATTTGGAGTAAGTGACTATTGGTCATACTGCAGTTCATGCCAAAGAACCTAATCAATTGTGTTTCTGAGTTGAAACATCTGATATGTTGTTTTTGTAATATTTTCAAGTTCAAATGATTATTTTATTTATTTACATTTCACATAGCAGACCATCTTTTTTGGAAACAGTGTTGTATAAGAACTCGTATTTATAAAAAGGCATACATTTAATAGTTGATTTTTAAATCATGTTAAAAAACAAATAGTTACTATCAAAGTCCTGTGATTGGTCTGATTGGTTACAGTTTGTACCACAACCACACCACGCAAGAGATGGGTTGGAAGATGATCAAGTCTTGGTACAGTTCTTTGGTCTACAGTCTGTTTAAGACTGAATGACATCAATCACATAATGCTAAATGGAAAATAATTCAATGTAAGGACAACAGAGCTAATTCAAACGGAACCAAAAAGGTCAGACGTAAAAGAACCCTAAGACTGTATCATTTATGAGTCATTACACCATAAAAGGGGGTCACACCTAACAATTTTTAGGTTCTTGTCAGTGTGCAACAGCCTATTCCATCACAGGACACTAAAACTCTCCGGTGAAATGTTTTGTTGTCTGACATTAACAGGCTCATGACATATTTGCTGATAAAGGTCAAAACGAGATTACTGTATCAGTGTGATATGATATGATAGTGTAACTTTAATGCTGTACAGACAAGTATTCTTGATACATTATATTCTGTGTGTTTCTGTTCAACATCAGTTATTGTCATTGTCCCGTTTCCTTCATCTTTCACTCATCACACACGCCGAGGCCTTCATTTCACCTTTATAATATCTATCTTAACATAGGCTGAAGTTCAGTGAAAGCTAGCGTTCCACCATTTGAGATGCTCATCATCTTGAAATGTTATTATCATACTATACATTAATGAGTCTTTGTGACTGATTAGGCTAGTGCTGAATGAATCCGTAGTTCCTTTAACAATCACCCGCAGCAAATGTCATGTTACTTCACTGAGTGTACTTCATTATAGTCCTAAAGTGTACCAACATCACTGAACCTTTATTTTTTATTTTTACAGAAGCAGATTTTTAAAGGCCAGAACCTTTTCCAAAGTTTGTTTGAACAAAGACATCAACACTATGACACCGGGCTTTCTTACAGTGGACATTTTGACTTGTCATTGCGGAAAAAGCACAGGAGGAACGGTCATGGTGGCTCTCTTGCACCGAGATGTGCTCAATGGCATGAACAATACTAAAACTGTGGGATACATTCAGATGAATTCAAACACATAGAGCATGTTAGTTGTTTATAATATAACTTGAGATCTTTTTTAAAGTGTCAGCCTTGATATTGATTGAAAAATCAAATATTTTGATTTAAATGGGAAATCCCAACAGAATCATTCATTCATTCATTCATCTTCTGTAACCGCTTATTCCTGTGAAGGGTCGCGGGGTCTGCTGGAGCCTATCCCAGCTGTCATCGGGCGAGAGGCTGGGGTACACCCTGGACAGGTCTCCAGTCTATTACAGGGCCAACACAGAGAGACAGACAACCATTCACACTCACATGCACACCTACGGCCAATTTAGAATCACCAATTAACCTAATGAGCATGTCTTTAGATGGTGGGAGGAAGCTGGAGTACCTGGAGAGAACCCACGCAGACACAGGGAGAACATGCAAACTCCACACAGAAAGGCCCAGTCAACCCATGGATTCGAACCCGGGACCTTCTGGCTGTGAGGCATCAGAGCTAACCACCTCTCCACTGTGCCGCTCCCAACAGAATCTATTTTAAAAATATGTTGTTTTTTTTTATTTGTCACTCCTCAGACTCACACTACACACGCTTCCATTTTATTACAGGGATCCCTCCACAATGACTTTTGGAACAACATGAGACATGGGTCAACTTTGGATAATTGTATTTGTTTCAGTAAGTGAGGCTCACTGGATATGCTAGCGTCCTTTTAGCTCCTCAGGCATCAGTGTGAACAGGACATTTCAACAGCACTTATGCTCATCTCTTGCTTCTAATGTGAATTTCTAACTGGGGTGTATAGGTCAACGCAGAAACTGCGGCCATTTTTTCCCCCTCACAGATGCTGCAACTTAGTTAGCTAGCTGTGCAGGAAGGTGATAATGTTAATCCGACTGGGGAAACAAGACAAAACCAGACCTTTTCACTGAAAAGAGGGTAAACAATGATCAAAGGTGTAAAACCAGGCTACATTTTAATGGAATGTCTACACACCTACAGTATGTATGACTAGCCAAAATGTTCTCTGTGAGAAAGGCCTTTAACCTTTTGTTATGAGGCAGTCCTTAGACAATCATAGTGCATTTTGTTCTTGTTGCTGTTGCTTAAGCAAGCCTTTTCTGTCGGTTTATACAGAGAACACAGAGAAACCATTACCTAACTACAATTAGAGAGTGTTTTTCTCCAGACTTTTATTCAAATGACTGTCCAACTTTTGTTCCTTTGTATTCTTAGTGTTCATCTTCTTCTAAATCTAAGAGGATGCGAGTCACTTTCCTCATCTCTTCATAAATTTCCAACGTTTTGTGTATTTTCCTACTTCGGTAAGAAATGTCAATCCTTCTCTCCCATCCATTCATTCATCTAAACATTTCGACAAATGTTCAGTTCAGCCCCAAGAAGACGGTCTCTAACACTGTAAGAAATGATGGTCCACCTATTAATTCTGAGAACATGGTGTAGTTTGTAGTACCTACAGTCTGTTGTAGTGCTTGTCCTAAACATGTGAGACTTTTTGCGTCTCTCTTGCCTGTTTGATACTATACAGCCATTTAATGACCCGTGCATTTCGTTCCACAGCTGAGATACCATATGGCACCCGCTCCCCAGCCTCCTCCTCCTCGTCCTCACCTTCGTCCGCATCTGATAGCCCATCATTGGAGGATCGCCGTGACTGGTCACAGTCGGAGGATATCATAGAAGCTGATCGGAAGTTTAGGCTGACAATGTCTGAATTGGCCCGTGCAAAGTTCTCTGGACCAACCGTCTCCAGCTCCTCGGGGTCCAGGCCACAGTAGTTAAAAAAGCGTTCCACATCAGCACCAGCCCGGGCATACCGATCTGACAAGTCTGATTTCGATCTGTGTAGTGAGGGGCGGCGTGCCACAGACGAACCGAACTCAGGCTCCACGTGGGGATCAGCTGACATATTGGAAGATTCTCCAAAGTCACAAGGTAGCGACTGAGGGGTGGTGTTGTCACAAGGGGAGGGGGATAGAGTTGTACGACGAGGGGGCAGTGACAAAGAAAGTGCAGGTGGAGGAAGTGTGGCAGGGTTGGGTTTAGGAGGGAGAGGTGGAGCTGAGGAACTACTGGATCGGGCTGTACGGAGTGGCTTGCCATTGCACAGTCGCAAAAGGTCGGAGGACGAGTGGGAAGTGAGCAGTGGTGGTAGTGGGGAGCGAGATCGATCAATCACTTTTTCACCTCTCTCATCCAGAACTCGTCTGCTAAGGTTGAGGTTTCCTCCCTGCTGTGGACTGCGACGACCCCCTTTGTTGATTAGTGGGACCTTCAGAGAGTGGGGGAAGGATCGGAGGGAGTGTGAGGTAGTGGGACTGGGGGCTGAGTCTGGTGGTTGTTCATTAAGAGTCATTGTAGATCTATAGGTAAGTGGCATCCTAGGGGCAAAAAAATATATGTAAATGGAATGTATTAAAAAGAGTTAAGAGCTAAACACTGTGACCATGTAGTGCAACTTCACAAACGATCTTCACAAATTCAAAAAAATGTGCATGGTCATCACATAGCAGATGCATAAGAGGCAGTGGAGAGTGAGGGGTGTGGACAAGTGGCAAGCAGACCTTGTACTATTAGGCAGAGAAGAAAGTCCTTTTTCTATAACCGAAAAGCTCAAACAAGGGTAACTGGACTTGTAGAGTTCCTCGAAGATATTTCATCAATCATTCTAGTAGCTTCTTCAGTTCTAAAAGACTGGTGGGGTTTCAATAGGCACATCTGAAGATGTTACTCACCAGAAGTTTTCAATCAATATCAAAATTACAGAAATATCATTTTTGCTCCATAGTCCCCAACCATTTGGGAAGGGAGCACTTTTACATCTAATAGACGAACATAAGCGAGCCGATGGCTTGTGTTCTGCGGTTAGTAAAATCAGTAGTGAATTTCCATTGGCCATGTTTCAGGGGAAGACCCATTTGCAGTGGACTTGTTTGACCACAAAAACTAGTCATCACAAGACGAAAGCATAACATATTAGCTTACCCAGATGGGGTCCAACTCCTGGCCATTCCTCCCGATGACCTCACCAGCACAGCACTCTTAGCTCCTCCTCCTAGTCCTTCAGATCCTGCTCCTGACGAGGATGATGAGTTTAGAAGATTTTTTAGAATTTCCAGGTTTAAATTCTCCCGTTTGCTGCTGCCACTGCTTGCTCCACATGTGTCTGACTTGGCATTGTTATTGGATGCTTTGAAAGGTATCCCGGCTCCATTTCCCCCTCCACCAATCCCAGAGGCTCTCTTGGACAGAAGGGCATGGCCAACAGGAGGCTTGGCCAGCACTGGTGGTTTTATCGGCTCTTGCTTTGCATTGATAACTTCCTGGCTCTTGACATACTTGGCCTTGTCAGCTTCTAGCCTCTCAACAGCACTGAGGCGCTTTGGGTTAGGTTCCACCTGAGATAGAAAATAATACATTAATTCAAGACATTTTCTATATACCTGTATCATGTCCATTCGTCCAAACAAATCCAAGGTCTGGATCAGTGTACTACTATGGGTGTGCAAGTGGCGAGATTAGTTTTCTGTCTTTTTCAGACTAGTTATTTCAGCATCAGGAGACCCTTTCAGCCATGGCTCTATTGTTTAGATCCAGCCACAGCAATACTGCTTCCTGTTGAGTGACCAAACATCCTCATAGAAATAAGGAGAAGGAGAAATGTTACATGTCACATTGAGACAATAAAACTCTGGACTTACTCTGGACAAAATGAATGACGTCTACAGTTCCTCGCCCCTCCCCTCGCTCGGTCAATCCCAACCAGACAAACCAACCTGGTCCACCTCATGCCTATCTACAAACCTGTAATTAAACAACGACCAACTACGCATCTAAGCTAACAGACCTCAGTATGTGAGACGACATGGCTGTGTGTACGATGATGTGCTCTGCAGAACACTTTTTCCTACAGTTAATACTTTGAATGATTTACATTCATTACCAGCGTCCTACGTATTATGTAATTAAGTTTCTACATGTATGTGTTATGCAACTATGTTTCAAATTTATGAATTTATCTCTTTGCTTCTAACTGTCTCTTCTCTTCCTCTCCTCCATTTCCACTGTTCCACCTCCAACATCAAGCAGAGCAGGATCTTCCCAGCTAGGTTCTGTTCAAGGTTATTTTCTTTTAAAAGGAAGATTTCCCTTCCTCAAGGCACCTTAGAGCTTACTTTGGCGGTTTCAGGCTGACAGTTTTGTAAAGCATGTAGAAAGGACTGTGACACCACGTTAATAACATTTTACTAAATCAAAATAGTTCAGAAAAATACTGACATTAAACAATGACTGAGCCCAAGTAATACACACAATACTGTTGATGAAACTGCTCACCTCCCACTTGTCCTCTGACCTTTTGTGACTGTGCAATGACAAGCCACTGAGTACAGCCCGATCCAGTAGTTCCTCAGCTCCACCCCTCCCTCCTAAACCCAACCCTGTCACACTTCCTCCTCCCACACTTTCTTTGTCACTGCCCCCTTGTCGTACAACTCTATCCCCCTCTCCCTTGTGATTTAAAAGGAACAATTACAAAATCTATTCTTTACAAAAAACAAATGCATGGATTGTCCTCCTGTGTAAGACAGTTTTCATTTGGTGACTGTACCTTTTGATAGTAGCTCTGTGTTGTAGTAGTCAATACCAATTAATGTTAAAGACTAAATGTTTTTATCATGAGAATGAAGTTTAACTAGGGATGCACCGAATATTCGGCCACCGAAAAATTTCGGCCGAAAGACTTTTATCGCCGAAACAACACGGCCGAAACAGCAACAACCGCAGCCAGCACGGGCATGTCTGCCGTGTGGACGTATTTCAATATATAAAGTATTATATAAATATTATATAAAGACCCACTGATAGCGATTTGAAAAACATGTGATGCTGAAATTTCAAGAGGCGTGCAGCTGCAAAGAATTTCTCCATGTCGGGTTTAATTTATCACCTGAAATCCAAACATCCAAGGGACATCCAAGGGAATTAAAGGAACAGCGCTATTTTTCTAAAGGTGCAGTGCACCCATTTTTCTTAATAAAAATAAAAACAAATATGCTCAGTCTAACCGCACAGTGGATCGATGCAGATTTCCAACTGCAAAAGCTTCTGCTCCATTATTATTTAATGTACACATGAGTGGGGTCAAGTTAAACATTTTATTTTGAATTTTATTTCATTTTAAAATGTGCATTGTTGGAAGGTGCTAAATAAATATTTTCATAATTTTGTAATTGATTTATTCTTTGAAACATTACTATTAATTTATGCTATTGCAAAGCATTGAATTCAGTGAGGTTAGTACACAGTCAAAGTCATAATTGTAATGGTGGTAATAATTGGCATAATAATTTCTTTCGGCATTTCGGCCTTGGGCTCTTCATTTTCGGTTTTCGGTTTTTGCCAAGAATTTTCATTTCGGTGCATCCCTTAATTTAACTAAGACTATAATGTACTTTTTATCTCACAACTAATACAAAATTTTTAATTTTTAATTTTTTTTTATTTTTAACAATACAAACTAGAAATAGAAATAGGGATATGGATAATAGTGAGCCTGGTCCTGGTATAGGTATTAGATAGAAATCATATTTTCACACTTCAAAACAGGTATGGTCAAAATATTTCAAGTTCAACACAAGATTTGATTGTACAGGCATATTTTCACACTGTACCTGTCTCCTGAAGTAGTCAGGTCCCTTGTTGAGGATGCGGAGGGGTACGGTGGAACTGAAGTGCGCGGCAGGGCCAGCAGCCTTGCTATCTGGCAGGGCTGGAGCCAGTGTCTCTGTCGGCATGGCAGCGAGGTGGCTGGGGTGGCCGGCCGTGGTTGCAACAGGTGCAAGGGCGTCGACAGAGGACAGGGGCACTGGAGGACCCCCAAAGCATGAAGACACAATGTGGAGAAGGGAAAGTCTAGAAAGAGATGAATCCCTCCTGCCTGTGGGACTGAGTCAGATGCTGAACTAAGGGGGCTAGTGGAGTACTGCAGTCACATTTACTTTTGCATTGCTGAACTTGGATGAACTCGTTCTGTTAACAATTCCACAACTTCAATGGCTGACTTCACTGGCCTTAAGTCAGAGGTCTCTACTGGGTTATGGAGCTTGGATATGGCTGACCTATTCATCAAGGAAGATGGAGAGAAAATGACTGCAGTGACAGAATGGACAGAAGCAAGGGGAGTGATGAGTGTGCTACAGGGCAGTGGTGTGGATGAGCGCTTCCACGGGGCCAAGGGAAAAGCAGAGGATGGTAGGAAGAGAAAGCCCCATTCCCTCTTCAGCCTTGCTTCAATTCGTCTTTCAGCTCGCCACACAATCTGAAACAGGCCAAAAAGAAAAAGAGAGAGCAACAGCCAATGGGGCTAGAGTTAGCATATGACATCATGCACCTAGCAACTACAGCAGAAATAGACCTTTTTCACAATGGACATTTTAACTTGTGACAGCAGTTAAGGCACAGGTGTAATAATGACAGCTCAGTTTCATTACCTGTCTCAGTCATAACAGCCAAACATCATGAACAAACGCAAGATTAATAGATTTGTGATTTCCCTGCATGTCAGTATTACCTTTTGTCATGGTCCCATCTGTGCCCTCCCCTTGTTCCTAATGTTTTCTATTGTTTTTCCACTTCCGTACATCATTTCTTCACTGTACCTACAACATCTCTGTACTTCATTATCCACTAGACTTTTAAGTCAAGAAATGAAGGCCACACTGTCTTGCTCTTCTTTCTTTTACAAGCTCAGTAGCTTTGGAATTTAACCTTATTTCTACTTCGTGTTTTAGGTCTACTGTTTGCAGGCTTGCCCCTCTCTCAGCCCAGTTCTGCAGCCGTCTGCTTCACCCTCCTGAACCTCTTTTCATCCATTTATTATCAACAATAAACCGGTGTTTAGTAATTGTGTTTGGTTTCTGCTTCATAGTCATTCTTTTGTATACCCTAAAAAGTCAAACACTTCCAATTTATAATAATATATTTTGCCGATGTTTTGAGTAATTTTTGTGTATAAATGTAGAAAATTCTGAAAGACATTTAGGAGGTACTGTATATCACCTGTTCGTTCGTTGTAAGTTTTCGATATAAAAAATTCATAAGGTTTATTTTGTGTATATCATAGGTTCTGAGGGGCATTTGCATTCCTGATACCTACAACCTGCAGATAGTCACTATGTAGGCATGCCCAGGTTTCAATCTATTATTAGAAATAGTTCTATACTTAGTTCAAAGTTCTTCATGCTTTTGTTTTTTTCCTGTTTTATAAGGCACAGACCACAGTCTTTTGCAATAATTGTTGCTTAATGCTGTCTGGATTGCTTAATCTAGGCCGTTCAACATTATTTTGGTACACAACATAATAAGCATTGCTTCATTGCAAAAAATTATAGTGACTTATTTTCTGATAGAATGGGTGGCATGTTTGATGAGTACAATGGGTGATCAGTATCAACCAGAGGCTCAGTTATTATGAGATGTTGCTTTGTCTCTCAAAGCAACATTGTTCTATGGCTACTGGCAGGATGCCACAGACACTTAGTAAAAAACAATTAAGAGTACAAGTACATTTTCACAAAAAAATAACCGAATTGAAGGTTACATTAATAGTTTGACCCATTTAAAAGCACACTGTACAGTATATCCCCATTCTATTTCAAACAGCCTCCAATATTCAGATAATGACAAGCACTAACTCTCTCACACACGCGCATGCACACATATGAAGATGTTTAATCTGTGATCCAAATCCATCCCCTGCAGAGAGGGTTTACACAAACACATGCACACACGCACACACACACCCTCCAAACCCCCTCCCTTCAAGAAAAGCACTGTGGCACTTTTTGGGCTGGGCACCCATTGCTTGTTTCAACGACTGGCTTTGACTGTATGGCTTGATCAGTGTTACATAAGACCTCCAGTGTTCCAATGCTTGATCATTTCTGCTTTGTAATTTTTGTAACACTGATGGTTAATTTAACGTTGCAAGATTCTGCAGCTTATTATTATGAAAACATGCTCAAGCTGTGTTTGTCACAGACTCACAACCCAGATATCCTGTGGGTGTGCTCATGTTATATATTCCTACAGGATAAAGATAAGAAGAAGAATGGGTTTCCTCCTTTCTCATGCTTTACTGCAGCTGTCTTTGGTGGTTGCGTTCTTGTGGGTCTTTCACATTTCAGTCTTCAGTGTGAGCATTAAATGATTGATTTTGATCCACTACAGATTTAACAATAGCCGAATTTCTTTTTAAAAAAGAAAATGGCAACCTTTTTTATCATAAGCCCCATATAAGCATTAAGGATTATTATGGTAAATTTAAATACATTTTTCGTCTCATGAATAACCTCACATGAGTGCATACGTACAGTAAATAGTGTTTTTTGCCCTCGGTCATGTTTGTTGACCAGTGTAGGTGCTAAAATGCAGAAAGAATGTGACAGAAATTGATTTTGCCCGATTTGGTTGATAATCCTGTTATGGTCACAATGATTTAGAAATATATGGATTATTTAGAAACATGATTGTCGAAGCATCATGAGCCATTGCCAAAAGGAATAGAAACATCAGCAAACAAAGCAAACAAAGCACAACTCTATGCTGCCTTTAAAGATAGCAGGACATCAGAGTGTTAGAAACTGGATACAAACTGGATACTTATTTGCATAAAAAATATTGCTAGTTTTTTTTATACACCAACACCTGGGTGGTTCTTAATAAAAAACTAAATTAAAAAAATGACATAATATATTAACAACAGATGGGCAGTGCACTGTTATTTTTTTACTTCTATTAAATCATTCATTCCCACCAGTATTGCTCTCGTTTTTCATTTGGTTCTGTTCAGTGTTCAACACACATTGTGACACTATCCTGGTACAGAATAACTTAATATGCAAACAACAGCCGTCTGCCTCTTCTCCTTGTGGGTATGTAAAGGACAAAGTACAAAGTGAGACTGAATTCAGGGGAACATCATTACAGCCAAGGGACCAGCTGGGAATGCCTATGGATGAGTATGGGCCTCGGCATGGATCAAGCATCCATTCTAGGTGGATGTAGCTGCATTCTGTGTGACAAACATTTAGTTACCAATTTAATATACAGTCTAGCCAAAAAAAAAGTTGCAACCAAAAAAAGGTCACACACTCTAATATTTCGTTGGACCGCCTTTAGCTTTGATCACAGCATGCATTCGCTGTGGCATTGTTTCGATAAGCTTCTGCAATGTCATAAGATTTATTTCCATACAGTGTTGCATCAAATTTTCACCAAGATCTTGTATTGATGATGGAGAGTCTGACCACTGTGCAAAGCCTTCTCCAGCACATCCCTAAGATTCTCAATGGGGTTAAGGTCTGGACTCTGTGGTGGCCAATCCATGTGTGAAAATGATGTCTCATGCTCCCTGAACCACTCTTTCACAATTTGAGCCCCATGAATCCTGGCATTGTCATCTTGGAATATGTCCATACCATCAGGGAAGAAAAAAATCCATTGATGGAATAATCTGGTCATTCAGTATATTCAGGTAGTCAGCTGACCTCATTCTTTGGACACATAATGTTGCTGAACCTAGAACTGAGCAACTGCAGCAACCTCAGATCATAGCACTGCCCCCACAGGCTTGTACAGTAGGCGCTAGAAATGCGTTGGACAGTTCCTAACCTAATTTTAGTAGTTTCTACAATCTCCTTAGATGTTTTCTCTGCTTGATGCATGCCAATGATTTGACCCTTCTCAAACAGACTAACATCTTTTCCGCGACCACAGGATGTGTCTTCCTACATGGTAAGAAATGAGAAGGCACTCATTGCGTGGGGAACTCTCTGTGGTTAAAAAATTTGCTGCCACCTGAAAGATCACCCATGCAGTAATTATCCAATAGGAGGCATGTACCTATTTGCACACTACGAAAAAGTATTATTCATTTCATAATTATTTTTGCAATCCATAATAGATGCTTACCATATTTAGATAGATAGATAGATAGATAGATAGGTTTTATTTGTCACATGCACAGTTATACATAGTACAATGCACAGTGAAATGTATTCTTGTACCTGCAGCCAGTAGTAAAAAAATATAAGTACTACAGTAAAACAGTAGTTTACACACAAGGTAAGCAATATAGGTGAAATGTACACTGAGAGAAATAGAATAAAAATATAGACTGTAATATAGAATAAAATATAGACTGTAAGACTCAAGTGTAAACTGGGGGGGGGGTAGTTGTATATGTACATACATTTACAGTATTTAGCAGCTATGTGAGTAAAGTGCAGTGGTGCAGTGGTACTGCTCTTCTTCAGCCTCTCAGTCTTTGTCCTCAGGCATCGGAAACGCCGACCTGATGGCAGTAGAGAGAAGAGAGAGTGTCCGGGGTGACTGGGCTGTTTCAGGATCTTTGTGGCCCTTAACCTGCAACGTTTGGTGTAAATGTCCTGCAGGTTGGGGAGGGGGGTTCTGATGGTCCACTCTGCTGAACGGACCACCCTTTTGAGGGCCATGAAGTCCTGCCTGGTACAGTTTCCCATCCAGGTGGTGATGCTCCCACCAAAGATGCTCTCGATGGTGCAGGTGTAAAAGTTCCTGAGCAACTTGAGAGGGAGCTTCTGAGGCGTCTGAGGAGGTAGAGACGCTGTCGGGCCTTCTTCACGATGGTGTTCAGGTGATGAGCCCATGACAGGTCCTGTGAGATAGTCACTCCCAGGTATCTGAAGGTGTCCACTCTTTCCACCTCAGAGCCACAGATAATAAGTGGAGGGAAGTCCCTCTGCTGTTTCCTGCTGAAGTCCACAATCAGTTTATTTAGCCTTTCTATTCTGGATAGTTTAAAAAGGGATTGGAGCATCAGTATCTCAGATCAAAAAGCCGTCCCTGGTCTTACTCAAAGATATTTCACATGTTAGCAGTCCAGCTGACGTGTTTTTGTGAAAGTCACTGTTTGACAAAGATATATTAATGTGAAAGTGTCAGCATCACTGGTTATCGATTATTTTGACATCTGAAGCATATTATGTGATTTCTGCACTGAACAGGGCCCTCTGCGCCCAGTTCACAACAAACACACAACCCAAACAAACACACACATACAGTACATGCACTAAATTGATTTCACTAGGATTAGGGGCATGTGTCCAAATCACTTCCCACCAAACACAGAATGGGAAAGGCAGCTATAAACTGCACCTATGTATATGAAATGTAATTCATGTTTGAATGATTAGTCTACGTTTCATTTACTTTCAAAAATGAAAAACTAAAAATGAGCTGAAACACACATTCTACTTTCTCTCACTCTCACTCTGTATCCTTTGCCAAACACATGACAATCATGAGATTGAGAGAGAGAGAAACATGGCTATTCCAAGAGAACACTTAGAACTACACATTCCCACTGGTATTCCTCAAAGTTCAGTGCCTCCTTTCAAAGCTTGATTTTTCCTAATATAATGCCTGGAGAGGAGACGTGAAATAGACAGCTTTGTCACATGGTGGAAAGCCAATGACCTGAAGCTTAATATCAGCAAAACCAATAAGCTTGTGTTGGATTAAGACAGGAACAGGATGTCTCCCAAACTTGTTGTCATCCATGGAGAAGACATGAAAAGGGTGAATTCCTATTAGACATTGTGTGAAATACAAAGTACATGAATTCTTGTGTTAAGTCCAAAAACGTGTTTTGTGTGCAATCAGTGATCTTGACATTGGATAAGAAATATTGATCCTTGAGCTGAGTTTAATTAGTCCATTATCGATCTTCTAAAGCCAAGAGGAGTATTTCCTGACAGCCAAAATGAGTCAAAGCCTGTCCTCCTATGCTTGTTGGAGAGATGCAGTTGTAACATTTTCACCATGATAGTTGCTAAAGCTCTGGCCTGACTAGTCATCCTGAGAGTTTCTAGCTCCTTGGCACTGTCTACAGATTCAGATTGGGTTTAAAAAACACTAGGGACAAAGACTTTGAGGTCCCTAGTGTTTCTTTAAACACCAAGACTTTGAGACGAGCACTGCTTAGCTCAGCAGCATGGCGGCGTCTTTGTCAGGGTGTTAGAATTCATCTGGAAAGTATTCACAGCGCTTCACTTTTTCCACACTTTGTTATGTTACAGCCATATCCCATTTTTTCCCCGTCAAAATTCTACACATAACACCCCATAATGACAACATGAAAAAAAATCTTTTTGAGAATTTTGCAAATTTAATAAAAATAAAAAAAAACTGAGAAATCACAAGCAAAAAACTGCAGTTCACTGAGGGAACCCAACTTGAGATCAACATTAAACATGTCTCAAGCCGGGGTGGGAATTCTTTCTAAGTCATCTGTTGTGTGTGTGCATGTGTGTGCATGTGTGTGCGAGAGAGACAGTGTGTGTGAATCTGTAGCATGAACTGATCATTTCAGGGTTGACAGAAGAGCGTTTTCTTTGAGGGATGTTTTTCATGAGTTTTTGAAGAGGTGCTGAGTAAAACCATGGCCTGTGTTCCACCAGATTCAACTGTTTTCCTATTGTAGGCCGATGCATGAAATTCCTTTATTTTTGCCAGCTATATTATGGAGCTGTGTGACTACCATTTTTTGTGCGTGAAATAATTTTTAAATGAACATCTGATTCATCAATGTGAATATTTATTGTGCACTGCAACTACTTTGAAAAGACCAACAAAAGAGAACACCACACAACATATGGCCTGTAAACAAAGGCTATATGTGATGTATATGTGTTTTGGAGAAACAGATTTTTAACACGTACTTCACTGGCTTGCTGGGGACGTACTGTCTGAAATTGGAGGGGCCTCTGAAGGGTACCAGCTGCTCATCAACACAGATGTTGTCCCCCTGGATTAAACAGGAGTGGGACAGTGAGTGGACAGCGAAGAACGGGCAAATCTGGGTCATCCATCTCATGCTGAAATGTTGCGTTACACTCAGGCATGATGGCATATCTTGTGGTCCCTGGCATCATGCCGGTGGGTGCCTGAATGTAGCGCAGCATGAGTTGGAGACCAGACTTGTCCGTTCTATGCTGTCCACTCACTGTTAGGATGGGCATGATCCAGTGTCCTCTCTACTTTATTAGGAAGGGTCAGTGGCACTCTCCAAAGTGAAGGACTCTAGTGAGCATTCCATGTCAGACTCCGCCCCGAAGCTTCTGTCTTCTTTGAGTCCTGCAGCAGCCATTTTTAAAGCCTCTTCTGCACTGAAATGCTTCTTCATTTTTGCTTCTTCTCTTTGCTCCAGGTCTTTCTCTGCTCACTGATGAAATCTCCCCCAGCCAAGCTGCATGTTTATCTTTAGCTGTGAAAGCAGTTAGGTACATATATACACGAACAGTTTTTGTTTTCGAGTACAGCAAAGGCAGGAGGCCATGATTCTACTTAATCACCTCTTCAAAGACTCATAAAAACATCCCTCAAAAGAAGATACTCTTTTATCAACCCTGAAATGATTAGTTCATGCTACAAATTCACACACACACACTTGGTAGTCACACGGGTCCATAATATAAATAAATGGGAAGTGTACAAGAATTTCATGCATCGACCTATGATAGGAAAATGGTTGAATCTGATCAAATACAGTAAAAATGTCTACTTTTCTTCTAAATAAAATGCTAACATTACAGAATGTACTGGCACTACATAAAAAATACGAATGCAATCAAATCATTTTATTGCTAATCTTTGACATGTCCAAGACTCCAATTACCACCAATGCCCCATCCCCATACTGTTTATTTTATGAAAAATAACTGATAACGGTTTGAAATGAAATATTTCAAATCATTAAACTGGCATTTTAAAGTTTAAAATCCTGAAAACTATTGAAATGCTGGAAGTCTGAATATTGATATACTGATGTATTGATTGAAAATATTGATGTATGAGAATTTTATGGCAGTTTCTTTGTGCGTGTACATTTTTGCCACAAAGATGTCCGGAGGGTAGTAAATTTGATGAGGACATAAGGGTCAAATACATCGATTTGCATAAAATACGTCAACGTGTTGCAATGTTTACTAAAAAGCACTTATCCAAATGTCAGCGTGAGGAAATCCATTAAGCAGACACCCAAGTGCTTGAAAGACATTTGTTGCCGCTAATACTTTTATGCAGTAGAGGGCAGTAACATGATCAGTAGATCTAACCTACCAAAATCCCAGAAGAAGAAGATGAAGTGGTTACACACTTACTAAAAACAACTCGTAACTGTAGCTGGGTCGCTGTATATTCGGATCATTACATTGAACAGGAGAGAGCCTGGGAGTTGTTGTTGTGACCTCATCAGTTTTTTTTCAGTGCGTTCACAAGTTGTTACCTGCACATATTAAACCAAACAACGTAAATTATCAGCTCTATATGGGTGGAAGCAACCTTTAGCAGTGTTTAGCATATCAGCATGGAGGGTTTTCTTTGTAAAACTAACAACCCACTCTTCTAACCAGGCACCGGTGCAATCACAGACATGGGCTATTGACACACTTTAATCATGGACACACACGTGCAGAGATCAAATCTCCCGTTCAAGTCCAGCACATATATGCAGATCAAAGACAAAGACATTCCTTCTGGGGTACATGCGATATGGCGTGCATGCACACCACACACCCCTTATTCTTCAGTTACATTAGACAATATGTGGTGTTTTACTTTTCTCCAAAACCCTTCAAACTTTAATTTAAACTTCATGGGTTATCTTCTGGCTGTTGTTTCCACAGTTTTCCAGATATTTTGTACTCATGTCAGTCTATTTCTTTTAGTACCTGACATCATCATGGCTCACTGTAGTACCTGCCTGTATGCTCTTGCCCAGAGGTCCAGATGGCCACTCGGTGAGGGCTGTACTGCCACAGCTAAGCAACAGAAACACAATAACAGCAGCAGTTTAAAGTACACACCCTTAATGTCAGCAACATACCTTCTTTATGAGACATTATTATATGGTGTATTAATGAGAGAGGTATACAAACAATTTTGAATGTCAGTTAAATGCACATCTGACATCAAACTTAAGCAAAAAAAGACCAAGCAACCCGTCACATCCTCTGAGTGAAGTTAGACTGGTTACATAATCAGCTATTCCGGTTTATCCTGCAAAATGTGCACTCTACAATACATCTTAAGGTGTCCTGAAGCGTCCTGAGTCCTAAAAGCTGCTAGTTGGACCTATTGCAGAAAACATGTCAGCACATCCACTAATAATCTGTCTCTGATTCATGGTTTGCCCTTCTGGGGACCACAGCTGATAGGTACTTGTCACTATCAACAGGGAGCACCATGTAAGCCTTATAATATATTAACATATTGTGTTGACACAACATAAACTATATCTTCATCTGTGAGTGGTCATAATGCTTGGGATAACTTTTCTTATTTACAGCCAGTAGAGTGTACTCCTCATGTGTACCTTTGCAATGCAGGGTGGCTGATCATGTCATGGAAAAGAGAAGTTCCCTTCACTGTAAATCACTGCCACTTTATGACTGAATGCAGTCTAAAGTTTAAAGAAAGTATAAAAGAAAAAAAGAATCAAACATTCTCATACATGTATGACATTTCCGTAACCCAAAGTTCTGCCTAATACTAATTACCTGGACAATTCTTGTTATGAAACAAAGGCTTCTGGCCTATGTCATAGCTCTGTGAGTAAAGTTACACAATGCAGTTGGTTCTGTATTGAATGATTCCACAAAAGCAAGTGGGCCAGTTTTAATTGCATCTGCATATGGAATTTTAAGCAAGTATATAAGATCTTGAACAAAACCTTTTATTCAATGATATTGAATCTTACCTCTCACTTACATGCACACTGTTGAAGTGCTCAATCATGTGTCTCACTCCCTCAACCCTTGCATTACCATGATCCTATAAAAAGCAGAGAACTGACAGCTAAAAGGAAAGCTGACAGAACATCTGCACAAACCAAATTGGTCTCCTAAATTGGTTCATTTAGTTAATTTGGTCTCTATCTCTACTCAAACAACTTACTTGAAAGTTCAACCTGGGGGAACACTTTTTTAAAAAGACCAGAACACTAAATTAGACGCATTATAATTTCTGTATACTGCTAGGTTCCCTATGGTAAATACTGTCCTTACTTTAGTTATGATTTTATTGTTATTTATTTTATTCAGTCTTGCAAATAGAATTTACTCTTTATCCTGGTGTATACTGGGTCACTGGATGAACATAAGGTCATGTGTTGCGTTGTGTTGTGTTGCATTGTGGTGACTTTCATTCAGAGGATGCCTTGCAGGCCATGTAATAAATGAATTCAGTAAAACTTCTATGTCTGTGTTGGCTGGGTCACGTCTATCATTAGATTGGAAATCATACAGAAAGTCCTGTTTTCCCACTGTGCATCCAATATTACTCAGCTCAGCTGCCTGCCTGTTCCTCTAGCTGGTTACTGACGTCTGGTGGTGCAAGTTTGAACTACAATATATCACATTCATGCAGAATCTCATTCATTCATCTTCTGTAACCGCTGTCTTGTGAAGGGTCGCGGGCGGGCTGGAGCCTATCCCAGCTGTCATGGGGCGAGGCAGGGTACACCGTGGACAGAGAGACAGACAACCATTCACACTCACATACACCCAATTTAGAATCACCATAAAAAGCATGTCTTTGGACAGTGGGAGGAAGCCGGAGTACCTGGAGAAAACCCATGCAGACACAGGGAGAACATGCAAACTCCACACAGAAAGGCCCAGTCGGCCCATGGATTCAAACCCGGAACCTTCTTCCTGTGAGGCATCAGTGCTAACCACCACTCCACTGTACCGCCCAAATACAGAATCTCTTCTTAGTTTAATAAAAAATGGAGTGGATGTTTTACACAGCGTTTAAGATCATACCTTTGGGATTTCAAACAATTGTGGTGCACTTTAACTGGGATACAGCCTAAGCCTGGTATGAAAGTTATGCACATGCAAAGCATGCAGAAATTCAGAAGCTTAAACTGACAGATTGTCTGAGGATTACTGAGAGCACTGAGTGAAGGTTGTGCACAAACATTAAAAAGCTCATTGTAATAACCAGCTGACTATGCAAAAACACTGTAGACCCCTGTGAACTTTACTCATTGTTTGAGATCAATTTAATCCTTTATAGAGATTAATCATTAGTGATTCAAATAAACACACACACACACCCACACACACACACACACACGTACAAATACACCAGCTAAGGAATTCTTTATGCTGACCTTTCAAAGGACAACAAAGTCATCTTGCTTCTTCTTTTCTGTGTCCTTCCTCGCGACATTCTGCTCCTCACTACCCTCCTTTTCGCTCACCTTAGCCTGTTCATCTACTAATCTCCTCCCACACACTCTCAGCAGGGTATGAGGTGGACAGCCTGCAACAGAGCAGGGTCCCACAGCAAGGGCCACACAACGGGATCCTGCCCATGTTATAAATACCAATTCTGATACGTCACTCAAAGTCTCTTTGTGCTGAATATGCAGTTAAGGAATTTAACAGACAACCAGTGGGTGTGTGTTTGTTTTTTGTTTGTGTGTTATACCAAGGCCATCTGGTTTAATATAGTGAAGGGTAGAGCTACTTATTATAAACTGACTGAGGCCAAGTGAAGACAATAAGCAAAACGCTTCAACAACGCGTTAACCGATGACGTAAATGCTGTATAAACAACAATGCGCTCTAGTGTTTTATCCTCATCCCTAGTTATGGTGGCTCCGGATGTCAGGCATGCTGAAGATCAAAGTCAAAGAATTCTTTAAACTGAGACCTAATAAAATGGATGCTTTTATATGGCATTGCAGACACATCTATGTGACCATGTTTCAGGGATTGAGCTACTAACCTTCTGGTTCATGGACAACCCGCGCTGCCTACTGAGCCACAGCTGCCCCCTGTACTTCAGAATGTTCTCAATGAAGACTCACTATGGTACTGGTACTGTAAAAACCATTTCACTTTTTGCCAACAGTACCTGCTTTTCTCATATGCCTTTAATGAAGTACAAATGGGCTCTTAACTATTTCCACTAACACCTGCAGAAATAGAAAACATTTTAGATATATTGCAGAGTCGGTCTTAAAGTGGTCCTTCTGAACTAGTTTCCTGGAGTACTAGAGTACTGGCATCATCAAATGATGGGTGCAATCAGCCTGAATAAACCACTATAGGGCATTGACACGTTTGTCCTATTAACTGTACTGTATATAGTACTCGCCTGAAACAAGGACACTCATGCTTCTACAGTCTGTATTAAAACCGGGGGACTTACCACAAGAGCAGTTCCTGGAATTCCACAGTTATCAAGCATTTGATAATCTGCCAAATTACGAAGCACACAATCACGGTGCACATTGTTGCCCATGGCAACAGTAGGTCAGTATTTGTTCACAATAAGGTAGAGGTTAACCAAAAACTATAATCATATTTTGTGTAAAATATAATTCACACACAGATATCACAAGAAACGCTGGGTTCAGAGGATGTAGAACACAGACAATACCACTAAAAATGTCTGAAAACCTACAGAAGACAACAATGAGGTGCAGCAGTGGAGCACTGAACAAGCCTGGGTTCAAGTGACGCTAAGCTGATGTCTGCCTTAGCTAATGAGTTTACAAGAGCCACAGATCAAATCTTATAGACAGACTTACTGCCTTAATCACCCTACTGGTGAGAACAGCTTTTTCTTCACAAACCCACCTTGTGGAATACAAGTGTGATGAAATAAATACGCTCAGTAAACATCTTTGAAACCACACTGACAAGACTAACTCAACTTGATTTTGACAAGAACAAAAACCTCCAACAAAAACAAACAAATCCATTTACAGTTTTAACCAGTCAGAAATGAGGCTGACATGGGGGAATAGAGAAGAAAATTAGTTTGGTATTTATGCCTGTGTGCTCTGTGCTTCAGGACTGTATGATGCTGGAATGCCTGCACAAGCAGTGCCATGATCAGTTCAGAGACTAAACCCTATGAGCAGCAGACAAGGAAAGAAGGATGAGACAATACTGTCTAAGTATTTCAAAAAAGGTTTCAAACTAGTTCACAGAGAAAGGGGTAATTTGTAAGATATACACAAAAACTAGACTTTTTTTTTTCGAGAGAGAGGGTCTGTCCTGCGACATATCACCAGGGTTGAAGTAACAAAATACATTTACTCATATTAACATTTAAAGACAGTTGCACAAACACAAACTCCTGCTACATTTCAAGTAGAAGTATTAAAAGTCCTAATGTATGGCATCATAGTTAAGATTTGCATTGCCACATCTTAGAGGAAAGAAAAAATTGAATGTACCTCGATCACCCAGCACTCCCACTGAAGAGTAATTTACAGTACTGCGGCACGTTGAGTGCGTAGCTACGCCGTAGGGGGTTACGCTGTCGAAAGCATTTATAGCTGTGCACTGGTGTGTCTGTATTGTTATGTAATGACGCCACCGAAATACTACGCGCCAACCGGCCTGTTGTGTTGTGTTTGACTCTGCACTTCACACAAGCTGCGACGCATAGATTAATTTCTGGGGAGCAGGTACGGTCCGGCGTATGGTCCACTGTTCAAAACAACACCTTAGCTGTGCCGCCAACGTGCTGTGTAAGTGTATATAAAGCATAAGTCACTCGTCAAAAACACATCCGTGACGTGCATCAACACTCTGCTCTTTTGACTATCCTTTCAGTGACTGGGCACTCTTTTAGCTCAAAGTTTGAACACTTTAAGTAGGGATGTACAGTACAAAACATTCAGTAGGCCTATGTATCCAAGTTTTGGTATTATGATTCAGCACATTTCCAGTAGTGCAGTGGTTAGCAGTAAGAATATTTTGAAAATAATAAAAATAACACTGATCTGTAGTGGTGTGCTGATGAGTGTTTTTGCTGTTGATCACCAATTGCTGATCGCAGCTTCTGTTGTGATTTGATAATAATTCTGTTGTGATAGACAATAAAATTAAATGGTATAATGGTAGGAGAAAGACTGGATGCAGTACACCAGTACACTTTCAACATAGTATCTACAGAAGAACACCAGCAGCTGTTTTTCAGGACCCTCAAGAAATGGAGTCACTGCCATGCCTTCTCGATCAGTGTTGACGTATGTAGTGTGAGGGTCAGATCTGCGTTGAGGCTGAGAGTCAGGGAGAGGTGGGGCCTTGCTTTGACTCTCTGTGAGCGGTCGCTGAAGAAGTCCTTAATCCAGAGGCAGGTGGAGTGTGGGAGGAGGAGGTTGTTTAATTTTGTTACCATGTCTGTTAGAGACGATTGTGTTAAATGCCGAGCTAAAGCCAATAAAAAGAAGCCTGGCGTAACTGTCCTTCTGTTCCAGATGGGTCAGGGTTGTTTGGAGGGCTGTGGCTTTGGCATCTTCTAACGATCTGTGATCCCTGTGTGCAAACTGGTGGAGTCCTTGAGTAATGTGACTTCTGACCAGTTTCTTTTCATAATGACTGGAGTGAGAGAACCTGGTCTGAAGTCATTTAGGCTGCTAATGGTGGTCTTTTTTGGGACAAAGCTGATGTTGAGGACTTCAGGCAGGGTGGGACAGTGGTCACAGGTTGAATAAAAGGTACACACAGAGCACCAATTTTGAAAATGAATGAAATTATATTAAAGCCAAAAAAATGTTTCAAATGGAAATAATCATTATAGAGAGTCTTTATCTGTTTTCTCAATAGAGTAGGCCAATAGAGGATTAGAAAACTGTCTTTTCTCATCTAGAATATGACTGAAGTACTGAAAGTGACTTGCTGTTTACACACAAAGGCAGACTCATGCTGCTTGGGCCACAATGGAAAAGCGGCATTTACTGTAATGTCAAAAAACAAGCGTCTGTCCAATTTGAGGTATTACTGGGGCTCCAGTAGGTAGATGTTCATCTGTGAGGATGCTTGGCTGATGGCAGCATAAACACCATGTGAGGATCCTAATGTAAAAGGATGAAACAAATAATAAATCCTGCACAGTATTATGGTTAGGACAATCTGCAGAGCAAGAACACCAGAAATAAATCACTTAAGTCTGACAACTGTTTTGTTTCCCCCATATTCGCAAAACCCATGAAAATGCCACAACAGCCAGTTTCGAGGTACTCAACCCATTGGCAGAGATGGAAAACCAATCTCAGATGGCGACTTCATAAAACAGTGCCTCACTAAAGTCACAGGATGAATGTGCCTTATGTACATGTCTAGAAACACAGCTGTGCTGCAAATTAAAGACTTGTCGATTGCAAGTGTGAGAGCATGGATTCCACAAACAACCAGCACCGCATTAACAGCTATTCATTTTTTTATAGTGAAGTTGACGATAACGTACTTTACATTACAGAAAAGAAGATTAAGAATCAGAATGACCAACAGCCATCCTGTAATGTATTTCCCATCTCAACCACCAAACTTAGCTCTGCTGTGCCAACCATCCTTCAGTCCAAAGCATCACTGTTCCCACTGATACAAAAAAAGAGTTAAAAAATATATTCCGCCGTATTCAGGGGTTAATAAGTCCAGTTACTTATCTCTATTACTATTTATGGGAAACACTGGTAAATACAATACCATTTAGATATCTATTATACCACCTGGACAGACTCCTGCTCCTCTCTCTCGCCTCCTCCTCTCAGATTTCCATCTGCAAAAGCTTCCGCACCATTATTATTTAATGTACACATGAGTGGAGTCAAGTTAAACATTTTATTTTGAATTTTATTTTATTTTATTTTATATTGTGCATTGTTGGAATGTGCTAAATAAATATTTTCATAATTTTGCAATTGATTTATTCTTTGAAACATTAGTATTAATTTATGCAATTGCAATTCCTTGATTTTAGTGAGGTTAGTACACAGTAATAGCCATAAATGCAATGGTACTAATAATAGTCATAATAATTTCTTTTGGTGTTTCGGTTTCGGGTTTCGGCCTTGGGCTCTCCATTTTTGGTTTTCGGTTTCAGCCAAGAATTTTCATTTCGGTGCATCCCTAGTATTTATTCATTAAGAACGCTCAAGGAAAGCAAATTGCTAGAGCCCTTCAGTGTAAAATGATGAACAGAAAAGAATGACGGCAACACTCCCCTTTGTCTTCAGAGGTGGTGGAGCAGAAAGGTTTAACAACTTTAATCTCATTGGGGTAGCCATCTGGAAGTCGCTCTCCCACCCTCACCCACCTGACGCACACACATAATGCCATTCTTGCATTTTTCATCGTCTCCACCGTTCCTCATCTTAATTTGACCTAATAATCTGGCCATAAATTCTGTCAAGGAGCCCTAGAAACAAAAAAAGATACAAAACCTAGTGTGTGTGTGTATGTGGCAACAGGACAATAGGGTGTCTCATGCACACACAGTCTTTCCGACATGATGTCAGAGGCCAAGTGACAGATGGTTCATGCAGGATTTATTTACAGTGGCATGCAAAATTCTAGTTAATAGTTTTTGTTTTTTGTTTATACTTCAGTATTCACAGCAGTCAGCAGAATATGAACAGATCCCCCAAAAGTATAAAAGGTTAATGTAGTCAGAACTGAGTGCTTTACAGTGTTTTTCATTTAGCCATTCATTCAAACACTCACACACATGCACAGTGCTTTAATGGAATCAGGACTAACTTTGGGTTCAGTGTTTTTCCAAAGGACACTTTGACATGTGGAGGGGGCAGCAACAATCTTCTGGCAACAATCTGACTGGCAACAGAGAAAAGAAAAAGGCAGGAAAATAAAGTGTGCAAAGCCGTCTTCTACCAAGCAATAAAAGGTCTTTGGGGATGGCATCATTC
Organism: Chelon labrosus; assembly: GCF_963514085.1. Classification (NCBI taxonomy): domain Eukaryota; kingdom Metazoa; phylum Chordata; class Actinopteri; order Mugiliformes; family Mugilidae; genus Chelon; species Chelon labrosus. Next base: position 1,408,394 of record NC_140342.1, on the reverse strand, counting down.
TAATGCCTTTCCATTGTATACTACTTTGTTGAACTTGGAAACTGAGAGCTGAAATAAAGAGACAAGATTGTGTGTATTGGTTGAGTAAAATGTCTTGTTTTGTTTTGTTTCCCTTCAACCTTTGTTCTCCAATAAGTAAGAAGGAACACAATATACATATCCCATCAGGTTATTAAGAACATCTGTGGTCTAGCTTGACCAGTTAAGGCTCCCGGCAGAGACAAAACAAAGCGCTTTAGTGACACCTGAAACTGACAATACTTCTGCACCATAATTCAGTATAAATCAATTTGTATGGGCTACTTGGATATGATGATGCACTGTCCAAGTGCACAGGCTTGATACATTTTGGAAAGAAATCCTGCAATTCTTTGCAATTGTTTTTACAAGGATACTTGCCAAAGGAGGTGTTAAACATTTTGCTTAAAGACCTTTTAATGCTTTCTGCTGACAATAGTAGAACTATTCGGACAAGACTTTTACAGGTACATGGACACATGATAAAGTAACTGATTCTGAGTAAAATTTCACTCTCACATGCAGTGTAAACAACTCTTGGGGAATTAGATTAGAAGCTAATTCCATTATTTCTCTTAATCGGAAGCTGTGTTGTTTCGTGGTCAACTGTTTTGAAAAAAACAGATACTAAAGCTGTGTAACAATGTGCGGTGCTCTGCACTCTTGTGACTTGTTTCAGCAATCTGTTGGACTGACCTAATATCCCTGTGTGGTAATCACTTGGAAAGACTGCATGAAAAAGACCCAGAAAAAGAACCTAATCAAGCCAACACAACACAACACATTCATTATTTAGGATCACTTTTAACACACTGCCACATGGTTATTTCAAAGACATAAGTCAGTTAATATCCACTTCAAGATGACTGGGTAGCAATGATATAGATGTTAAACTTGAAAGCCATACGGTGCATACATTATCAAGAAGAATGCAAGATGAGAAAAGCCGTTATGAATCTCCAAGGAGAGCTAATTTAGTTTATGAAAGATCAGATAGGGAATCGGATCAGTCAATACTCAATATCGAGTGACCGATGCCAAACCCTTTCTGTGTACAACGACAAAGACTTTCATCTCATCTTTACAAAAGCTTGAGCTCGTAGGACTTGATATACTATACTATATTTAAGGTGATGTTAGCAAGGAAAAACTCTCTGAAGGCTGTTCAGGTAGAGAGAGAAAAAAAAGAGAAAGGAATACACGTAGCATATAAACAAGTGAGAGTAAACAATACTAGGCCATGCATGATACATGGGAGATTGACACTGATAAAATGAATGGATGGACTGTCACACAATATTTGTTTCCAACTCTTTTGTTTTCTTAGTTTTAAAATTAGATGTATATACAGTGTTTCCCACAGATTTGACAGCAATGTGTGGCGGTCGGCCGGGGGGGGGGGCTGGATAGGGTATGTGCATGAGGACACAGATGATCCAGACTAGAGGATCGGACAGATATTTAGGAGGGATGCTCGGGTTCGGGTCGGCATCAGCGCGATAAGGCATTGACCATTTAAAATTTAAAACTGCTTATTATGTAGGTAGCCAATGGGCCTGTTTCACTTGATGCAAAGGTTCGTTTTTGTGATTAAAATAAATATAAAATATTACCCCAAATCCGTCTTCCTGTGTGCGGAAATGTGTCAAACTAGCCAGGACAACGAAAGACGTGCGTATTTAGCTACATGTGTGCGCCTGTGTTATAACGGCGCTTTTTGCCCCGTGTGCGCTGATGCGCTCATCTGTTGACATTTCCGAACGCCTTCCTACAGTTGCTTAATAAAAGAGGGCTTTCCACACAAAAAAGTGCATGTGTCATTAGTATGAGAAAAAAACTTAGATTTTAACTGTGTCGGACTGGGGTCGGGCTCGGACATAAATATCTTAATGCCTGTCGGGCTCGGGTCGGGTTCGGTTACTGCTCTGTCGGACGCGGGCCGGGCTCGGACAGAAAAAGTGCCCGATCCGCACTCTAATCCAGACAGACGTGGTGTGCACGGAGGGGAGAGAGAGAGACGCGTGAGTGACAGAGAGACGAAGAGAGAGCAGGGAAAGGAAATGCAGCTGAACGAATACGCTGCGTGTTTTAAAAATTATTCTTTAAAAAGAATAACGAAACGCAATATGTGACGGTCGGTGTTAAATCTTTTTTTTTTTTTTTTTTTTTTTGGTCGGTGTTGAATTTGTGGCGGTCGGAGTTGAATCTGTGGCGCACCGCCACAGATTCGTCTATGTGTGGGAAACACTGATATATTTGTTTTCTATGATTGTGTTTTGAATGAATAAAATGAATCAATTTCCAATTTCTGATAACCATCGCTTCAAGCCTTCATAATGTTACACTAAGAAAGCCCATGGCTTTGTTATTATACAACCTAATCTCAAACTCCATTTCTGACCCAACAAGGCAGTACCCATACGTAGAGAAATTGATTTCTTCTCTTGCTCGGAGCCTAAAACCTGCCTACTCTGAATTTATCAGCAAGCTGAACTTCAGTGAGTGCAGGAAAGAGAAGGAGAGAGAAAGAGAAGCTACTCAATGTTGTGCTGAGCACATCCAAAGGCCCCCTGTTAAAATGCTTGCTTCTAAACTTCCACAAGCCAACCAGTCTTGCTTTTCAGAGCAAAACAGCCTTAGAAAAAGGAGATAGAATCATTTAGAGAACACAATGTTCTAAATTATTTTTGAGCATGCGCAAAAGGAATTTCAGAATGCTAGTAAGAAAACCATGTCCTACGAGGGTTCTCTGCCAATCACAGTCACTCAGCCAATGTCATGCTGGTTACTCAGATACACACTTGACGTTTAATGAAAAATAAACTCCCTCTTCTCTTGAAAGTTGGGACCAATTCCCAACACCCAAGAGTCTCTGTGGATAAACCCAGCTCCTCAGTCTTTAGAGAGAGGTGACAGGCGCAGTCTGACTTCATACCCTCCTGCAATAGACTCTGAGGGGAAATGCGGTTTATCCTCTAGAATGGGGGTTCTTAAACTTTTTGACCTTAGGGCCCAACTGTATTGGTTTAACTGATCCCACTCTTGGTTTGATTTATATTCAATAACTAAATCAAATCCACTTACACTTTATATAATAATAACCAAATATTTGACATGATACAATGTGATCATCAAAAAGACATTTATTCAGGCTTATTAACATAAAAATGTAGAGAAGAATTTGAAATTTGATAAATAAAATTATGTGGTGACATATGACACATATTCACAGCAGCAGGCAGAACCAAATCCTCCACTATGGTGAATGCTTTCTTACTCTGTGCCACAAGTCTGGCTACAAGGTAGCTCGCTATCAAAGTTGCCAGTCTTTTTTGCATCTGTAGCTCATTTTATTTTCCCTAGAAAAATCCCACCGGCTAAACTGACTTGCATGTAGGGCTGGGCGATATGGCTGAAAAATGTATCACGATATAAGTGTTTCATATCAGCCGATATCGATAATTATTCATTCGTTTTTTAACCTACTCACTTACACACAATACGCAGAGAAACGAAACTTAACTGACTCATAACTGCTGCTCGTGTATCCCTGCTTAACTGAGAGTCAGCAGCCACTCACTCGACCGGGAAGATAAACGAAACTTAACCGACTCTTAACCGACTCTTACACTATTAATCAAGAGAGACGAGAGCCAATTAATATGCTCACTCGCCACCAAGTTTGCAGACAACATCGGTCTGACTCTTGCCTGACTTAAAATAACCAAAATATTGCCAAACTGGTGACGTGACCTTTCCTTTTTTTATGAATAATTTCCTTCTTTTTCTTTTTTTTGTTGTTGTTGCTGTTGATGCCACCAACCTGGCTTAGCTGGGCCGTGATAGGTCGAGAGGCTAAAGCCCTTCCTCTGCCTACATCCCCCATAATGACTTGCAGTTCTGAATCGGGGTTTTCTTCACGGAGTTCAAGTGAAATTATCGAACATTCTATCGAACGTATTTTCTATTGATATTGATCACCTGTCTGTCGCGATAGATATCGTTATCGTTTTATCGCCCAGCCCTACTTGCATGTTACTGCCACTAAGTGGTGAGAAGCTATATTCAAACTGTTATGGATAACAGTAGTGGTGTCTGTGGTGTATATAAATGATAACCTATGCAGTCCCGCAGCCCACAAATCGTTTTTCTTTGCAGCCCTCTATGGCTAAGAGAGGGCCTTTCCACATGGTTAAGAATCACTGCTCTAGAAGGTCTTTAACCCCATGTTCCTCTTAACAGCTGATGCACAACCCATTCAGCAATGCTCATCATTCTGAAAGCGGGATTAGAACCTTTCAGGATTGATCAGCTTCCTCTTCTCACTATGATGAGAGTGACCCTGCCTATTCAGTCCCTGCTTTTAAACATCAGTGCTTGATTTTATAGCACTGAGCATTTTGATCCAGACCATGCGATTCCCACATTGACAATTCTGTTATTAACAAGTCCACAACCTGAAACGGTAAAAGTTAAACTTGTCTGAGAAAAGCTCTGAAAGTGTCAGATCAGTTTATACAATCACAGCCTCCCAGTAACAGCATTTACTACAAAGAGCTTCGACAGGGTTTGATAGAAGAACTCTCTTCTCCTACTGATGAGCCTAGGTCAATTGTTGCAGCTAGTCAGAATAAACATTCCAGTTGTGGGCATTCATCCCAGAGACTGCTATGTTTGAGGAATGCAAACTTCCAGGGCAAAAATTCACCGGGCTCAGATGGAAACTTCATCTTCAAGGTCTTGTACAGAACAGTCACCCATGCATTTGTACTCGTGTTGTTCTCAAAGCAAGTAAAAGTAAGCCCTTTCAATGCAGGAGATAAGGAAGATGGCACAGGTTGCTTGGGAAGCAGTTGTCAATTCCAGAACTAGGGGGAAAATCACTAAGATCGCTTGCTCAAATGCCAAAGTGTCATGCAGCTCCACAGCTTCAAAAGATCACCCTGAAAACTGTTCAAAAGGGGATAACAAGAAGCAGAATGGGCACACTAAGCATAAACAACATGTCCACAACCTGCGTCAACATAAGAAGCAGAAATAGACAATACTCAGAAAGTCTGGCCATGAAGCAAGACTACCCAATAGTTTTTACAGATGATGATCGCAGCATCTCTGACCAAAGCTCAGATTATTGTCCCAATAGAAGTCCACCTTCAAGCACTTTCTCCCTCTGGCTACATAGAACATTATAGTCCTGAGTCACATTTTAAGAAGAATTTATAAACGTAAGTGTGTCAGAGCCCACTACGAAGCCCATAGCTAACAGCACAAACCACCACTGTACTATATTACATGGTAAAGTCTGTGTTTTCATTCAATCCAATGTGCAAACCAACAAATGCTGTCCAACATCCCTCTTTTGCCTCTCACCCAAACAAACTTGTTTCACTCATTCTCTCAGTAACGAAAAATAGCTATGGGACACGTGTTTCTTTCATTCTGTACCACTGCGAATGTTGTTTATCTAGATTTTGTTCTTTTAACCTTATGACTGTTCTTGCTTTGCCAAGAAAAATATGGGTGACAAATGCATAGTTGGTTACTGAACTGCCCAGTTACTATAAACTGGGCAGTTCATAAGTGTTAGTTTCTCAAAACATTCTGACTTCCATGCTGTGTCTACTGTGTTCACTGGTTCCAATCCATATTAAACACGTTTTAAGGGGAGGAGAAAATCATACATCTGTTCCAATAATATCATAGCTCGCTTCCCCTTATGTGTTTGGTTTCCTTGTTATGTCTTGTTCAGTGTGACTGACGGTGGATGGGAAGGATGACAGCTCTGACTAAGCAGGGAGCATTGTGGCTTCATTCTAGCTGACAGGGTTAGGGTATTTGGGTGTCATTAGATTCATAAGGTTATCATAAGATTATCATAAGATTCCACATGTACTCTTTAGTCAGATATGTGTATCTATGACAGATGTATGTTTATCTCGTTTCTGCTGTTCTCTTCTCTCTTTCTTCTGTCTGTACCTGGCTGGCCTTAGGCAGATGGGTCCCTCCATATGAGCTGGGTTCTGCTCAAGGTTTCTTCCCGTTAAAAGGGAGTTTTTCCTTGCCACCGTCGCCTTCAGGCTTCCTCTGTGGGTTTCAGGCCGGTTTTGTAAAGTGTCTTGAGACTATTTGTATTGTTATTGATGCTATATAAATAAAACTGAATTGAACTGAATTAGGGCTGAAACAATCAGTAATTCTATTTATTTCTATCAAGAAAAAATAGCCAACAACATTTGTTACAAATGGTTAGTTTTGTCACTTATATTAGTGGGAGAACAATAACAGCACAAAGATCATGTTTGGATGAACTTTATTTGAACTGAACCTGAAGTTGCATGCAGTCGCTTATGATGAATGACTATATGTCTATATGTCACCTGTTTCAACACAAACTTTTAAAAACCCATTAGTTGGAGAGTGAAAAATCTATTCCACCTAGACCACCTAAACCTAAAACATGTAAACACGTATGCAGACATTTCTCATAATGTGTTTCATCCCCCAGCAGAGCTCATATCTGATCTGATCCCCAACTTTTCCTGGACACTGCAGCCCTGAAGCTAAAGCTCCAGCCAGAGCCAGGAAAAACCCTGACTGTTTGTGTTTGCCTAGACTAAATTATCCAGCATTACTCATCAAGATTGCACACAGAAGCAGTGCACTGTCAGCAAGGTTCTCACTGTGGGCCTGATGTAAAATTCCATTACTTTAACCTGACTCTAAAAGGAGGTTAAAGGGCGTGAAACATCAAAAATCTACCCATCACACTAGGCCTGCAACAAGCAATTATTTTGTCAGTTGGTTTAATTATCAACTATTTTCTGGGAAGAGAGCAGATTTCCCCCTATTAAACTCTTTTCTTCAAACATAATTATGTCATATCATAACACAACATCAACAACTCACAGATGTCATCAATGGCGTCCATTACACAAATTAGCCGCTTTGCATCGAATTCATCGATGTGTTGCAGTGTTTACCTAAAAAGCCCTTACCCAGATGTCAAAAGTGAGCAAATTTGGTAAAGAGAGACCCAGGCGCTCGAGAGACGCTTGTCATTGTTAATATTGTGCAGATGGCAGTAATACGGCCAGTATTTCTAAACTACCAAAACCCCAAAAGAGGACAACAGAGTGGTTACATACTTACTAAAATTGAAACTCCTCCCAACTATAACTGAGCCACTGAATATTTGGACTATTACAGTGAATTTAGTCTGGGATTCGTTGTGTGTTCAACATTTGTTTTTGAGAAAAGAACTCAATAGCTGATGCTAATCACTAGCATGTCAGAGCTGTTTTCCAATCCATTCACAAGTTGTAAGCAGTTTGCTTCTGCACATAGAACCTATAAAATAGACTTATAAAACTAAACGGTGTACAGTTCAATCAACATTATGCCCTAGTGGATGTTGGCAACTTTTGGTGTTGCATCACAGCATGAAGGTTCTGGATTCTAACCTGATGGCCGGCTAAGATCTTTCTATGTGGGGTTTCCATGTTCTCCTTATGTCTGCTGTGTTTCCTCTCATATAGACATGCATGTTAGATTAATGTGAGTATAAATGGTAACCTTCTACAGCAGGGGTGCCCAATACGTCGACTGCGATTGATGGGTAGATTGCGAAGATAGTGTGGGTACATCGCATACTAGGGGTGGGACTTGATTTAAAAAATTAATCTAATTAATTAGAGGCTTTGTAATTCATTAATCTCGATTAATCACATTTTAATCGCATAACAATATTTGCCCCAAAAAGCAATTTTTTTTAATTTAAATAGATTTTAGTGGATGACTGTATCAAATAGACACAGACATTCGTACCTTATTGGGATAATGTGACACTGACAAAAGTTCCGCGATGTTCGGAATGCAAACTGTGATTAAATGCGTTAATTTGTTTTTTTATGTATTCATTTTCTTTGTAATTAATTAATCGTAATTAACGTGTTAACGTCCCATCCCTAAAATAAAAGTTTCAGATGTTAGTCTCTCATCTGTCCTCACTATGACACTTGGTTGACATACAATACAATGATGGACTGACAGATAGGCAGTCTGAGATCTCCCCACACATACGCTGCAAAATGTGCTAGCTGCTGTAAATCTGGAGCAAGCTAAGTAGTTAGCATTCCAATTAATTTATATCGACCAGGGAAGGTCAGTGCAAAACATATCAGAGTATCAGACTATCAGAGTAAGGTGTATGTGCCCATAAATGTATTAAGTTGTATTGTGCCATAAGAGGTTAATGCATCAAAGCATCTAAACAAAGAAGATCCATCACCTTTCCAACCTCAAAACAACAAGACAGCAGAGTCAGTATTTAGGCTATAACAGTGTGTTTTGTGTTACACTATGCTAAGCCAGTTTAAGCAACCTTTGCAGATAAATAATACAAGTGCATAACATTCAGCACAAGCCATTTAAGTGAAATCAACACTACCAATTTAACGGCAGACCAACACCTGCCCTAATTTAATCTACATTGCACAGATCTTAACCTTTGCGCTGAATAGTAAGTAGTAACAGTAAGCTTGAAAATGTTTCTTCATTCATAGATTTTAGGTTAAAATATGTTATGAGAAAATGTGTGAATTAAAACTGCTAGTGGAGGATATATTTATTTTCTTAGTGTTAAGTTAAGGCCTGATTGAGTAGTCAGAAAATAACCAGTACATCAATTAATCAATATAATAATAATCAATAATAATTAATTGTACAAATTGTAGTTCCCTTACCCCATGACTCCTCTCACCACTATTGGACAGGTTTCTGCAGAGAGCTACAGCACTGTGTGACACTTGACAGTCATTTTTAACTAAATATCAGCTGAACTGAACGTACAATGATTAACCAGCATTACTGGCGCTGATGGTTTACTGTGAGTCTTTGCTGTTGTGTTACTAAACATTTTTATGAATTGTTTGCTTACAAAATATGTTCACGACCATAAAGCATTAATAACTCCATCCACCTGTTTTTATGAGAATTTCTGAATTGCTGAAGATTTAGAAAATGAAAAATTACACTTGGCTGTGCTGGGAAAATTGGTATGGTAATAAAAGAATAAAGTGCAAAGGGAAAAGACTACATGGCCTATGTACATGAAGCATATGACTTCAACATCCACCGAAGAATGGATAAAAACATTGGACGTGTGTGGAGCAATAAGGAAATTGTAATATCCCTCATATTTGTGCATCACAACAAAATTAATATGCAGGATAGGATGTACACAATGACATTAATAGTTAAAAAAAAAAATCAGCCAGGAAATGTACATGTACAACACCCCTAAAATCCAGTCCGCAGGCCTTATCTATTCTTAATACACAGGCAAAACAGAGAGTGTCCAGTTGGTATGAGCAGATTAAACATGTGTTAGGAGCTGCTAATGTGCATCTGACGCCATTACCAACAGCTGACACAAACACTAACTACACCTGCGTGCGTACATCTGTGTGCGCGCGCGCTAGCGGTGGTGCAATGCAATGCCAAAGCCCACCGATACTACAACACAGCCCTGGATGTATTACTGCACGGATTGTTACAGTATTCCTACGCTGCAAACTAGTTCTGTAACATCACCACAAAACTCAAGCAGCAGTTAGACAACACACCACCACCTAATACTTTACCTCCTTAACTGAACTGACATATGTTGCGTTTTGATGATTTTTCTAAACTGCTGCCTGTATGACAGTGTGTCGAACAATAGGTATAGTTTCGACATGACTGGAAATGAAGAAAAAAAATACAGGTCCTGCGTATCGTCAGCTGGCTGCGTAACGTTTTAATAAATATAGTTATGGCAGGCAGCCAACATAGCCCCACAGCTAAGACAGTTATCCGTCCTTACCTGGTTATCCAGTTAAAGAAAACAAAGGATGCTGCTCCGTTAGGTCGGTGCGTTTCTTCGGCCTGGCAGCATCCTGTTCCCTGCCACCAGCGCCACTGTCAGACAGACTGCACGAAAATGAGACCGGAACTTCCGGTCATAACTTTCATAATGCTGGTCAAAATCTGTGTAGCGCTGTTATCACGCACGATTCAGATATTCATGTGGTTGTGCTGTCTGTACATGCAAAGAATTACCACGGATATCGTATGAAAAAATATTTACTTGATTTTTTAAAGACAGGGAAAAATAGAGGATTTTTTTTACACAAATACAATTCAGTAAACATAGACTGATATATATTGTTGTTGAAAGAGAACAGTGGAAATATGTCGAAGTTAAAATTTTGCTGGGAGATTGTATTTGTTTTAATTTAGTCCTCAAACTAATTATTTAAATGTCATGGGCACTATTTTAATCCCGTGTATTTTGTAGATTAAAATCCAGCGTTTTCCGGTTTGTGTTCCACTAGTGCAGATACCTTGACGCAGCTTCCAGCGGCTGTCTCCGCAATGAGACTGATAGATGCAGCTGAACAGGAGAACAACCCGGACAGACATATTTTTTACTGCATTTGAAATCGACTGTAAGTATTTATGTTGCCATACCAAGATTGTCTGAGTGATTTCCTCCAATATATCCCAGCGAGACTTTGTAGTTTTTACTGAATTTCAAGAATATTGAGTTGTTGACCAATCAGTTCTCCCCTATGAATCTGAATGGAGTCGTCCACTTATTAAAGGGCCAGTGCGTCGTTGTCGTTGGCAGCAGTCTTTATGGCTCAAAAGTACGACCCCACGAAATAAAATCACTGTATTTTAAGCATTTTCTCTGTCTTTCTCCAACACAGATTTTTTCATACCCCTTTGATGCATAAATGATTAAACAAGTTATTTGTTGTCCTGTATTTAAGATTTGTGTCCAAAATCTTGATTGTGTGTTTTCCACAATAGTCTCTTCAAGCTTATAGAACCAACTTCTGGTTCAGTCCAGTTTGTGTTAAGACACTGAATAAAAAAGAAAAAAACTGAATGAACAAATCTCCAACCTGCCTGTGATTCCTCTTACATTTTCAAACTGTCATGTAACATCATCAGTTTGTATCATAAGATTCCACATGTACGCTTTAGTCAGATATGTCTATCTAAGACAGATGTATGTTTATCTTGCTGTTCTCTTCTCTCTTTCTTCTGTCTGTACCCGGCTGGCCTTAGGCAGATGGGTCCCTCCATATGAGCTGGGTTCTGCTCAAGGTTTCTTCCTGTTAAAAGGGAGTTTTTCCTTGCCACCGTTGCCTTCAGGCTTGCTCTGGGGGTTTCAGGCCAGGTTTTTGTAAAGCGTCTTGAGACGATTTGTATTGTTATTGATGCTATATAAATAAAATTGAATTGAATTGAATTGAATTGAATTGAAGCTAATAAAATGCACAACATTCTCAGTGTACCATCCAAGATTAACATTCTAGATATCATTTGTTTAGTGGAGATACATTGTTCATTGTTAAACAGCCTACAAAGGTGGAGAAAGGAATTTTTTTCTCGCATTTTGTCTGATCTAATACTTTTACAACTCTCAAGTTGTTTTGCAAGTTGAACCTATTTAGTTTAATGGGTCATAAGGCATCTGTGCAGAAGACAAAGTTCTATGTAACAATCTTAACCTTAGCAACACTCCACCACGTCCTGAGCCAAGATTGCTTTCAGTTGACAGTGGATGTTATCAACATGCACATGCTGGAGGAGAATTTCAGCAAGAAAAAAAGCTACATCTGGTTTAAATGCATGTTTTGGGTTATTTAGTTCCATGTGGTTTTCTTCAGTAAAAAAACATTTAAAAAATGTCTCATTGAAAAACCTTAAACACATGTATGGATGGGGAGGAGGAAAGACAGGAGGAAATGTGTCAAGAGTCAGTAAGTGTGTGCCTCCTTAACAGTGTTGTTTAGCCATTACACACACGCACACTTACACAGCTTCTGAGCTTCAGTGTTGTCATGTGGGCAACCCCCACACTGTTACCTAGCAACCGTGAAAAACCAGGGTACAGAGACAGCATCCTTGTCATCTCAGAGTCTCACACAAAATCAGACCAAGTGGCTGTTAGAGCAAAATGTAAAAGCCATTTGAGGCCACACAAACAGGCACACCTGCTACTACTACCTGCCATAGTGTATGCAGTTCTTCAAATAGTCCAAATTACATGCATATCCCTCTAACCACTGTAGTGTCTGTGTAAAAAGCTTTATCTGTAACCATGTCCACTATGATTTATTATCTCAATCAGTGATGTAATGTTGTATGTTTCTGGTGTTCTTTTAGTCTTATAGTATTTTAGTCTTAATATGAATCTACAATACAGAAAATAAATCGAATTGTATAGCTGTAGGCTATGTTGAATATTGTTAGTTAGTTGTTGTTTTCTTGGGCACAGGGACAATGGTGGAAGATTTTAGACAGGTACAGCTTGTTTGAGGGACAGGTTAAAAATGTTGATCATTTGGGTTGAACAGAAGTGTGGATGTGCATTTAGCTGGTTGTTGAAAGTGTTGCACAGTTTCCTCATTGCTATAATAAAAATAATAATACATTTTATTTAAAAGCGCTTTTCAAGATACTCAAAGACACTTTACATAAAAAGAACATCAAATCAGCAAAACAATGTGAAATAGAACACTAAAAACACAATAGACTGAGCTAAACATTAAAAGCAATTTTAAAAGGGTGTGTTTTTGTCAGAGATTTGAATGTAGGAAGGTCGGTACAGTCGCAGATGTGTTTAGGGAGAGAGTTCCAGAGGGAGGGGGCAGCTGCAGAGAAGGCTCTGTCGCCCCAGGTTCGGTGCTTGGTCCTGAGTGGTGGAGTAAGGAGGTTTGCGTCAGATGAACGAAGGCTGCGGGATGGATTGTGGCAATGGAGCAGGTCAGTGAGATAGGAAGGGGATCAAAGGAGAGGTTACTGTCAAAGATGACTCCGAGGTTGCGACTGTGGGGGGACGGAGACAGGGTGGAGTTGTCGATGGTGAGGCGGAAACTGTCTGTGGTTTTGGTGAGGGATTTGGGGCCGATAATGATTAGGTCTGATTTGTCACAATTTAGTTTGAGGAAGTTGGTCTGCATCCAGGATTTGATGTCAGCGAGGCAATTGGAGAGAGTGGAATGAGTGGCAGGAGTGATGGAGTTGGTGGAGATATAAAGCTGGACGTCATCGGCATAACAGTGGAAATGGAGACCGTGGTGGCGAATGATGTTGCCAAGGGGGAGCAGGTAAAGTATGAAGAGGAGAGGACCAAGCACCAAACCCTGGGGGACGCCTTGGGACAGAGGAACAGTGGAGGAGGTGCAGCTGTTGATGTGGATGAATTGTTGTTGGTCTGAGAGGTATGATTTGAGCCAGGAGAGTGCAGTGCCAGTGATGCCGAGGGAGGACTCAAGGTGGGAGAGCAGAATGGTGTGGTTTATGGTGTCGAAAGCTGCAGTGAGGTCCAGGAGGATGAGGATGGTGAGGTGTCCGGAGTCTGCGGAGAGGAGGATGTCATTGGTGACTTTCAGGAGGGCTGTTTCGGTTCTGTGATGGGAACGGAAACCGTATTGAAATGGTTCGAACAGGTCATTTGAGCAGAGGTGGGCTTTGAGTTGTGTGGCGACAATATGCTCCAGTATTTTGGACAGAAAGGGGAGATTGGAGACTGGCCGGAAGTTCGACAAGATGTCAGGGTTGAGTCCAGGTTTTTTGAGGATGGGGTGACAGCAGCCTATTTGAGTGAACGGGGGACTGAGCAAGACCTGAGAGAGGAGTTGATGATTTCTGTGATGTGTGTGGAGGTGGCTGGTAAAGAGTCCTTAATGAGGTGAGATGGGATGGGATCCAGAACACATGTAGAGGTTTTCATGCCTATCATGATTTTGGGCAGCTCCCCTGGTGACACGGGGGAGAACTGAGACAGAGGCTGAGAGGTGAGGAGGGGAGGAGCAGGTGAGGGAGTGGGAGTGCAGACCGTGGGGGCAGGAGAGGAGGACAAATTGTTATAAATGGTGTCGATTTTTGTTTGGAAGAATGAGAGAAAGGAGTTGCATTTGTCAGTGGTGAATGAGTTGGAGGTATTGCCGCTGGGCTTGAGGAGTTTATTTACTGTAGAAAACAGAGCCTTGGGGTTGGTGGAGCCAGAGTGTATGAGGTAAGAGTAGTAGGTGGACCGGGCAGTACTGAGAGCATCCTTGTACTGCTGAAGGTAATCTCTATAGGCTTGTAGATGGACAGTTAAACCGGTTTTCTTGTGGAGTCTTTCAAGCTGTCGTTTTCGTGATTTCATATTGTGTAGTTCAGGAGTGTACCAGGGGGCAGAGTGGGTGAAGGAGACAGTTATAGTTTTGATAGGGGCTAGCTGATTGAGACAGGAGGAGAGTGTTACGTTGTAGAATTTGGTGAATTTGGTGAGATTGTCAGTTAACGGAGGGGGAGAAGCAGATATTTTACTAGCAAGAGAGGCAGAAAGGGCTGAAGGGGAGATGGATTTGAGGTTTCTGAAAGATATTGTCGTTTATCCTTAGCGGTGGGAATGGGGACGTCAATGTCCATGATGATTGCCAGGTGGTCGGAGATGTTGAGGTTGAAGCTGGAGAGGTGATGTAAGTTGAGACCAGTGGAGCAGACCAGGTCCAGGATGTGACCACGGCTGTGGGTGAAAAAAGTTGATGTGTTGAGTGAAGTTGAAGCAGTTTAGCAGTTCCAGGAATTCAGTGGCAGATTTGCAGTCAGTGTCAATGTGATTGTTGAAGTCCCCCAGAAAAGAACGGAAGGTGAGATGGCAGATAACTGGGTGAGGAAGTCAGAAAAGTCAGAGAGGAAGGAGGGGTTTAGTTTGGGAGGGCGGTAGATGATGGCAGTGACCAGAGGAGTGGGACCAGAGAGTTTGAAAGTGAGGTGTTCAAAGGAGCAAGCAGCAGGGATGGAGATGGTGGATGTTTTAATGTCCTTTCTGTAAAATGCTGCTACACCACATCCCCGCCCCTCAGGTCGGGCTTTGTCCATATAGGTGCATCCGGTCGGTGTGGTCTGGTTGAGAGAAAAGTAGTCCAGAGGTTTGTGCCAGGTTTCAGTGATGCAGAGGAAATCCAGGTTGTCAGTTATGAATTCATTCAGAATGAGACTTTTATTGTTAAGTGAGTGGGTGTTGAGCAGAGCCAGTTTCAGGTGACGCTGCTTCATGATAGGTTGTGAAGACTGAGGAAGGGGGCGGAGATTTGATAGGTGCACATGTCGTTCGTTGTGATGACGTAATGAGAAAGTTGCGGTTCGTGAGCAGGACCAGATGGATGGGATAGAGTCAGGAGTTGAAAAGTTGTAGTTGAACATACGACCAGAGCCTCTGTGTGGAGGACGGCGAAGTAGACCAGTTTCTCGGAGGATGTCGAGTCAGGGCGCAGATGGTTGTTGAGTGAGTGGAGGTCGGAGGTCGGAGGTAGAGTACAGCGGCGGCATGATCCAGATGTGGAGCAATAGCATGGAGCTAGTGCTAGCTTGTGACCAGGAGCTGGGTGACTGTGGAAAGAGAGGCAATGTGTACCCCAGGAGTATCCACGGGATAATCCACAGCATAACCGCAGCAGGCAAACAGTAGTCCAGTGATGAGGAGAGGGGCCACCTGCCTGCTAGCCCGGTGATCCTGATGAAGAGGCGAGGTTGTCAGCCCGATATGGTGGTGGCCAGCGGAGGAAACCAGCCAAAGCCCAACAGAACCGACCACACCGTGACGGAAAGATCCCGGGAAGACGGTCAGATGGGCTCGAGCTGGTAGAGGAGATAGCAGGGAGAGACCGCAGGAATGGCCACCCCGGTGACAGGCGACGAAGCTGTGCCAAGAGTAAGTCCCGGGAGTCCTGAAGCTAGCAGGAGCTAGCAGGATGGGGGTCTTCACGACAGGTGAGAAGCCGGTGCGAAACAGCGCTGAACAAGTTAGCTCTAAGAGTTAGGAGCATTCATCGAGAAGAGCGTTGGTCAAGACAATCTGAAGAGGTGAGGCGTAGGTCGAGAGACAAAAACTTTAACGATCATTTTGTCAGAGATTGAGCGGCAGCCAAGGTGCGCCAGCGTCCGCCATCTTGTATCAAAATGGAGTGGGAATGGCTAATGCTATCTCAGCATTAGTATGTGATAGCTTGCTTTGCAGCGTAAAGCGTAAAGACAACATATTGCAGGGGGGGCCAGGGGGGACCCGACAACAGATTCAATTCAATTCAGTTCAGTTCAGTTCAATTCAATTCAATTCAATTACCAATTCAAACAACAACAACACAGAACAAGTATTAAGAGCAGAACAGAACTCATATGGGGGTATGTGGGTAAAACATACATGCAGAATATACATTATACATGATACAAACATGATTATATGATACATATAGGTGATGAGTGAAAAATGTAAGATTAATAGTGGATAAAAGGAATGGATACAGCCAGCACACAAATTATTCATTAAGGAACAGCTTAGACTTAGACAAACTTTATTCATCCACAAGGGAAATTGCTTGGTCACAGTAGCTTAGTTGTACATAAAAAACACAATACAATATATACAATATACAATGCTTATAAAGTTTTTGTTTATTGGTATAGAGAGAGAGACATAGTTAATCAAATGATCTTTGAATCTTCTCCTGAACAGAGTCATGGAATAGAGTGATAGCACGAATAATGAAAGTAAATGAGAGCCGAAGAGAGCTGCACAGTGCATGTTTACTTTTATCTGTTTGGTGTGAACAGGGATGTTAACTTGTACTCAGACTGAGGAAGTGTACACCGTGATCAGTTGCCATAGTTCTTCGTCTTTGTCTTCTCCCGCTTATCCGGATCCGGGTCGCGGGGGCAGCAGCTTCAGCAGGGAAGCCCTCTCCCCTGCCACTTCAGCCAGCTCCTGCGGAGGAACCCCAAGGCGTTCAAAGGCCAGACGAGAGATATAATCCCTCCATCGTGTCCTGGGTCTCTTTCCGGTGGGCGCTTGTATTCGCAATCTTGTTCTTTCGGTCATTACCCAAAGTTGTTGGTTGGAATGTAGATCGACTGGTAAATTGAGAGATTTGCCTTTTGGCTTTGCTCTCTCTTCACCACGACTGACTGGTTAAGCATCCGCATCACTGCAGATGCCGCTCCACTCCGCCTGCCGATCTCCTGCTCCCTCCCACCCTCACTTGTGAACAAGACCCCGAGATACTTGAATTCCTCCACTTGAGCCAGGACCTCCTCCCCGACCCGGAGTGGGCAATCCACCCTTTTCCAACTGAGGGCCATGGCCTCAGACTTGGAGGTGCTGATCTTCATCCCAGCCGCTTCACATTCGGCTGTGAACCACCCCAGCAAGGTCATTGTTCGATGAAGCTAAGAAGACCGCGTCATCCTCAAAAGCAGGGACGAGATCCTCCAATCAGTGAACTCGACCTCCTTCCCCCACCCGGCTGTGCCTAGAAATTCTGTCCATAAAAGTTATGAATAGAACCAGTGAAAAAGAGCAGCCCCGGTGGAGTCCAACCCTCACTGGGAACAGGTCCGACTTTCTGCCGGCTACACGGACCAAACTCGCACTCCTTTGGCACAGGGACTGAATAGACTTAGACTTAGACTTAGAAACTTTATTCATCCACAAGGGAAATTGGTTGGCCATTAGTAAGGAGCCATCCACCCCATACTCCCACAGGATGCCTCTGGGGACATTGTCGTAAGCCTTCTCCAGATCCACAAAACACATGTGGACTGGTTAGTGTTTTATTATTTCTATACTGATTATTTTAAGGTGATAGAGAAATGGATTTTCAGCAGTAAGAACACCTGTCATTTGTAGTATGCTTTTCTGGTACAGCATTGCTTAAAAGTAATGCTGCTAGTCATGAACACCAGTCCATCAGGGTCTGGACATAGGGAGCTACATCTGCACTACTGAGACCGCAGCCTTCCAGGGAGACCATGTGCACATCAGGCATGCTAATGCAGCTATACACACATTTGCCAGAATCCTGAGCTCAGCTTTCAATAGCATCATCCTCCAGAGGCTAATAGAGAAACTCCTTCTCCTTGGCCTGAACACCGCCACCTGCCGCTGGGTTCTGTACTTCCTGCCTGAAAGACCACAGTCGGTCCGTATTGGAAACAACATCTCCAACACAGTCACACTGAGTACTGGTTCCCCTCAAGGCTGTGTACTCAGTTTGTTACTGTTTACACTGCTAGCATACAACTGTGCTTCCAGTCATCAGGAGAACCTGATCATTGAGTTTGCGGATGACACCACAGTAGTGGGACTTATCCTTGACAATGAAAAATCAATGTACAGGAATGAGGTGAAACATTTTGTAAGCTGGTGCTGAGACTACAACCTGGTGCTCAACGTAGACAAAGAACAGGACATGATCATCGACTTGCGAAATTTGATGATCAGCCTGAGCACACACCCCTCTGCATCAGTGGCAGACAAGAAGAAACCCTGGTGAGTGTAGTGAGGGGAGCAGAGAGAGTGATTGGAGTCTCATTGCTCCAAGAGATAGGGCAGGCAAATGATATCAGAGCAATAAAAGCAGAACCAAGAGACTGCTTCACAGATTTCTTTCAAAGGCTGTTAGACTGCTGAACTGCTGATCTGATCCGGGATGCTTACCATGCACTTTACTAAGATATATCATAATACTACACACATACATACCTATCTATATCTAATTTCGTTCCACCTCATGTACCAACATGTGTTGAAATGACAATAAAAACTCCTTGAATCCTTGAATACATGTCTATGTAACATCCACACGAATGCCAGGTCCAAAAGTTTCCCAGCAGAACATTGAATTGTCACAATATGGTCAATGTTTTAGCTCCCTCACCACCTGATTTGCATACTCATTCGATGAGCAGCCACAAGAGTGCAGCAAAGCACCAAGAAGTACAGCATTTTACAACCTGTGCATCTGTACAGAATCTGTTCTTTCTACAGCTATCAATGAGCCAGTGTTTTACAGACAACAAAAGTAGATGGAGATGATGGTCTTCAGCGTGAAATGTCTAAATGATAATCTGAAGAGTTGAGTGCACTTACATGCATGTTTGTTTTGTTTGATTAATAGAGGTGGTAGTGACGCAAGAAACTCTGAGCAAGTTTGTACTGGGATGTGTATTAAGTTGGTAATGTGAGCCTATAGTGTCATGGTGTGAGCTGCACAATCTTTTTTTCAGTGAGATGACAATAACATATCCTGTTGTTCTTGTGTTGCAGAGGAGATGTCTGATGTTGAAGTTGGAATTGAGCTTTGTTTAGCTTTCATAATGGAATGTCCCCTGGAGAGGATCACTTTTGGGTCAGCATTCTTGTTCTCCTTTCTTGCTCTAGATATGCAAACAGTGAAGAAGACCATTGACTGGTTATGCATGTTCTGCTGAATGTCTACATTCAGGAGTAGAGTTGATACCCACGATATCCACCTGCGTACAGTTTGAAACAAAGAAACAATTACTTTAATTATGAGAACAAAATGAACATTACTCACACAGTTGTACATATTATTTTTAACATAACCGACACATACTTACACATAACAATATAAGCAGATGTAGCACACTAAAAAACAACTATATATTTATCATCTAAATTTACATACTGAATTTAGTAAGCAATTATGCATTATGTAGCTAGTGGTTTAAACCCATTGCTAACTGGCGTTTGATGTATTACAGTTTTTGCCAGTTGCTTTAACACTATAGACACTTGCTTATACCAAAGTAACATAACTTGAAGTTGTTGTTACTATACCTTAAACAAAGTGTAACCATACCTTAAACAAAAGTGCTGCTTTGCACTTTAGTTGAAATTCTGTAACACACCTGCCCCTTTCTGCAAGACACTTGCTGCTGCACACTACACACTATTTCCTACATAAGACAATGAGATCAAAAATGAAATCTCAGGGTACCACTGGGAAAACACATCTATTCAAAATACAACACACATTGATTTATTGAAAGCACTTAGACACACACCAGAAAATACTTACTTAGAAAACTGAACACCAATCAGCCAGATACAAAAAGACCTCAACTTTGCAAGCATGGAGGCAGGGAGAGCTAGAGGCAGAGGAAGAGGAAGACAGAGAGAGAGAGGAGGACGTGGTCGAAGAGGCCATGCAAGGACCATTATTTCGGATGACATAAGAGCAACTTTGGTGGACCATGTCATAAACCATGGCCTGACTATGAGGGATGCTGGGCAGAGAGTCCACCCTAATCTAAGCCGTTTCACAGTTTCATCCATAATAAGGACATTCCGACTGGAAAACAGGTATGTCTTCAACTCTCTACTCTACTCAGACTCTATCTAGAGTATTTACAGTACTGTACCATATCACGTTACCGTATCACATGTACTGTATTGCAGGGTGGCTAATGCTCCTTTTCGAACAAAAGTGGTAGTTTTGTGAAACATTCCGTGATAATGTGTTGAGATGTTTCAGTACTGTGTATGGTAAATACAGTAAATTACAGTATATTCAGTACTGTAAAAAAAAGAAGCAAACAGTAAGAATTTGTGGTTGCATTTTTCTACAGAATGGCTAGAAGACCTGCTGGGGTGGATGCAAACAGACGGCAGGATCCGAAAGCCCATTTGTGCAGAATTGTGTTTTTCTGTGTTTACCGTAGTGTATTGTTTGTTTTATTTTTGCTTTAACTAAATTTACTGTACTGTAAAATACACTACTGTAATGTAATGATTTTGAGTATTTCACTTTTTGGTTGTTGTGAAAACTTTCTGTCTGTGGAACTGAATAAAAACAGTGAAAACAAAAGACTGCAGTGTTTTATATAAAGCAGACTAGTGTGTTGCTGCTGATCTGACAGTGTATTCATATGATGTAAGTGGGTATCATTTTGTCATCAGAGTGACATTTTGTCAAAGGATTGTTAGGTTTTGATAGCAGAGTTTCAATTTCACATAAATGTGAATGGTTTATTTCCCAGTGTTGTGTCTTTTTTGCTTGTGTGAAGAGTTTTGAAACACTTAGCCGAGTTTTGCAAAACGTGTTCAAGCAACGGACAAAAACTGTAATTCATGTGCTTTTGGCTTTGACATTATGATTTGTGTTTCATAACATCCCAGTGGTTCCCAGCCTGAGGGTAAAGTCAATTTAATTCAATTCAATTCAATTTTATTTATATAGCGACAATAACAATACAAATTGTCTCAAGGCGCTTTACAAAATCCGGCCTGAAACCCTGAAGCCTGAAGGCGACGGTGGCAAGGAAAAACTCCCTTTTAACAGGAAGAAACCTTGAGCAGAACCCAGCTCATATGGAGGGACCCATCTGCCTAAGGCCAGCCATTATTGGAGGGGTTTTTGTAGAAACATAGAACTATAGCCTATGTATGTGTCTTGATGCTTCTGAAAACAAGTAACTCTTACAGTCTGAGAAGAAACATCTTCAAGACCACTTAAACAATTCCAGTGGCTTTTGTTAAGCTCTGTTTTTGGATACACACACAGAGCAGATAGTCTCCCTTGCAAGCAATATTCCCTCTATACGCATTGCTCGCACGTTCTCCGCGCACAAGAAAATCTTTGCAGCGCATAAAATAAAATCCAACATGAACTGTTAATAAATTAAACAAATAACAGTTTATTCTGTACCATTTCGCAGTGTAACTCGGTGAGTAACAGGTGTCCAGCCAATGATGTGATGCGGTTCACTTACACAGCGAAACGATGTCATTGACAGCGCTTTATGTGTATGTGCCCTGCAGGTACACATAAAGCGCAGGTTAGCTATGTAACAGTGCGGCAGAGTTTAGAGACGCAAATGATTATGGCGAACGAATGGGCAGTGGCACATCCACTCACCAAGCCAAAGTATAAAATAAATGTGGTTATTTTAAGATGGAATGGCTGTCGTAGTGTGTGCAAACAGAAGAACAAGCGGTGAAACTGGGTGACCTTTTGTCTTTTTCGAGTGAGAAAGGTCTGCTCTGCAAAAAATGTTGTTACTACTAGATAATTTATGGGTAGTAGAAACGCAATAAAAAAAAATGTAATTGTGTATTTTACAGATAAAGAGTTACAGGAATTTACACTGTATCACATGTTTGTGCTACGTGTCATTGTGCAAAATGTCAATGTTTTAATGTGAACAGAATTTTATTTCTGAAAGTTGTACATGTCTCAATTCTTCCAGAGCAGGACTCTCCCTCATCCAGACAACAGCAACACCCTCACACTGACATATAATATACTACTCAGCTCATAAACAACAAGATTTTTGTCTTTTTCATGTTAAGTGGGCCAAATCACTTATATTAAAAGTTAACTAACAAAACCATGTAACTTGCTATGATCCCGGGTTTTGGACAGGTGTGATACTGGTGTGTGGCCACAGCGTCTGACGTTCCTCACAGTGATCCACAGTGTACTCAGGGAGTTTTTGTGTATGCCCAGACTCATGAAAAATTAGAGCTGGAAATTACATCACAAAGAGCTGTAAAGCTGTATAGTACACTGGGCGTATCTATGTCTCTGTTTGTGGGTGTGTGGGTTAGAGTTAGAAAGCCAGACCTGAAATAAAACAAGTCTTCATGTTCTGGCAAGCCAGAATTGATAACATCTCTGGCTCCTTCACCTTCTGTAGCTGGTTATCTATCTGTAGGACAAAGTGAGCCTCAACCATGTAAACACACAGAAAAAAAAAGTACTGGATGTTACTCCACTTCTGTGAGTACACAAGCTCTCTACAGAGGCGTTATTATTGTTTAACATCTTGCAGGTTATAGCTGCATTCAGTCCTCAATGGTGTCCACACACTGAATTTCCTATAAAACTCCAGCACCTATATGACTTCTCCGCCTTTGAAACTCTGAAAAAACTTCAAAAGGCCTGTTCAGACCTTGCATTAAGATCCGATCTGACAGCAAATGAGCAGCGTTAGGTATGTGTGTTCATATCTGAATATCAGTTCATATCAGTTTCAAGCTCTGTATGCAAATAAACACTGACATCTGGACTCAGTAGAATATTTTAACTGTGGTAGTTCTAATAGATCACTACCACTGCACAAAATTCAGATTATAACTCTAACCCTGGAAGTTTCTATTCACAGCATAATCCCTGGTGTGAAAGGTAAATAAAGATGTTTTTTTTTAATGAATGAGGCAAAACTCCACAGACAAAGGAACACCCCTGCTGCCAACTTGAATGCGACTCAGGACACATTGGGTTCACACTACCAAAAGAATGCAGACACTTGTGATCCAGACCACCGCCAAATGTGGTCGGAGATCAGATCTCTCAAACACACCCGTCTTCTACATGGTCGAATTACCCAAATTGGATCATAATGCAAGGTGTGAACAGGCCCAAAGAAGTGACCGACTGGGCCTGCAATAAGAGGACAACTCACACACTTGTAGAATGACCACTGGAAACTGCCAGTGATGGGACGCAACTAAGGTAAGCCTTTGTTGACATCTTACTATGCGAAAAGGATGACAAAAAACTTTGGAGGAAGAATTGTTTTCAGAGCAGGGGAGTGTAGTCACAGAGTTTTATAGGAGACCTCAGTATACAGTTTCTATCCCCTGACTGGACACTGAGTGCAAACATCTGTCTCGGGGTGCTGAGCATCTTGGAATAATGCAGTCCGTTTGAGGGCAGAGCATGCATCAAAGCATGGCCTGTAGATCAAACATTTTGCACAAAGTTTGGGTAGTTCATACCAGGCACCTGTTTACTAGAACCATTTACAACGAATGCTGTTAAATCCCATACCTTGATTTACTTGAGTTAGTGGTGGAAATGAGAATGGCATTCTTAGCTAAATGTTGAAGTGGGAATCAAATATAATTGAAACAAATGTGCACATATCTGAAATGGGATGGGGTTACTTTTACTCTCGGGTGGCATTCAGCTTTTGCTTTTGCAACCTGATGCGATGGTACATGTTGGTATAATATGTTTTAGCCTGACTTTACAGTGGGCATATTGAATTGTTTCTTTTTAATTGTACATTTACACCATTTAACTGCCAGCAGAGTCAAGCAATTGATTAGGTTGTTGTTTGCAAACTCCCTTTTTCTTGGTGCAGAGCTTACGTGTGGGAGACATTTTTGGAAACTATGGAAAAAAACAAAAATCTCTGAAGGATGCGTTTTGTGAACACATCCGAGATCCCAGAGGTTCCCATAGGAATTAAAGGCCGTCCAGTTGACTATTCACAGAGCTATGTGGAAACGACGCATTCCTTAAAACAGTCACTCCCAGTTGAATCAGTAAAGTCTATTGGCGTCACATAACAAAATAGGTGTATGTATGCAGTTGTAATAATAATTTAATCATCACACTCCACGTTAGTTATACTAACCTGGCACCTTTGTTAACTATTTTACTCTCGCTTTCCAACTGTTCCTTTTATAAATATGTGCCTCTGCTTCTTTGTCTCACTGTTCATATCTAAACTCAGCGTAAAGTGCCATTCAAGGAAATGACGCCACCCCCATGGAAAGGTTATGAGGTTCAGTGTGGTCAATGGACATCTGTGACCTTCACCCAATTCAGACGCTTATGAATCAAGTTTGCTGTATGTTTTTGCTGACAACATTTTATAAATACAAGATTACAGTATCCAAGTCCAACAAAGATAGATAGATAGATAGATAGATAGATAGATAGATAGATAGATAGACAACTTTATTGATCCCTTTGGGAGGTTCCCGCAGGGAAATTGACATCTCCATCGCATACAGCACTGTCAAAACATATATGTACTCGAGTTATGTAAACCCAAATACCAAACACCCAGAAAAGATTAATAATAATAATAAATATTGGTACTATAGAAAAATACCAGCTGCATATTGTTATTGCACTTTACTATTGCACTTATGTTGGTTGTAGTCAAAAAAGTAATTCAGTCCCTTTCTTTTTTGTCCTCCTCCCCCCAAGTGAGTGGTGGTTGAACAGTTTGATGGCAAGGGGGACAAAAGAGTTCCTCACAAAGCAGTGAGTAGGACGTCTTTATGCACCCACATGGGTGAGTGAGGTTCCAGACAGCTTGCTGAGCCTCCCAATTCAACACACTTCCAGTAAACTGGCATGACTAACTTGAAAGTCATTTATGTACTACTGAAATATTGCGCAGTACACTTTGGCTATTAATAAAAAGCCCCCACCCCCCCTTCTGTGTGTGGCAGTACAGAACAGAAGAGATTAGTGGTGGTTTCATTCTGTAATGCTTCAGGGTCGAGTTGGGTACATTATTATTATTATTATTATTATTATATTACATTACATTATTATTATTACATTGTTATTAGTATTACGAAAACGTTGTTACCACATTGAGCAAGAAACACCTGTTGACCCACTGCCATTTGGTGTGTTTACATGGACATAAATATTTCAGTTACGAGCAGGCTTATCCTAGTTTAGAGAACTTGGACCTGGAGAGCCATGAATGAAATCAGAAGGCTGCTGCATGTATACACCTCCTCCAGGTTTATGAATGCTGCCAACTGTTTACAAAGATATAGTTAAGTAACTGTGTTACAGTTATGAAAAACATCTGTGATTTCAGCATTTACGTGGCTCACTTTAGCTTTGGGTAAGTGCTGTTCTTTATAAAGATCATTCATCGAAGTGAAAATCTGCATGTGGGGAGGCAAGCTCCAGTTATAGTCACATGGTTCCTAATTGCTACCAGGAGGTTTCTCCAGAATGACACGCACACACACTGCTGCGATGTTCCCACACAACTGCTCATTGTCATTGTATCTGTCTGCAAAGGACCCAGATATCCACTGCAGCTCTCTGATGGACAAAATTTCCTTACATGGATAAAAATTTGTGCATCATGGATTCACACAAGAATTCAGAATACTTGCTGCTTTTGCTGAAAACATTTTTAGCTTATTTTTCTTAGAACCGCAAAAAGCTAGATTATAGGAGGCTTTTAAAATTTGTATCTCTTTATACAGCAATGACAAAAAAATAACTTGATTAACTCAAATAACTATTAAGGATGATAGACAGGATGTTTGAAAGTTTGTGTTACGGTGTCTAGTAAGTATGACAGACAAAAACACAGGACACATGTACATGAAAATTGGATGGAGTGGATGAAATCATTTTTAGTGTAATGAAACCTTACAACTGAGGTAAGAAAATATGCTGCAGTGTGAGGCAGGGTAATCCAAAAAACAAAAGGAAGACAAAAGTCAGAAACCCAGGAACCATGAGGAGCTGAACAGAAAGCTGAGGGAACATGAACAAGAAGGTAACTCAACAGACAACTTGACAAGGTGCAAGATGGGGCTACAGATTCACGGACAGGTGGTGAGGGCTTGACAAGACACTGGTGAGACTACTGAGGTCAGAGCACACAAGGAGAAACTAAAAGAAAATGTTCAAAAGTTAGAACCATGACAGTTTGCATGTGATCAGTAGCCAGTAGCATAAATTGTCTCTCGAGCATTAATACATTACAGTCAGGTTATATGTCATTGCCTTTTGCCTTCAGCACTGTAGCACTGTTTCCTCATTTTACTCTCTGTCCTCACTGACTCTTTCTCTCCTTCTATATTCAGTGCCTGCTCATTTCACTAGAAGTCCCCTTAAAAAGTTTTCCTGTTATTGTATATACTTTCTTTGTTTCATTTTGTATTTGAGTTTGTGTCCTTTTGTACTTGTGTTTCAAACAGGCCATAAACAAAATCATAACATTATCACCACTTGCCAGTGTGTAGGTATCTCTTCTGCCTCTAAAACAGTTGTGACTCATCAGAGAATGGACATGGACCTTCTGAGGGTGTCCTGTGGTGTCTGGCAACAGAATGTTATTAATGGGGGCCTTCGGGTCCTATGGGTTGAAGGGAGGGGCCTCATCCCACAGATACTTGATCAGTTTGGTAATTCTAATGAATTTGGAGGCCAGGTCAACACCTTGTGCTGTTCTTCATGTTTTTTGAGTTGTTCCTAAACCATTTTTGTGTGTGTGCCTGTGTCAGGCTGCATCCTGCTGGGGATGGCTGCTGCCATCAAGGAGTGTCATTGCTATGGGGTGGGGGTGTCTGGTCTGGTCTGGTCTAGATGTGTGGTACATGTCTGATTAACATTCACATAAGGTGAGTCACTCTGACAGGTCCAAAGGTTTCCCAGCAGAAAACTGAATTGTTACAAGATGGTCAATGTTACTAACTTCACCAGTCATTGGTCATCATTTTATGCCTAATTGGTATATGTGTTGTTGATGTCTCAATGTCACCATTCCCAAAAAGAAAGAATGCTTGTTACTGTAAGTTGTTACTCATGTTTAGCCATTCGATACTCAAAGAGATACTAAAAGTTTTAAGAGATTT
Organism: Chelon labrosus; assembly: GCF_963514085.1. NCBI lineage: Eukaryota > Metazoa > Chordata > Actinopteri > Mugiliformes > Mugilidae > Chelon > Chelon labrosus. The sequence continues at coordinate 1,381,111 of NC_140342.1, read as the reverse complement.
GGTGTGCTTACCAGAGAAAACTCTTGGGAGGAGGAGGAGGAGGAGGGGGAGGAGTTCAAAATGAACTAGACTGTAGAATCCCCAATGCGCAAGCAGACATGTGGGAAGGATTAACATGCAGAACAAGGCGTATCCCTGAATGGTGCCCCAGCACTACCCCATTACAGCTCCCACATTCTTTGTCCTGCTAAACAGAAAGGAAGATTTTCAGCAGTTACTTCTCCTCAGTCCAGAAAGCTACAATAAGACCAGAGAGTAAAGGAAAAAGGATTTTGCTCTGCGAACATGGCATCTATGAAAACTCTGCTTCGTCTGGGAATCTGTCTATCTGCCTGGAGGATCATAACCGCAGGTAAAACAACATAATGTCATGATGTGTTAGATAGATAGATAGATAGATAGATAGATAGATAGATAGAGGGGGAGAGGGGGAGAGGGGGAGAAAGAGAGAGAACCAGAATCCTTAAACACTGTAAGATGCAGTGAGAATGGAATGTTACAAGATTGAATGTTGCATGACTACATACTATCTCTGCTTAAATATACACTGCGTAAATAGTGTAAAACCACACATTCATACGTTTTTTTCCCCCTCTATTGCATAACAACCTCACATTTGACTCATGTTCAGCTCTGTTCACTGTTGTGAATCATATCTTTAATCAGGGTTTTTCTCTAACTTATTCATCAACTGTGGTATGTGCTTTGGTGTGATACTTTCATGATTTCATTACATTCCTGTGCTGAAATGCAAATAGGAAGTTTGAATATGTAGAACCTCTGGAAGAGTGAAAAGTAAACATTGTTTCATTGATAGATGAGAACCTGTATCCCAAGGCAGAGAACGTACGTTGGATGTCTCTGGACTTTACCACGAAGCTCACCTGGACAGCCAAACCATCTGAGTACACATACACTGTCCTGTTCGCTCAGTGAGTTCACCCATACACACACACACACGTACACTTGATACATAAAACATAATGCACTACAGAAGTGTGTGCAATCTAATTTGACCAAAGTGCAAAGGAAGTTTATTTATTTTTATTTTTAACCCCTTAACGCCTGAATTGATTTTTCAATTATATAAAGAAATTAATTATTTGTGTTTTTGCTTACCACTCTGACCGGTCCTACGAGAAACTAGTGCTTGCAAAAGGTTCCTAGGAATTTTTTGAATGTGCACAAACCGACATTGGAGTATTACATGTGTTATTTCGGCTGCAGTCTGAGCGGAAACAGTGCGTCGTGAATTCGCGACACTAGGCGTGAAGGGGTTAAACAGATGCTGCAATGCAAGTTCTGGAAGTGCTTCTGCCAGATCACTGGGGCAGCCCTTTAGCTAGCAATCAAGACATTCTTGCAAAACACAATGAATCAAGAACTGGGCATTGGCACTGCTCATTCTTTCTGTGGTGTTAACTCAGTAACATGCTTCATTTCAATCAGAGGGTAACTGATCTTTCTGAGTTAATCAGCAAAAAAAACCAAAAAAACCCCAAAAAACTTATTGCTAATGTACCCAAGGGATAATCTTAGCCATCATTGTGACATTTTCCAACACTGCCAGCATTACCCTTCGTCGCCAGTGTCAGAATGTAACACAGGAGTCAATTATTTCCTTGACTTTTAAACACCTGCTTTTACCTGTATTGACATGGCACTGTACATTAGTGGTGTTTATCAAGTAGCTTTAATTTTTAGTATATAATATCTGAGACATTTTCTGCAGTTCTTACCATGTTTGTGTTCATCAGTTGGTACTGTATCCAAGAGGATCAAATGTTGTTTGTCCAAATCATACTGAGAATCAGTGAAATCAAGATCTTCCATGGGCTGTATTCATTCGACCATGACTCTAGCCGATGTGGACATTTCATCAAAACTTGGTTTAGCTTAAATTAAAATGCCCATCATGCATGTATTTGTTTTGTAAATGATTTTTAAAGCATGTTTTTTTTGTGGGACTGTCAGGAATGATGGTGACTGGGAAGAGACTCCTGATTGTTCACAAATTCAACTTTCCGAATGTGATTTGACGAGTCACCTCATGCCCTTGGACAGGTAGGAACACTAACTGTTTCGCTTCAAGCCCTCTATTTTACTTCTATAATACAGACCAATATCTGGTGGGTTTACTGACTTAAGAGTCTATATTCACTGTACTTAACATTAATTTATAATTTTTGACTACATTAATATAAAACACTTGGAATTATTTTATGTACAGATTAACCTCTCCAAAAATATTGATGTATTCCTGTTTAATAGGATCTACTCAGCTGACATTCGAACAGAAGTTGGGGAAACTGACTATAATGCTGACGTGGATAGCTTCCCTCACACTTATTCGTCCAATTTCAACCCCTATAAAGAGAGTAGGTATCTCGCACACACACACACACACGCATTCATTGATGACATTCACTGACATAATGCCGCCCCTTCATAGGACAAGCAGTTACAGAAGATCAATGAATGAAAACTACTTTGATGTTGTTTTTTTTAGAATAGAACCAGCCAGGAAACAGTTCTCCATGACCCCCACCTTTTTAATGTATCATATAAGTGTAGTATACTATATAAAGTAACAGTTCTATGGGCTCTTATTTTGAAGGCTGACTCATTGCAATATTTGTTTAAAAAAAATGTTTTGTAAGATTTGCCACAGGTGACTAATTTGAGGGTTGAACTCGATTCCATGTTCCTCAAGAATGTGGATTTTTTTCCCAGAGGTGCACCATATTGATATAGGAATATGGATGATCTGGTGGAGACACAGAACTCCCTGTTCCAACAGAAAAAAAGACAGCATTTTAATGTGTTACCTAATACACCTCTCAGCACCTTCTGTACATCTAACATTGATAGCACAAATGATAGTTTGACTGTGTCATGAGATGCTTTTAGACTGTGGGAATAAGTCAGACAAGTAATTTCATCATCGGTGTTGATTGTTTGGTCCTCAGGTAATATCAGTGCTGTGGAATTCACCGTGGAGGCTGTGGATGAAAGGAGAGTAATTGTCAATATCACCGATCCTGTGACCGGTATCCATCGTGGCGACGAACAGCTCAGCATCAGAGACATTCTCAAGAATGATCTCAAGTACAAGATCAGCTACTACAAGTCTGGAAGCACAGGAAAAGTACAGTAACTACCTGTGAACACTGTCTCTGATACGATGTTCAAAATGTTATTAAGGCCCTCAGGCTTTAGTGTTTCTTATTTTTATTATTATGTCTGGCCTAAGTGAAATTTGAACATAACACAAAAGGATTACTCCCTCTCTTTCACTGCTCCTAAGAATGACCAGTGCAGTCCAACAGGGATTTTCTAAACACATGGCAGTTTACTGCTGGAGCGAGTACAGCCAAAAAAAAAAAAAAAAAAAGAATGACTCATCTTAGCTATTAATGACCGAATAAACAAAAAGGAAAATAGGAGGCAGCTGAGAAGAGAAATCCAGGACTGAAGAAGAAATGTGTGAGCATGGAGAGAATGAGCAGCGCTTCCCCCCACACCCCCATCTGCTTTCACAAAACTCTTGTTTCCTCTTCCAGTTCTTAAAAAGAAGTCTTTCCAAACCGATTTTCAGTTCATCACAAGAGTGTTCCTTACAATGCTTCTGCATCACACCTAGGAAAATTAACCCTATATGCAAACAATATATTCAGCTTTACAATTGTAATGCCAAAATGAGCAACCTTCGATTCTATGGATCAATCACTCTGTACCCATCAACAGTCCAAAGATTTGAAAACAGCAACACAACGTTTTTACTTGCACCTTAAGAAGACGGTAAATTAGAGGATAAATAACAGCTTCATACCAATTATTCTGTGGACACTGATGGTTTTGAACCAGTTCTTAAAAATTTCAATTGCATTGTTGATTTTGATACCTGCCTTCAACAGGAGGCCTTCAGAAATGTAATGCAAGTTGGTGACTATGTATTCACTGAATACTATTGAGTGAATACAAAAATGAAAAGACTAGAAAAAAACTAAAACATAAAAATATATGACATTGATCAGTTTCAGATAGTAGTGTAAAACTCGGATCTTTTGAGGGATTCGGATCAATCGGAGTCACTCAAAGTGTTTCCAGTACATTCACTCAAGACATAATAAAGCATAGTAAACATCTAATAAAGGATTATTACAATTACCTGTTATTGCCATTTATCAGTTTTGATACATAGCCACTGAAAATAATATCAAGTATCTTACATAAGCCTAAACCTAAAGCTCAAAATTAAGCTGTGCAAAAAACAAAACAAAAAAACAAATGAATGAGGACAGGGTCATTAAAGAATATTTTATTTTCTCATGGTCTAAAATGTTGTGGAGTGGATGCAGAGTAGGATATTCATTCACTCACAACAGGCTCCAGTGAGATTCAGCATCATAACGTTACTAGAGGAAAACATTCTTGTCTGTGATTAATGGTTTAAATTTTAAAATATGGTCATTTCTTTCTGTCTTTAGACTGGCTATAGACGGCAACAGATTACGAGCATTTGTGTTTTCTCAGAGATGAGAATGATCCCTGAGTCGGTTAAGTTTCATTTCTCTGCTGAACAATGACTGTTGACTCCCTGATCTCGGTAAAGCAGGGACTCATGAGTAGCGAATCGCTACAGATTCGCTACTCATGAGTCCCTGCTGGCTGAGTGCCTTAGTTTGCTAGTGGTCAACTCGGGTAGCACATTTTGCTTCTCTGCCGAATGAGATATAAGATGTTTGAATGGTGCCGTTTATTGATTATATCAATCAAACGTGGTAGGACTCAGCTGAGCCGGTTCAATAGACATTTAGATTCATGATTCTTGAGTCTTCTTTGGTGACCGGTTCAGTGAGCTGGATCCCGAATCTTTTTTCCACCGCCAGTTTCAGATATGCTATGTAAATTATTAAAATCAAAAACTTCTACATGAGTAAATGTCTGAATGCTAAGGAATGATAAGTCCACTGCAATGTGTCCTGTTGTTTCCTGACAGAAAGACATGACATCTGACAGCAGTATAGCAGAGGTGTCCGATCTGGATGCAGGACAGAGTTACTGCTTCATGGTGGCAGCTTTCATCCCGTCCAGACCCAAAGCCACACAGCAAGGAGCATGGAGCAAGCAACTGTGTACATTTATACACGGCAGCCCGAAAGGTGCACATACTTTCAGTACATTATACTACAATTTTATTTATGTAGCGTCAAATTATGGCATATATCATATAGTTGGGAACAACTGTGTATATAGAAAACGTATTTGATAACCATCAGCTGCTGAATAAGAATAAGAATAAGCAGCCCTCGGAATCAGTTGGTAAGGAGTTTGCCCCAGCAGACCACAGCGAGGAAAATCTGACTGGCAACCACGGACTCAAAACATTAAAAGCATGTCACATACACTGAAGGACCAGAGGCTCTGTTGGAAAAGGAGCGTTTTAGTCCACTACTGCTTCCTGCCCATGTGAACTCCCTGAGTGATAGCAACACCAGGAAAAAGGAACATGAGAAGCTTGAGAAATACCAAGGGCTGCATGCAGAACACAACTGAAATAAAAAAAATGAAAAAAAGAATATAGAAATCATAACTCTGCATTTGTACTTAGTATTGAGTACAGGAATAGTACAGTATTGAGAAATAAAACAGAAAAGAAAAAAGAAAAAAATAGTTTGTTGAATGAATATGCTATTAAATGCATCAACAATTTTCACTATTAATTTAATCATTTTAAAATGTATTTGAGTTAATAATGTGGTTATCTCTGTATTGTTTAACCTTAGCATTTTTCCCTTTGATTTTGACATATTATTTATTTCTGTGTTGTCTTTAAAACTGTTTCATGAGATTGAATAGGTTCAATACAGTTCATAGATTAACAATACATGCATTGCCCCCCTGATGGCCAGGCTCATGACAGTATTTAAACTATTTAAACATTTTATGACACATTTTAATATATGCTGTATTACCATCTACATTTATTTATTTTCTTCCTGCATTTGAGCATATTAACTTCTTTATTGAGTAATTTATTTATTTTTGACTTCATAGTAAAGACATCTGAGACATACAGTGCCGCTACGAGTTTGTGCGCCCATCAGAATTTTCTTTAAATGGAAATATATCTATATTTTTCTAACATTATCTTTAGGAGCACACTGTATGGCTGGGTTTTGCTTACAGTTTCTTTTGCTTAGAGTTTTTCCTTGCCATCGCCAATCGCCAGTATATGAATTTCAATTGAAATGAATTGAATCCTCTTCTTGTTTCTCCAGATTTGAGTCTTGGAGCATTGGTTGTGGTAGTCTTTATCCTGATCACAGTCCTCATCATCATCGTGACGGTGACTGTCCTCTGCTGCAGATGCCGCAGACAAAGAAACAATGCCCTCCAAATACCTCAGTCATCTGTGGCTATTTAATGTGTCTGTGCACTTGTTTTTTATTTTTCAAAGACAGGGAGCTGGTCTCTCTTCAGTTTTATATCTTCACTGTTTACTACTACATCCTCTTCTTATAACTATGTGTCAGTACAACTGCATCTTCTAAACACTGATATTCAACTATATTTTACTCTGTTTTTGTGTCACAATTCTATCTTTGTTGATCCAAAGGATGGAAAAACTAAAATTGACACATACGCACACAATCCTGCTAATTTCTTTATTAATAAATAATATTTTTTTAAAGCTAATCATGTCTTATTTCGATTTATAAACTAAGTAGTTATTAGTAAGTTCTGGAGTTTGGAGAGGTAGTCAGCCATGACATATGGACAATTTCTGGTATGGTCTTGTATCCAGCAGCAGCAGCAGCAGCTGTAGTGACAAATTTGTGCCTAGTAATTAGGTGCATTTTATCAGTGCTAGCTGGTGAACATAGTGGATCATTTATCCAGTAATATCTGGCAAGAGTTGGTGGAGACCAAAAGAGAGCTTGAAATGTTCTATTTACACTCTAATGACAAAAGGCTTCTGGTAAGGATTATTTGTTTCAGGATGCTCTACTGCCTTTAAGTGGCAAAAAATAAGAGTTTCAGCTGCAAGCTCGAAGTGACACAGTCTGTTAAGTCTCTTAAAGTTGAAGTAGGACACATGCTGAATTATAGATGCGTTTAATTTCTTAGTTCTTTCATCACAGAACGTCACATTTAAACATCAAGACATACATCATATATGATCATCATCACAATTTATCAGAAGTTATCTGGATGTGGTTTCACTCAACCATGACTTTTAAAATGCATAAATCTGTATGATAGGGAACAGGCACACAGCAAAAAAGAAGGAAAAAAAGGTTTACAGCTTGTAAATTAATAAATACAAAAATAAATGTGTTAGTAAAAAAAATAATTTAACAGCCATCTGTGTAAATAATAATATTGGTTGCTAACCTCGTCCATTTTACAGTGCATGAAACATGATGTTTGTTGTCCTTTACACTATATACATATACAGTGATATATTTCCAACATCTATTATAATGTTAAACAGGAGTAGCACAAGGAGACTGGCAGATGTCAACTCAGATGTGGGACACTTGGGTATTTTGTCCATGATTTAATAGGAAACTATGAGCAGAAAACTGAGACATATTTGTAAATCCATTCATGAACTTCCCTTTTTGATGAAAGAATATGTTGACTAGGTACTTGAACAGGTATACTTGGACATAAAACAGAAATTGGCTTAAGCAGCAGCATGCATTTATGTTTCTCCTTAGCATCTGCAGTAACAGGTCCACCTACAGAGATTTTCTCACAAAGAAAGATTTGACAGCGGAGAACATGTGACTGAAAGATGAACTTTACAAACATTGTGACAGTATTCGGTCATTGTGACTAACAGATGGATTTAATAGTGAATGAGTACATTTTAAATTGAACAATCAGAAAGGGAAGTAGAAACTTCAAAATGTGTTCAACAGGGACAAAACTAAAAATAGTCTGGTTTCATGGTGCTGTTTAGGTATTTCACACTCTTCTTGGACAGAAATATGAGAACTGTATCACACAAACTATTCAATTCTTATTGAACACAAGCAACTAATTCCAAATCACTCTGGATAGCAGTGGGCAAGTCAGTCAGGGAGGCAGTACATCAGCATTCTTCTGTGTGCTTCTAAAATATTGAAAACTGTGATCATGTTCCTCCACAACTTTACAACAGTAGTGACTAGCAACAGTACTTCAGTGGGATTCATTATTATTTCATTGTTTTAATTTATTAGTCACAGTTTTGGAATCTGACTTTCATCTTTTACTTTGAACATGAACACACTTTCTGAAAATGATGGCTAGTGTGGACACATGCTTTATGTTGTTTTGTATTTTTAGGTGATATAGAGATGGATCACATATATTGCGAGGCACGGTACTGGAAGTATTCACCAGCGTCCAGTGATTTTACCACATGTACAGATTACATAGCACAGTTATGTCCTGTGTAATTGTTATATCAGGTTTTTGGTGTGGAGCATGACTTGCAAATTGTAGGTTTACTTTATGTTTGCATAAGTATCAGTAATTCACATCTCCAGCCTTTAAATCAAAATCCATGTCCACCATGTATATTTAATGAAATGTATGAATAACAAATACAAGGCAGTATAAGCAGTAAGCAGCTTTTAAATGGACATGATTTTGTGGGGGGGCTTTAAACACCATATACACAGTAATAAATACAGTATTCTTATGAACTATCTATATTATGATGAATTATGTTGACACATGAGAAAATATTATTAGCAGCTCATTGTCACGCAACAACAGCTAAGGACAACTGTAGTTGCCCTTTAGTGTGGCCAGCATAGCTTAAGATCTGTCTCACTCAGGCCTCTTATATACATTTAAATGAGGTTTATATGTGTGAATATGTACATTTGTACATGAATTTGCATTAAGTCTTGTGGTATAACTGCACATTTACACAAGAGGAAGCAGATACCAAAGTGGGGACAGACAATTGTTGTGATAAGTCTCGATTTTTGCTTTGAGTCAGAATTTAGTGTCAATAACATGACAGCATGTGATGTAATCGTGTTTGGGATTTCTTGGCACCATATCATAGGTCATTTGGTACCAAGTGACCATTACCTGCCTGGAAAATGTGCCACAAGGATTATGTTCTAATCTACTGAGCGTAGATTGTGATCAGGGTTTCTTTTTATTTCTTCAAGAAGGTGTCTTTCGTTTGTTGCTTAGTTGTTGTTGTTGTTTTTGTTGCTAAGAGTTATGAAGTCTGTATTAGCAATTATCAGTTAAAGTTTGGAGACTTATTTGAGTGCAAATTCAGGAGGATGTCGTTTTGACGGATGGAGGCCTATTCACAGAAAAAAGAAGATAAAAACCATCAGAAGAGCAAAATCAAGGAGTATGATGACATGTGCTCATCACATCGGAAAAGGTAGAGCTGAACTACATACTCTTAGATAGTTTGTGGATTTTCCACCTAAATATGCTGTTACTGGTGAATGGGGCCAAATCTAGTTGAACCAGCAGTCAGCCTTGCTGCAAATCATTCTACAGTCCCACAGTCATCTGGTGCGTTCATTGGCAGTACATGCCTGTCACTGAGTGTAAGTTCATTGAGTGCATATAACACAGCATAAATAAAGTATGTATGTCTCTGGTAAATCTGCAGTTACTATTACAGTGTGTAGGAATTTCAACTCACAGCATCATAGTCATGCAAGCTTTAGCTAGTGTTCATGCATGTTAAATTGGCCTAGTTCCCTGAGCATCCATAGGAAAATATACTGCTAATGGATAATCTTTTACAGTATGCCAAGGAATATTATTTATATCAGGTTTGTGGGTAATGACAAACACGGAAATATCCCCTTTCAGGGAGGGTGTAGACTGTAGAACATGTGTTTGGTCAACTTAAAACTAATTCTGGTCTGTTTGACCAATTAGTACAATTAATTTAGGCAAGGGTGAAAGCTGAAAGTAGAACCCTGGTGCGGACCAAACCACGGAGCAGAGGCTGCTTGAATAGGTGGGTGTCCGCTCATTGTCCAGTGGTGTGAAACATATGATTGCATGATACTAGATGTGACTGATCAAAAGCACTACTAAACTACAAAATAATAATAATAATAATAATAATAAAAATCATCTGATGTTTGTTCTGTTTGTTCTGTTCAGGAAGTGAAATTATAATTTATCTGTGTAACCAGGATACTCTTGTTAGATGTTATCCCTCACAATGGAAAAACAGGCAGGTTAAAAGTAACTGGAAAGTTTGCAGTCTGTGGTCTGGAGTAGGAAGTCTGGTGTGCATTAGTACCAAGGTGTCATTGGTCAGGAGGCACAGTACATTAGCTTATATGCACCAGCATGTTTGATTCGGTAGACAAGTCATTTCCACCGTCAGTTATTATATGTTTTCATAAACCAGAAAAGAGACAATTGAGTATGGTTTCAGGGTCTTCAGTGAATGCAGAAAATACTACTTTACACTATTTTTACATAGTTTTTTAAACCTAACAATTTTTTCCTCATTTAAATTTGGCCAGGTGGTAAATACTTTTTTATACTTTTATACTTTTACTTTAATATGATTAGCTTCAGCTTAGCTTCAGAGTTTAAATACCTGCTAAGTTAAAACAGTTGACAGTTGACAAAGGGATGGTATGGATATGTACACAGTATACATCAGTATACTTGTCTCCACAGCTCATATGCAACCTAATCTACAAACAGACTAGATAATTAAAAATAACACAATAGCAGTTATACATATGACAATGACCAACATTGATCTCAAATCAAATTAGGGACATTTAAGGTATCATCTAAGGTAAAAACACAAGGGAATAACTATCTTTGATAAATCCTTTGGAGTCAGCTCAACTCATGGCAGTTTTTACATCTTGCCTTTCTGACTTAAAGGACTAATTAAATGGCATATAAACACAGAATAGTCTCTCTTGATCAGCCTTCCTTTTTTGTCTATTCCAATTTATTGCCCATCCTCTTACTGCAAGTCCCATCTGCTTCACGTCCTGCGCCCCTGTTGTTGTCACGGGAACTCCGCCACATCAGTGTTGCTTGGTGAGAGATCACTTCAGGTCAATGCCCTGAGTTTGAGGCTGAGCCTTTTCCTTGGCCTAAAAACACATGAAAGACACAAAATCAATGAGGGCCTATCCAAGTACACCTTTACGTTTCAGTGTATTGATCCACAATTGTGTGTGATGTGCAGTGACTTTTCAATAGTCTAGTCTAATTTCAACTTTTGAACAAGAGAATTCATGTGATCTCAACTTTTGTCCAGAGAACCTTATAGAACCAGCTGTTCTATAAGGTTGCTGTTGGTGGTATTAGCTAAGCTAATACCAGCATGCTAAAATGTTGATGCTGACTTTACAAAAATCTAACAAAGCCACCATTGTCTTTTTGTTTAGGTCATTAGTATGCTAATATTTGAAGATAGAGACCCCTGCACTACCCTGCACTGCACTTTGAAGTTATATGACAGTATTATTCTGGCAAGTCATAAAACAAAGTACCAAACCAAAGTGCACACTAATAATAATAAATACCTGAACTGGATGACTGAGAATCTTCAAAGACAGAATGTATGCAACATTATGGCTGCAGCTGTTGAGCTATCCTCAGAATCCCTCAATCCTTTAAGTTTGTAAATATTTGGTGGAAGGCTGACCAACAACACCATCCTTTGATCCAAATTACTACCTGAGTTCTAGAGCTTGACAAATACTGTGTGATGGTTCTGGTTTTGTGGTTTCTGTGTTTGCGTTTTGAGTTTTGTTCATGTTTCTTGTTTTCCTGTTTCCTGTTTTATTTTGTTAAGTTTTTGATTTCCTGTTGTATTACTCCCTGTGTTTCCCTGTGTTTTTGATTAGGTCATTGGTTTCCTCCTTGTCTTCTCTTGATTTGTGTCATCTGTGTCTCGTCACCCCTCTGTTCCTCGTGTGTGCATATATAGCCCTGCCTTCCCCTTTGTTCCTTGTTGCGTCATACTACTGTTCTTTTTTTTTTTACTCCTCTGTGTGTCTCCAGTGCTCCCAGTGTTCTGAGTGTTTTCGTCTCCAGTCTCATGTTACATTTTTGTCTTTTTGAGAGTTTTGATTTTTGTTCTTCGTGGTTCCTTCGTGGCGCTTTTGATTACCTTTTTGTTTAATTAAACTTAGTTTTTTGCCCACTACTGCCTCCTCACTCTTTGTCCAGCACTTGGGTCCTACCTCCCCTGGATAATCCATGACATACTGAATGTTCACTATAATCACCAAATCACTATAATGATCAATTGTGTTATTATGACAAGTAATGAACAAGGAAATTTACAGCAAAAATACTTTCTCTAATGGCATGTGGTGGACAAATTGTGTAACTGAGAATATCACATTCTGAACTGCTAGAGGGAAGCAAATAAACTATACAGATTTTCACAACATTCACAAATTAAGAACCATGTTCAATGTGGAGTTTTCCCAGGGGCTGTATAAACTATATCAACTATTTAAACTGGCCTTGGTGTGTGGTCTAGTGAAGACACAAATAAAGTTACAGGCTTGTAACTTTATTTATGTTAGAGCACTTCTGCAAGAACAAACAAAGAGAGGCCCCCTTGGCTAATGTATTTTAAGTGCCATTATGAATCAAAGTGGCAGTACTGTGTGTCTGAGCGTACCAGCCCACTTAAAACACTAAAAATGTAATAAAAGTGATTACACATATGATTTCCATTTATAAAGTAACATGCATATTGTGGAAGTGACAATAAACCTGACTTAAATCTTGAATTAAAAAAAAAAAACACATGTATGTGTTCTCCAACTTACCCTGAGAGATGGCCGAGGAGGTCTAACTGGTCTGACCGGTTGTTCCACCTCTGCTACAGGGTTTGCCTGCCTTCTATCCAGCGGCTCTAGGTCATCCGCAACATCAGGACAACCAATGTAACCTCCGGTCCCAAACACTGAACCCAGATCACCTTCTAACAAGTTGTGACAGTTTGGAACAGTGGATGCAGTGAGGTCTAGGTTGGCAGACTTGTTGCTACCTGCCATGTTAAGTGTACCAGCAGTGTTAGTTTTTGTGGTGTTGGCAGTGCAGATACTGGTATTACCGAGTTCCAATCCCAGCAGGTCTTCTGATGCCACATCACTGTCTGAGCTGGTATTGGTGAAACTAATATTGAGTTCGTGCTCCACAATGCATTGATTATTGCTTGCTTCAGGGAAAACATCCTGACTCAATAAGTCTAGCACCTCCTGGTTGCCATAGTCTAGCAATTCCTGATTTTCATTGCCACTTACATCTTGGGGTTCTTTGTTACCGTGGCTACCTAAAACCAGTACTTCTGGATTTTCTTTGCTGCCACAAACTAGTAGTTCTTGGTTGCCATGGCTATCTAAATCTACCACTTCCTGATTTTCAGGATGGAGGAAATCCAGATGTTCCTGACTGTCAGGGCTACAAGGTTCCACTACTTCTTGGTTATCATAGTTGTATGGTTCAAGTAGTTTCTCATTACTAATATTGCTATAGGGTTCCACCACCTCTTGGTTGTCATGCCTGCAGAGATCCTGGAGTTTCTGGTTATCATTAAAATCTAATGCTGCATGAGAAAGTCTAGATGGTTCCACCTTGTCTTTTTCATTGTTAAAAACAAACAGTTCCTGATTATTGTGGCTACAATGTCCAATCAGTTCTTGGTTTTCATAGTTTTCAGGTTTCAGTACCACTTGGTTACTACAGTCAGTGGGTTCTATTTGCTCATTGTTGTCATAGGTGCAAAGGTCCATTGCCTCTGGGTTGTCATGGCCACAGAGGTCCAATACCTCCTGGTTTTCCTCCTCTGAGCTGAGCTTAAAACCATAAGGATCGGAGTCCTGTACAATCTGAGAGGAAGTGACGTCATAACCAAAAGGATCAAAGTTGATTGGGTCTGCTTGAGTAGAGAGGGGTTCAGGGTCAAAAGGAAGGTCTTTTTCAGCAGGGTCTGGACTCAATTCAGCTTCATCAGGATCTAATAGTGTGTGATTAGAATGCTCTGGGCTGAGTTTAAACCCGTATGGGTCAAAAGAAGACTGACTCGTTGGTTCATAGCTCATCTCAAAACTATTTCGATCTGAGTTGGGTTGAATGAAAAGGTTATTGGAATCTAATGAGTTCTGGGGAGACACAGGATTTCGGGGTTCCTTTTCAGTGTTGCCAACCCATTCTATCACATTACTGGAAGTTGTATCAAGCGGCAGAGTTGGCTCTATGTTGCCTGTCCAATCCGGTTCCAAAGGTTCACCATGCTCGGTGACAGCCTGAGCTGAACCGGAGTTGAGACCTATCACATGAACACAAGACAAGGTTATGGCTTGAAATATAAAACATCAAGTGCAAGACTTAAACAAGCAACTAAATAAACAGTTCATTGAAATTTTAATCTTGCATTACTAAGAAGTTAGTAACACAGTTGTTTAATTGTGTTACTATTTTTTTTAGTTAAAAGTCAAAATATATAAAATAGTAAATCATTTAAATGTCATGACAAGGTCAGTGTTCCTTGAAGGATTAATAAAGTATTCTGATTCTGATTCTGAAATAATATATAATGTACAGTATGGTTTGTGTAGGTCAAAATCAACATGTAACCTCAATATGTGAAATTAAATAAATTACCTTGTTCTAGTACTGCTGCTGCCTCAGTGGTAGCCTCCCAATCTAGAGATCTCTGGCAGTGTTCGTCAATGTCAGAAGGTGGGGAGACAGTACCTAGGTCCAACTCATACCCATTAGGGTCTGATTCTACAGAATACTGGCCCTGGGACTGCCAGCCCTTGATTGGCACAGGCCCAAGCTCTTCTGATGAGCTCTGAATGGGTTTAAATCCATGGCAGTTATCTCCCATAGTGATGGCATCCAGGTCCTCTTGGCTGTAGCTGATCTCTATATCACTGTCTTCATCTGGGAATTCTGACTCAAAGCACTGAGTTCCTGTTGAGGCTTTGTTTTCAGCACAGGACAGGCTGGTATCTGCTTCATCTGCAACATTTCTTTTACCCTCATCAGTGCTGACGTTTGCCTCTGAAAATAAAATATTTGCAGCAAAGGGGTTGCTGCCCTTGAAAGGGTCTGAAGGAAATCCATCTGACAAAAACAGATAATTTAACAGACTTAGAATATATAAATTGAACTCAAGCCAAGTGCAATAGTAAAATAATTCAGTTACATGCCCTAGTGTTTCCAGATACAACAATATATATACTATATTTTATGGTAAGCAAAACTGATGTCATAGCCATATCAAGTAAAGTAAAATAAGGCATACACTAAAATAAGTAAAATAACTTACCAGAAGAGTCTGTTTTAGGGAACAGGTCTTCATTGAAGAGGTCATCTACAAATCAAGTAAGAAAAAAATTGGAAAATCACTTTAATGTAAATGTATAATATATTAAAAAAATGAGATGTGATATAGAGTTTAATTGATGATGTGTGGATTAATAGGTGTATTTTACTACAAAGTAAAGTCAATCTTTTTAAGAAAATGAAAAGTTTCCATATTAGCTTCCAACGACAAATCTGTACAGCAATGATTGTAGGGAAAGACATGCCAAAATTGATGGGCTCTTTATCTGTTAGTAGATAAAGAGTCCCACAGCCTGTTTTGGGGGTCTAGGTTTCTACAAGTAAAAGTATAAATATCAGTAATGTCAGTATAAATAATAACCAACTGTATACAGTATTTACACAGAGTTATACATATACAGATACAAAGAGATATACAGTTAATAATTATCTAATGTGGTATTAATAAGATATAAAGAAAATTCTCATGCTTACACCTTCAGTCATCTTGTTTACACACATATACCTACACACAGGCAAACCTACACAATGCAGCCCAGCGTAATGGACACAGCTAATAGCAAGTCAACCAGTACTTTCAAGTTCTTATTAGCAGCACCAACCAGAAAATTAATGTAAAAAATTTACAGGAAGTCATTTTCAGGGGATTAGTGAAGAAGCAGCAGATTCTAAGGAAACAGGGAAATTGTCTTTCTTCACTTTTAACAGAACAATCCATCAATTACACAACAACATTAAAAACTCAATAAAATAAAATAAACACTAGTATCATTTAAGGAAGCTATTGCAGTGTGTTTCTGGCTTGACTTTCATGTCTGACTGTCTTGCTCAGAACACAGATAATGGAGGATTTCTGACATTTCTTGCATAAACAGTCTTTTGGCAGCTGGCGCAGCATGAAGGCTTCGTGAAATCCATGGATCACAGAGCCAGTAGTGCATATTAAATTTTGTTTGTAAGTAATTTAGTAATAGTATCAGTCCAACAGCAGGTTATGCACTTTGTCTTATACATACCGTCATTCCGACAACGGGCAAAGGGGTCAGCTTGGTAGAAGTCCAGTTGGCTGAGAGGGTGTGGCTCAACAGTGGACCCTTCCTGCTCTCCCTTTTTGACCCCTTCATTGTTGATCTCACCTTCCTCTGTGTCGTCCTCTATGTCAGATCTGTCCATCTGTGGACAAATGGAACATTATAATTATTGTCTCCAAAACCAAGTGGGACATGTGGTGGATTAATGGTCTATATTAGACAGTGTAACAAATATTCAAAATTATGGTTGTTAGTAGTAGTAATTTGGTAACCTAAAGTGTTTTGCCGTACACATAATTAGTAATGTGCAAAATTAGACGTGTTAGGTTATAACAAAACTACCTTTGGTGAGCTGGTCCCACTGTCATTGTCTTCTCTGGTACTTGCTAGATTATTGCAGAAAGATGTACCACTGCCCCCCTGGTGAAATTATGTACATAAGACAGAGAGACAAAGACAGTCAGGTAGCTGTAACAGAAACAAATAATTTAAATGGATCAACTGGACAGGGAAAGTTGCATCTACACTGATCAGCATAACTTCATGACCGCCTTCCTAATACTGTGCAGGTCTCCCTTGTGCCTCCAAAACAGTTTTGACTCATCAGAGAATGGACATGGGCCTTCTGAGGGTGTCCTGTGGTGTCTGGCAACAATGCTGTTAGTTGGGTTCTATGGGTTGAGGGGAGGGGCCTCTGTGGATCATCCCACAGATACTTGATCAGTTTGAGATCTAGTGAATTTGGAGGCCAGGTCAACACCTTGTGCTGTTCTTCATGTTTTTTTAGTTGTTCCTAAAATGTTTTTTTTGTGTGTCTGTGTCAGGCTGCATCCTGCTGGGGATGGCTGCTGCCATCAAGGAGTGTCATTGCTATGGGGTGGGGGTGTCTGCTCTGGTCTAGGTGGGTGCTACATGTCTAAGTAACATCCACAATGCTACGTTCAAAACTTCCTCAGCAGAACATTGGGTTGTCACAAGACGCTCAATGTTATTTACTTCTCCTGTCAGTGGTTTTAATGTTGTGGCTAATCTGTATAAATTGTGGTTAAATCATTCTGAGAACACCTATACATTTCTGAAAATAACTGAATTGTGGCCACAACTTCCATACTATATGTTATTAGTCATTGCCTCCTCTGGCGATAATGTAAGAAATGTAACCTATTCGTTGCAAGCAAAACTTGCTGAATTGGAAGTGCAGATCTGCACCATGGGATGTGTAGGAGAACATACCCCTAAAAAAGGCCCACGTTTGAACACAACCTGTTGACATTTCAAATAGATTTTCAGTGTTTAGTGACGCACCTGATAAGAAACTGAGTCTGTATCCAATTCCTGTTGCCCTTGCGAGTTATGATGAATCTTACTTGGAACTATTCGAACTCATGTCACCAGTAATGAGATACCTAAAATGATCGTCGTAACCATGTGTAACTCCTCTGCAGTTTTTTTAGGGCTGCCACCCATCCCACAGAGACTGGTTCTTTTACCACATTACCTAAATTATATGAATAAAAAAGTAACACAAGAAAGTTACCCACGAGAACCTAAAAAAATACTAATGCTTTAAACCAGGAAACATAAATGTGAACTATTAAATGTGATCTGTATAAGTATGTATCTCTTGTCTAAATCTCTATTAGTAAATCATTTGATAACTGATTAACACATTGAATTAGCATGCGTTATTGATTCCTGGCTGCAACAGAAAGAATGAGTCAGTGTAAATTAATTAACCCTTATTGATTGAATGATTATCTCATCTTGTTGACAGCACTGCATGAAACAGGAAAGGCTAGATCCTTGATACAATTCGCAAACGTGACACTTTAAGGCCGACATTGTGAAAGCTGAAAAAAAAGTGTCATTCCACTAATTTAGAGCAAGTCCACCTAGCTCTCAGTAGTAATGACTTCGTGAGTTTTTTTGTACTAATATACAGTAACTGTAAGCATGGGAAAAATAATTTAAGAATTTTTTTCCACAACATTTAAGGGGTATCATGCAATGGCATTACAAATATCAGTAGGACCTAATCAATATTCAGACTGCTTCCATCTCTTGCCCATTTATTTCAGCAATTACTTCATCCAAACCATCAACATGTCTACTCAATGATGTTTTACTATATCACATTAATCTTGACTACTCTATCTTTAGTGACAGACTAACTACTGCAAAGCTCTCCTTAAAAACCTACTCTTAAGTGAGACATCAACTATGGACCTATAACCAGCCTCCCTAACATTTCGTCACAGGATCTGCCGGTAAATCTTGAAACTGCTGGTGTCAATGTGCATGAATCTAAGAAAAAGGCTGCACAGACTTTCCTTGGCAAAGACCAAAGGGAGAGCCTGATAGCATCTGTGAAACATGGTGATGGAAATGTTAATGTTATGAAATGAAAGGTTCTGGAGTGGCCTGATTTGAATCCCACTGTGGGAGGACTGAAAACAAGCAGAAACCCTCATTCATCTTGAATCTGAAGGAATTTTGCATGGAGGAGAGGTTTACAGATAATGCTGACAGATGACTTATGACTGGTTTTATTATGCAAGACACAGAGCAATACTCTACTATTTAAACTAAAAAATATTGGATCAGTTAAAATTTTTGTATTGATATTTTTGAATAAATGATGGCAATGTAATTGGAGTATTTTAACGGAACTGTAGAACTTTTGCTTTACATAAGTTTTTACTTATTTAAAGCAGCCTATTGCAGAGTATTTATCATATCATCACACTTACATACTCTATGTCCCACAGAGAAGTAATGTTGGTTTCTAAATGACTGATAAAAGGGGTGTTTGGGTGATTGGCGAGTGGATGAATTATGCAAGCATGCAGATCCATGCATTGTAAGTCAAAAATGTTAATAGGATGCATTTACTTTTTCACATAACTATGGGTCCATTTTCATCAGTGTTAGGAACAACTTGGCCTTACAGTGTTCGTATGCGGAGTAGGAATAGTACCAGTGGCCAAAACGTATTCTCACATATCAGAGATCTTGGCATCAGACTTGGAAAAATCTCATTCAAACACTATCCCTGTAGTTTACCATGATCAGGTCAGCGTAGGCAGGCAGTGATTGGCTCCTTCCCCATGGCCTCATAGGAAGCAGATCATCTTCAGTGGTATCTGCAGGAGAAGTTGAGTCCTCCAGCTGGCTTTCTGGAGTGACTGCACCTCCTGACATTGAACACAGAGTGTGCTCTTCCTACAAGGAAGACAAATGCAGATTGAAGGCAGGCATATGGTTAGAGGGGCACAGATGGTTTTTATTCAGGTCTGATGTTGCTATCACAGATTTACACAAACACCAGTGTTTCTGTTGAAGTTATGGTAAATTTAAGACATATTTAACGGCACACGGTGTGTAACAAAAAGTCCTAGTAATATATTGAATAAAATGAATGTAACCTGGGCCCACTGAACTGATATACAATAGACTAACTTGAAAAACAGCTAGTATCAGTTATGAGTCAATGAGCCTCTCCCTCATTATTTTAGTAGTGTTAATGTTTCCTGGGCCACAAAGACCATTTATTCATCTGACATCTTATACATAAGCAGAGTTTTGCCTAATGCCGTTTGTTCTAAATCATTGGCAACATACACTATATTACCAAAAGTATTCGCTCACCTGCCTTTACTCATTCTATGAACTGAAGTGCCATCCCATTCCTAACTCATAGAATTCAATATGATGTCGGTCCACCTTTTGCAGCTATTACAGCTTCAACTCTTCTGGGAAGACTGTCCACAAGGTTGAGGAGAGTGTTTATAGGAATTTTTGACCATTCTTCCAAAAGCGCATTGGTGAGGTCACACACTGATGTTGGTCGAGAAGGCCTGGCTCTCAGTCTCCGCTCTAATTCATCCCAAAGGTGTTCTATCGGGTTCAGGTCAGGACTCTGTGCAGGCCAGTCAAGTTCATCCACACCAGACTCTGTCATCCACGTCTTTATGGACCTTGCTTTGTGCACTGGTGCACAGTCATGTTGGAAGAGGAAGGGGCCCGCTCCAAACTGTTCCCACAAGGTTGGGAGCATGGAATTGTCCAAAATGTTTTGGTATCCTGAAGCATTCAATGTTCCTTTCACTGGAACTAAGGGGCCAAGCCCAGCTCCTGAAAAACAACCCCATACCATAATTCCTCCTCCACCAAATTTCACAGTTGGCACAATGCAATCTGAAATGTACCGTTCTCCTGGCAACCTCCAAACCCAGACTCGTCCATCAGATTGCCAGATGGAAAAGCGTGATTCATCACTCCAGAGAACGCGTCTCCACTGCTCTAGAGGCCAGTGGCGGCGTGCTTTACACCATTGCATCCGACGCCTTGCATTGCACTTGGTGATGTGTGGCTTGGCTGCAGCTGCTCGGCCATGGAAACCCATTCCATGAAGCTCTCTGCGTACTGTACTTGGGCTAATCTGAAGGTCACATGAAGTTTGTAGCTCTGTAGCAATTGACTGTGCAGAAAGTCGGCGACCTCTTTGCACTATGCGCTTCAGCATCCGCTGACCCCTCTCCGTCACTTTACGTGGCCTACCACTTCGTGGCTGAGTTGCTGTGTTTTTCCCAAACGCTTCCATTTTGTTATAATAGAGCTGACAGTTGACTGTGGAATATTTAGGAGCGAGGAAATTTCACGACTGGATTTGTTGCACAAGTGGCATCCTATGACAGTTCCACGCTGGAATTCACTGAGCTCCTGAGAGCGGCCCATTCTTTCACAAATGTCTTGTTTCACAGTCTGCATGCCTGAGTGCTTGAATTTATACACCTGGGGCCAGGCCAAGTGATTAGAACACCTGATTCTGATCATTTGAATGGGAGAGCGAATACTTTTGGTAATATAGTGTATCACTGTGTGTTTCTTCACTTCAGAAATGTGAGATGTTTCACAGAATCACAGCTTATCAACTGCAGTTAAACAGAGGGTCTGATGCAACACAAGCCACTGACTAGTGTAATTATGTAGCATGCATTAATCATACCTGCAGAATCTCTTCGTAGGACTGTCTAATAGAATCTTGTAGAGGCATGTTCCTTTCTCCAGCCTCTTCCACCTTTGTCTTGGCCTGTTTCACCTCCTCTCTGAGCTTCTTCAGCCTCCATCTGGCTCTGGCAAGTTCCCTCTCATACTCCTCCACCTGGCTCTCCTTCTGTGCCTCTTCAGCTTGCAGAGACAGAATCTGACAAGAAAGGTCAGAACAAGCCAGTAGGTTATTAGTTTAAAAGAAAACAGAAAAAACACTACAGCTTATTAGTTTAAAATCAAACATGAACATCTTAAGGTGACCAGTCCTGTTCATCTGAAGGATCTCATGATTGCTGAAAAAAGAGAGGGGAAGTCCCATTGCGTAAATCCGCAACGGAAACTAGTTTCCAATCTGCTTTTGTTTTTTTAACTTTATCCTTCTCATCTAACTAATCAAATCACTTTTTAAACTTTTTCATATAGAATTTTAGTCATGTTTCTATGCATATGCAAGACAACAATAAGATATGATTTTAGTCATTTATACTCGAATAACAATCCCGCCTGTTTTAGCTGTACTTGGCATAGCTGCCAGTTACTTTCATGAAAATAAAAGATTTGTCTGTTTAGATACCTACCTCCTACTCATGAACAGAGTAATTAGATTCATAGACCAAATCCTTTTTTGCACAAGGCTAAAAATATATTTATTTCTATGTCAAGTTGTTTGTTAATTTAGACATGGAAGTCTTTAGGAATTTAATAACTTTTGAAACTGTTTAGTGGAACTGCCCACTGTAACAGAGACAGTTTGTAGAGTACAGGCAAGTATACACAATTGCTAACTGAGCACACAGAACAAGCATGTACAGTAGACAGCTATGGAAGTTAACAGGGTACTTTCCATACGTTCCGTGTCGTCCAAATGCCAGTACTAGAGAATTAGGTTTTATTCCACAGCACTACGTATCAGAAGTGGTAGTGAACACTAAATAAAATATAGATAGTGCAAGCGTGGGATTAAATCCTGATATTAGGACAATCTAAGAACACAAGAGTGATCAGATGAAATCTGGAATTGATAAATCAGTCCTCTGAACATACGGAAGAACTCACATTAAAAAACTATCAAATCCCTTTTTGAGTAGGCTGAAATTAAGACTTTAGTCAAAAAAAAATATATATATATATTGTTGCCCACTACAGACTAATATCCCATCTCCTCTTAATTCTAGAAGTTCTAGAAAGAAATTTTGCAATCCAGCCATGTGACAGAAGATATAAATGGAGTTACAGTTAACATGCCATACAGTTAAATGCCTTGATGGGATTAATTAGTGCAATTGTCAGTTGTCAACAGTCATTTGCTTTTGTCTATAAAGGAGAACAACTGCTTACTAGTCCAAATATCATTGCCTAACAACTCTAAATTAAAAACTCTAAATTAAATAATAAAAAAAACAATAAATCCAGTATATTATTCTATAGTTGTATTCCAGCTGTAGTCAGTCTTTGACAGTAAAATATGTTTATTTTTTATCTGCACAATATCATGCTTCATTCAATTAAATCATCCAGTTTTACAATACTGTGCAATACTTCTTTCTTGGTATCGCTTTCTTGTGTGAGTTGGATATTACAACCACAGTACGTGAACAACTTTTTATCTGCACATAGACGCTGTATTTAATTAACGTAAAAAGTAGCTCACACAGAGTGTGACAGAGAACTAGCTAATAGAGAATAGCAGTTCTTTATTACCTGTTGACTTTCTTCATAGCAGAGCTGTCTAGTAGCTTTAATTTGCTGCACCAGCCCTTCTTTATGTGTCTCTAATTTCACCAAGGTCTCCTCCAGCTCCTTGCGGTCTGACTGCTGCTCCTGAAGTTCTATGTTCTCCACTGCTACTGCATTCTCCAGCTCCTGCACACATGCACACACACAGACAGAGATGAGAAATGTAGATTGAACAACAAATGTAAATGATCCTATACAAACAGAACAGGTCCATTTACCTGATGCAGAGGATCAGGGATAAGTATCCTCGAATGCCTTGTCATGTTAACATGTAACAGGAAAGTCTTAAGTAAAAACTGTAAACAGGGATGTTTTGCTAGAAAAGCTCCATGTACAAAATAAGAGTTTGTGTCTTAAATCATGTTAGTTATAAAGCTAGTCACAAATTGTTGATTTTAAGCTGAAGTCTTAATTTATTTTACTGGAACTATGCTCACTGATTAACAGAGGTAAAACACACAAAAGCTAAATAAGCCAGAGACAGCCTCAGCATCTGCTGTGTCTGGCCAGCTGTTTAAAAGACATAATCAATTAAAATTAGGTGACATGTGAACATTTATGGTAAAAAAAACATTCAGTCAGTTATGACCTAAATAACGTTAAGAACTTAACACAGGACTCAGTGTAACCGTGTCTGATTTAACACTGTGACACTTAGTGAGTTGCATCCTTTCTTCAGAAACAAATTAGTCAAGGAGGAACAGGGGTGCACCACCAGGACAGGCAAACCAAGTAATTGTTTGGGAACCCGTGAAATAAATTGAGAGAGGATATTTTGTAGCCTGACCTATGATGTGTTATGGTGTTTTTTTTTTTGTTTTTTTTTTTTTTCTTTTACAATGGCCTGAATGATTTTCTGTAGTTTATAGAAAAAAGGGATAAATTATTATACCCCATATTATTAGATATGAAATTATTTCAATTAAATAAATAAATAATCCTTGTGATATTCTGGCAGCATGCCCATGGTGTACTCCACCTCTCACCCCAGTGACAGCTGGAATAGGCCCCAGCAGCATCACGCTGTAAGACTGAGACCAGTCTTACAGCATGATGACATCACACGACAGAATCATGGGATATGCAGTGATGGTATTAGAACACAAAATAGGCACATTTATGATGTATGCCCTGTCCACATTATTTAAGAAACTCAGAAAATGTGATACCAACACAAAGTACACTCACACAGATGTATAAAAACCCAACACACATACGCACACACCAGAGCTAGGTGCTGCGGTCTTCTTACTCTGATCTCGGCTGTCTTAGCGAGGACTCTCTCATCCGTTTCCACAATGTCACAGTCCCTGGGAGATGACCAGCAAAGAAGGCAGGAATGTTTAAGGAGAGAGGAGAGAGAGCACTCATTCTTCCAGCCTGCCTTCCCTCCATCATGCCCTGCTTCCCATGATCCCTCTATTTTTTCTTGCTGCATTGCTGGCTCCTCCATTGCTGCCCTCTCTAGCTTTCGCTACACTGCAGAGGAGGCGGAGCTGCCTCAGTGAGCTCTCTGTATGTGTGTGAGTGTGTGTATGCCGGTGCTAATCAATGCAAGCAGGCAGAATGCACCAATGTCAGAATAGAAAAAGAGAGGGGGATGAGTCAGACAGAAGGGAGTACAAGCAATAGAAGCGGCTTATCCATCCATAGGAGAATTTCCTCTAGTCTCCACCCTGTGTGTCTTTCCTCTTCCTCCCCTTATTCCTTCCTACATCATGCTGCTTTTCTAGTCCTTACATTTCTCACCTCCTCTCCTGTATTCCCTCCCCCTTCTCTAACACATCCCTGGCCCCTGCAGTAGAGCATTCACCAGTAGAAATCCCAGACTGCAGCAGCATTCTGCACAGGCAAGCCCTACTGGACAATCTATAACCATTCCTAAACATTCTAAACGTGTGACTGAAACTTCTCTTGCTTCAATCATCACCACCATTCATTAATTGATTTTAACAGGATTACTATTTCCTGATATACACTGTAATCTGATCAAGATCAATTATCTGTGTAGGTACTGCATAATGAATCACTTACTATAATAACTGTGACACATCATATGTCAAGCATTGTAAAAACAAATACTCAGTGGTTTAACTGTATTAGAATAGAGCCCATTATAAAAGGTGCATGAGAAGGAAATTATTAGAATTAAGTTGATGAAGGATGCAAAATGTGACCACTGGAACATGCAGCACCATAAATTTGTGTATATTTGTTTTGTACTAATAATAATAGAAATGAATAAACAAACATATCAGACCAGTCTGGTGTGTATTGTACAAAATGGGGATATTTTGTAGCTGGCTATTGTCATGTGCACAAGATTTTGGACCACAGTCTTTATATAAATGTGGACAGTGTGTCCTCCTGACTTCTTTGCATTGGGCAAACTGAGGCTAGTTTCCTGGGAATGACCTGCCCACACTTCTGCCAGACTTACTCGCATGTTCGTTTGATTAATACTGCGCTCTGCTCTACCTCCACTAGTTACAAAGAAATGTTGGATTATACACTGTATTTATTTATTTATTTATTTATTTATTTATTTATTCCTACTCTCACGGTTCTATGGACCACTTCTTGGAGCAGTTGGCATGGTAACTGTAGTCATCAAGAGGTCACATCCTGTTTCTATAACGTCAAATAACTAACTAAAACCAAACTTATCTGAGTAATTGACGCTTGAGTATGCATAAGCATTATACTAACTACCTAAAACGACAGAAACAATACTTAAAAAATCTGACGTGTATTTTAGTGTTTTAGTTTGACCCAAGTCCCATCCATAACATGGAGGCGGTGGAGCTATAGAGAGCCGAAGTCCCGCCCCTCTACTTCCGGGTTATGGGACCTATCTTTCGAAAAAATATGAACGGCAGTCTATGGAGAGATCATAATTATTTTCTGGTCCCGATCGAATTGTGGCATGAATTTCACATATGATGTGTGTGAATTTAAAAGATAATTTTTCACGTCAAGAGATAAATTATTTGACGTAAATAAGCTGAACAACATTAGGTTTTGTATGAGATCGCTTAGTGAACTACATCTCTCGCCTCGAACAATGTACGTAACTAGAGAACTATGGCTGTCTCCTTGTTGAGCTTTACCGTCTTCTTCCAGGACGAAG
Source organism: Chelon labrosus (assembly GCF_963514085.1). Lineage (NCBI taxonomy): Eukaryota > Metazoa > Chordata > Actinopteri > Mugiliformes > Mugilidae > Chelon > Chelon labrosus. The sequence continues at coordinate 1,354,816 of NC_140342.1, read as the reverse complement.
GCAGAAGCATCAAACGAGGTGAAAATCATTATAAATCGGGTCATGTCGAGAGCTGTAATTACACGAAGGGAGTTTTGGTCGGTTCTGTACGCGCCAGCATGCGGGACTTGTAGTTCGTTTAATTACGTATTTTCCATAGCGTTTTACTGAACTATCTTGCGACAAACTGTGACATTCTTGACATGTAAAATCATTTTTTATTCTGAAAAACAACATATGTATAATCCAAGGCACAAGTCGATCGGGACCAGAAAATAATTTATCTTTCGCCATAGACTGCCGTTCATATTTTTTCGAAAGATAGGTCCCATAACCCGGAAGTAGAGGGGGCGGGACTTCGGCTCTCTATAGGACAGCCAGTCGCCAGAGAGCTCTACTTGCTTTGGCTTCACTTTTCACAGTAGGTTTGATAGGATTCCCAAAGATCCCACAAGACGGCAGATGTGGAGTAGGCTACCTACTGCAATAAAAAGGGCATGAAACAGGCACGAGAAAACGGAGCGGTAGGATCCCTCAAGAAACAGATTTCGCTTGTGTAGCGATCACTTTATATCAGGTACAGAATCTAGCGTTTCCCAAGTGTAATGGTTTGTTTATTTAGCATGTCCAACAGATTTCTTTCCGCTAATGTTTATAACAAAGGGGTGTTGTTCATTCAGCACTACAAAACTACTCACAATGAGAAAGAAATTCGGGATTAAACTGTTACTTGTTATTGTAGTTACGTTACTGTCAAAAACCTCATTAGAAAAATTCTTCAATTTAGGTCACTTAGCGCAGTGATTAGTTAGTTCCATTATGCTGCCAGCATGACAGCGTATCTGGGACGAAGAGACACACTTACCCTTCTAGTGATGACGACAAACTCCAAAGCTGGATGACAGCCCCCCGTATGTGCCTCGGAAGAGGGCACTAGTGAGCCCATTGACTGTATATTAGAGTGAGCCACGGGTTCATGCTGTTGCTCTTTTTCTATGCTGAGTCAACTGTGTGGCCGCGGTCCGTTTATTGGGATCTTTTCTCTGTGTGAATGCCAAAAATGGAGGATTGTATATCTAAGCTTTAAACATCCTCAAAACCAATAAGCCTCCAGTCAAAACAAGAAGTGGCAAATGGTGGAAGATATTTAGTTGAACAGACTGAATTAAAAATGGATCAAATGCCTTGCTTTGAGCTTTTCTACCTATTGGTACTCAAAGCACTTTACATGACGTGAAAGACGTGACTGATCGGACATGACTACAGCATCGATACCCTCCGGCAGCTCGGTACACCCATAGACATAGACGCCTCATTGAGCGCTGGACCGTACGTCAACGTCGCCGCCATATTGGAGGAGGCAGCTCTGTCCCGCGAATAATTAGGCTGGTTATTGTGAAGGAGGCAGAAAACAGCAGCAAGCAAGCAGCAGCAGCACCAGCAGGCAGAAGCTGATCACCACATTTCCACAACAAATTGGCTACAACCTGTGAGCTGTCAGCAGTTGTGAGGGAACAATCTGATGACCCAGTACTCTACATCTTCCATGCCTGAAAAGAATATGCAATTATTCACAAATAGAACTTCCACAAAGAGTTGCCTCTACTGCTGAGAAAATACTGATGGTTCCAGTCTTTTCTGTTGCGGGTCCCAGCCTGACTAATGAACTAATGAACTGAACTAATGTGTACTTGTCATGGGGCAGATATGCAGACACACGGGGGTTGATTACCTTTGGAACAGAATTAAAGGTGGTCTTTGCAAAAACATTCATTGCCCTAAGTGCAAAATCCAGAAATCAAGACGTTCCACAAAAAGAGCCAAGCTGCAAACTTATCCGGCTAGAGCACCTATGGACCGGTTGCATATTGATGTTTTAGGTCAATTTCCCATAGCATTCTCTGGAAATAAGTACATCCTTGTCATCATGGATCAGTTCGCAAGGTGGGTGGAGACCAAGTTGCAGAAACAGCTAAGGCACTGGTCTGGAAGAGAATCCTGCAGAGTATGTGCATATCCTTTAAAGGTGCCTTGGTGAGGACATCAGCACCTCCATGCAGCTCAACAAAGACTGAAAAGAACTCATGACCTACAAGCTCAGCAATGTGGGAGACCTGATCTACGGAGGAACTCTGGAAAATGAACAATGTTATTTTACTTTACTGTTGAGGAGAGAAACATATATGAGGCAGCCGATCATGGTGCATGGCTTTCTTTTTACACTGAGTCAGTATCTTGTACAGTGCAGGGCCACAACGACATTTGATTATACATGTGCCTTGCCAGGGGGCTTGCAACCTGGAGCTGAAACCGTTCCTATTTGGGCTGTGCCTTACCGCACATAGACATCTAAATTGCTTGTTAGCTGGAGCTTAGAATAATGTGAGGGAAAAGAAGACATGACTACATTGCACTTTCCATCAATTTGGCAAATGAATACGGTGCATTTCCTTGATAGTATTGTACAGTATAGTAGGACATAAATGTACTTAACGTTCTCATTTATTTTTTTCACACAAACATTGTATCTTTTACAACAATTGGGACCACTGAATATGAAGATTTATTTCCCTACAATCTGCTACATATGACCCCACAGAATTAAAAAAAAAGTCAGTGTGGAGCAGGAATGTCCAAACTATGGATCAAACACTTGGAACTCCCACTTGACTGTATTTTATAACAAGATTAATCAAAGAAGACTTTTACCACATGGGAACTAAAGAAATGCGGGATAGTCAGTGATTACAGACAATTTCAGACACAATGGAAAAATGTATATTTCTTCAAAGGAAATGAATGGGAGTGTGTCTGTTTGATATGCAATGAAACTGTTGCTGTGATGAAAGAATATAGGCTAACATACACTGCTTGGCCATTTCTTTGGATCGCATTAGCTTTGATTACAGCACACATTCTCTGTGGCATTGTTTCGATAAACGTCTGCAATGTCACAAGATTATTTCCATCAAGTATTGCATTAATTTTTCACCAAGATCTTGTATTGATGATGGGAGAGTCTGACCACTGTGCAAATCCTTCTCCAGCACATCCCAAAGATTCTCAATGGGGCTAAGGTCTGGACTCTGTGGTGGCCAATCCATGTGTGAAAATGATGTCTCACGCTCCCTGAACCACTCTTTTACAATTTGAACCCAATGAATCCTGGCATTGTCATCTTGGAATATGCCCGTGCCATCAGAAAAGAAAAAATCCATTGATGGAATAACCTGTGGTCATTCAGTATATTCAGGTAGTCAGCTGACCTCATTCTTTGGACACATAATGTTGCTGAACCTAGACCTGAGCAACTGCAGTAACCCCAGATCATAGCACTGCCCCCACAGGCTTGTACAGTAGGCACTAGGCATGATGGGTGCATCACTTCATTTGCCTCTCTTCTCACACTGATGCGCTGGGTTCCCACTACCCTTCCAGTTTTTAATAATGCGTTGGACAGTTCTTAACCCAGTTTTAGTAGTTTCTTCAATCTCCTTAGATGTTTTCTCTGCTTGATGCATGCCAATGATTTGACCCTTCTCAAACAGACTAATGTCTTTTCCACGAGCACGGGATGTGTCTTTCAACATGATTGTTTAAGAAATTAAAAGCTACTCATTGCATCAGTTGGGGTTAAATATCTTGTTGCCAGCTGAACGATAATCATCCATGCAGTAATTATCCAATAGGAGGCTCGTACCTATTTGTTTAGTTAAATCCAGGTGGCAACTTTTTTTTTGGCCAGGCACTGTACAATGACACTATGAAACCAAATGTCTGACAGCAGGAAGCAGTTAAAACAGTTTTTTTCCAGGCTAACAAAACCCACAAATATGCCACAATGACCAGCTCTGATGTACTCAGCTCATTGCTCAACATTGGAAACCTTTCTCAGATGGTGACATCCTAAAAGAGTGACTCATTACAGTCACAGTATTCCTGTTGTTCCTGGAAAAAAATCCATTAAACAACGTTAGTGTGTCTAGAAACACAGTTGTGCTGTGAATTAAAGACTTGTTGAACATATGTGATGAGACCACAGATTGTCTGTGATGTCCTTCACATCTCAACCACCAAACTTAGTCCTACCCTGCCAACCATCCTTCAGTCCAAAGCATCACTGTTCAATTCAATTCAATTCAATTTTATTTATATAGCGTCAATAACAATACAAATCGTCTCAAGACGCTTTACAAAAACCCGGCCTGAAACCCCCAGAGCAAGCCTGAAGGCAACGGTGGCAAGGAAAAACTCCCTTTTAACAGGAAGAAACCTCGAGCAGAACCCAGCTCATATGGAGGGACCCATCTGCCTAAGGCCAGCCGGGTACAGACAGAAGAAAGAGAGAAGAGAACAGCAAAGAGAGAAGAGAAGAGAACAGCAAGATAAACATACATCTGTCATAGATACACATATCTGACTAAAGTGTACATGTGGAATCTTATGATACAAACTGATGATGTTACATGACAGTTTGAAAATGTAAGAGGAATCATAGGCAGGTTGGAGAATTGTTCATTCAGGTAGGAGTGGATAACTGCAGGATTCCATGAAGACTGGGCAGGCTGATGAGACCACGACAACAGATGTAGTATAGAGCTCCACGGGAAACACACCACTCCAGGCCAGAGATACTCACAAGAAGAGGGGGGAAGGGGGGGAAGGGGGGTGGGACACACACAGCAGTAAACATTCTACATAGTAATAGCACAGAATTGTATGACTAGTAGTATATAGGAAATTAGAGGGCAAGAGCTCTGTGCCAGAGAAAAGAAAGTGGAGGATGCGAGAGAGGAGAGAGAAGAAAGAAGGAGGACATGTGTTTGGTGCATCGTCCCCCAGCAGCCTAGGCCTATAGCAGCATAACTAAGGGATGGTTTAGTCCAGCCCTAACTATAAGCCTGATCAAAAAGGAAAGTCTTAAGCCTGACCTTAAAAATAGAGAGAGTGTCTGCCTCCCGAACCCAAACTGGGAGCTGGTTCCACAGGAGAGGAGCCTGATAGCTGAAAGCTCTACCTCCCATTCTACTTTTTGAAATTCTAGGAACCACAAGTAGGCCTGCACTTTCAGACCGAAGTGATCTGCTGGGATGATATGGTACAATAAGGTCTTTAAGATACGATGGAGCTAGGCCTTTAAGGGCCTTGTATGTAAGGAGGAGGTTTTTAAATTCTATTCTAGACTTTAAAGGGAGCCAGTGAAGAGAAGCTAAAACTGGAGTAATATGATCTCTCTTGCTAATTCCTGTCAATGCTCTTGCTGCGGCATTTTGAATCAACTGGAGGCTTTTTAAAGAGCTATTTGGACAGCCAGACAGTAATGAATTACAATAATCCAGTCTGGACGACACAAATGCATGAACTAGTTTTTCAGCATCACTCTGAGACAGGATGTTCCTAATTTTGACGATATTACGCAGGTGAAAGAAGGCAGTCCTGGTCACTTGCTTTATGTGACATTTAAAGGACATATCCTCCTCAAATATAACACCAAGGTTTTTTACAGTAGTACTGGAGGCCAAGGTAATGCCATCCAAAGACACCATGTGATTAGATAATGAATCTCTGAGATGCTTAGGACCAAATACAATAACTTCTGTTTTGTCTGAGTTTAAGAGTAGGAAATTACAGGTCATCCAAGCCTTTATGTCTTTAAGGCATGCTTGGAGTTTAACCAACTGATTAGTTTCATCTGGTTTCATAGATAAATATAGCTGGGTGTCGTCTGCATAGCAATGAAAGTTTATGCCATGTTTTCTAATAATCTTGCCTAATGGCAACATGTATAACGTGAAGAGTATTGGTCCTAGCACAGAACCCTGAGGAACTCCATAACTTACTTTTGTATAAGTAGAGGAATCATTATTGACATGAACAAACTGGAATCTGTCAGATAGATAGGATTCAAACCAGTCTAATGCAGTTCCTTTAATCTTGACCTCACTTTCAAGTCTCTGTAGTAAAATATTATGATCAATAGTGTCAAATGCAGCACTAAGATCTAGCAGAACAAGTATAGAGACAAGTCCACTGTCTGAAGCCATGAGGAGATCATTGGTAACTTTAACCAGAGCTGTTTCTGTACTATGATGAACTCTAAAACCTGACTGAAACTCTTCAAACAGACCATTCCTGTTTAAATGGTCACACAACTGATTAGCAACAACTTTTTCTAGAATTTTGGAAATAAAAGGAAGGTTGGAGATTGGTCTATAGTTGGCTAAAACATCTGGATCTAGAGTGGCTTTCTTGAGTAAGGGCTTAATTACAGCAACCTTAAAAGACTGAGGCACATATCCTGTTAATAAAGATAAATTTATCTGGTTCAATATGGAGGTGTTAATTAATGGAAAAACTTCTTTGAGCAATTTAGTTGGGATTGGATCTAGAAGACAGGTTGATGGTTTAGATGCTGTAATTGTTGAAGAGAGCTCAAGAAGATCTACTGGGGAGAAGGATTCCAGATATTGATAAGGTCTTACAAAAGTTTCTAATGTCGCTGTACTTGCATCTTTAACAGCTGTTGGAAGGATGCCTTGAATATTTTCTCTAATGCCGACAATTTTATTAGTAAAGAAGCTCATGAAGTCATTACTACTGAGGGCTAAAGGAATAGATGGCTCAACAGAGCTGTGGCTCTTTGTCAGCCTGGCTACAGTGCTGAAAAGAAATCTGGGGTTGTTCTTGTTTTCTTCTATTAATGATGAATAATATGCTGTTCTAATACTACTGAGAGCTTTTTTATAAGTTGTTAAACTATCTTTCCAGGCTATGCGAGCTTCTTCAGAATTAGTGGAATGCCAAATTCTTTCTAGCTTTCGGGCTGCCTGTTTTAAACAGCGCAACTGTGAATTATACCATGGAGCTCGCCTCCTCCTATTTATGACCTTCTTTTTCAGAGGAGCAACTAAGTTTAAAGTTGAACTAAGCGATTGAGTTAAACAAAGAGTTAAAAATATATTACACCGGACTAACTTGTATTCAGGAGCTAATCAGTACTTTACCACCCATCCCTTCCCTCATCCTGACTAAGAAGAAATCTGAAGCGGCTGTTTTGTTTTGTTCTGTGTCAATTGTTTTTGTAACAAAATTAATGAAAAGCCTCTACAGAAAAGCTGTAATGTTGGCTGCTTGTTTCTTAAAGTGTGATCATATATCACAATTTACCTACATTTATCTGCTGATATACTTCACTTCAGTGGCCAAACCCATTTTTCTGTTTAAGGCCCACAGTGAAAAAAATTTGGACACCCCTGATGTAGAATGTGGCAGATGACCAGGCCATAAGGGAGGGACTGTTGGCTGGGTAGGGGATAAGGCATCATCGAGTGTGGGTGGACCAAGAAACTTTTTGTTTATAATGGGATATGTTAATATGTACCACAGGAGTTGGTGAGGCCTAGTAGCCATGCTGCTGCTGAAACTTTTCCAAACGCTGCTCCTCTATCTTTGGGTGTGCTTTGGCTTTGGATGTTTTAGTTCTTGGATTTGCTTTGCCTTTAGAGGTATTTTGCCTACAGCTGTCTGTCTTTTGTCTGCTTCGTTGACACCCCGCTCCCCACCCTGTGTGTGTTGACTGCGGGAAGCTTTGTTTGTGTTCGGCTAACATTGTGCTTAGCTTCTCTGCTTGGTCTTTAGTCAACTTTCAGTCAACCCAAGTTTCCTGAAGGCAATGTGATCGAAGAAGGTCCTCAGTCGTCTTTGTTATGCTGCCACTCATTCTGTGACTTTCTCAGTTGTTGCCGCACCCTCACGTCAAACCACACATTAAAAGAGTGTGAAAAACAAGATTGAAACTAGAAATATAATATAATGTGAATCGGAAAAGATGCCTTGCATACGAATAAAGAGAAAAATAAGACAACAGAAATTCACAAAACCCCTTGGGTCAATTCTGGAAGTGTACACTGACACAGAGCATCAGCATCAGAATGGTTTAGTGAGTCGAGTGCTTCCACCTAACTAATCTCAAACCACATATGAGGAAGCCTTAAAGCCATCCCATGATGAAAAGGCTTTCTCTACACACAGGACAGGAAGTATGAACGCCAGACATTTTTTCAAGCACATTTGACATTAACATCACAGAGAGCACAACATAAGTGGTTCACATGATAGTTCCTTTGTTAAGCAAGCAGTTTTACAAGAACAGGCCTACAGCTGTATCACTGCAATTGCCAAGTCCATCACCACTGTTGGGATATTTTTACTTTACTGTTGGTAAAGTTTACTGAAACCTGTCATGTCAAGGTTTCAGTATGTTTCCAAGTCAAATCCCAAGCCAACACTTTTAAATTTGAGTCCTTTTAACAGTAATAATATATTAAATTCAAATGACAGATCATATATACCTTTTAAATCTGCTTTTATTTATCAAAACATGTTATAAATGCGAGTGAAAATGTACAAAACAAAGCGCTGATACTTTCATATGGCACAATTAACCAATTCTATTTAACTCATCTGCAAGAATATTCTTTCTTTGGAGAATAAACATTTGATAAAATGTGGAAAAGTGCATTTGAAATCATATGCACAAAAAGTGATGACAAATAATTTCCCTAGAATGAGTACCCCAATAATACATTTCTGTCCTGTCTTGTCCTTGTCTCATCAAATCAAATCAAAATTTATTTATATTGCACTTTTCATGCCTTTTAAAAGCAACACAAAGTGCCTCACAGAGGCTAAAAACAGCAAAAACAGAACAAAAAAAAAATAAAAAAATCGAACCCTCCCACCCCCATAAAAACACAGAGACACGAGACACAAACATCCCCCCCCCCCAACACACACGCACACACACACACACACACACACACACACACAGACATGTCCCACACACCCCACCCAATTGAGCGATAAAATGCTTTTCAGCTCATAAAATTAAAACATGTAGTTATAACATATAATTAAAAATAAAAATAGAAAAGGAAATAATAAAAAGTCTGATAAAAACTACTAAAAACTAAAAATTGCTAAAAACTGAGGGACTAAAACTGTAAAATGGGAAAGAAAGGAACAATATAGATAAAATGCTTTCTAACGTACCATAAAAACATATTAAGAGAATCAATTAAAAGCTTGGTTGAAAAGGTGGGTCTTGAGCCTCTTTTTAAAAACATCAACAGTCTCTGCGGCCCTGAGGTTCTCCGGCAGGCTGTTCCATAATCGGGGACCATAATAACTAAAAGCCGCCTCCCCGTGTGTTTTGGATCTAACTTTAGGTATGGTTAAAAGGCCAGTGCCGGAGGACCTCAGGGTCCGCGAGGGTTGATATGGTAAAAGTAAGTCAGATAAATAAGAAGGCCCAAGACTGTTAAGACACTTAAAAACAAGTAAAAGAACCTTGAAATCAATCCTGAAGCGCACGGGAAGCCAATGCAGCGATTTTAAAACCGGTGTAATGTGCTCCCGCCCTCTGGTCCTCGTCAGCACTCGTGCGGCTGAATTCTGAAGTAGCTGAAGATTAGAGATACTTTTTTTGGGAAGACCAGAGAGCAGGGCATTACAATAATCTAAACGACAAGAGATAAAAGCATGCATCAGCACCTCCGTGCTGGCCTGAGAGAGAAATGGGCGGACTCTGGCTATATTCTTAAGATGGTAAAAACCAATCTTTGTTATGTTTTTGATATGTGGAATAAAACTAAGCTCAGAGTCAAAAATCACGCCCAGGTTTTTTACAATTTGCGATGGTTTAAAATCTTGTAATTTTGTTAAAAGTTTCTCTCTCTGGCCTTCAGGACCAATGACTAAAACCTCTGTTTTGTCCTGGTTGAGCTGCAGGAAAGTCGCTGCCATCCATGACTTGATATCTAAAATGCAATTAAAAAGGGCATCAATAGGCCCTGTGTCATCAGGAGACACGGCCATGTACAGTTGTGTATCGTCAGCATAACTATGGAAGCTGATGCTGTGCCTCCTGATGACATCCCCAAGGGGAATCATGTATAGATTAAAAAGAACTGGACCTAAAATTGACCCCTGGGGAACCCCACACTTGATCTCATGGGTTCCTGAGGAACATGTATCCATACTCACAAAAAAGTGGCGATCTGTGAGGTAAGAGACGAACCAGTTGAAAACAGTACCAGAGAGGCCGACCAGGTTCTTTAATCTGTTTAATAAAATGTGATGGTCTACTGTATCAAAGGCGGCGGTTAGATCCAGTAGTACCAAGACTGTTAGTTTATGTTTATCCAAATTGAACCTGATATCATTTAAAATCTTTAAAAGGGCTGTCTCATCTAATACTGTGAATTTTTCATGTAACATCTTTGGATTTTTTTTAAGAGAAATGTAGCATTGACTTTCTGCAACTGAAGTACTCTGTTTTAAAGTAACAAAAAGCTGTATCCCGCAAGTTAAATTTGTGTTTTGCAGCTTATTAGTAGCTAACTGACATTAAGCAGACATATGGAAGCTTGGAATTAGCAGCAAGTAAATAATATTCATTCATTCATCTTCTGTAACTGTGAATGGTCATGGGGGGCTGGAGCCTATCCCAGCTGTCATCAGGGGTACACCCTGGACCAGTGATGGGCAGTAACGCGTTATAAGTAAGGCGTTACTGTAATCCAATTACTTTTTTCAAGTAACGAGTAAAGTAAGGGATTACAATTGCAAAAACAGTAATTAGATTACCTTTACTTTCCTGCAAGCAGCCTTCGTTACTGCGTTACTAAACCGTGATTTTGCCATAGACAATAAAAGAATTTGGGATTTTGCCGTATGGATTTTGCTTTGTGAGACTGTCTCGTGACAATGACGTATAGCGGCGCACGTAGATGTAAACAACAGACACACGTGTGCAAGACATGGAGTGCGGCAGAGAGCGCGAACATGGACCATTTATTTCATGGAAGTTCAGACATTACTTTGAGTTTGACTCGGTAAAAGATGACAAAAACATTAGCGTCCGCTGTACACTCTGCGTGGGAAGAAAAATGTTGTCTACAGCGAAAAATTCCACCTCAAACCTGAGCAAGCACCTAGCAAGTCGGCACAGGAATGTGAAAGACACCCCCAGATCCCGACATCACCCTGTAGCAACAGAGGGCCCCTCTCCTGCTAAACAGGTGAAAATAGACTTAAGAGCGACAGGACTTAGTGGCGCTGAACTGAAGAAGCTTGTCGCTGGCTAGTGTGTTTTTGAAAAGTAACTAAGTAAAGTAATTACTAAAGTAACTAATTACTTTTGAAAACAAGTAATCAGTAAAGTAATTGGATTACTTTCTTGGATAAGTAATCAGTAATCAGTAACTAATTACTTTTTCCAAGTAACTTGACCAACACTGCCCTGGACACAGGGTTAACACAGAGAGGCAGACAACCATTCACACTCACATGCACATCTTTGACCAATTTACAATAGCCAGTTATTTTAACCAGCATGTCTTTGGATGGTGGGAGGAAGCTGGAGTACCCACGCAGACACTTCTTGCTGTGAGGCAACAGTGCTAACCACCACTCCACTGTGCCGGGCCAGAATAATGTGTCAGAATGTCTCTGGCGCCACCATGTGGGCAGCCAGCAGTTGTCGTTATGAAATAATAAAATCATATGTGTATATGTATATATATATATACATATATATAAATATATATATATATAATATAAATATATATATATATATATATATATATATTTTTTTTTTTCTTGAATGATCAGTAGTACATGAAGAAGGCTATTTACAGCTCCCGAATCACAGCTGTTTTTCATATCCTGTCCTTATCTGCAGAATGATGAAGACTGGGAAACTAGACTTGTATTGGGCAGGTATGATATACCTGTATGGTCAGGGTAAATACAAATTTTCAACAGGCCAGAAACAAGGGGCCAGGAAATGGAGGGCGATAATGGAGCAGATTGCTGCTTGTATTCTGACCCCCTCTATGGTCTTACTGTCTGCACATATGATATATTTGAAAAAGGAGGTAAGCGATGACACGGCATCTGTGATATAATGCAAATATAGTGGGAAAAGGTTTTTCATCAGTTTTCAGTGTTTAAGAAAAATGTGTGAGTACATAATTATTTGGATGCAGAGTATTGGCTTAAGGGAAATGTACTGTAAATGTAAACCCAGTTTTGTGTTCCCCGGTCAGTAGAGAAAGCAGGGACAGCAGCAGCCAGTTCAGGTCAGCTGAGTGCACCACAGGCCAGCAAGCAGCAGAGAGGTATATGCATACATGTGTTTTCAGTACACATATAATGTGGATTATGGTATCTTGTTATCTATTCACAGATTGTTCATGGTTCATGGCCAGGCTGCCCACAGACCTGATTATAACAGGATTTCTGAGTGTGTTGCACTGAGACTCTACGAAGAGTACAGGGAAGCCAGAAATAGGCCAAAAGACAACAAAGAGAAAACATTTGCAATACACCAGTCAATTGTCATGACTTACAGCTAATTGAGGACTGCAAAGAAATACTGAACAGCAACCTGGTACTACAGACTATAAACAACACCACAGTCTCGTCCTGGTGAGTTCATTTTTTTCAGCTTCATACATTTGCTTAAATATGAAAATGCATGTTAATAGAAAATCAAGTCCAAAAAAATAATGACTGAAAAACAATGTGCTCTTCTGATTTTTATTTTGATTCATTTCTTAAAGGGGTACAGCTTCCTCAACAGGTTCATTTGGAATCCCTCCTGGAAGCCCAGGACCTACCATCTGAGCCTGTTCAACATGGACATACAGTTATGGACAATTATGAAAATCTGAAAACCAACTACACACAGACACTGGAGGAGATGGATTTGACCTTGCCTATTATGAGCAGGGTAAACACTCAGGTCCTGCATCTCACTCTCAGATGTCTCACTCTCAGGGGTTTTCCCCATACCAGCTGCCACCAACGCCAGAGTCTCAACATCAGGGCTGAAACTCTTACCAGCTGCCACCAGTGCCAGCGCCTCACAATCGGTTCCCGAGAATGCCGATTGCAAAAGGCAGCCCTTGATGATCAGGAGTGAGAGATGAGAGGTGAGCTCCCAAAGACGCGGCAAACCAAAGAGAGCTATCACTGTAAAATGTGTAGTAAGGTAAAAAACAAAGTTACTGACCATACACAGCTATGGGGGAAATGGTAGCTACTGTCCTGAAATTCGGACAGACCATTACAGACTGGAAAAGCTCATTGTAAAATATGTTTGTTGGTAAACATACTTGTTTATATTAAGTGTTTGTGTGCCTTTATCAGGTATTATTTTAAAGGTGACATAGAATGATTGAACGGGGTATTTATCCTTGATCTGTGATGTGACATGCAGACAACAAAATTTTGGTTGGGTCTGTAATGCCTTAGAAGCTTCCTAAAAACCTCTCTCAGAAAGCTATATTAGGGTGGGGGATTTTAAACGCGTGGTTTTGCACCTATTTGGCGCCCCTTCGGGCTTAACTGGCAACCTCATTATGAAATGCAAGCACTTGACGCTGATTGGCTGCATTTGCTGCCACTCAAAAGAATACGCGCCAGCATGCGGGACTTGTAGTTCGTTTAATTACGTATTTTCCATAGCGTTTTACTGAACTATCTTGCGACAAACTGTGACATTCTTGACATGTAAAATCATTTTTTATTCTGAAAAACAACATATGTATAATCCAAGGCACAAGTCGATCGGGACCAGAAAATAATTTATCTTTCGCCATAGACTGCCGTTCACAAACGAAGTAGCAGTCTGTGGTTGAATGTAGTTGGAATCCGATTATAAATGAACAGCAGCCACGCATCTCGTGCATTTCTTTCGGTGGGAATGTAATGGAAAGTTTGCACACCGCTTGCACAGCCTGGAAGAGCACACCTCGGAACGCGACTCGCCATTTCGCCTTGAACTCCGCAAGCACTGCTGCAATGTACTTCCCGTTGGAGGCGAGAGGGCGGATGTATGCAAATTATTTTGAAGGGGAGGGAATTGAATGAGAGTGGGGGGGCAGTGAGATACATTTTACGTAATATGTATCCGTTGTTCAGATTGGGCCATTTTCTGGCTGACATTTCTAAAGGAGGAATTTCTATGAAACGGAGATGTTCGGAATGTCTAGCACTTTTCGTATGTTCGTGAATGCGGGCAGACTACCGTTATTCAACTAAGACAAGGTAAAAACGTTTTTTCATTCTCTGTCACCTTTAAATATTCTGATACATAAATAATCTCAGGTTCTAGTGTTTTCTTCCACAAAACCTAATTCTTGTTGTGGTATAACAGAAACACATCCGTCCTCTGGGTGGAAGACTCCAGGTGCAAATCCTTGCAAGAGTGTGCAGTTTTTAATTAGTATTTAATTTTTTAATAAGTATTTAATTTAATAGAAAATTATTAAAAAGGTGAATTTGTAATAAATTGCGTGACTTTACATAGATTTTATTCTCACACATAATAGGATTTGATAGGAATGAATTTAAACTGCATTTTCTTCCTCTTTTTTTTCCTCTTTCCCCCTCCCCCACTATTTTCATAGTGTTTAAAACTTCAGAGTAAAATTAACTCAAAACTGAGTAAAAAATTAACACTGGCAAACACTGTACAGTGTTAATGAAACTTAACACTACAGTCTAAATAACTCTGGAGAGAGTAAATATGATTCTCAGCAGTGCTGATAAGTTACTCTACTATGATGACAATTGAAGGTTAACACTGGAGGCTCATATAACTCTGATAATTGTTAATTTTACACACTACTGTGTTGATGATTTACTCTGTTGCTATGAAAAAACAAGTCAGTCAAATCTTAACAGTCATCAACACTGCACAGATAAATATGTAGTGTTATTTTTACACTTTTGTAGTGTTAAACTGCCTCTATCCACAAAATGTACCATTGAATAAAAGTTACCACAAAAATGCATTTCACATTTGTAATCAGCCTTTAGTTATACAAAAGCACGTAAACTGTTCACGTTCTGCACTTAAAAAAAAAAAAAAAAGTGCATAATTGTGCAATGGGTGTGCCTGTGTGTCAAAATAATGAAAATCAATTACCAAGCCTCTGACATCTGTGAAAGGTGGAAAGACAGACAGTACGTTGCTTGACTGCTGTGGGTCGAGGACCATGTTGCGGCGGAAGTCAAATATCAGCTTCATCTTCTTCTTGATGGTGTCTTCATCAGCTCAATGTTTAATCAGTGTGATTGCTTCCTTACACTCATCTTCACTCAGGACAGTTTCTAGAACAAACTAGGGCTCTCGTCTGGCAGCTGGTCCTGCAAGCCCATCTTCATGAGATGAAGCATACAAACATACAGGCAAAAAACAAAACAATGTTTCAGATCTTCTAGTATTATTATAGCGTTACCTGCATATGATGATCATCGGTGCCACTCTCACCATCATTATAATGCTCCTTGGAGGGTGAAAGGATAACGAAGACAGACACTCCATTCATGAGAAGTTAAGGTGCTTCCAAGTGGTTTTGGACAACAAAATAAGAGGGACATTTTGAATATTCCATATAATATTCCACCACTCCTGCCTCTCTGCTACCTCGTCTTTCCTGTAGTAACACATTTTTGAAAAGACTGTGGGGTGAAAATAACACCATAGTGCAACTTAAAAAGACTCATGTATGAAGAACAATTATGTCACTTATTTTTATTATTTAATCAAAAAGTACCTTTAAAAATATGCTTTACTAGAAATCTAAATGTTTTAATGTAGCATTTAACAACGCCTTGTTGATATTATGTGGTTGCTGGCCGACGCCCAGTCCCCAGTTGCTGCAATCTCTCATGGTTGAATGGGGGTATTTATTCCATATTTTGGAAGAGTTTGGATTTGGTATTACTTTTATAAAATGGATTCAGCTATTATATAAGTATCCACAAGTGGCTGTACAGACTAATGGGCTTATCTCTGATTATTTTGGGTTGGGGAGAGGAACCAGGCAGGGATCGCCCCTCTCTCCTTTGCTTTTCTGTTTAGCCATTGAGCCTCTTGCAGCAGCCATGCGTGGGGCGGCTGATTTCCCAGGTGTCACTATAGGTGGGATGGTACACAAATTGATGCTTCATGCCGATGACATTTTATTACTGGTGTCTGAACCCAGCAGATCTATACCTTGTCTTCTTGGAATCATAAATTAATTTTCAAAATCCTCTGGCTACAGGATGAACTGGTCCAAGTCTGAGGCACTCCGCACTCCCATCTTATTGCCCTTCTACTGTCTTCCATCCAGGTGCACTTCAGTGGCCTCAGCAAGGTATCATGTATCTGGGTATCCGATTTCCTAGACAGCTGAAAGACTTGGTCAAAGTTAATTTTGACCCATTATTACAAAACATTTCTTGTGATGCTGAGAGATGGGCAACTCTTAATTTGTCTATGGCAGGTAAAGTTAATGTTCTGAAAATGAACTGTGTCCCCAAACTTAATTATCTTATTCAGTCCCTCCCTTTGGAAATTCCCCATTGTTATTTTAAAAGGTTTGATAGGATATCCAAAATATTAATTTGGAATGGAAAGCGCCCCCGTTTGAACCACAAAAAGTTACAAAGACCAACTGATAGAGGAGGATTAGGGCTCCCAAAGATGTTGTTTTACTAGTATGCTTTTAATTTGAGGCACTTGGCCCATTGGTCTCTCCCTCCTGAAAGGGCCCCCCCGTGGTACTGTATGGAACAAGCTGTAGTGTCCCCTCTGTCACCCATGCAAATCTTGTCTACTAAATTAAGTAAAAAAGCAAGTACACATCCAATAATCTCTCATCTTAAATGTATTTGGACTAGGGTTTCTCGAATATTTAAATTTGATCCCTTTCTAAATGTCTCTTCAAGTATCTGGTTAAATCCTAAACTTAGAATTGGTAAATTCCCTATTTATTGGAAGATTTGGCAAGAGAATGGTGTGGTCAAATTGGAGGATCTGTATTGTGATGATTCCTTAAAATCTTTTGGGGATTTGGTGCAACAATTTAGTATTCCTATGTCTCACTTTTTTAGGTACCTGCAGCTCCAACATATGTTGGTGGGGGTTTTTGGGGTTTCGGTTCCCCAAAAAGCGGAACTCTTTGATAAAATTCTGAAGATTTATGGAAAAGGACATGAGGCAGCTGTCTATTACTCTATGTTGATTCGTTCTCATGGTAATGGGCCCATGTCAGCTCTGCAGAAGACATGGGAAAGGGATGTGAACCTGACATTCAGTGATGAGGATTGGAATAGAATTTATGACAACATCAAAGTAGTATCAAGGGATGCAAGAGTGCGCCTCATTCAATTCAAAATTATACATCGGTTACATTTACTGGACCCCTTCCAGATTATTTAGATTAGGTTTATTACCCACACCAATTTGTTGGCAATGCAAATCGGGGGAAGGTCATTTAGTTCATGTTTTATGGTCCTGTGACAAAGTCCAACAATTCCGGGCCAATTTATGATAATCTGTGTGAGATCACAGAGATACAAATCCCATTCAATTTTAGATTATTTGTTTTGGGTGATCATTCAGCCCTGGCAGGACAGGATAAACATATCAAAAGTTTTGTCCAAACTAGTATCATGATTGGTAGACAAATACTTGTCAGGGGGTGGAAGATAGACGGGGTGCCCTCTCTGCAAAAGTGGGCTATGGAGATGGCACATATTGCAGCATTTTAAAAAAATGTCATATAAACAATTGGGTAGACTGGATCTATATGAAGCGAAGTGGAGCAGATATTTATAATATAATAATTTCTTGAAGGGCTCTTGAAATGGGGTTATATAGTGGGGAGACGCAAGTTTCTAGTTATGGTGGATACATGCCTGTGATGCTTCTTTATATTTTTGTATGAATTTAATTTTATTAGCTGTAGTAGCTATACATGAAAGAGCACAGCAGTGGATGCTGGCAACCAGAGAGGGATTAGCATAGATCAGGGATGGGCAACTGGCAGCCCAGGGGCCGCACATGGCCCACGACCTCACTCGAAGTGGCCCTTAGATAAATTTTTGATAATTATAAAAATGTGTCCTCTGCGGCACTGAATCAGTTGTAATTCCACAGTTGGCCACTAGATGGCGCCTCTAATGCAGACGTCACCTCGTACATGCTTCCACCGGGTCTTCTCCACCAGTGAAGAAGAGACGTTGTGCCATGGCTATTTGATTTGATTTGATTTATTTGTGGATTAGACAGACAACATAATCCAAAGGATAGCATGTTAAAGTGTGACACACTTATTTCCAACATGGTCCTTGGTGGTTGAGACACACATAAGACATATTACAGAACAGAAGAATAACATATAACACAGAATCATCCAAGATTAGGAGAATTCTATAAACAAAAAATCACAGATCACATAAAATAATCCATCTATATTTAAAAAAGCTAATTTACTATATTCCATAAAAATGACTTCACCTGACGTCTAAAACTCCCTCTGGTGTTTAGAATTTTGAGGGAAAGTGGCAGATTATTCCACAATATAATGCCTGTATAGAAAAAAGCACTTCTAGCTGCACTGTTAACTCTGGGTACTTTACAAGAACGGACACTGGCCCTAGTATTATGATTATGTTGTATATGAACCATTTCTATGTGAGCGTGTAAATATTTGGGAGCAGAGCCATTTATGACATTAAACATGTGGTTCAGCTTTAACTGCTCAACTCTAACATGTACTGGCAACAGCCCTAACCTTTTGAAAGCATCTCTACCAATATGAGTCCTGGGGGGTGCGTTTAGTAGGTAGCGGATAACATTATTTTGCATCACTTGCAGTCTGTTTTTAAGTTTAACTGATAACCCACAGTACCAGGCAGAACATGCATAATCAAAATGACATTGAATCAGTGATACAACCAGTAATTTCTTGATAGAGAAATCTAAATGTCTTGTCTTGCGATACAGAAATTTCAATTTACCAGCACACTTGGATAATATTTTGTCGACAACAGATGAACAGGTTAATGACTGCTCTAATGTTAGCCCCAGGTATGTGACACTTTTCTGAGACACTATATCAGTGCCATTACATGTGACCTTAAGTGCATTTGTTCTAGACAACTTCCTTTTTGTTCCAAATAAAATGGACTCTGTTTTACCCAGATGAATCGAAAGCCTGTTGTCTATAAGCCACTTACAAACACTATCTAATTCATTACCTAGAGCAGCTGGCATGTCGTTGATATAAATTAAAAATAGAAGGGGACCCAGGATAGAACCTTGGGGCACCCCACAAGTAATATCCTGAGGATCTGATATGGTCCCCTCAACATCACATACTTGAGTTCTTCCAGTGAGGTAAGAGGTGAACCATTTCACAGCAGTATTTCTAAAGCCTATACTATGTAACTTTGATAGAAGTATAGCATGATTTACTGTATCAAAGGCTTTTTGTAAATCAAGTAAAACCATGCCCACATACTTTCCTTCATCAAAGTTTTGTCGGATGTAATCAAATAAATGAACAAGACAGGTTTCCGTAGAATAAGCTGCTCTAAATCCGGACTGAAGTTCGTACAGTAAATTCTGTCTGACAAGGTACTCTTCCACCTGCTCGTACACAAGACGCTCAATCACCTTCGATATGGCTGACAGAATTGATACAGGTCTATAATTACCAACCTCTGATCTGCTACTTTTTTTAAAAAGGGGGACAACCCTAGTCCTTTTCATGTCGCTTGGAAAAATACCCTGACTTAAAGATAAATTTATTATATGAGTGAGTGCCCTAGAGGTTACATTGGCACTATCCCTCAGAAATCTGGGCGGAATAAGGTCCTGTCCAGTGGCTTTGTTAATTGACAGCGTGGATAAACTCATTCTCACCCTCTCCTCTGAGACAGGGCCAATCTCAAAAGCATCAGGAATTACATGTTTGTTTTTATAAAAAGAGTTTACAAACGATAGTCCATATCTACCCGACACACTCGGTAACTTATCAACCAGACTGGCAGCAACTGTTGTAAAAAAGGTATTAAAATGGCAAGCAACCTGTTGTTTGTCAAAAATCATCTGATCCTCAATAACTAATCCAATGTTACCAGACTTAGATTTTGATTTTCCCTTGGAGCCCATGTCAGTGAGGACCCTCCAAAGCTTTTTGGGCTGATGTGAGTTTGCAGTAATGGCATCAGCGAAAAATTCAGACTTTGCGCTCTGTACCTTATAATTAACCTGATTACGAAAGTATATGTATTTATCATAATCACATGACAAGGTTGACCTCTTAAATTTTCTGAACCATTTATCACGTTGTCTAATGAGATCCAGAATGTCAGAAGTCATCCAAGCTGCACTTCTCTGTTTAACTCTAGTTTCCTTCATTGGTGCTACACTGTCAAGAGCAGCCATAAAGTGCTGTTTGAACAAATTCCAAGCCCCATCAACATCATTGCTTCCTAAAACATCTGACCAATCCTAAGAGCGGAGGAGAGAGAAAACTTGGTCGAGAAAATCGTGTGTGTGTGTTCCAGGTGAAATGGGAAGATTACCTGTTCACAGAATTTAAAAGCAAACCTATGTGCTTAGTCTCGTTAGAGACGTTATCTGCCATGAAAGATTTCAATTTAAGTCACCGCTACAACACGTAGCACAAAGCTAGATACGAGAAGTACACTGAAGATGCAAGGGCTGCTATCGTAGCGGACCTTAAATCAAAAGTACACAAACAGCAGCGACTTTTTACCAGTGCCCACTGCTGATAGTGGTGAGGTAGAGTGGGTATACAGGGAAATGTTGAACTCTTTCTTGGTGTAAAAATGCACAAATTAATTCTTGCAATTAATGTTTGTCTGCTGTTCTGCACCTTTTTGCCATCCTTGAGATGGATGGTGATTTGTATGTTTTATTTTCATGAGCCCTTTGCACTGAAAAAAAAAAAGAAATAAATAACAGTAAATGGTTATTTTTTGTTTGCTTCAATAAACATATATATATATATATATATATATATATATATAAAAACACACACACACAAACATATTTAAAATGGCAGTTTTATCATATATGGTTAAGTGTGCGGTCCTATGTTAGTCTGGCTTTCGCCAGACTAAGTTCAATCTTTGAACTTAGTCTGGGGAGTCTGCCATGTAATTTCTACTGCACAAGAGGCGTGAACAACGGGCATAGTTCAAATGACTCTGTACGCAATTGGATAGTCATTCACCAATCAGACCATCGATCCGGGTGACGTACTTTGCAGAGCGACGCGAAACTCGGCAAACACGTCTTTCTTTTGTATGAATTCTTCCAGTGCAAGTTTCTGTTCCGTTTTCAAAGAAAACTTGCCTTTGAAATCTTTTAAAACAGCAGCGACAGCGGCGTCGACGGATAGCTGTGCTCTGGTGGCAGCCATGTTTCATGTAAACAACAAGCTGCTTGCCGACTTTACCGTCGCTTCTCTGACGTCAGCGCGCCAGGCGGATAAGCCTGTTTGTGATTGGCTCCAGAAAAAGTGGCTCGGCTGCAGGAGAAATTAATGTGTGGGTTTCCAGACTGATCTGCAGGCGGAAAAGAATCCGCCGTCAGATCAGGCTGGCGAAAGCCAGACTAGTCCTATGTGGCCCTCTGGAAGTGTCGATGAAAAATTGTGGCCTCCTCCATCATTTAAGTTGCCCATCCCTGGCTTATGAACTAATCAAATCACACCATAAAGGCTTGGTAACTGACGTTACCTGCGTCCACTGTAACCATTCAAACAGATGATTTCAGAAATGTGACCAAGTTCCTCTTTTTACCATGTGACTTCACGTTAACGCAAATGAGAAAACAAACAAAGCTGGAGACAACAGCTGCTATGGCTGACGGTACATCACGTACTGCGACAGTTAGCAGCACGGATTACTTCCCTTTCTGCTAAAATAAAACACACGAGTCTGTGCTGTTAACGTTACCGTAGATCAGGGATGGGCAACTTAAATGATGGAGGGGGCCACAACTTTTCATCGACCCCACCAGAGGGCCACATAGGACCGCACACTTAACCATAAAACTGCCATTTTAAATATGTTTGTGTGTGTATATGTTGTTATGTTTATATGTTTATTGAAGCAAACAAAAAATAACCACTTACTGTTATTTCTTTTTTTTTCAGTGCAAAGGGCTCATGAAAATAAAACATACATCACCATCCATCTCAAGGATGGCAGAAAGCTGCAGAACAGCAGACAAACATTGATTACAAGAACTAATGCATTTTTACACTAAGAAAGAGTTCAACATTTTCCCTGTATACCCACTCTACCTCACCACTACCAGCTGTGGGCACTGGCAAAAAGTCGCTGCTGTTTGCGTACTTTTCATTTAAGGTCCGCTAGCCCTTGCAGCTTCAGTATACTTCTCGTATTTAGCTTTGTGCAACGTGTAGCGGCAACTTAAATTGAAATCTTTCATGGCAGATAATGTCTCTAAGCAGACTAAGCACATATTTGCTTTTAAATTCTATGAACAGATAATCTTTTTCCCATTTCACCTGAAACACACACACGATTTTCTCGATCAAACTTTCTCTCTCTTCCGCTCTTAGCCAGGCGCAACGTCTCTTCTTCACCGGTGGAGAAGACCGGTGGAAGCGTTATCAAAAATTAATCGAAGGGCCACTTCGAGTGAGGTTGCGGGCCGTGTGTGGTCCCCGGGCCGCCAGTTGCCCATCCCTCTCCTACACTATAGTGTGCTGGGGCAGCAAGGTGAACACAGCTGATGCCAACAGACTCAACAAGCTTATCAGGAAAGCTGGCTCTGTCCTGGGAGTGGAGCTGGAGTCTTTGGTGTATGCTTCTCACTCCCTGCCCACCACGCTGAGGTAGCTGCTGAGACTATTGGTCCAAGGCAGAATGCCAGGGGACGTCTTTCCTACCGATGTCCGTTAGATTATAAAACTCTCCTTCCCTTTCAGTGGGCAGGAGAGTTCATTTGTTCAGAAGTAATGCAATACCTTTTTATTGCTGCTCGTATTTCTTAGGGTTTGTAAAAGTGTATTGCAATGTTGCTTTCTCTACTGTAATTTGCTCTTTAAACTTTAAACTTTAAACTGTGTGTCCCTCTCCCCTCCCAGGTAGGAGTGGATAACTGCAGGAGGCAATGAAGGCAGTCTTCATTGCCTCCTGCAGTTATCCACTCCTACCTGAATGAACATTTCCAACCTGCCTATGATTCCTCTTATATTCTCAAACTAACATCATCAGCTATATGTTGTATTTGTATCATCATCAGATTCTACTTTAGTCAGATATATCTATCTATAACAGATGTATGTTTATCTCATTTTCCTCCTGTTCTCTTCTCTCTTTTCTGTCTCTACCTGGCCAGCCTTAAGCATATGGGTCCCTCCATATGAGCTGGGTTCTGCTCAAGGTTTCTTCCTGTTAAAAGGCTTTTTTCCTTTCCAGGGGGCGTTTTTCCTTTCCAGGAACAAGCGGTTACAGAAGATGAATGAATGAATTGAAAGTTTTATCTCTTTAAGTCTTGTCTCATCTCATCTCATCTTATAATAATTAAGTGTGACTGAAACATCTAATTGAGTGAAAACATACACCATTTTGGAAGCAGAGAAGAAGAGGAGGAGTAAAATTATGACTTTACCTTTAATAATATTTACCAATTATTTCATTTTTTAACCTTATTCTCCTCATGGTACACATTATTCACATTTCTATTTGTGAAATGGTTTTATTTGTTCATTTTCCTAACAACTTTTCTGCAAATTGTGACAATATTCTAAAACGTATTGTTTGATGGCATTGTGTTGAGTTAGTGTATTTTAAAAAACCCTTCACCAAAAGAACATCTGAGTGAAAGTAGTTGTTGAATTTGAATTTGGCAGGAGTTCTGTGACTTGTAAGTACTATCTAGAAATACCCTTTCTAATCATCAGTAACTTGTAAAATAGGGCAACAGGTAGCCTAGTATCAATGAAGACACATTTCATGGGACTATACCTTTCTGTGGTTAGATATAAAATACATTTAAATTCATTACAAGATATTTTTGTAACAAGAAACAAACACTGTTTTATTTTTCTTGACCATGCTGTCAGACACTTACAATTATGAAGCATTCATTGACTGCCCTCCCCTAAATAACCCATCAAAAACAAAGCCTGATTGGATAGGCCTTGGCAGACAAACAAAATGTCACTGGGTCAGGAGTATTTTATAAGCAAAGTGGAAAATTGGATTGGGTGGACTTCAGTTTTACTAATCCTTAACAGCTGTCTGTTGTTGATGGTTGGCATACTTTTTCCAGGCCATAGTATAAATGATACACTCTATATCAACAATACAATCATTTTTTTAATTGCCCATGTTGTTCATAATCATGACTTAAATACAGATTTGATTAAGATTTGATTACATTTTCAGACTTTCGATTTTGCAAATTCATACATAAAAGCAAATAATTCCAAAATGTCCATTGCCTCCACTTTTTCACACCACTCGAGCTTTGTTTTTTCCTGATGCTCAGTATTCCAGTCCTGACAAACAAACCAACCATATGACAGCCTTCAAATTTTCACATAGTCTGTCGGATATTAAATCCCTTTTCACAGATTTATTTAATTACTTTTCATACATTTTCACAATGCCTTCAGCTAAGGGTCAGAATTCTAATGAGACATCAATATGGCACACCATTTGGTTTCAAATGCAGCTCCCCCTCTTTCCCTGTTTAATATGTCACTGTATTATATTTTGCTGGAGGTTCTTTTGTCCAGAGTTGTTCTGCTGTCAAAAACAAAAGAAGACAAAAATACAAAAATACAAACCAATACAAACCAAACTAACACACACAAAAAACACACACACCAGAACATTGTACTGCTGCTACCAGTTAAGATGCTAACATTATTAATATGTCATTTGAGGGCATGGTGCTGATGTTTCCACGAACGGAATCATGTAGATTTTTCAGTCAGCAATTTAAGGTATAGAATCGGAGGACTGTGAAAATGTATTGTAGGTTCATTGTAGATGTAAGTCACCCTCTTTGGTGACTGAAAATGTAACTCTTAGCTGATGTATATATACATATTAGGGGTGTGCATCTCTCCAATATAAGACGATTCGATACGTATCTAGATACATGGGGTACAAAACGATTCAGGAAGGATACATTTTAAAAACAACCGATTCGATTCGATTCGGTAGGATTTGATCCGATCCGATCCGATCCGATTCGGTACGATTCGGTACGATTCAGTGCAATATGATGTAATCCGATGAGTCTGTGCAAATTCTCATTTGTCCAGGTCAAAGGCATCTCTAGGCAATTGAATCCGGTCAACTGGACTTGGTTTTTGTCTGTGAAGACGTTTCGCTCCTTATCCAAGCGGCTTCATCAGTTCGAGAGACTAGCAGTCCAGTTGACCTGATTCAATTGCCTAGAGAGTAATCCGATATAGTTCCTTGTTTAAAGTAGACATTTTACATTATGAATGTTCCTAAATCAATCCTAAAAATGTGATATTGTTTACCTTCATAGTGATAAGTTTAATAGAGTCTCGCGAGATTTTTGCGGGAAAGAGAGAGAGAAAGAGAATAAGCAAGCGGGGCTTCCAGCTGTATTGCTGATATACCGTAATTTCCGGACTATAAGCCGCTACTTTTGTCACTTGCTTTGGGCCCTGCGGCTTATTATGGATTTTTACAGCTAACGGTCACCAGGGGCGCACTATCATGGAAGCGCAGGAGCGAGACAGACAGTTTGCGCCAGGTAACGAGAGCAAAACAAACCAAGTGAGTCCAAATGCAGTACGAGAGCTGCTTTTAAGTTAAAGGCGATCGATCTGGCTGACTTTTCTGGTATAGTAGGCTGGTTATTTTGATACAGTAAACGGCCGTGTTACTGCACCTTTACTGCTGTGTTGGCTGTTTTAGAAAAAGATGCTGGTTATTTTGTTGAGCAGCGGGTTACTGCACTTTTGCTGCCGTGTTACAGGCAAGCACTTTTAAAAACGAATTAAATTTAGCCATTTAACGTCATTGCCTCGTCAAGCGTTGTAAGCCTTGTATTTTGTTATACTGCACTACGGTACTATGACTGCAGGAAGTGCGCTAGGAGCGCACCGTTGTATTATTTGAGCACTGCACGAATGCTGTTTGTAATGTCAAAGATGTGAAAGTTTGATCGATCGATTGATTGAAAGATTTATTGTGTTTCTCAAATGTAAATAAATGGGACGCTTTGCGTTTCCAAACAGTCATTTCTGTCCCGACGATCCCCTCCGTGGTAGAAGAAACCCTTACGGTAATTAAACATTAAAACACCAGCGGCTTGGGTGCGGCTTATATATGGAACAATCTGTAGTTTTCTCCAAAATTTAGCTGGTGCGGCTTATATTCAGGTGCACCTTATAGTCTGGAAATTACGGTAATAACCCGATTCATAACTTTGTAATCGGGCCATCGACCGGTTCGTGGTACATTTAGATCGGTCCAGGGGCTTGTGTATCGATGCACTCACATCTTTTAAATCAAAACCGATTTCCGATTCATATCGGTAATTTCTTACACCCCTAATACATATATACACACACACACACACACACACACACACACACGCATACTTACTTATGTCCTCTTTGGGGGCGCACATTTCAACACCCCCCCTTAGAAGACACCACTTTCTTTCATTTCAACCATCAATCCCTCTGTGTCCAACCAGTGCCCTTTCTGTGGTCTAAGGGAAACAACGTTTCACATTTTTAATGAATGTCGAAGGCTCACAGCGTTTTTTACTCTTTTAATGGAGGTTTTTGTTTTATTTAATGTAGTTTTTACCGCCACCCTATTTATTTATGGAGCAAGCCACAAGAAGAAAGACAAGAAAATGTGGCAGCTTTTAAACTTTATTATTGGAGAAGCGAAAATGGCCATTTATATATCGAGAAAAAACAAAATAGAAGGCCTGTCGAGTAGTGATGCAGCCTCAGTGTGGCGCTGTAACTTGCGCTGCAGACTGAGGCTAGAATTTAACTTTTATAAATCAATGAAAGACCTTAAAAGCTTCCGAGAAGTGTGGTGTCACAAAAATATCTTGTGTATTTGTTCTGAGGACAAACTAATTTTTGGAAATATGCTGAGAGATTAGGTGCTTTTTCTTTGAATTACTTTTGTTGTTTATCTATTCATTTATTTATTTATTTTTCATACATACTTTTTATGTACACAGTAATATAAACAAGAATCATCTCAGTTTGTGAAGAATTTGTCAAACATTTTGAATAAACGGTGGTTGTAAAAATCAAAAAATCTTCTTCTTCTTCGTCTTCTTCTTCTTCGTCGTCTTCTTCTTCCCCATCAATGAGCTCGCACCAGACAGGAAGTTAAATGCACAGAGGATCCGGTAGATTTCAAAATTAAACACAGTGGACAAACATCCGATCGTAACTCGTCACTTTGTCAACATTAGTTTCTCCCGCTGCCACGGAATAATGTGTTGATCAGCAAATCAACCTCCGACATGTAGTGGGCGAGGGTTTGATCCGTCAGACGGAGTGAAATCACAAGGGAGTCCTATGTGGAAACTGGGGCCACAGCTATGCTAGGCGATAGCAGCGTCTACAGCAACCAAAACGTTTCAGTTTCACATTATTCTGGCGAGATCTGAAAAATCTTCGCAACAACGAGCGAGCGAGTGATTATGTACATTCACTGAGTGAATATTATGAAAATAAAATATATATTTCTCGCTAGAAATATAATCAAAACGCATTTTTATGCAGAAACTAACTCAAAATATAGATTTTTTCACTAAAAATTTGAGAAATGTCCGCCATGTTTTTTGTTCTCGCGGCCGGAATCGTGAGAGTCACGTGACTTGGACGCAAAACCATAGGAAAAGAATAGGCAAAAAAAATGTAACAGTTATACGATTCAAGGGCCATTATTGTAACCCCTCTACGTTTTGGCACTTGGACCAACGTAGTCAGGGTACGTTTTTCTATGAGAGAGGCAAACAGTTGTGTCTTTCTACAAGGAGCCCAGGCCCAGTTTCATCATATTGACCACTCTAGCTTTATATTTAACTACATGGGACCTGGGTTACATAAATTTAATGACGTCTGTGGTGATAAGGACATCACATGATCAGAGGAGGAGACTATAAACTATAAAAAGCAGAATATAAAGCAGAGCTGATGAAAGTGAAAGTATTCTCCAGCAGAGAAGGACTTCACAGATCAGCCGACTGACAAACACAATCATGGAGACCAGAGTAGCTGAGTGTAAGTACATTTAAAGCTGTTGTGTTAATTTAGTTTTGAAGCTGTTTTCTATAATGAATTTAACTGAATAAACATGAAGCTGTTTAAATGTGATTTATTGATGTATTTTACTTCATGTGTTTGTTTTGTCTGATCCTGACGGTTCACTCAGATATTTATTCTCTAAATTATAAACTGTCTCCATGTTGGAGAGTTTCCAGCTGAGAATCAGGACTCAGTGGTTCTCCATTATTTTCTGTCACGCGTCCCCGAGAGGACAGAACCTGTGTTCCTGTGTTCTTCTACTACTAGGTAGAACAGGCAGTAGTTTGAGCTCTGCTGCCACCTAGTGAATAAAGACACTAATACTGACCCCCCCCCCCCCCCCCCCCCAACACACACACCAGTCATTCTTAAGGATGTCATAGCTGTCAAATGTTGGTGAATTGGAGCTGAGATCAGATTAATTTTATCATTAGTTATATCCTGTATATCCTCAGTCGTCTGGTTCTGTCTCTGCCAGCTCTGGGTCTGTATCGGCTTGATCTGCACATAACTTGATGAAGATGATAGTGTATATATATCAGAGGTTGCGCTAGACTTTTTCATTGTCGGTCATTTTGACTGACAAGGTCATAAAAATTCTGTCATAATCTATTTTTACCCGTCACTTTAATTATTTTTTAAACGATTATATATTATCATTTAAAATAAAGACAGCTAAGGGTCAGAATTCTAATGAGACATCAATATGGCACACCATTTGGTTTCAAATGCAGCTCCCCCTCTTTCCCTGTTTAATATGTCACTGTATTATATTTTGCTGGAGGTTCTTTTGTCCAGAGTTGTTCTGCTGTCAAAAACAAAAGAAGACAAAAATACAAAAATACAAACCAATACAAACCAAACTAACACACACAAAAAACACACACACCAGAACATTGTACTGCTGCTACCAGTTAAGATGCTAACATTATTAATATGTCATTTGAGGGCATGGTGCTGATGTTTCCACGAACGGAATCATGTAGATTTTTCAGTCAGCAATTTAAGGTATAGAATCGGAGGACTGTGAAAATGTATTGTAGGTTCATTGTAGATGTAAGTCACCCTCTTTGGTGACTGAAAATGTAACTCTTAGCTGATGTATATATACATATTAGGGGTGTGCATCTCTCCAATATAAGACGATTCGATACGTATCTAGATACATGGGGTACGAAACGATTCAGGAAGGATACATTTTAAAAACAACCGATTCGATTCGATTCGGTAGGATTTGATCCGATCCGATCCGATCCGATTCGGTACGATTCGGTACGATTCAGTGCAATATGATGTAATCCGATGAGTCTGTGCAAATTCTCATTTGTCCAGGTCAAAGGCATCTCTAGGCAATTGAATCCGGTCAACTGGACTTGGTTTTTGTCTGTGAAGACGTTTCGCTCCTTATCCAAGCGGCTTCATCAGTTCGAGAGACTAGCAGCAAGTCTGACTAGCCCGCAGACACAGACAAAAACCAAGTCCAGTTGACCTGATTCAATTGCCTAGAGAGTAATCCGATATAGTTCCTTGTTTAAAGTAGACATTTTACATTATGAATGTTCCTAAATCAATCCTAAAAATGTGATATTGTTTACCTTCATAGTGATAAGTTTAATAGAGTCTCGCGAGATTTTTGCGGGAAAGAGAGAGAGAAAGAGAATAAGCAAGCGGGGCTTCCAGCTGTATTGCTGATATACCGTAATTTCCGGACTATAAGCCGACTTTTTCATTGTCGGTCATTTTGACTGACAAGGTCATAAAAATTCTGTCATAATCTATTTTTACCCGTCACTTTAATTATTTTTTAAACGATTATATATTATCATTTAAAATAAAGACATATTCAATAGCATTTCCTTTTCATTGAAGTTTCATTAACTTTAAGTACTTTTTTCAGAACAGTATTTATTTTAAATGGTAACCAAAAAAAATAAATAAATAAAATTTCGGCTGCCGACACGTGTCCGTACTCGGAACGGGACTGCTAGCGTAAACAGCTCTTGGACGGTACGCACAAGCTTCCACTGTTAAGAGCAAAGGGGATGGATGACAGGCTCAGGCTCAGACTCAGAGGCAGAAACAGATCAGTTGGGAGAAATATGGATAATATTTACAGCCGATTAAACAAAAATTGCAGCAACTTTAAATGACCGTGGAGCAAACACAACCGCGTCATCATAGGTTATGGAAATAAAATTAGAACGCCAGTAATTTGAATTAAATTGTAATAAAGTTACACACGACCCACAACATAAATAACAAAGAGCATAGGCTCAGGAACGGATAACAAAAAATTATCCATCTGACGATTTTCAAGTGCAGCAGCTGGCTCAGTTAGTTGCATATACGGTGCGTAGAAGAAGATAACTTCTTCTCCACCATTGCATTTTGCATCTCGCCCACCGCCTAGAGGCAGTTCACACCTCCAGGGGTGTGCACCACACTTTGAGAATCCCTGGTCGATAGTTAGCTGCATAGGTTCAGTGTGATCAGAGTACCAGGAAATCGTGCACCGACAAAAGTTCCGAGATGTTTGGAACGTAAACTTCGACGAGAGAGAAGAGGCAATTAATAAGGTCACTCGCCACCAAGTGGTCAGGGTTGTGAACTGCAATCTGTCAAAATGACGGACGGCCTTCAGATTTTTCCGTCATATTTTAAAAAAACGGTCAATGACGGAAAATATTCGGTTAACGTGACCCCTGATATATATATATGTGTGTGTGTGTGTGTGTGTGTGGGTGGGTGTTCAAAAAGATTATTTTCAGAGAGCTGCAGATGAATTTAGACTTTACAGCATCTCTAATGTCTCTGTGAATTTTTCCAACAGATGCTGAACAGGAAAGAGAGATGAGGATTGTTCTTGTTGGGAAAACTGGAACTGGGAAGAGTTCAACAGGAAACACCATCTTAGGAAGAAAGAAGAAAGAAGAAAGAGCTTTTAAATCCATACCGGGTATTTCTTCAGTAACTTCAGAGTGTCAGAAGGAGACAAGAGAGTTTGAAGGTCAGAGAGTGGCCGTGGTTGATACTCCAGGTCTATATGACACCAGAAAAACTGAAACAGAAAAAAAAAAAGAAGTGATAACAGAGATCACTAGATGCATCTCATTCTCTGCTCCTGGTCCTCATGTGTTCATGGTGGTGATCAGTATAAACAGATTCACAGAAGAAGAAGAGGAAACAGTGAAACTCATCCAGAAGATCTTTGGAGAAGCAGCAGCTCGTTACACGATTGTGTTGTTCACCCGTGGAGATGATCTGGAGGAAGAAGATGTCTCCATAGAAGAAATGATCGGAGGAAACAAAGCTCTCAATGGCTTCATTAAACAGTGTGAAGGAGGATATCATGTCTTTAACAACAGAGATAAAGATCCATCTCAGGTCAGAGAGCTGCTGAAGAAGATCAACTCAATGATCCAGATCAATGGAGGAAGTTACTACACCAACGAGATGTTCAGAGAGGCTGAGAAAGCCATAGAAGAAAAGAAGGAAAAACTACTGAAGAAAAATCCAGACATGACGCCTGGAGCCGCAAGAAAAGAAGCTGAGAAAGACAACAAATTTATTTCTGATGGCAAACTTATTGCCATAAGTGCTGTAGTTGGAGCTTCTGTTGGAAGTGTTGCAGGTCCAGTGGGAATTGTAGTTGGAGCTGGAGTGGGAACTGTAGTGGGAGGTGTAGCTGCGCTAGTGAGAGATGATTGTGTTATACAGTGATTCATTAGCTGCAGCTCATTAATCACAGTAACTAAGTTTTATTTGAGTCTTTATGTTTATGATCATCTTCACTAACTGTGAGCTTCTTAATGTCAGTAACAATTATTCATCATGTGATTAATGAGACCAAGCTCTGCTGTCTTAACCTTCAACTGTCCTGAGATTACTAATGTTCTGATTGGATGATGATATCACATGTTCTTTGTGTCTTGTAATAAATCAACAAACCAAACACAATGTGCATTAAGACAGTTATTCATTAACAGTGTTCCCTTTGATTAATGCTTTAAAACACAGTCACAAACATTAGAAGGAGCTGCTAAGATGGAGACAACCACAGACACCACACTGAGCTTCAAGTCTGCTCTTCAGGAGACATGTATGTGACGTCCAGGGGTGTCATCGATCTACTGCTGCGTTCAAATGGAACTGCTGAGCTGGTGGTCACGACATGGGAAGTCCTGTACACAAAATGCTTTGTTGTGTTGTGACGTCAACTATTGTGACATGTTGTGAGAACACTGTTGCTGATCAATGGTTTGCTTCTAAATCGTAAAAATATAAAAATAAAAATAATGTAAAAAAAAACTAATATTAAGTTCTACAGATTTTTCCTAAATTATGATCAAACAGCTTTAATAAGCCTTAAAACCACCTTAGAAAAACAAATGACTGGCAACTACAGCTGCCAAACAAAAACTCTAAATATTTTCACCGTTTAATTAAAGTAGGGTGAGGAACTTCAGTACAAATGAAATACACACCACTGTTGATTCTAAACCTTTATTTAATGTATTAAATTGTAAATTTACAATATCAACCAATTATTCACAAACAGTTCTTCAGAGCCCCCCATGAGGAACTGAAAAACTAAACGTTATATTTCTGTGATGAGATGTGATAAGATGTGAAAAACATAGAGATACATCTTGAGTCACTCTTAATTATGATTTATGGCCTTGAACTATTGATGACCCCCGTCAAGGGCTGTGTGGTGGGGGGGCGGGGGTGTGGGGGTGTGGAAATGGGGTGTGGAAGTAGGCGAAAGGGGCGGAGAGATGGGAGGATACGGAAATAGAGAGCGGAAGTCCCGCCCCCTCTACTTCCGGGTTATGGGACCTATCTTTCGAAAAAATATGAACGGCAGTCTATGGCGAAAGATAAATTATTTTCTGGTCCCGATCGACTTGTGCCTTGGATTATACATATGTTGTTTTTCAGAATAAAAAATGATTTTATATGTCAAGAATGTCACAGTTTGTCGCAAGATAGTTCAGTAAAACGCTATAGAAAATACGTAATTAAACGAACTACAAGTCCCGCATGCTGGCGCGTACAGAACCGACCAAAACTCCCTTCTGTAACTACAGCTCTCGACATGACCCGATTTATAATGATTTTCACCTCGTTTGATGCTTCTGCCTTCGTCCTGGAAGAAGACGGTAAAGCTCAACAAGGAGACAGCCATAGTTCTCTAGGGATCTCTAGAGAGATGTAGTTCACTAAGCGATCTCATACAAAACCTAATGTTGTTCAGCTTATTTACGTCAAATAATTTATCTCTTGACGTGAAAAATTATCTTTTAAATTCACACACATCATATGTGAAATTCATGCCACAATTCGATCGGGACCAGAAAATAATTATGATCTCTCCATAGACTGCCGTTCATATTTTTTCGAAAGATAGGTCCCATAACCCGGAAGTAGGGGGGCGGGACTTCGCCTCTCTATGACGTTATGGAGTGTAAAAGTAGGAAGGGGTGTGGAAATGGGGTGTGGAAGAGATAGGAGGATACCAGAAATGTGTGTTATGTAAAAGGATAAGTCGATGGAGGTCAAAGGTGAGCATATGAGAATACTTAGAGCCTTGCGTAATACTTGTAAGTGGCTCGATCCACTCTGGCCCTCTGCCACACACACACACACACACACACACACACACACACACACACACACACACTCTCTTCTGAGAAACTGCCACACACGCACGCGCGCACACACACCCCCATACTCCCCGGGAGACGTCCAAGGACAAGTCCGGACATGTTTAAGCGGGAGAGGATGAGTCCAGACATGTTTAACAGTATACAGTGATGTTATACAGTCACGTGATGCCAACCGAGTCCGCCCATGTTCTGAGCGCGGTGAAAAGCTAACGTTAGCTAAAGATAGTTTCAGTCGATGAGATCGTTTCGGTGCTTCATGCTTCAGTCCGAGCCAGATTTAAAAAAATAAATAAATAAAAATGAGCAAGAGAGCGTACACGTCCACGATCATTAGTGAGACGCCTGTGAGCGTCCTTCAGGAGGCCTCAGTGTGGAAGGCGCCAAGAAAACTGATGGTGTTTAAATGCAGATTTCAGCAGCCGCCGACGGAGCCGCTCCTGGAAGAGTGGGTTTTGGAGAGGGGTGAGAAATGGGGGTATTCTTTCAACTACCACACCGGTGAACTGTGTATGTATCACCTCTATCCGGGGCAAACCTTCGGTCCTGACACCCCGAAAACCATAATCACTTCAAATGACTGGGGAGTATTGAACGGCCTGGTGTCCAGATGCATGAGAGGCGAAACCGTTCCATCGTTTGTCCTGCTAGACGAAGAGGGAGAGGCCCATTTGAGGGAGAGGGAAGCCATCAAGCTCCATGAAGGAGAAGAAATCAGAAAAGTGATCAAGATAATATGGGAGACCAAATCCGACAGCTCCAGCAAATGGTTTTACTGAGTAAGTTTTGAGATGCATGGGAAGAAAACCCCCGCCGGTCACCTGGTGGTGGAGCGTTTCAACTCTGAAAACGGAGTATTTTTCAGGACGTTGCGTGTGCCGGTGTCGGAGTGGATGAAGATGCTGGACAAATCAGCCGATCGCATTACCGCTGTATTCCACGACTGTCGCTGCTGGAAAGACGTGACGATGATTAGAAAAAAACTTTCTCATCTGTTTTAGATTTTTTTTTGAAAAACTGAAACGCGGTCAAACAAGGCCACTCCCATCTCCCCGCCCACTTCCTTACCCGCCGCATAAAATTGCTCGCCCTTACCCCTAGCCTGAAGAAGACCACAACTTCGAGTCGGAGCATCATGTCTCTCGCGTTTGATTCACCTTGGACTCAGCCTTCATCTCCTCCCTTATCTCCTATTATAGAGGAAGATGAGGACCAGGCGTCCACATCGCCTCCATCTCCTGCGGTGGTCGTACAAGAGGAGAGATTGGCGGCCTGCCACTCCAAACCCTCGGATGAAGACCTACCAGACGGTTTGCTGTCTAACGTTTTCCAAGAAAACCTTAAAGCCGCCATCGTCCATCTGCTGAATATCACTCTGCACAAGTATCATCGTGAGATCTGCTTCGGCTGCCAGGTTAACCACCCCAGCCAGACGAACCATGAGTGTTTGTATGAGCCCTCGACCTTCTACACGACTCACTTTGCCCAGCTGATGAAGAAGCTCTGGACATCGCGCTTTATACCGGCCCTTCAGCAGCTGCTAACCGCGCTTTGTACCCCCGCTGATGAATCCAGAGTTCAAGGCGCCGCTGAAGCCATACTACACGAGCTGAAATCCTCTGACAACATCTTTGAAAAAATCAGTGAGCTCTACGATACGTTGAGAGGACGTGGTGAAAATAGCCCTACTTTGTAGGGTCTCCAATACCTGGAGAGGAACTGCGGGGAAAGGAGAGGAGTCTTAGAGAGAAATACGTTCTTACGGACATTTGAAAACAAGCAAAAAAATCCTCCAAAAAAAAAAAGTTAAACTAACTGCTCCTATATCTCTTATTTAGACGCATTTATTCTGTATGTGCATTTATCTTTAGAATACGTTGTGATATTTTGTATGTGCATTTATCTATCTTTGTTTTGTGTCATGGGTAATTGTTTGAGAGCACTGTTTAGGGCTGTGAAGGTGAGATACATCGTATGGGAACTATTGGCTATTCTACACCAGACCATCGCCAACAAAGTGAAGGATGTTAAAAAATGTGAACCAATAATTAATGATGTTGGATTTAATACGAGCTAAGGCTACAGAAGCTATATGGGAAGCGATGGTGCAAAAAACTGACGTTAATATCTGAAACCTCTGTGACTGAAACATTTAGCCGTCTGATCGGGTATATGACCGAAGGTTCACCCAAACTTGATGAGTTTCATCTGTTTACGCTTTACACTATGATCGTAGATGCCATGTCCCTTTACGTTTAAGACCATCAATGCGATGATATCTTTCATGTGTTGCAAAACTTGCACGGTGTTACACTGCGCAAATTCACAGCTCCGGTTTTAATCGAAGTCTGGGAGTTCGCGAAATATAAACCCCCTCGCTGTTAAGTCATGTTTTGTGTTCTGTTGTGAATAATAAACTATAAAGGTAGAAACAGTAAAGAGGTCTCTGTCATTCTTTAACGTTTGAAGGTGAAAGATGGAGAAAAGGGGAGACCGTCTGATGAAAAAGCTCTATTGTACACCTTCACATCCGGGTAGTTTTGGAGGAGTAGAACGTCTTCAGAGGGCTGTACAGGATGAAAGCGGGGTTAAAGTAAAAATTGATCGAGTAAAATAATTTTTATCGAAGCAGGATGCTTATACTCTACATAAACCCGCCAGGATACATTTTCCTAGAAACAGAGTATTTGTACCATGGCCCCTGAATCAATTTCAAGCGGATTTATGCGATATGCAAGCTTTATCAGAGTACAATGATGGGTATAATTATCTATTAACGGTCATCGATATTTTTTCAAAGAAGGCGTATGATAAAGCATTGAAGACCAAAAAGGGAAGCGAAGTGACTAAGGCGTTTGCCTCGGTGTTACGGGAGAGTAAAGTGCCTGAGAAAGTACAGACGGATGCGGGTAAAGAATTCTTTAACAAGACTTTTAAAGCTCTGATGAAGAAGCACGGTATTATCCACTTTGCCACCGCCAGCGATCTCAAAGCCTGCGTCGTTGAGAGGTTCAACCGTACGCTAAAGACTAGAATGTGGAGGTACTTTACGGCCAGAAACACACGTCGATACGTAGACGTTTTGCAGGAGCTGCTTAACCCTCCTGTTATGTTACGGGTCAAATTGACCCGTTTTAAAGTTTGAAGATCTAGGAAAAATAGTTAAAAGTATTTTTTCAGTATGAAACTTCTTCTGCTTGCCTTAATTAGTGTAATCAACATATAATATGAAAATGGTTCATCTCACATATTTGCAACCACCCCCTGCATGTTTATATCACATAGATACTGTTCGGGTCAATTTGACCCAGCAGTCAAACTGGAGGTAAAAGGGTGTCAGAAATGTCAGAGTATGTCTTTCTTTGCAACTGTGAGACATATTTCACCCCAATCACACACATACACACACCCCCACACACACACACACACACACACACACACACACACATACACACACACACGCACAGGTGCAGATGTTATGACTTTTGACGGGAACCATTTATGTTCTCGCGGGAAAACCCCACCCACATTCAGTGGACACTCAACAGGGGAGGGGCAAAACATATAAAAGATTCTCTGCATGGGAGTCCTACCAACATTACACTCTGTCAGGCAGATTTAGATGCGTATTTGGGGCTCCTCATCCTGGCTGGGGTCTATAAGTCAAAGGATGAATCGACCCTGAATATAGCCCTGCCTGTCTCTGCATCCCACAGACTCTGTGGGATGCAGAGACAGGCAGGGCTATATTTCAAGCCACAATGTCTCTGGAGACTTTTCACATTTTCTCCAGAGTAATCCGATTTGATAATCGAGAGAAAAGGGCTGGTAGACGGGAGAGAGACAAGCTGGCAGCTATTAGGACAGTGTGGGACAAGTGGGTAGAGCAACTTCCACTACTCTACAACCCATGCCCTAATATCACAGTGGATGAAAGGCTGGTGGCATTCAGAGGTCGCTGCCCATTTAGGCAATACATGACTTCCAAACCAGCTAAATATGGGATAAAAATCTGGGCAGCATGTGATGCAAACACCAGCTATGCACTGAACATGCAGGTTTTATATATTGGTCTTTCAAAAGTAATAAAGTAGTGAAACATTAAAAAAAAGTTTGAACATGTATTTTTTTTTAATGAAAAACGAGTGAATTATCCCAATTGAACCATTACCTGTTAGAGGTAAGGAACACCATTGCACTAAATATTGATAGAATAATTAGTAATGGAGTTAGTAATGAAATATTCACACTGCTTGTTAGGATTTTTTTGGTTTCAGACATCTTTTGGGTAATTAATCATGCACCGGGTCAAATTGACCCAGGAACACCATTGCTGTTCCTGACAAACGAACATAACAGGAGGGTTAAAAGTTATAACGAGAGCTATCATAGCAGTATAAAAATGAAGCCGAATGACGTCACAAGCGAGAACACCCCCGTCGTATTTCAAAACTTGTACGGGACATTTCCGTTTTGTCGAAAAAACACTTTGAAGATGAATTTAAAAGAGGGTGACGTGGTGAGGATTTCCAAACTCAGGGGGGTGTTTGACAAAAAGTATGAGCAGAGTTACACGGATGAGCTGTTTACCGTATCGGAATGTATCCCGCGACTTCCAGCGGTGTACAAAGTAAAAGATTATGACGGTGAGCTTATCGACGGAACCTTTTACAAGATCGAACTACAAAAAGTGACCGTGACTGAGGACAAGCCGTATCAGGTGGAGGAGATTCTGGATGAGCGTTTTAGTCGAGGTAAAAAATACGTCTTGGTGCGTTGGAAAAACTGGCCTGAAAAATTTAATAGCTGGGTAGCCGCCAGTCAGCTCATCGATGTATAAACTCAACGCACACCTCAGTTTTCATATCACAAAGAGTCATGGAAGCCAGAACAGAAGAGGGTTTTTATGTGACTTTACCTTCTAACGCCAGTCTCAGTGTGTTTCCTGAAAACACTATCGGGAGCTACCGAGTGGATTTAGCGCAGCATCTCCACTTGGAGGGTCCTTGGCAAGTGGCTCTGACGGAGATTTCCTACCCGCACACGTGGTATAATGCTCCCGAGGACCAGTGTGTTTTTCACTGGATCGACACGTGGCAGCATGGAGCCCTGGAGATGAATGCGCCTGTGAACCATTTAACCGAAAAAAAATTTACCCTGCACACCGAACGTTTTGAAAGCGGATATTACGGTGACAAAGAGCGCATCATGAAACAGATAAACGCGTGTATGAAGGACATGCAAAGCGACATTACTCTACAATATAATGATTGTAGACAGAGGTTTCAGTGGTTAGGCAGCGGTCGCTATAGATTACGTTTTTTCCCGCCGATGGCCTACATGTTAGGATTAAAATCCGGCGAGTGGTTCACGTGCGGCCAACGAAAAAAGTCTCCTCACCTCGCTGATATAAAAGCGGGTTTTTATCATATGTTCTGTTATAGCTACGTGGTGCAGCATCAGGTGGTGGGTGACGCTTACGCTCCGCTCTTACGAACGATTCGAATTGACGGGAAATTTGAAGATGTTGTGACACAGTCCTTCAGCCCCGCCTACTACGTACCGGTAGCGAAAAGACACATTGAAAACATCAGCGTCGAACTCAAGAACGATCAGAACCAACCGATAAATTTCAAGTTCGGCAAAGTGATTGTGACTTTACATTTTAAACCGATTAAAACACGGCCCTGAAAATGGTGGTGGCGGAAGCTCATCCCGACCTTTATCGATTCGTAAGTTATTATGAAGATCAAGTGGGGAGCGGGCTGCCTGGGTTCCATGGAGCCCCCGTGATGTACGGTAAGGGGCTGGGGTCCATATTTTCAAAACTATTTAGGTTTGTGACTCCGCTGGTCAAAAAAGGTTTTACCATCGCCAAGCCTCATCTTAAAAACGCTGCCAAAAACATCGCATCGGACGTAGTCAGCAGGGTCGTGCAGCGCGTGAGAGGTCCAGAGGGGGAAAATCAAGAAGGATCGGGAATTATGCTTCTCGCTCGACGAGCAGGAAAGAGACCCCCCGGACGTCGCGTAGCAGCTCATAAAAAGCGTGAGCCAGCCGCTTGTACTAAATCAGTGCGGAGACGAAGGGCTAACAGAAGGAAGTCTGAAGATATATTCTCCTGAAGATCATGGCTCTTTTACATCACAAATCGCCGGAATGCAGCATGACGGAGCTGGACTTATTCGCGGCTCTGGCCACACAGATGTCGATCGAGCAGAGCCAGTATACAGAGATTTCCCCTCTATCGGCTCTCACAGACGCCGGCCTCATTGAATTTTTCATCCCTGGTGATGGAGAGAAATACCTGGATCTCACCAACACTCTGCTTCTCCTGCGTCTGCAAATTATTAACGAGGACGGGACACACTCGGCGCAGGATGCTCGTGTGGGCGTGATCAACTATCCCCTCAATACCATTTTCTCTCAGGTCGACGTGACCCTGGGAGATAGATTAATCTCCCAATCCAGCGCCACACACCCCTACAGAGCTATGATCGAAACTCAGTTCAGCGTCAAAAAGTCAGTTCAGCGCCGGGTTGTTTTACAAAGACACAGCCGGTTTTATGGATTCAACCGTGACGGCGGCCAACGGTCCCAATAGGGGCCTGGTTAAAAGGGCCCAGTTTAGCGCCGCCTCGAGCGAGTTTCAAGTGTTGGGGCCCCTGCACGCGGACATCTTCTTTAGCGAGAAACTTCTTCTGAACAACATCGACTTGCGCGTTAAACTGACCCGAGCGAGCGACGCTTTCTGTCTGATGAGTCAGCCCAACGCCGACTTCCGTCTAAAAATACTGGGAGCTTCTCTGTTTGTGAAAAAAGTAACCGTTTCCCCCGCAGTACGTTTAGGTCATTCAGCGGCTCTGATGAAAGGCAACACCCTCTACCCCTTGTCAAGAATCAATGTGAAAACCTACTCTATTCCTTAAAACTCCAGACTGTGCAATCAGGAGAAGCTGTTTCTGGGCGTCATGCCTAAATACGTTGTTTTAGGCATGGTGAACCACAACGCCTTCACCGGAAGAAAAGATC
Organism: Chelon labrosus; assembly: GCF_963514085.1. Taxonomy (NCBI): domain Eukaryota; kingdom Metazoa; phylum Chordata; class Actinopteri; order Mugiliformes; family Mugilidae; genus Chelon; species Chelon labrosus. The sequence continues at coordinate 1,313,949 of NC_140342.1, read as the reverse complement.
TCTCGCCTTTCAACTTTTCCCACAACGACGTGGAGTATCTGGCTCTGTGTCATAACGGCAGGCAGATCCCATCCAAAGCTTTCCAACCCCGATTTAACAGCGGCATTGCCGTGAGAGAATTTTATAATCTGTTCACCGCCACCGGGAGACATCTGAAGGATTTACCTCTGTCTATCGACCGCGAAGATTTTGAAAGAGGTTATACTTTATTTGTTTTCAATCTGAGCGCCGACGAGGACGTCGGGGCTCTTTCCCCAGTATCCAGCGGTAGTTTGAGGCTGGAAATGAGATTCCGAGTTCCCTTACCTCACACCCTCACCCTCATCATCTACGCCTGTTACGATTCCATTCTGGAAATCAATTCAAAACGACAAGAAAACTGTTCACGGGCCCGCGGGTTAGTCACAGAGGTCTCGGGAATATTAAGCTCTGACAGAGTCATGAGAAACTCTGTCCATCCGTCGGGAGGCTGTTCATTCACTTTCTTATAGGAGCTGGTCAGATGTTTGACCAGATCGAGCATATGAGATCCTCTCACAGTTTTCCCTCTGTAGATAAATTCACCTTTCGGCGTCCAGCCACTGTCGCTCTTGGATAGTTTTTTCATCACATACTCGGCATTTTTACGACTGCGAGTCGGCAGACTTTTTAAAACATCTTCCTCCTCCTCCCCCCTCCCTCCTTGCAGCTCCACATTCTCCCCCTGATGCAGCTCCTCTCGTGGCAGACTCAGAGTTATCGGTTGAACTTCTTTCTCCCCTTGTCTGGCGAGGCTGACATAGCGCTGGAGCAGAGCATTGCACTTCTTCATTTTTTTCATAAGGGTTAATATCTCTCTCATCTTTTCATCCAAATCTTGCTGGGCCGTTTGTCTGATGGTGCTGCCTGTAGCCGCTGTCGGCTGACTCAGCCGGTTTAACTGATGCGGCGACACCAGAAACATTTTCTGGGTCGCCTTCAGAGCCATGGGGAGTAGAAAAAAGGCCTATCGTCGTCTAGCAAAACCTCCTATCAATTCCCCTATAATAGGAATGGCCGCTCCTAGCAGAGGTAAAAGGAAGCCTCCTGTTTGTTGTAACACCCTGCGTTTGCGCTTCACGCAGGTTTTCTTATCGGCGATGATTCTTTTTAATTTCTGATATTGCTGCGTAGAAAGGGGTATATTTCCCTTCAAAAGATTGAATGCAATCTCACACAGCGACTGGAGAAGATCTGGGGAGCAGCTCCTTAAATTATCCTGACGTTTCTTCGGTGTGGCCTTGGACAGAACTTTAAGTAAGGGGCCGTTTCTTTTCAGACGAGCATTTGTCATGGTTCTTTCTGCAAGTACACAATAGGCCACTCATGGGGTAGTAACCCCGCTCTCAGTCTGAACCGGTCTGGGCACCGGTGAGTTAAATCCAGTAATAAATAGGAGTGAGGCTGACTAGTGGCATCCTCTAAACTTTCTAAAAAGTATTTTTTTCTGGAGGGAAACATCTGTTGTGCTAATATATTCATCTGCAGTTTATCTCGCGGGTTTTTGAACAGTACTAAATAATTTGTGTTGAGACCGATGGTTCGGCTGAATTTACCTTGATGAAAAATATTCTGAGTGAGCATAACGATGATGCCGGTACTGGGTAAAAATTCTCGCCACCTCCGGATGATCAGAAACTTGAAAGATGACGTCGTCTAAAATAACCAAGTGTGTTTGATCGGTTGGAAAAAGAGTCTCATCTTCAAAAGAATCAGGTAATCCCTTGACAAACTTTATTTTTTTATTTTTCTTCTGCAGTTCCATATACAAAGGTTGAAAAGAAGTATAAATCCACACAATATTGTCAGGTACATCATTCATGACATGTTCACAGTTTTCCAAAACATTTTTTACAAAAACAGTTTTTCCACACCCGCTAGGCCCCACCACCAGACATGAAAGAGGCAATTGCAATCTGGGGTCAAACTCAATCTCCTCTCCTAGGGGTTTTGACATTTTTTTTTTTTTCTTTATTTTATTTTTATTTTCAATAACCAAAGGGTTCGGTTCGTCCGTCAGCCAAAAGACGCCTTTTGTCATACACCACCCTGAACTTCTTTTGGAATGAGGAATTTTTCAGACGGAAGCCTATTTTATCTCTCACAATGTTCTGCTGAGGCACCGTGATAACGGCGCCGTGGTCAGGATTTTGAATGTAACCCTCTACCAACTGTTTAATGCTGTCAAAATTGATTTCTTTACAGCTTTCTTGAGTCAGTGTGATTCCCTTAACACGCAAGGACACTTTACCCCCTCTGGTCTGATAGGCGTAACTTTTAGGCCCCGCCGCTGCAAACTCTTGGATGCTATCCCCACCCAGCTCGTCGGTCAGCTGTCCCAAGTAGTTACCCGTGGGAAGCGGGGTCTCTCCCTCTCTGACGATGTAGATTAAACTGTCCGTGTCGTAGTACAGAATCCGCTCAGGATTCTGCACCTTCTCCATGAAACTGTACAGAGTCAAACGAGCATAGGCAGTGGTAAATGCAGCGATGAAAATGTTGTTGCTTTTCCCGGGAGGGAGAATGTAACGCTCACCGTACCGCCACTGCACCATCACCACCTCGTCGTTCAGAAAGGCAAAATGCTTGACGACAGCTCGGTTCTCTGGGCAAACTTACCCCAAAAGCTGTTGAGACACAATTTGGCTATCTGTCTTTTAGCGGGGTTTGGATGGATTTTAGTCGGATCTAACTGGATACCCTGGTTCGCCTCGTAGTCTCTGACGTACCTGTCCCTGCTAGCCTCATCCGATGCCTCAGAGGGGTAGCCTGAAGCCTCCTGTTTCCCTTTCAAAAAGGTGTTGATGTAACCCTTAAAGATAGTGTCACTCTTTTTGTCAAAATGCCAGACTTCAGTTATTTCAGCGACGCGATATCCAGCATCTAGGGCTTTTGTGAATTCGGGGGTCGGCCAGGTGCCGGATAAAGCTCTGTCTTTCTCGCTATGCATGCACGAACCAGTTTGACTGTTTATTTCAGCGCACACGCGGCAGAGAGTAAACACCAGTTTACCTCGCTCAGTTTTGTAAGGCAGAATCGGCAGAAATAACCCTCGAGGAGGATGCACAACGGCTTTGATCAGACCAAAGTACACACGCGGATCTTTAAAATCCCGACGGATAATTTCAGGGTGGCCGAGAGGGTACTCAAAGTGTGCGTTGACATAGGGGTACAAGGATGTGACGTCCACGTAACGAACCTGCTCAGTGTCACTCGCCGTGTACCTCAGACGGAGGGGACCAGTTCTACCTCCAAACAGCGCATCGCGAGGCTTTAAAGGCTGCGGAGTGCGATGATGACTCAGGAACTGTTTCACTCGATCGTCAGACTTTGTCATGCGGGTCCAGTCATGCTCCCATATGAACTGTACCGAGACCTTTAGCTTAGACCGCAGGTTTAACAGCTTTTCTTGCCAGGCCGAGTGGAGCTGCTCAAAGGGAGTCTTTGTCAGGGGGTTAACTTCATGGGGCGAGAAACACTTGGGACACCCGTGAAAGAAACAGCCGAGAAATTCCCACACCTTTTTTACACCGTCAATTTCTGCATACCCGTCTACAACATATTTCCCCAGCCTCTTCTCACCTCCGTTGAGAGCGTGTCGAATAGCGACGTTTTCGCTGTGTGAAATCCATTCTAACCACCGAATCCCCGCGTTCGAGTAGTTTTTGAATTGGCGGTTGTAGTTATCAGTGGGCGGGAGAGCCAGAGTGTGGGGAGGGAGAAAGTTTGTTTTAAAAACTTTCATGCACGCGGAAGCAATCGTAATGCAGGTGAAAGGGTCGACGCGTGCTTCTTTGATGAATTCTTCCCGAAACTTTAAGCAAGACGCTGCTAGGATTTCTGTGTCTTTATCGCAATAAAGCACGGCCTCTTTTTTGAATATCAAATGTACAACCATCCTTGGTGGCGTACCAGGCTGTGAATTTTTTCATCGTCTCCGCCGACATTCTGTCTACGCCGTAGGCGTCTGGAGGTGGGTAAGATCCTACATAATGCAAGTGGGCCTCTGAACTGAAAAGGTGTGGGAAGAAACCTTTGCTTAATTCGTCGTCGTCGCGCAGGCCGATCTCAACATCCAGACCCATGGCTGCAGGCATGTCTGCTAAGCGCATGGTTAAGAATGAGAGTGAGTCGATGTATGTTTGATGGAATGCCTCATCCACCATCTGCAACACCTTACTGCCTTGCATAATTATGCGGGGTGTCATACCTTGACGAATTAAATGGTTGAGAAGAAGATAACTATCAAAACCCTTAGCGTTGTGAGCGATGAAGATGTAATCTTTGTATTCCTGTTTTCTGAAATGCTTAAAGAAGCTTCCTGCGCATGTTAAGCCCCATGAACCCCATTTCTCACCTAGCAGCGTTTGTGTACTGATGTAAAAGGGTTTGTGTTCGCCTGATGCGTCTACGAGTGTTTCAAAGTCATAAAACACTACCTGTTTTGAATAGTCAGTCTCAACTTTCAAAGGAGTCATGTAACACAGATGGTCTTCGGCCAGTTCCTTTACGGAGCACACGGGGCATGTTTTAACTCTACATCTGTGCTGGGTGGTGCTGCTGATAGCGTTGTAATACACCGCTTTGCATGTATCACACTTTTTAATCATCTGACAATCGCTGGCAGCTTTACCCGCCATAGGGCAGTGGTAAGACACTTTATGCTTGATATAACAGACGTTGGATCGGCACGTCATATTACAATCAGAACATTTCCTCCGTTTTACCATGTTGTTTTTTGTACAATCTGATGTAAAACATACAGAACAGTGGCCCGAGCAGTGGTGCTTCCATAACTGACCATAACATGTGTGACAATAATTGCAAACATGAGGCGTACCCAGAAATGTTTTCAGATCGGTAATACCGTAGTAGTGGTTTTGATGGAGGAAGAGATAAAGGGTTTTAGGATGCATTCCTTCACACGTTTGAAGATGCATTCCTTCACACGTTTGAAACTTAGAGAGGGCTCGCTCACCTTCCGCTCTGAAGAAGACGACGATTTTACAGTCTAAAGCCTGTTCAAATTTAATAATGTCATTAAATGTCACAGGAGTGTCGTGTGATAACCCCGCCTGATTCTGTAACACTCTAGCTTGTACGGTGGCCTCGGTTGTGGATAATTCCCGATTTAACAGGAGTGCGAGGTTAGTGGCGAAGCATAATTGATCGGTAGGGTTAACGACTATATGTAAGCAATGTGCTTTCTTCCTGCAGATTTCATCGTTGAGAATGGTTTGTATCTTTCTTTTAACACCCCCTCGAGGACTACGTACCACCTGCATGACTAATTCCAGCATCTCATCCGTCATAAGGGACGTGTTTGATTGCACTAATCTGTCGAGAAGATTCTGAAATTCATTTAGATCTATATCACCGTCGTGAGCGGCGATGACAGAGGCGTCGTTTAAAAGTCTTTCCCCCCTTAATTCTAACTGCACCACATCCCCCTGTCTGGCATATGATAGAGCTCTTTCTACTGATTCTTGGACAGAACCCATCACGTTACAGTAAAACTCTGCATAATCAGGCACAGGACCGGGAGAGGGAAAATTTAGAAATTGTCGTATTTCAACGTTGTTAAATTTGTCTCTGGAAATCACCCTGGGGGGTTCAGGATTTTGTCCCGCACCCCTCTGGGCGGCAGGTGTTGCAGGTAGGCCGCTAGTAGATGGTCTGGGTAATGACTCAGCGGACGGACGATCGGCACGTGCTTCGGAGGGGGGATGTACATGCTCGGGGGACGGGTGACTGGTTGTAGACGGCCCGGGTAACGGCTCTTCGGATGAACGATCGGCACGCGCTTCGGAGGGATGAGGTACATGCTCGGGGGACGGCTGACTGGTAGGAGGTTCTCTTAAACTCTCAAAGGCTCCGTTCACATTGTCAAGACGCTGTAAATCAGAAGGTTCAAGGCGAGCCAGGGCCTCGTTTAAATTCTCTAAATGCTGTAAATCGTTTAATGGAGGTAAAGTTTGTGAGTGCGGCTGATCAAGATGTTGTTGAGGGATTTCTCTTAAAGATTCAATTTCTGCATGAAATAACTGAAGAACTGACAGCGGAACCGAATTTTCCCCTTGGTTATTGTCATTCATCATTAAAACATACAACTCTACCCGAGCGATGCTGAGACCAGATTCCAGGCCGAAGAAACTATGTTCCAGAATTCTCTGAGGGCCCTTCTTCTTGCTCGGCGCAGATGTCCTCTCCTTCTCGTCCTTCTTGTCCTTCTAATCCTCCGTATCACCATTCAGAGCGGCTGGGGGCTGGAGTCTTCTGAATGGTGAGAGACGGATTTTAAACATAACCGACGTCATTTAAAATGAAATTTTCAGATAAAATGTTCTTACCGACAGCCGGATCGCTCTCTTGTTTCTCTGACGGTCTGGGGTTTATGGGGTAAGGCAAATCCTCGGTGCTGGAGCTGTCATTCCCTTCATCACCTTTCCAAATCAAATGTTTGAAAATATCATGACGAGTAACATCACATAAAAATTAAAAAATAAAACATCATTGATAAAATATTCTTACCAGCAGTCACCTCACTCTTCTCCGGAGTGTCAGGTATGAGGATTAAAGGGGAACTCCGGCTCAAAATGAACCTGGGGTTAATAACACATGTGTACCGAGTTCGACCGTTCTCTGGTATTTGTTTTCATGCATTTGTTTTGTTAGTCAAATGTGACCAGTTTTCTTGCAAACCGCTATTTAGCGTATAACGCTAGCCTTCGGGGCACACCTACACATAAAAAGAAATCGCTATTTCTATACCACTAACAAGGCTCACAATATCACCACACTTACACGGTAGCATAACTAGGGTCTCTACATGTAAACCGAAGCATTGAGAACGTTGCAAGTATACAGGTAGTTTATTAAAAAAGGAACACAGTACCGTTCGCGTCCGGCTCGCATATCCAAGCGGGCGCCATCTTATGAAAATAAGGCCTAGTTTCTTTTACTAGTCAGTGAGCCACATAGCTCACCGATTGTCTGCCATACATTCTCCCCAGTAGATCTTCTTGAGCTCTCTTCAACAATTACAGCATCTAAACCATCAACCTGTCTTCTAGATCCAATCCCAACTAAATTGCTCAAAGAAGTTTTTCCATTAATTAACACCTCCATATTGGACCAGATAAATTTATCTTTATTAACAGGATATGTGCCTCAGTCTTTTAAGGTTGCTGTAATTAAGCCCTTACTCAAGAAAGCCACTCTAGATCCAGATGTTTTAGCCAACTGTAGACCAATCTCCAACCTTCCTTTTATTTCCAAAATTCTAGAAAAAGTTGTTGCTAATCAGTTGTGTGACCATTTAAACAGGAATGGTCTGTTTGAAGAGTTTCAGTCAGGTTTTAGAGTTCATCATAGTACAGAAACAGCTTTGGTTAAAGTTACCAATGATCTCCTCATGGCTTCAGACAGTGGACTTGTCTCTATACTTGTTCTGCTAGATCTTAGTGCTGCATTTGACACTATTGATCATAATATTTTACTACAGAGACTTGAAAGTGAGGTCAAGATTAAAGGAACTGCATTAGACTGGTTTGAATCCTATCTATCTGACAGATTCCAGTTTGTTCATGTCAATAATGATTCCTCTACTTATACAAAAGTAAGTTATGGAGTTCCTCAGGGTTCTGTGCTAGAACCAATACTCTTCACGTTATACATGTTGCCATTAGGCAAGATTATTAGAAAACATGGCATAAACTTTCATTGCTATGCAGACGACACCCAGCTATATTTATCTATGAAACCAGATGAAACTAATCAGTTGGTTAAACTCCAAGCATGCCTTAAAGACATAAAGGCTTGGATGACCTGTAATTTCCTACTCTTAAACTCAGACAAAACAGAAGTTATTGTATTTGGTCCTAAGCATCTCAGAGATTCATTATCTAATCACATGGTGTCTTTGGATGGCATTACCTTGGCCTCCAGTACTACTGTAAAAAACCTTGGTGTTATATTTGATGAGGATATGTCCTTTAAATGTCACATAAAGCAAGTGACCAGGACTGCCTTCTTTCACCTGCGTAATATCGTCAAAATTAGGAACATCCTGTCTCAGAGTGATGCTGAAAAACTAGTTCATGCATTTGTGTCGTCCAGACTGGATTATTGTAATTCATTACTGTCTGGCTGTCCAAATAGCTCTTTAAAAAGCCTCCAGTTGATTCAAAATGCCGCAGCAAGAGCATTGACAGGAATTAGCAAGAGAGATCATATTACTCCAGTTTTAGCTTCTCTTCACTGGCTCCCTTTAAAGTCTAGAATAGAATTTAAAAACCTCCTCCTTACATACAAGGCCCTTAAAGGCCTAGCTCCATCGTATCTTAAAGACCTTATTGTACCATATCATCCCAGCAGATCACTTCGGTCTGAAAGTGCAGGCCTACTTGTGGTTCCTAGAATTTCAAAAAGTAGAATGGGAGGTAGAGCTTTCAGCTATCAGGCTCCTCTCCTGTGGAACCAGCTCCCAGTTTGGGTTCGGGAGGCAGACACTCTCTCTATTTTTAAGGTCAGGCTTAAGACTTTCCTTTTTGATCAGGCTTATAGTTAGGGCTGGACTAAACCATCCCTTAGTTATGCTGCTATAGGCCTAGGCTGCTGGGGGACGATGAACCAAACACATGTCCTCCTTCTTTCTTCTCTCCTCTCTCGCATCCTCCACTTTCTTTTCTCTGGCACAGAGCTCTTGCCCTCTAATTTCCTATATACTACTAGTCATACAATTCTGTGCTATTACTATGTAGAATGTTTACTGCTGTGTGTGTCCCACCCCCCTTCCCCCCCTTCCCCCCCTTCCCCCCTCTTCTTGTGAGTATCTCTGGCCTGGAGTGGTGTGTTTCCCGTGGAGCTCTATACTACATCTGTTGTCGTGGTCTCATCAGCCTGCCCAGTCTTCATGGAATCCTGCAGTTATCCACTCCTACCTGAATGAACAATTCTCCAACCTGCCTATGATTCCTCTTACATTTTCAAACTGTCATGTAACATCATCAGTTTGTATCATAAGATTCCACATGTACACTTTAGTCAGATATGTGTATCTATGACAGATGTATGTTTATCTTGCTGTTCTCTTCTCTTCTCTCTTTGCTGTTCTCTTCCCTCTTTCTTCTGTCTGTACCCGGCTGGCCTTAGGCAGATGGGTCCCTCCATATGAGCTGGGTTCTGCTCAAGGTTTCTTCCTGTTAAAAGGGAGTTTTTCCTTGCCACCGTTGCCTTCAGGCTTGCTCTGGGGGTTTCAGGCCGGGTTTTTGTAAAGCGTCTTGAGACGATTTGTATTGTTATTGACGCTATATAAATAAAATTGAATTGAATTGAATTGAAAAGCGTCAACAGCAAGATTGCTCAATTCAACTTCAAAAAACTATAAACACATATCTCCACTTCACATGAGGTAATGAGATCCTACAATTTACAGATTACAAAATCAGCCTCGCCTCAGTTCTACAGAGAGTATTGAGTCCATAGGGTAGCATTTATAAACAGAAACATACAAAAGACATACTGGTACATTTCCTTATGGAGCACACTCACTGCTAGAAAAAAGGGGACATTTGTTCTTATTACAGGAGGTTAATAATTTCCTTTTTTTCTTACCATTGAGGTTGTACTAACCAGCAGCCCACCACCAGTCCTGCCATCCAGCTCAACACCAGTCCTCCTCCCATCCAGTCCACCATCCAGCCCACCATCCAGCCCACCACCAGTCCTCCCATCCAGCCCACCATCCAGCCCACCATCCAGTCCACCACCAGTCCTCCCATCCAGCCCACCACCCAGTCCACCATCCAGCCCACCACCAGTCCTCCCATCCAGCCCACCATCCAGTCCACCATCCAGCTCACCACCAGTCCTCCTCCCATCCAGGCCCACCATCCAGCCCACCATCCAGCCCACCATCCAGCCCACCACCAGTCCTCCCATCCAGCCCACCACCCAGTCCACCATCCAGCCCACCACCAGTCCTCCCATCCAGCCCACCATCCAGCCCACCACCAGTCCTCCCATCCAGCCCACCACCCAGTCCACCATCCAGCCCACCACCAGTCCTCCCATCCAGTCCACCATCCAGCCCACCATCCAGTCCACCATCCAGCTCACCACCAGTCCTCCCATCCAGCCCACCATCCAGTCCACCATCCAGCCCACCACCAGTCCTCCCATCCAGCCCACCATCCAGTCCACCATCCAGCTCACCACCAGTCCTCCTCCCATCCAGCCCACTATCCAGCCCACCATCCAGCTCACCACCAGTCCTCCCATCCAGCCCACCATCCAGCTCACCACCAGTCCTCCTCCCATCCAGCCCACTATCCAGCCCACCATCCAGCTCACCACCAGTCCTCCCATCCAGCCCACCATCCAGCTCACCACCAGTCCTCCCATCCAGCCCACCATCCAGCTCACCACCAGTCCTCCCATCCAGCCCACCATCCAGCTCACCACAGAACCACCTCAGCAGAAACGCGGTAAGTTCTGCTTATATATTCAAATAAATCATGACTGAATTGCTAGTCGTTTTGTGTTGTTTAATCACGGTATACATGATAACCATGTTAAACATTTAATCTGTCTCTCCTTAAAATGAAATAATACTCTAAATGAAGAAATGTATTTAAATTTGGAAAAAAAACACAAGTGACTGATTAGTGTGAGGTGACTTCTGAGGTTTTATACCAGTAACTACTGTAATATGTAGGTCTGAATAACTTGCCTTTCAAATATTACTAAAGGGAAATATAACGTTTCAAAATTCTGACAGGATGATTGACAGATGCAGAAGCAAAAACAAACTTTTGGCAAGTGAATTACTGCGGTGGTATAGGCCACAATGTGCTACCAGAACAACTTCAGTCTATGTAGGAACTGATGATGATGGAAAACACTGTTGCACATCCAAAGTCTGCTGTAGGTGTTCGGTGCCTAATTTTTAGCTGTATAGAATTCACTTCTGTAGCTCAGAGGCAGAGCGGGTCGTTCCTTGATCGGAAGGTTGTGGGTTCGATCCCCGGCTCCTGGTGCTACATGTCAAAGTATCCTTGAGCAAGATACTGAACCCCGAATTGCTCCTGATGCATAGCATCAGTGTGTGAATGTGTATGAATGAGTTAGTTTCTGTTCGATGGACTTTGCCATCACTGAGTGAATGTGTGTGAAAGGGTGAATGTGGCACGTAGTGTAAAAGCGCTTTGAGTGGTCAGAAGACTAGAAAGGCGCTATACAAGTACAGGTCCATTTACCATCCATTTACCATTTACTTCAGTCTACTGTGTATATGGACAAGCTTACTATGTGCACACACACACACACACACATCAAAATACATGGCTGTAACAATTCACGTCCTATGCTGGTATCTGTTAATAAATGATAATCAACTCAAAATATGGTATAACTTAGCAAGATTTCATATTCTGTGGGGAGTGTGGATTTCTGTCATCATAATCAGTTTCTTATTTCTCAGTTTGTTTATATGTGTTTATACATTTATAAATTAGGTCCCTGATGATAATACAAAGCCCTATTCCAGTGAAGTTCCTATATTCAATGAATAATATATAATATAAAACAACGAAGACAAGATATTTAATGTTCAAACTGAAAGATTATTGTTTCTTTGCAAAGATCCACTCATTTTGAATGTCATGGGGCATGGGTATGCCATGGACACTAACACACCCCCATGGCTTTTGAACTTAGCACTGATAACAATCTGGGAGGTCCTTTTCCTCTTTATCCTGAAGAGCACGACGTCCATGAATTCCAAAAACTATTTTAGCGACAAACTGTGTTAACTGACAATTGTTTTCCAAGGTGTTCCTGAGTCCACATGGTAATATTCTTTACAGTAGTGATTCCCACCGTCACATAGCATCCTCAGAAGGCTCAATCATTCACAACCAAGGATGACTTGCTTGTGAATGAATTCCAGGGATGCCCCTTTTATGCCCAATCATGACACTCACATGTTTCCATTGAACCTGTTCACCTGTGTAATGTTCCAAACATTCCAGTCTTGATCCTGTCCCAGGTTTTTAGGAGCATGTCACAGGCCTCAAATTCAAAATGAGTAAATATTATCTAAAAAACAATAACGTTTTTCAGTTTGAAGATTAAATGCCTTGTCTTTGTAGAGTATTAAATTTAATATAGGTTGATTTGCAAATCGTTGTATTATGTTTTTATTTTCGTTTTACAGTTGACCCATCTTAATTGGAAATGGGGTTTGTAAAACCCATTGAATCAGATTGACAGAATCTTCATACTTACTAAATCATTCTGTGAGACCCTGTGCCATGTGAATTGAAGCATTATCAGTCTGGAAGAGACAAACTCCCATCAATATTCAGATTATAAAATATAGGTAATCTGTGTGGGAGGAACTACATTCATTGTTGTTCCCCTCATCTTCCAGGCTTTTTCTTCAATTGGTCACCTGTTTGTACATCTTGTAGACTATAACCCTTGGTAGAGCGAATAAGTGACCATACAGCATATGATTAAACAATTTCCATGTATTTCAATGAGTGCCCTGTAAAAGATTACAATATCTTTATTATTATTTATTATATATCTTTCCAATTGTAATGTGACATTATATATTTGTTATTGGAATTGAGGTATTTAGACCAGTATTCATTGTAATAACAGCTCTTCACAGATACATTTCCTTAATTTCAACAGATATGTCTGCAAACAATAAAAAGAAGCAGAAGAATTCTGCAGTCTCAGACATGTCAACAAGGAAGAAACTGAGGGGGAAAAAATCACCCAAAGGTTATTAAGCTTTCCTAGATTTACATTTCACCATTTCAAATCAGACTTCAAATACAGTTATTCTTTTGCCTTAGCCAGATATACTTAAGTCATAAATATATCATGTGTTGTCTGTCAAAATCATTTTTTAATACATTGATGAAGATGTATGAGCTCAAACTCAAGCACTTTTTTTGCTCTTTCAGAATGTAACCATGGGATCCAAGAAGGGGAACCTTACTACCCTTTGAAGAAGGTGATCCGATCCAAAATGCAGAAGGTTAGCTTTACAATAATTAAAAGTCTTCGATGTACTCAGTGGAATTGCAAGCACCCCAACTGGAAACCCCTTAAAAGTAACCCCCCAACTTTGATGTTTTTTCAGGGGATCCAAATGAAATTGGTGGAGTGGGAGCCCTGTTCACTCTGGTATGTACAATTTATCATAGTTTTGATTGGAATAGCCTAATTCTTAGTACTTCAAAACTTCAAGTAATAGCCTTGGCTTGTATTTGTGGGCAGCTGTGGCTCACTGTGTCAAAGTGTCCTTGGGCAAGACACTGAACCCATACTCCGACTTCAAAAACTTGAAAGACTCCCATTTTGTGGCAAACCAGAGAACACATGCTGTGTTTGCAAAAGCTTGACAGATCATCTCTCTCCTTCACACATAGATAGATAGATAGATAGATAGATAGATAGATATTGCATAGTTCCAATAATATAAATGCAATTAATTAACCACCATGCAGAGAAAAACTTGATCATACACCAGAAATAAGTTATTACTAAGACCAGACCAGTGGTGGCAGCACTGTGTATGTCATAAGAAACGTCATCAGTGGAACACTGCCTGGCTATTTATTGAAATATCATGTTAGAGAAGTAATACCTAATACCACAAATAACACGTCAGTCCATTTTCTTACAAAGTGAAAATATTCAAACAGCTAACAATGATTCCAACAAGCAAGTCAAAAGTCTTCTTCTTCTTCTTCTTCTTCGTCTTCTTCGTCTTCTTCTTCTTCTAGCAACCAAAACGTTTCAGTTTCACATTATTCTGGCGAGATCTGAAAAATCTTCGCAACAACGAGCGAGCGAGTGATTATGTACATTCACTGAGTGAATATTATGAAAATAAAATATATATTTCTCGCTAGAAATATAATCAAAACGCATTTTTATGCAGAAACTAACTCAAAATATAGATTTTTTCACTAAAAATTTGAGAAATGTCCGCCATGTTTTTTGTTCTCGCGGCCGGAATCGTGAGAGTCACGTGACTTGGACGCAAAACCATAGGAAAAGAATAGGCAAAAAAAATGTAACAGTTATACGATTCAAGGGCCATTATTGTAACCCCTCTACGTTTTGGCACTTGGACCAACGTAGTCAGGGTACGTTTTTCTATGAGAGAGGCAAACAGTTGTGTCTTTCTACAAGGAGCCCAGGCCCAGTTTCATCATATTGACCACTCTAGCTTTATATTTAACTACATGGGACCTGGGTTACATAAATTTAATGACGTCTGTGGTGATAAGGACATCACATGATCAGAGGAGGAGACTATAAACTATAAAAAGCAGAATATAAAGCAGAGCTGATGAAAGTGAAAGTATTCTCCAGCAGAGAAGGACTTCACAGATCAGCCGACTGACAAACACAATCATGGAGACCAGAGTAGCTGAGTGTAAGTACATTTAAAGCTGTTGTGTTAATTTAGTTTTGAAGCTGTTTTCTATAATGAATTTAACTGAATAAACATGAAGCTGTTTAAATGTGATTTATTGATGTATTTTACTTCATGTGTTTGTTTTGTCTGATCCTGACGGTTCACTCAGATATTTATTCTCTAAATTATAAACTGTCTCCATGTTGGAGAGTTTCCAGCTGAGAATCAGGACTCAGTGGTTCTCCATTATTTTCTGTCACGCGTCCCCGAGAGGACAGAACCTGTGTTCCTGTGTTCTTCTACTACTAGGTAGAACAGGCAGTAGTTTGAGCTCTGCTGCCACCTAGTGAATAAAGACACTAATACTGACCCCCCCCCCCCCCCCCCCCCCCCCCCAACACACACACCAGTCATTCTTAAGGATGTCATAGCTGTCAAATGTTGGTGAATTGGAGCTGAGATCAGATTAATTTTATCATTAGTTATATCCTGTATATCCTCAGTCGTCTGGTTCTGTCTCTGCCAGCTCTGGGTCTGTATCGGCTTGATCTGCACATAACTTGATGAAGATGATAGTGTATATATATCAGAGGTTGCGCTAGACTTTTTCATTGTCGGTCATTTTGACTGACAAGGTCATAAAAATTCTGTCATAATCTATTTTTACCCGTCACTTTAATTATTTTTTAAACGATTATATATTATCATTTAAAATAAAGACAGCTAAGGGTCAGAATTCTAATGAGACATCAATATGGCACACCATTTGGTTTCAAATGCAGCTCCCCCTCTTTCCCTGTTTAATATGTCACTGTATTATATTTTGCTGGAGGTTCTTTTGTCCAGAGTTGTTCTGCTGTCAAAAACAAAAGAAGACAAAAATACAAAAATACAAACCAATACAAACCAAACTAACACACACAAAAAACACACACACCAGAACATTGTACTGCTGCTACCAGTTAAGATGCTAACATTATTAATATGTCATTTGAGGGCATGGTGCTGATGTTTCCACGAACGGAATCATGTAGATTTTTCAGTCAGCAATTTAAGGTATAGAATCGGAGGACTGTGAAAATGTATTGTAGGTTCATTGTAGATGTAAGTCACCCTCTTTGGTGACTGAAAATGTAACTCTTAGCTGATGTATATATACATATTAGGGGTGTGCATCTCTCCAATATAAGACGATTCGATACGTATCTAGATACATGGGGTACGAAACGATTCAGGAAGGATACATTTTAAAAACAACCGATTCGATTCGATTCGGTAGGATTTGATCCGATCCGATCCGATCCGATTCGGTACGATTCGGTACGATTCAGTGCAATATGATGTAATCCGATGAGTCTGTGCAAATTCTCATTTGTCCAGGTCAAAGGCATCTCTAGGCAATTGAATCCGGTCAACTGGACTTGGTTTTTGTCTGTGAAGACGTTTCGCTCCTTATCCAAGCGGCTTCATCAGTTCGAGAGACTAGCAGCAAGTCTGACTAGCCCGCAGACACAGACAAAAACCAAGTCCAGTTGACCTGATTCAATTGCCTAGAGAGTAATCCGATATAGTTCCTTGTTTAAAGTAGACATTTTACATTATGAATGTTCCTAAATCAATCCTAAAAATGTGATATTGTTTACCTTCATAGTGATAAGTTTAATAGAGTCTCGCGAGATTTTTGCGGGAAAGAGAGAGAGAAAGAGAATAAGCAAGCGGGGCTTCCAGCTGTATTGCTGATATACCGTAATTTCCGGACTATAAGCCGACTTTTTCATTGTCGGTCATTTTGACTGACAAGGTCATAAAAATTCTGTCATAATCTATTTTTACCCGTCACTTTAATTATTTTTTAAACGATTATATATTATCATTTAAAATAAAGACATATTCAATAGCATTTCCTTTTCATTGAAGTTTCATTAACTTTAAGTACTTTTTTCAGAACAGTATTTATTTTAAATGGTAACCAAAAAAAATAAATAAATAAAATTTCGGCTGCCGACACGTGTCCGTACTCGGAACGGGACTGCTAGCGTAAACAGCTCTTGGACGGTA
This sequence comes from Chelon labrosus, assembly GCF_963514085.1. Classification (NCBI taxonomy): domain Eukaryota; kingdom Metazoa; phylum Chordata; class Actinopteri; order Mugiliformes; family Mugilidae; genus Chelon; species Chelon labrosus. Next base: position 1,297,427 of record NC_140342.1, on the reverse strand, counting down.
CGCACAAGCTTCCACTGTTAAGAGCAAAGGGGATGGATGACAGGCTCAGGCTCAGACTCAGAGGCAGAAACAGATCAGTTGGGAGAAATATGGATAATATTTACAGCCGATTAAACAAAAATTGCAGCAACTTTAAATGACCGTGGAGCAAACACAACCGCGTCATCATAGGTTATGGAAATAAAATTAGAACGCCAGTAATTTGAATTAAATTGTAATAAAGTTACACACGACCCACAACATAAATAACAAAGAGCATAGGCTCAGGAACGGATAACAAAAAATTATCCATCTGACGATTTTCAAGTGCAGCAGCTGGCTCAGTTAGTTGCATATACGGTGCGTAGAAGAAGATAACTTCTTCTCCACCATTGCATTTTGCATCTCGCCCACCGCCTAGAGGCAGTTCACACCTCCAGGGGTGTGCACCACACTTTGAGAATCCCTGGTCGATAGTTAGCTGCATAGGTTCAGTGTGATCAGAGTACCAGGAAATCGTGCACCGACAAAAGTTCCGAGATGTTTGGAACGTAAACTTCGACGAGAGAGAAGAGGCAATTAATAAGGTCACTCGCCACCAAGTGGTCAGGGTTGTGAACTGCAATCTGTCAAAATGACGGACGGCCTTCAGATTTTTCCGTCATATTTTAAAAAAACGGTCAATGACGGAAAATATTCGGTTAACGTGACCCCTGATATATATATATGTGTGTGTGTGTGTGTGTGTGTGGGTGGGTGTTCAAAAAGATTATTTTCAGAGAGCTGCAGATGAATTTAGACTTTACAGCATCTCTAATGTCTCTGTGAATTTTTCCAACAGATGCTGAACAGGAAAGAGAGATGAGGATTGTTCTTGTTGGGAAAACTGGAACTGGGAAGAGTTCAACAGGAAACACCATCTTAGGAAGAAAGAAGAAAGAAGAAAGAGCTTTTAAATCCATACCGGGTATTTCTTCAGTAACTTCAGAGTGTCAGAAGGAGACAAGAGAGTTTGAAGGTCAGAGAGTGGCCGTGGTTGATACTCCAGGTCTATATGACACCAGAAAAACTGAAACAGAAAAAAAAAAAGAAGTGATAACAGAGATCACTAGATGCATCTCATTCTCTGCTCCTGGTCCTCATGTGTTCATGGTGGTGATCAGTATAAACAGATTCACAGAAGAAGAAGAGGAAACAGTGAAACTCATCCAGAAGATCTTTGGAGAAGCAGCAGCTCGTTACACGATTGTGTTGTTCACCCGTGGAGATGATCTGGAGGAAGAAGATGTCTCCATAGAAGAAATGATCGGAGGAAACAAAGCTCTCAATGGCTTCATTAAACAGTGTGAAGGAGGATATCATGTCTTTAACAACAGAGATAAAGATCCATCTCAGGTCAGAGAGCTGCTGAAGAAGATCAACTCAATGATCCAGATCAATGGAGGAAGTTACTACACCAACGAGATGTTCAGAGAGGCTGAGAAAGCCATAGAAGAAAAGAAGGAAAAACTACTGAAGAAAAATCCAGACATGACGCCTGGAGCCGCAAGAAAAGAAGCTGAGAAAGACAACAAATTTATTTCTGATGGCAAACTTATTGCCATAAGTGCTGTAGTTGGAGCTTCTGTTGGAAGTGTTGCAGGTCCAGTGGGAATTGTAGTTGGAGCTGGAGTGGGAACTGTAGTGGGAGGTGTAGCTGCGCTAGTGAGAGATGATTGTGTTATACAGTGATTCATTAGCTGCAGCTCATTAATCACAGTAACTAAGTTTTATTTGAGTCTTTATGTTTATGATCATCTTCACTAACTGTGAGCTTCTTAATGTCAGTAACAATTATTCATCATGTGATTAATGAGACCAAGCTCTGCTGTCTTAACCTTCAACTGTCCTGAGATTACTAATGTTCTGATTGGATGATGATATCACATGTTCTTTGTGTCTTGTAATAAATCAACAAACCAAACACAATGTGCATTAAGACAGTTATTCATTAACAGTGTTCCCTTTGATTAATGCTTTAAAACACAGTCACAAACATTAGAAGGAGCTGCTAAGATGGAGACAACCACAGACACCACACTGAGCTTCAAGTCTGCTCTTCAGGAGACATGTATGTGACGTCCAGGGGTGTCATCGATCTACTGCTGCGTTCAAATGGAACTGCTGAGCTGGTGGTCACGACATGGGAAGTCCTGTACACAAAATGCTTTGTTGTGTTGTGACGTCAACTATTGTGACATGTTGTGAGAACACTGTTGCTGATCAATGGTTTGCTTCTAAATCGTAAAAATATAAAAATAAAAATAATGTAAAAAAAAACTAATATTAAGTTCTACAGATTTTTCCTAAATTATGATCAAACAGCTTTAATAAGCCTTAAAACCACCTTAGAAAAACAAATGACTGGCAACTACAGCTGCCAAACAAAAACTCTAAATATTTTCACCGTTTAATTAAAGTAGGGTGAGGAACTTCAGTACAAATGAAATACACACCACTGTTGATTCTAAACCTTTATTTAATGTATTAAATTGTAAATTTACAATATCAACCAATTATTCACAAACAGTTCTTCAGAGCCCCCCATGAGGAACTGAAAAACTAAACGTTATATTTCTGTGATGAGATGTGATAAGATGTGAAAAACATAGAGATACATCTTGAGTCACTCTTAATTATGATTTATGGCCTTGAACTATTGATGACCCCCGTCAAGGGCTGTGTGGTGGGGGGGCGGGGGGGCGGGGGTGTGGAAATGGGGTGTGGAAGTAGGCGAAAGGGGCGGGGAGATAGGAGGATACGGAAATGACGTTATGGAGTGTAAAAGTAGGAAGGGGTGTGGAAGAGATAGGAGGATACCAGAAATGTGTGTTATGTAAAAGGATAAGTCGATGGAGGTCAAAGGTGAGCATATGGGAATACTTAGAGCCTTGCGTAATACTTGTAAGTGGCTCGATCCACTCTGGCCCTCTGCCACACACACACACACACACACACTCACACACACACCCACACACACACACACACACACACGCACATATATAGACTGTAGGTTGCACAACTTTACAATAGTTTTAATTTTTCAGGTTAAGCCAAAAACACAATTTAGGTGGTTTTCAGTGTTTTTCTTTATATGACTGTAAATTAATATACAATAGATGAATGACAAATCCTGAATTTGGTGATTGTGAATTATACTGACATACAGAAAAAGCTGGGATGATTTATTGCAATATTTTCTTCGATCTGTATACTTAACACAAATCTTTCTTTTTGGGGACAGAAACAACTAGACTGGTAACACAGTGTAAGAGTGTTGAATTTATTCTGCCCTTACTAAACGGTGCAGGCAGGCAGTGACCAGTCAGCAATCTCCAGTTGCACAATTCTGTTGAGAGCAGAAGATACACAGTATATGTACTTCAAAACACTTGCCTGAAAACAAGAAAATAAATTGCCGTGCGATTATCACAGTTACTTAAACATGACACAGTGGTGGAAAACTGAATGAAATAACTAAATCTTCATGAATACCATGTAAATAGTAGAAATGTGTTTTTCCCATGTAGCCAATCACATGCAAGGGCAGACTAGGATCATCCCACTGTTTTTAAAAAAGGGGTCAAAAATGGTCAAAAATAAAATAAAAGGTATGTACAATGTATAAAAGTAAGTATAAATTATATAAACCATATACACATCATGTAACTATATAGAAAAGTGTGTAAAGCAATATAAACTATGAATACAAAATGCAAGTATATATCTATCTATCTATCTATATATATATATATATATATATATATATATACACGATTGAAATTTCAAACAATAGTGCCAGCATTTTTTGTGATGAAAAAAAAATGCATAAAAATAGGACTTTTATGAGAGCACAAATGAAAAATTGCTTACCAACACAAAAACCATTCATATTTGCTACGTAGGATAAAACAGAAGACTCCGAGAGAAACTAAATTTGGTAGTTGTTTGGGAACCTCTTCTAAGCTGAGTCTTTGAAAAGAGGGACTTCCCATCACGAGCTGGTACACAATAAGGGGCAATTCAGATTTTAAGCTACATAGCAACCCTGACCACTTTCTCTCATGGATGCACAAACCATTCATTCATCAGCACTTTAAAAACAACAAGTCATTCCTAACATTAGTCCAGCAGTGCCGAGTATTATTATGAGTATTTTTCTACAAGGAAGTGGTTCAGTGTGAGAAAAAAAAAAATCTAGGTTTGCTATGAAGAATAGTTCAGATCATCTTGTTAACGTCCATAATTTAGTTGTACATAGTTAAATAGTTAAACAGATAGCAGGTAGAATTTATGTTGCTGTTCAATACTTGTGATGTTCCTTAGTGCATTTAAATTTGACAAGACCAGGATGGCCAGATAGCTTCAGTGTATTTATTTTAAAACATGGGAAGCAACTGATTTTCCAGTGTTATACAGTTAATAACATAATTCTCTAAAGACCACATATAATAATTCTGTCAAAGAAAGCACATGTCTGATGTGTAAGCATTGTATATGATGTTGTGTATTTGTCTGTCTGTATGTCTGTTTTTCCCTGTTTTCCACACACCCTTAACCCGTGTGTGTGTGTGTGTGTGTCCTCTGTCTCTGTCTCTCTAAACCATGGTGACATTCCCATTCATTCTAATCACAGATGGTCTATTGTTCTCAGTCAGGGTAGCTTGAAAGTATAACCTAACAATTTGGCCCTTCAACAAAAAACTAATCAAAACAAAACAAACACAGCCGTATTTCACCTTATAACTTCTTTATAGTTACAGCTTGTCTTTAAAGGCCTTTAAGCTGGTCTTATTTCTGTTTCCGTCTATTATGCCTTTAATTGTAAAACATTGAATTCTGCAGATATACGGAGTTACAGTGTGAACAGTATGTTATGCAACACAGTATGAAAACCTTCCTTAATATGTTCCAGTGTTTCTGGTGAACAGAAGGAGACTGGTACTGTTCTGTTGCTTCTGTTCTTGTTTATTAATTCCTATTTTTAAAGATTGCTGCAGCCACTGTATGTGCAATAAAATACTTTGACTAAGATTTAGAAATGCCTCCTCCTTGCAAGTATGTAAATATTTTTCACTTCAAAGGCTTAATTACTGGATAAATGTGTCCAACACCTGGCCTACATACTTAAAATCCAATATTTGAACACGAAGTGGGTCAACAATTTAAAGCTGTTCTGCAGCAATGAAGGTTGAATCAGCCTTGAAAGCTGGTGCTACTAATTCCTACAGGTGTTCCAACTTGTCTTGGTTATTTACAACCCCCTCTGTCTGCATAAAAGCAGTGTTGGAAAACACTGTGGTACCAAACCCTCATGAGCATCAGGTGAACAGTATTGTACTGCAGAAAATAGTGTGTTGCTACAAAAATGGTGAGAAAAAGGCAATTAACAATGGAAGAGAGACAGACCATCATAACACTTAAAATGTAGGTCTTTCCTACAGGGAAATTGCAAAGAAAGTCAAGGTGTCAATGAGTACAGTTTTATTCACCATCAAAAGGCACTCAGAAACTGGGGGAAACTCTGACAGGAAGAGGTCTGGCAGACCCAAAGCCACAACTGAATCAGAGGACAAGTTTCTGAGAGTTAACAGCTTGCGTGATAGGTGGCTCACAGGACAACAGCTTCAAGCACAGCTTAATAGTGGTCGTAGTAAGCAAGTCTCAATTTCAACTGTGAAGAGAAGACTTTGAGCAGCAGGTTTGACAGGACGAGTTGCAGCAAGAAAGCCATTGCTAAGATGTCAGAATAAGACAAAGAGGCTCGCCCGGGCCATGAAACACCGCCATTGGACTACTGAAGACTGGAAGAAGGTATTATGGACTGATGAATCAAAATTTCAAATCTCCGGTTCATCACGCAGGATCTTTGTACGCCATCGAGTAGGCGAGAGGATGGTTCCACAGTGTGTGACATCAACTGTCAAACATGGAGGAGGAAGTGTGATGGTCTGGGGCTGTTTTGCTGGATCCAGGGTCAGTGACTTGTAAATTGTAATTATATACACAGATTCTACAATTGCAAACATTTACTGCAACATCAGTTTTTTGCTACTTATACACCAGCTGGGATGTAAGAAAAAGAAAATGGCATGGTGAATGCAAAACATTCACATTATACACTTAACATTTTTGTCTTTAAAATGTGCAGATTTGGCAGATTTTAATTGATCTGCAGTCTGTTAACCTCTTCTAAAGCTTCTTAGTCAGTTGCTCATTGATAAAGATGTTTAGCTACAGGCTTACTAGTCCATAATTATAGAGGTACACTACCGGTCAAAAGTTTTAGAACACCCTAATTTTTCCAGTTATTTATTGCAATTCAAGTCGTGCAAGTCCAATGAATAGCTTGAAATGGTACAAAGGTAAGTACTGAACAGCCAGAGGTTAAAAAAAAAAAAAAGGGTTTGGTTACCCAAAACTGAAAAATAATGTACATTTCAGAATTATACAAAAAGGCCTCTTTCAGGGAACACCAAGTGGGTTAACAATTTAAAGCTGTTTTGCAGCAATGAAGGTTGAATCAGCCTTCAAAGCTGGTGCTACTAATTCCTACAGGTGTTCCAACTTTTCTTGGTTACTTACAACCCCCTCTGTCTGCATAAAAGCAGTGTTGGAAAACACTGTGGTACCAGACCCCCATGAGCATCAGGTGAACAGTATTGTACTACAGAAAGTAGTGTGTTGCTACAAAAATGGTGAGAAAAAGAAACTCTGACAGGAAGAGGTCTGGCATGTACAGAGTGAGAGGCACCCTGAACCAAAACAGCTACCACAGCATTCTGCAGCACCATGCAATACCCTCTGGTATGCACCTAGTTGGTCAGAGGTTCATCCTACAGCAAGATAATGACCCAAAACACAAGTCCAAGCTATACCAGAACTACCTCAGGAAAAAAGAACAAGATGGTAAGCTTGAAAACATGGAGTGGCCAGCACAGTCTCCAGACTTGAACCCCATCAAGCTGGTTTGGGATGAACTGGACAGAAGAGTGAAAGACAAGCAACCTACAAGTGCCACACATTTATGGGAACTTCTGCAACAGACTTGGGAAGAACTTTCTGAAGAATATTTGATTTCTATTGTAGAAAGAATGCCACGAGTGTGTTCAGCTGTTATATCTGCCAAAGGTGGCTACTTTGATGAGTCAAAAGTTGAGAATACATTTTGGTCTATAAATTGATTCCATGATTTCTTTTTCAACCCAAATTGCTTATTTGTTCTATGCTTTCATTTCAGAGTGCAATGAGACACTAAACTGAATAATTTTCAGTAAAAAAAATGGAAAAAGTGTGGTGTTCGAAAACTTTTGACCGGTAGTGTATATATATAAAACAAACAAACAACAAAACACCTCAGGAAACTGAAACATAATTCCTGTAAATAATGGGACTGGAAGTTGTCTAATAAAATGAAAAATTGTGATCCCTGTGCTGGGGAGGTCCAATCTGGCCAGCAGGTTGAATTTGCAAACTGCCAAAAATTACACTAGAGACATATAAATTTTACATAAAAGTAACTGCTACTCCTAATTTGTCTACTAAGAGTTCAGTGTTTTAGCAAGAGTTGTGGACATAACACAACACTTAGCCCCAAAACTGAATGAAAATTGCATTTATTTTTCTTAAGAAATTTCAAGTTGTTCATAAAATGTTTTGTAAAAAGATAGTTCATGTATCACTGTTATTGTGCTGTTATGTTACTGGTCCGGCCCACTTGAGATAATTTTGGGCTGTATGTGTGACACCTCTGGTCTAAGGGGAGTGAGGCTTTACTCCAATATTTCCAGCAGAGGGCGCTTAAAGTACAAGGAATGCACAATGACTTGAAGTCAGCAGAAGCTTACACAGGATGAATGACTGTCATTATTAGGTGATCACTTTTTTTAGAGGGTGTTAACAGAGTCAGTGGGGTGAGAGTTGTGGAAGTCCCTGCTAATTCCAGCTCTTCTGATATAGGACCACCTGCAGTTTGAGTAATGGTTTAATTTATGATTCATATTATTTTCCATACGAACCATTTGTGAGTTTCATGTGGATCAACGGGTATTTTTATTCATAAACTAACACTAGTCTGGTAATCACAGTTCAGTCAACAGAAAATTATTTGGTTATGAAAACCACTTAAACCAATGAACTGTGGATGTGTAAATAAAACAAATTACAAATTAATTGTTTACATACATACAAGTCGGTTTGTAAGTATGTTTTAGGTCATAAAAAAAAAACCCTATTCAAAAAAGTATTCACTTGGAGTACCACTGACTCTCTCTCTCTCTCTCTCTCTCTCTCTCTCTCTCTCTCTCTCTCTCACACACACACACACACACACACCCAGGCACTCCTCCTCCAGCTCAGTGCTGTCTCTCGATATGTGTCATTGATCTTCATTCATTCCTCAACCGACCCAGCTGTCAGTCACTTCCACGTCACTGCATCTCCAACGGCAGCACAATGTCAAAGCAAAGCCTCAGACGCCTATGTGGGCAAAGTTATGCAATTTGCCTGATCACTGCTAGGAGTGATCCCAAGAGATAAAAAATACTGACCCAAATCAGTTTGGTGAAGAAGAAAGAACATATGAGAGAGAAAGAAAGAAGATGTTGGGGGTGTGAGGTTAGGAGAGGACATGAGGGGTAGGAGGTTTTTGGGTGGGTGGTTAAAAAGGAGGGAGGGAGAGAAGGAGGGAGGGAAGGAAGAAACTCGGGGGCAGAAAGAAGGAAAAGGTAGTAAAACTGCATGGAAAGGCAGAAGACAAAAGGAAACAAAGACAAGAGAAAATGGGATAAAGAGAAGGAATTAAGGCATAGATGTATGGTAGGATGGTTGGAGGAATAAAGGAAGGGTAAAAATAAAGGAGTGTAATCAATCAAAACACACAAAAAAACATCTCAGATCGTCATCATCAGTCATACAATGCAGCTCTGGTCTTCAATACACAGATTTAGGTTTAGATTAATTAAAAAATAGGAGCATATTGTTTAGCCCCCAGGGCAGACTCATACAGTAGAGAAGCTACGCCAGAGGAGATGGGGGTGGGGTCACATTTCCAGCCACCAACAGAGATATCCAATAGAGGGGTGGAGGGGCTAGGATTATGCAGCTCGATCAGACTCTGGCAGATTATGTCTGACCAAAACAGACTCCAGTGGGGAAGGAGATTAACAACAATTTCCAAATAGTTTAGTTGGGTGAAAACAATCAGCTTTGTGATTAAGTGGCGAGCTCGGGCATTAAAAGACCCACAGATGTAAAAGCGACGGTAGTAGAAGATAAATCTGTCCTGCAAATCCCCTCAGATCCATTTGTTTCAATATGTTTGGAAGGTTATATTGTAATTGGCTTGATTTCACAAATCCCCCAAAATAATAAATCCTCCTAGTATCATGAACACTAATTCACATTAAAATAACCAAATGAAGAGATTATATACTTATACAGATTTTTGTAAATTAAAGCTAAATTGGCTGGATTTGTAACAATGCTTGGTGGTTCAGCTGTCTAACTGTAACTCTGTGTTGTGATGCACTCTTTTGTCATGTTCTGAACAGAGAAGTATCTAGGCTTCTGAACTGAAAAAAAGAATTACACCACACTAAATATTGGTTGTGTTATAGAAAGTTTTGTTTATTTATTCATAGAAGTTTTATTTTAGAAGTTATGAATTATGACATGATATTATAATAACTGTATAAGTTTCGTAAATCATTATATTCACACCATGGGATAAATAAATGATTATATTTCCTTTTTTGACCTTTTTCCTCCTCCATCTTGCTAATGGAGGGAGACCTTAAACACTATCAAGTACACAACAAAACTAAATATTCCTTTGTAACTGAAATGAACGTCATCATTAGCACTACTAAAGGTGTCTAATGGCAAATCAATCCATTGGTTTGTGCCAACGTCACTAATCAAATACAACTAACAGTACAAACAATATGGTTTTATGATCAATTTGCATCAGTTATACAGTAAATGACAGAAAAACAGACCTGGCCATTAAAATTTATAAATCTGTGCTAGAAGACACTCTTGGAGATTAAGAAATAATGCTCATTGTCTCCATGACATCATTTACAAATTAATTCCTATATGAAATGGAGCCTTTTAGCATGATATGTTTTTAAAAAGGAACTTTACAGTCATGTACAGTAATTACTAATGAACGAGAGTAATGAGTTCCATCTTTCAGAAGTATAGTAATACATCTAGTTCTGTTCAGAATTTATTCCCCTCCACCTGCAGTCAAGGTTAGGGGGGGTACCCAGAAGCTGAGTCACTTAAAGCAACAGGCATGGAGAGGCTGAACACCCCTGATGGATTTCTCTACATATTTTAAAACTGGGCAATGTGGCTATTGTAATTTCTGTCTCTCTGTGTTAGCCCTGCGACAGACTGGCGACCTGTTCAGGGTGTACCCCGGTTATAACATGGAAAGTTGTGTACACAAAATGCTTGATATTCCAAGTTCAGCTCGCTGGAATTTTTGAGGCTGACTTGTAGCCCCTTATCAACTCCCCTCAAGGCCAAGGCTACTTTCAAATTAACATTATTAAAGCATCATGTTGAAATCTGCTTTCACCTGTTTTACTCTGATTAGCACGCACCCATCAATCTTGGGATTTCCCTGGCTGCTCAAACATAATTCATATATTGACTGGGCTGATGGGAAAATATTAAAGTGGGAGGAGAGTCGTTCAGCCATGTGTTCGCCTGCGTTGTGTCCTCCTTATCTGTCACCAGGAAGATGTGATCTCCCAAAGACGCCTCATCAGTCTCAACTTCCCATTGTGCCCTCGGACACAGAATTTCCAGACTTGTGCTCTGCCCCTGAGTGTTGTTTAGACCTTGTCCAGTCTGTGCCATAAGTAAGACTTCCCATCTCCCAGCTTCTGGTCTCCTACAGCCTCTCCCAGTGCCCTATCGACAATGGACAGATATCATGCTGGACTTTGTCCCTTGTCTGCCCACCTCTGAAGGTTGTACCACCACCACTGTCCTTACCATTGCTGACTTTCATTCTTAAACTTCCCTGTGAAACAAACTCCTGAACTCTTGCTGCAACACGTTTTCTGGATTCATGGTTTCCAACTGGAAGGGCTATGGCCTCAGCAAAGCATTCCTGGGTGCCATTCACCTCTCCTGTCTTGACTTCCCCTCACCTCTCCTGTGTCTCCAGCTGCTGCTGATAACTTGCCTCTCCCTAATCTGTTGCAACTGTGTTGTTGTCTTCTCTTCACCTCTCTGTCAGATCATTATTCTCTTAAGCTGGAGATACACTACACAACTTTCACATTCTTTACAGATCTTGAACAGACTCGGAGTAAACACCTACAGAATGGCTTCAGAAGATTTTTGTATGATGACAGAAACACTGGGGATCATACACTTAATAACTGCGCCTGATGAGGGATCACAGACTACATGATTTGTCAAACTCAATAAAGCCAACTGAAGGCATCAAACTCTCCTGCAAACTCTCAGAAGGGCGACAGTTGTGGTATCCATTACAAACAACATTATAGAGGGCACTCATGCTCCTGCCACGATGCGATTAGTCTCTCCTTGATTAGTGTGGTCCAGGTTTGCTTTGTTGTGTCCTGTGTCCAGCCTTGCCTTGTCAGCCTGTGTCTTTTCCCCTCACACACTTGCAGATTCATGTCTTCACTCCCTCACACACTAAAATATTTTTGTGCCAACTACCCATGCTGACTGTACCCAGCTAGAGCAGACTGTTGCAGACTTTGCCCAACTTGAAGTTGTGGGTAAAATCTGGCAAAAAATCTTGTAGATTGCCTGTTTTACCTCATACTGGCTGCCTTAAATTGTAATATTGCCTTAATGAATTAGCTAGGTGACCCTATAACCAGAGCAACCTCTGTCACTCTCTGTTTGACTTTTAACAGCCTCATACAAAATGCGAATATGCGATTGTGCTTGAATGACACACAGATGACACAAAACGTTTTTGAGTCATGCATCACATCAGTTACAAGGATTTTAGTGCATTATTAAACATTTCTTTTAATAAAAAGTTTGAACCTGTGGAACATGAAATGTAATTTGATAGACAAATATAAAATAATTAATATGATTTCCCAAACTGAAAAGAAACCTGTGCAATAATGACAAATGTGGGGTTCAGCATAATAAGAAACTATACAATATAATAAAATATTAAAATATATTTTTAAAAACTATCTAAGCACTTGGCTGAATCAGTGTCTCCAGTGTCAAATTATGAGTAATTACAAGTATTTGCCGTATGTCTATGTTCATGTTCAGTAATTAATATTTTTTAAACTCTTTATTATGTTTTGATTCATTTTAATAACATATAAACTCAGATGAACCGAGCAATGTATAAATAATATAAGTAATCTGCAATAGCAAAAGCAACTAGATGATGGCAAGCGATCATAAAGGGGTCCATGCCGTGGCAAAGTCGTCCCTGAGCAGGACGCAGAGGCATAAGTCACCAGTAGCGCCCCCACGAACCTTGGTGGGCTTGTAAGGAGTCATCCACAGATAATCATTGTCAAATTTCAATCAGTTTACTGTGGTGGTTTGTGAGATATAAACATGTAGTGGTTGTAGCGCCCCCTACAGGCCGAATTTCATGAAACTTGGCATAATTGTACGCAAGCATATTATAATGACAGTTTCATAAGGATTTGGTGAATACTTCAAAAATTATTGGCCTTGAAGTCATATGAAATGTTTCCTTGTCACCTGTAGCGTCCCCTGTAGACATAATGTCACGCAACTTAATGGGCGTCTACACAATATTGTACAGCTTGTGTTTGCCAAATCTCATGATGTTAGCTATTGCAGTTATTGAGATATTGAAATGTTGCGTTTGTAGCGCCCCCTAGAGACCAAGGGTCACAAAATTTGGGGTGCTTGTACAGAATCATATTATTATCAATGATCTGAAGTTTGATTAAGTTTGGGTATATACGTCACAAAATATTAGCTTTAGAGTTATACTCCACCACGCTGTAAAAAATAATTAGCCATTAACTTTGTAATTAATAACCCTGCTAACGTTCTTTTGAGGACTTTTCATTATCTTTGTCCATAAATGATATATGCCAAGTTCAGTGTTGTGGGTAACGCCTTACAAAGTAACGCGTTAGAGTACTCTAATTACTTTTTTCTTGTAACTTGTAACGTAACGCGTTTCCTTATCCGGAGTCCGGATAAGGAAAGAAAAATTCCGACTGCAGCCTGCTTTTTGTCAGACAGTACTGTGCCACCTGCGGATGTGTCAGCGGAGGAGCAGCGCTGTGATGATGCGTCTGCGCCTTGCTGACCTACGTTACCTGTGTGTGTGTGTGAGTATTTTCGAACCACCAGCAAGATGGCAGAGAGGACAGCTTTTGAATCGTGGAAGTACGCACATTATTTTCAATTCGCCAGCGAAAAGGACAAGAACAACATAACGATAAAATGCACACTCTGCGTTGGTGAAAAGCTTCTGTCGACCGCAAAAAATTCCACTTCAAATTAAAAAAAAAACATCTTGTATCCAAGCACCACTCTATCACCCTGGTATTGTTATCCTGCAGAGTTAATTTGGTTGGATGAATGACGTTATTCATTGTCAGGACTTCTCGGTGCATTTAAAGGAGGCTGTGTGTCCGTGTCAGTTAAGTTGCAGCATGTGCGAAGCGCTGCAAACGGCTTTTAATTTTTGGTAACGCATGAGTACTCTAACGCGTTACTTTTATTCATAGGTAACGCTGTAACATAACAGATTACTTTTAATTGATGGTAACGTTGTAACCTAATTAACTACTTTCCAAAGTAACTATACCCAACACTGGCCAAGTTTGGTGAGAATTGGATGAACGGGCTAGGAGGAGTTGATATTGCTTTAAGGTGATTTTTTTTCAAAATGGCGGAAAAAAATGGGGAAAAAAATGGAAATGGACGTGGCCTAGTCCATTAGAACCAGGGCTATCTAAGGAATCAGAGGGAGAAATAATTTAGTTTCTAAGGTACACGGTTGTCGAGATATGAGCCAAAACATAAATTTGCTTATTGGCAAAGTGACATGCGAGAACTTCTACCAAGTTACCAGGTTTGATGCATTTGGCCTTTGCAGTTTGTCCTGAGCACACACTTTTAGGGAAAAAGAAAAAACCGAAGGCGAAGAATAATAAAAATAGCAACAAAATCAATAGGGATCCTGCAACTCCGTTGCATGGACCTTTAATTAGATAGACTGCGATGGAATTACAACTGGGTTATGCTTTCCTATTATCAAAAGAAGGAAACAATGTTTTCTGACAAGTCACAAACATTGAAAAATACTGATGGCCAGCCAGTGAGTATGGGTAAGCGGTGCCTTTCGTTATGTCTTTCAAACCTTGGTGATTTGGTTTGTGGTACATAATACACAATTGTGATGATGCCTGTTTGTGTAGTATTTCTGTAGTATGTCTGGAGAAACTATTATGGTCTTCAAAATGTCACTGTTAAAATGATAAAACACAACAATAACTAACAAAATATACACTATATTTTCAAATCATTGACAAATATTATGTGAATGGTATGTAACAACAACAAGGACTTTATCATTTAAGTTTTTTTTTTTCTTGTTGTAGTGAATGACATGCCCCTTCATGCCACTGAAAGTGTTTAATTCATGTCAGCAGACTGGTGTGGCTGTGGGCAGTGTGGAATGGAGATCCAGGCTTGGATGGTGAGTGACATTCCGAATATGCATTCCACTTGATTTGCTCAGAGATTCAATTCACTGATGGTAGTCCTTTCACCCTATTAGCTCCAAATTCCTATAACTGCATCTCTAAATGCATGGGCCCCCATATCAGGGTCAGCCCCTGCTGGGAGGGCATATGGGCTGCTTTGTTGGCAGGAAGGGAGTGTGTGTGCAGGGTCCACCAATCACTGCCCTTGCCTGGGGAGTTAAACAAATTGATTGGCAGGCTAGTGGCAGCCAGTTCCAAACACTGTGGTCGCCTTTCATCTGAACACAGAGCACCGAAAGCTCTGCAGTTGCCTGAGCCTCTGTGCTGGAGGGCTGAAAGGGAGGGTCTGAGCCATGCAGAGGAGTCATAAATGGGGAGTTGTTTATTCTTTAAACATTCACTTTCCCACATTGTTATAAAACACAAGTTGTCTCAAATCCTCATTATTATTATTTTTTTTTTGAAAATAAGTGTTTAACACCAGTCAGCTAGAAAGGAAAATTTAGGAAGTATGCCATATATTTGAAATGTATATGCAAGACAAAACAGGATAAGACAATCCTTTGTTAATCCTACAGTTATTTACCCCCAAATTGGCAGTGTTGCAACAGCATATGGTATAGATATGGTATAGACAGTGCACACAAAAGAAGTAGAGAAAGGTAAACATTAAAAAAAAAAATACAAAAATAGAAAATTAACAGTAGTTCTATTGGGAGCAGTCTTGGTTGCACAGCCTCACAGCAGCAGGAAGGAAGGACCTGCAGTAATGCTCCTTCACACAGACTGCTGAAGGCACTGCTCAGTGTTGTTATTGCGCCATTGAGGGTGCTCTATTAAATTAAGAAGCGACATGCTTAAAAAGTTATTAAAAGCTTCATTAATTGAAATTTCACCTGATTTTGTTCTTGGGTTTGGATATCACTCCAGGGTCCAGGCTATTAGTATAAGAGTAAGAATAGCAGGCATGTACCAATGCTAGTTGTAGATCTAGATAGCACTGACTGAGTGGTTGTGAGGCCCAAAGTAACAACTTATGAAAAGAAGTAGCATTTTTCTTCCACTACATTATTGATCCCCTTGTGATTCCCTAGGACTTCACTGTGGCTGGATGCCTGCTCCACAAACAAGCCTGTAACAACGGTCAGACAGGAGTGGTCATCTGTTGATGCCAAGGTGTATGGTTCATTGCCCAAACAGATTAAGAAGGCCAGCAATTAGCCAGGGCCAGTCAGCCAGGAAGACACCAACACATGGCAACAAGCACAACTGGCAAACCTAGCACAACACATTCACATTGGACAACCACACGGGGGGGTCATCTGTGACATTTTGACATTTCGACTGTGTGTAATTACCATTCATATAGTAGCCTCATGAAGTAGGACTTCTGATACAGCCTGAATAGAGTTTTTTTTTTCCTTTCCTCTATATTATTTCCTTCTATTTCTGTTTCCCTGTGTTGTTCTGCCAACATGAATGAAAGCTTGTATTATTGGGGCCTTTGTTACCCATGCTGTATTGAAAAGCTTCTGGACTCATTCCAGTGGAGGCAGAAAGCTGTTAGGGAAATTCTTTTATCAAGAATGACAGAGTCACTGGACTCTTGTTTAAAAGTTTTACTTGCAGCAAGGACTCAATACGTGCACTATAAAAGTGGAAATGTCCTTTACCCAAACATAATCTGTGCTCACAATACAGTTTGTGTTGATGTAATTCAGAGTGAATGCAACCAAACAGAGAGAGACAGTTAAATGAAGAAGGGAAGAAATTCTTGAAACACTAAAGCGAGCCCTTTTGAGTGTCAAAAGGGCAACCATTATTTTAAAACTTTTGCAGATTAAGGTGTGCACACGTTTTGCATTGGTCTTTTAGGTACAGTTGAGTTTCCAACACCCACTTTTCAGAGCCCACAAAATTATATGCTTACAAGATATGTAATTTCTGACAGGGTCTCACAGTTCTTAAACTATTGTTTGTTTTCAGCTGAAGAACAGCCCAATCACATGACATATTTATGGACTGCATGGACAGGATGCAGGAGTGTCTGCAGCAGACATGGCGACAAATAAAATCTGCAGTTGATAACTGCCTATCAAATCATTATGAAAGCCTTCAAAACCGAGATTCAAGAAAATCCTTTGCTGCAACATCTTTGGAAACTTTTTTCTCAACATATAGCATGATAATTATCCATCATATCTGTCTAAGTGTCTCCAATTATACGTGCCCTCCCGTACTCTCAGCTCCCTACCTATGGAACACTTTCCCATCTAACTCTCTGACATGCCCCTCTTAGCCCCTAATATTAAAGTCCTCACCACATTAATTCCCATTAATGTTGTTTTGCAGGATAAATAATGTGGCTTTAATCTCGGAAAACGGGTGTGTTTCTTTTGGTGGCAGCTGGAGAAAATATGAGTACGCCGAGAAACATTCTAAAGCTTAAACCTCTGGACATTTTCTCAACTCTGCTGGAGTTCTTTGGCACAGTAAACCTTTACCACCACTGGCTCAACTCAGGCAAATCATGCAGTCCAGAGGCGTCACTAGGTTTTAAGGATGGGGGGGGGGGGCTTAGCCCCAAGGAGATGCACAGGATGTGAGCAAACGAGCACGCGAGCACAAAATTTCACAAACAGCTAGCAAAGACTGAGAAATTATTTATTAGTTATTAGTAGTTATTTATTAGTATTTATTGACAGTCTGTTTTTTTAATACAGTACAACAACAAACAAAGGTTTGCACAGTAGCAGAATGTTTACAGCATTAACAAGAAAAAAAATGGCTACAATTGCAAGTAACTTGGTGGGTGGAAGCATCAAAGAAGGGGCTCTGTTTTTAAGGGTGGCAAATCGGTCTATCACTCTGTTGTGACTCAGATGCTGAAGCTTGGCTTTTTCAATTGACATGACTGCAAGACTGTCTCCCCTCTCACTCACTGTGCTCCTCTGCCCTGTGCTCCTCTGCCCTGACTCCTACAGGCCAATAGGGGTGGTGGAGTGATTATTATTAGTGTAATTATTATTATTATTATTATCCACTGATGATAATCATACGTGAATGAGCTCAGCTCCTGTTTCACGGTGTGCATCCATGCGTAAAGTGAGAAACACAGCTGATGCTCCAGAAGGAAGTCACCCCAAAGATATGGTTAAGAGAGTCACACTGAACTCTATAAACAACCAGGACCTTCACAGTGCATTTCAGACTAACTAGCTATAGCTAAGTAGCAGCGTTCTTTTACAGCTGGGATGTAACTTTTGACGCAAAACAACAAAGGTGAGACGTGCGCAGAGATTGTCTGTAGTGTGTAAGCCAGGTTTTTATTTGTCAAACATGGAGCATTTCATTAATTACATGGGACTTTCTGCTGTTAGCTGGGGGCTGGAGCTAACTAATTGTTACTACCAGCAGTGATGAATACTTACTTTCCTGAAAAACTTTCTTCTATCCATTTGCGCATCCATCCATTCATGTTCTTCTCCTAACGGTGTTCTGTTCGGCTCTGTGTGGCTGCGGGTACCGAGCCGCAAGCAAGGTCGCAGGGAAAACGTGGACTGGATTTCCAGTAATGTGGGCGTTCTGAACAAGTGGAATGGATTGATAACAACGTACCAAAGGGGCTCTCTCTACCGTACACTACGAAGTGAAGGGAAACTGACAGATATATGATCACATTTAAGTCCTTAATGACACGTTATATGATTATTTATTTAAACTGATATGCTGGCCGCTTTATACTGAATTTGTCGGCATTTTTTTGTAAAAAAAAATAAATATATATATATATTTTTTTAATAGAACAACACCAAACTATTTAGGGGGGCTTAAGAATGTTTACATACACTGATGCAGTCCCCTGTATGAATACGGATCCCCCAAACGCATTCATGATGGCCATTTTGGCCCAGGCATGGTCCACCCACCCACCCAGCAGCAACAGCTCTCCGAGATCTTGACTTCACCATGGACATATATCATGTGGCTGGTAAACCCAACCTTGTTGCTGATTGCTTCCCCAGAGCGGCCCTAGCAGAAGCTGCTCATTAGGTACTAAACTTGAAGCAGGCCAAATAGATGACCCACAGATGACCACTCTGTTAAGATTTTTTGTTGTTGTTGTTTAAAACAATATAATTGTTTAGTTGAAGAGAGCATTATCTGTTTCTGATTAGACCTCTTTGTGTTATAATGACATTTTTGGCTGGTGACAAAACAATCTACAGGAATATGTTTGTGTAGGCTTGTTTTTGACGGTGGTGGAAGAAAAGTTTTTTTGAATTTTTTTCTTATCTGAATATGTACCATCACTAATGTAAGCCTAGATTTGGGATATTTTGTTATCAAGTACATTACACTGTGGAATAGCTCCAAAGGGTGAAGAACCTTTGATTGGTTTCGCAAATGTGTGCCAGATAAACAGTCCCTCCTCAGTGTTAAGCCTAGCCTCACAATAATTAAAATTAAATAGAAATGATTTTACTGCCATCATCAAAAAAGAGACAAATTAATGACTAACATGAAGTTTTCAAATGAAATGTTAGTACCAGTAATATCAAAACCAATTAGAAACCAAAGTGGCTTTGTATAATATCATGGAAGACTTTCCAGTAAATTCTCAAATGGAAACCAAGTTACAGTCACTTTACAGGAGTCTCCTTATCTATATCAACAGAAACAGAATATGTGTGTGTGTGTGTGTGTGTGTGTGTGTGCGTGGGTGTGTGTGTGTGTGTGTGTGTGTGTGGGTGTGGGTGTGTGTGTGTGTGTGGGTAGTTGGTTAGACAGGCCCAGCTGCTAATTTTGGCTTTCTACAAAGCACTGACCTGAGTGACAGCAACCACCAGTATGAGGCACATTATCCACCTCAACAAACAGACCCTGTGTATTATACCCATTGTGTCTAATGTACGATGCTCATTTTAAAGATTAAGAGCAAGAGAGAGAGAGGAGAAGAAGAAACACTGTGCTTTTTATTATTCATTGGATGGAGCTGATGGCAGAATGTGATTATATTGTTTTGTTCCAGAATAAAGCTCATATTTGCTACACAGTTGGAGCGTTGTGCCTTTTGTGTTGTATGTTAAAAGAAAAGTTGAAAGAGTGTGTTTATGGTTGAGTCTTTGTGTGCAAGCATATGTTATTGCGTTTCCCACAGATTTCAATTGTGGATTTTTAATATTCTAGAAGCAGCAGAATCATTTCCTGCAACACACTTATATACACAAAAGTAACACATTGGTTCTTGATGATTCCTATGATGATTCTTAGTCGCTATGTACTTTGCTGTGTGTAGCTATAAAGTGGATGACAAACTCATGCTCCCCAGAGGATAAAATGGGAATTGTAGGGTGTCAGAATAGGAGTGAGGCTCTGAATGATACTTGCTTGCAGCCCAATTTTAAGACCTTGTCAGCCATTGACATGTGTGAATATGTCTAGCTACAGGATGAACACATGCAACATATGAAAGTCAGTCCAGGTCCTCATTTGTTTTGGAGCATGCCAGGGCCTTAAAGGGGAACTATTGTTTTTTACAACCTGGACCTTATTTCTAGCATAAAATACCATCGTTTACTCACCAATATCACTTTTGTTTCATTTGCACTCATTCAGGAGATAATTAGATCAGCGTATATCCATATAGCGGGAGTGACTAAATAATGCATTATCTGCCGCAAAACTCATTCATTTCACCAATATTTTGTTATGATACGCTAGTGGTATTCCCGTTGAGTCCGGAGTTACCTGTTATCATCATCGCACCACTCAGAGATGACATCGTCCAGGTCAGAAGACATCATCCGGGGTCTGTAGGTCAATCTGATGATGATAACAGGTAACTCCGGACTCAACGGGGAATAGCATTAGCGTGCCATAACAAATTATTGGTGAAATTAACGAGTTTTGCGGCAGATAATGCTATTTAGAGGCTGCGTCTCGGTGCCTTGAACACTATTGCTATATGGATATACGCTGATCTAATTATCTCCTGAACGAGTGCAAATGAAACAAAAGTGATATTGGTGAGTAAACGATGGTATTTTATGCTAGAAATAAGGTCCAGGTTGTAAAAAACAGTAGTTCCCCTTTAATAACTGCTTACTTCCTTGAACCAGCAGATCAAACCAGTTCAGCTCTGTCAGATAATGTGGGATGCACAGGGAGACAGAGGTCACTGTCACTACATATTAACCAACAAAACTCGAGCTGCTGATATCTGAAACGATCACTGTTATAGCCAGAATGTGTGTCTATGTATAGGTGGTATATACTGTATAATGTAGACTGTATATAGATCCTGCAGATATGCAGAAAACAAAAACTGTGTCACTCGGACATTTTTAACACAGACACTGAAGGGTCACTTTGATTTTGTGGACATTAAACAAAGTTGTTTATAATATGTGTGAAATTAAATGAAAGTTTAATTCCCATATTACTTTAATAGGATGTATTTTAATGAGATATAAACCTGGAAAGAGGAGTGAAAAGCTGTATATTGTTTTAGACTTAAAATAATTGTGCACATTGTCTATTTGAAGACATTCATGCACTGGTTACACACACTAAAGGTGAAAGAAAGAGTCAATAATGAAAATGAAAGCTCCTCTATAAAGCTGACTGATTGGGGCATGAAGTGGATCTCATTTTGAAATTTCTTTTCTTTTAAGGGTTTTCAGAAGCTGTTTGAGTAGGCAGCCGATAATGCTACAACCATTCAACTCCTTTAGAGAACGACAATCTGCTTGTCTGCTTGTACGCTATGTTCACACATAAAGAGAGAAGCTGGGCTCTTGGTACACATTGCAAACACCCCGTAGTGTTTGACAACAACTGTATTTGACCACTGTCAGACAAGATGTGGGATCTCTCTGAGAGAAGACAAACAACATACAGGTGGATTCACAGCTTTCAAGGGCTTCTTTATCTAGCACAAATGTTTGACTGCCATTCAGCATGCTTATGTAACTTGGCCAACCATCTGAAGGGCTCCAGTGGAAATGCTAACAAGCCTAACATACACCGTATCTGTCAGTGATTGATGAATTGTTCACACCAGTGACAAGCATTAGCCCTCTGATCTTTGTCCTCAATTGTGTACACATAATTTCATCTGAGAAACTAAGTTTAAAACCTGAAGAAAATTAGCAATTATTAAATTAGAGAAAAGTCCTCTTTCAAACATATACACTCCAAACTGAAATTATATCTCTTAAAATATTTGCATCTCTCAGAATGTTTGACATTTCTGCATAAAAATTATTCAAAACATCAGAGGATTTTCCCACAAGACCTGATAGTAGACAATGAAAACCCAATTATTTAGGAAAATTAGCAAATATTACATATCAAAAGTACAAAAGTAAGTGCACCTCTAAGATTACAAGTTTATTTCAAGGCCAAATTAGAGTCCATCTGTTCAGAAGTGTTTCCAATCAATGACTTGAGGTGAGATTCGAGTACCCTCTACACCACCTCACGTAGAAAACCTGTTGTTTATACACACTAGGATTGTTCACGCACCCCTGTGTGTGTGATATGATATGATATGATATGATATTCATTCATCTTGGAGCCTATCCCAGCTGTCATCGGATAAGAGGCGGGGTACACCCTGGACAGGTCACCAGTCTATCACAGGGCTAACACAGAGAGACAGACAACCATTCACACTCACACGCACACATACTGCCAATTTAGAATCACCAATGAACTTAATGAGCATGTCTTTGGACAGTGGGAGGAAGCCAGAGTACCCTGAGAGAAACCCACGCAGACACAGGGAGAACATGCAAACTCCACACAGAAAGGCCCAGTCAGCCCATGGATTCGAACCCGGGACCTTCTTGCTGTGAGGCATCAGTGCTAACCACCTCTCCACTGTGCCGCCCATGATATGATATGATATGATATGATAAAATTTACAGTTTTGCTTTAAAAAGTATTCAGTAATTTATCACTATTATTCCATAAAGCTGGGAAGCTCAGGCTCAGAAAAAAAAAGGATGTTCAAAAAGTCTGAGGAATATTAACTTCACATTACCAGATGTCTGCAATGCAGAATGAAAAATGAAATGAAAGAAGCACCTGCCATATGCTTTCTTCTATACTAGTGTGACGAAGCTGGATGCACATACAAACTGAAACTTTGAAGTCAGTGGTTGGGAGGTCAGAAGCTGGTCAAGACCCTGTCAGGATGAAGAGGTGGCTCTGGGATCTCTGGGTCCCCCCCCGCTATCTTTGTGAAGACATCCATTCATGCCTTACCCCAACCATTTTAACTAACTATAATTAGTCTCTAACCCTAATCCTACCCATAACCTAACATTTCCATTAACTACTCTTTACGCAGGAGAATCTCTTTACTGTCTAAACTTCTTAAACTCCAAGATGATGGCTCCATCAGTGAGGACACTATGAAGCCTTTTCTAGTGAGTCCTGTCTAGATCTGGACAGGACATGAGTCAGTAATGGTAAGTGATGGTTGGCCAGTTTTTGCCATGGCAAATGTGACTTGCTGTCCTCCCTTGACCTTTGATCCTCTGCAATGTGTAAGGGCCAAAAAGGTGTGGCATGAAAAGAGCTACATTGCTGTAATTTATTGTAATTTCTAAAATGTCAAAAACAGTAAAAAAAAAAAAACAAAAAAAAACACAGGAATGACACAGCTGTGGATGTTACACCAACCTCTCACCACTAATCTCTACAGTAAAATATTTACAGTGTTTACATAAAGTGTTTCATTGGATTCAAGCCAGGGAACATGTTTTTTCAGATCAGTGTCATGTTGTAAACAAATTTGTTTTGGTTTCATTCAACCAAATTTCCTCAGAGCTTCTTTTCATGTTATTTGGCAATGTTTCACCTTTTTTTAACCATATTCTTATAATATTTGTGTTCAGTCAGAAGCACTTACCCATATGTTTTTTAGTGTGATTAGCTAACTTGTTTGTTGTTTCATTATACAGCAGATCAAATACCCAACATTTCAACTTAAAAATAATTGAACTGTTGTAAGGGAAGCGATTGTTATTACTTAAGATTTATTATTGTGGGGTGTTCTTAGTTTACTGGTTACTATGCCCTGCCAGCTAAATAATGGGAAACAGAGCACATGCCCGATCAGTGAAAGCTCATCCGACGTCATCTCTCACTGACTTGTATTTGTGCAACGATCCACCAAATACAATAGATGCCAATAGATTTGGGGCTGTTACTGTAAACCAACAGGCGAGAGATGGAGAGACACTAAATGATTTTATTGGTTATTATCAGCCTTTTACAAGGCAACACAAAGCAAGTTAATGATTCACATGCTTGCACGTTGAGATGGCTGAAACACATGGTGAATGGGTGAAACTGAGTTGTTGCATGGAACCTTTATGATGTGGTCTTGTAGGTTCCTGGCAAGCCAACAGTAAATACTGATAATGAGTACACTGGCATTCTGCCAGAGCCCAGTGTCGTTTTTTTTGTAGTTGTTGGTTTTCTTGCTCTCTTTAACTTTTAAGTTAATCTGATACCAACAGAAAGGAGAAGCTGAACTCTCTCTAACATTTTTGGATATGTGTACCTGTTCACAACCTCTTAGAAAAACATGATGTGCTTGTGTATTCTATTTTCTGAGAGGAAGACTCTACCCCCACCCCCCATTTCTACATTGTTTAATAAAAATCTTTATAGTTCACTCCGAAGGAAGTCTCTCCTGATGGCAAACAGCCATGAAATACAAATGAAAATCAATCAAAAATGTATCTTTTTGAATTAATGTATAGACCTTTTAGTAACTACGACATCTCCACCAGGAATATTTCTGTTTGTCACTTGTTCTCACATCCCCCAAAAGCAAACATACAAAGACTTAACAATACTAAAAGAAGCCACTTCAACCCACAAGTGTCCTGACCTGACCCCCATCTGATGCTAGGAGATTAAGTGACATCCTGGGCACTAGTAAAGACTCAGCTTTGTTGCACCATACATTATACTGAATTATACAAAATAAATGTATTGTATGTTATTATTATTATCATAATATTATATATTATGATCATTTGATTATATGAAATTATAACTAAGATTTATAGAACAAATTTCATCGGGGATTAAAGGAAGGTAGATCAAATGTTTAATTCAGCAATGAAAACATTAGTTAACATAGTTCTATCGTTACCAAGTGTTGACACAACTTAATACAGAGGAAGTTATTTTCTGTCTCAACCACAATCAGCTGTAAACACACAAATCTGTTCGTCTCCAGCAAGATTAAGTGCTAACTGCCTGTAAGTCTCTCCATTTCTCTTTCTATGTCATTTGGTGATATAGAAGGTACAAGGTGCTTTGAAAGAGAGTGTTTTTTCTAAATTCCATTTTATGTGTTGTCAAACAAATACAATGCCATTTTACATTTTGTAGTTTTCAGCTGGAAAAAACCTGATGGCAAAACTAATTTCGGGGATGCTGTAATCATCTTAAACAAACACATGTATGTACATCTGGCGTTTAAAGTTTTCCTTAAGAGAAAATAACATTAAAGAGAAACTTGCAACTAAATATCAAATATCATTATAAAAGGTCATTGCCAACATCTGGTAAAAATGCACATGCAGAGTTGCAGAGCACTTGCAGGTGCCAAGCCTTTTCCCTAGGTTAGCACATGACGCTAACACCATATGCTAACTAGGGGTTGTACTGACTAGTCAACTTTACTGCTGTGTGATGATGCTTTAAGCAGGAAGTCAACTAGTCGCGATCATGTGACAATAACAACACGGACACCTCCAAGAACACAGGTGATGACACACAGTCTATGTGATGAGCTCTGTGGGCCATTGCAGCAGACTAGCAGCGGTTCATCCAGTGTGTGGAAATACTTCACTAAAGATGTAGCCCATTCTACCGTAACATGCAGAATATGTAGCAGAGGAACGGTCCAAATCTTCTCAGCAACAGTCAATTAACAATTTCACTTGCGGTAACAGAGAGAATGAGGCTGCACTATTTGCTGGTGAATGTCATTGTATAAAGTTATTAGACCTGCTATACAGCTGCTATACATGGAAAAAGCTTAGAAAATTGTCTTACAACACGCTGTGAAGTACCATTAAAAGCTACTGACAGTGCTGATATAGGCTAAATATATCTGCAGCGCACAGTATTGATAAGCTCATACAGTATGTTTTTGTTCAATTCCGTTGTGTTCTATTATTTGACATTGTTGCTGTCGTTGTAGAGCGTGTTTTTTTGTTGTTGTTGTTTTGAGCGAGAGTCGCACATTAGAAGTGTGAGACTGACGTGTTTATGGTGCTGGTGCGTTGTCTACGGCCGACAGTAGTTTGCGGCCAAGCTTCGGTAAACTTGCAAAAAAGCCTCCGTAGCTTCTTTTGTGTGAGATGCTGCAATATGTATTCAGGTGAAGAATATAGATTTCATTTTTGCAAAGCATTAGTTTACACTGTGTTTTTTTATGTGTGACGTCATCAACTAGTCGACATCGACTCGACTTTCACGACATATTAAAATCGGAACTCATTCAACGCCTAATGCTAATCCAGTGAGTCCTCTATAGCAGGCCTGGTGTCTTCACGGCACCCACACCAAAGACTGATTAAGTAGTTATTATTTTTTCCCTTCATAAAGCCTGAAGGAAAACTAAACACTGAGCATGGAGCTATATTTGATTTCAAGTAATGTGACACTAATCATTTTTATGTTGTGTAAATCTGCATTTTCTAGTTGTAGACTAAAACTATTCAGAATATGTTATGCAATTATTTAATAACAGAGACCTCCTGATTCACACACAAACAGGTCAATAGGGAATACTGGCACTTTGCTTCAGGGGCACCTTTGTAGGAAATTCAAACAATGTTAACGATTCGAGTTGTCTATTAAGGGAAAATAATAGCCATATTATAAAGACAGGCAGTGACAGAGAGCATTGTGAATGGAAGTGGAATCCTTGATATAGTATGCAACAACAATGAGCACATTACCAACTGGCAATTTACCGATCAAAATGGGCAAGCAATGAACATAGTGAAAGATCATGGTGAAGGACAGACTGGTTAGAGATGGATCTCCCGACTTATTGCAAAATAATAGGTGTGTGGACCATTACACAACAGATGAAAGGAGGGATGAATGTATAGACAAACTTATAATTGCTGGGTTGGATGTCAAGTCGCTGCAGCCTCTGATCTGGAGGTCCTCTCGCTTTTTACCCTTTGCTAAAAAAGATCTTCCCCCTCATGGTCACTTCAGTCATCTGTCACAACACTAACCATATTTTATTATTTTATCATTTATTTTTTTATTTATTTTACTCTTCAGCCCCCTTCCAAATCGAACAATGCCAAAAGAGTGACAAAAGAGTGAATAGCAAAGTTCAGTGTCCAAGTTCCACACTATGGCATAATGATGTTTCTCACTGTAAAATATATTTGGATGAGTGCAATTTTTGTCTTATTTTAATTACTTGTATTAACAGTAAATAATAATTGGGTAGTGGAGTGTAGAAAGAGAGGCTTGGAGTGAGAAGCCGAGGCCACACCAAGAATATCTGAGTGTGCTCAAAAATACTTACTTGTTTACACTCAATATCGCAGGACTGCTTTTGAGCAGCTTATTGCCAGCAACAGCACCAGCAACAGCAGCAGCAGCAAATGTAGCTGTAGTTGTGGAAAAAACATAAAGTCCCTAAATGATCCACGCACTTAAGTGAAACACCATTTTTTGTATGAAAATGTAAAATGATCAACTGATTTCATTGCACATTGTTGATAACAGCAATTACCCAGTGCAGCTGCTGCCCACTAACCTAACAGGTACCTGCCTACATGAAAGTAAATACATTTTGCTTGAGGTGTTAGATGAAAAGTCAGGGGAGCTTTCATTCTGAAATAAGTCTAATTCAGAATATAAATGTACAAAGTACAGTGCCAACCCCTGTCATTGATATGAAAATATTTCACAGGTAAAGGACCAACTAAAGTTATCCTCCAGGGACAATGGCATACCAAATTCTATGGCAATCCACCCAAGTGTTTTTGCCATATTTTGCTTAATTTTGTCAAAAGGCGTCCAATTCATATATAGCATCTTTGAAACCTTGTATTTTCCTTAACCAGCCCCAACAGATCTGATATTCCAGCAGCTTTGTAACTATGTAGACGTACCCTTGTACATACAGTATATACTAGCATTTACTGTTTATAGTGCAATTTTCAGAGGAACCGTTTGGGTGATGAAAATTAAAATGTGATTCTGCAAATGATAATTTGCTATATAAGAAGGTCTCTGCTCTGCTAGGTGAAGAAAGCTGAGCAGGTGCAGTCTTTTGGTCTAATCTCTGGACTATGCTCCTCACAGTATTGTCTTGGACCTTTGTGTCCGGTCTTAATGGCGGGCCTCTTAGCACCCTGTGCTCAGACAGATACATTTTCAGGTTGGCCACTATATTACTTTAACAACAGTTATTCTTAGAGACCTTATAATTACTGCCCTGCCTTACCTCCCTTGAGTTAAAATAGAAACCTGCCTTTT
This sequence comes from Chelon labrosus, assembly GCF_963514085.1. Classification (NCBI taxonomy): domain Eukaryota; kingdom Metazoa; phylum Chordata; class Actinopteri; order Mugiliformes; family Mugilidae; genus Chelon; species Chelon labrosus. Next base: position 1,269,132 of record NC_140342.1, on the reverse strand, counting down.
CAGTTGGCTCAAGTGGCTCTTTCATAAGAGTGTTAAGAGTAAACATGGACATTTTTCAAGATCTATGTCCTCTAATCATCCTCTGGAGGACAATATAGGCTTCAGTAATAGGTGCTAGAAAGTGGTCAGTTTCTGCAGGGCCCCAGAATAAGGTTTTGAGGAAACTAGAGCCTGTAGCTGGATGTGAATACAGCTTTTTATAATTACAATGGCTAAAGCTAAAACAGGTAATAGAACAATGTTTGTTTTTTTGAAGGTGCAAAGTGCTCTGTAGATGCCAGGTGATGAACAAAGATGACCAATTAAGCTTTAGGGTAATATAGAAAAAACTGATTGACAGCTTCTGACACTAACACTTTTAGTACTGCTACTTCATAAAGTGAAGACAATATAACAATGGTTCATGTACAAAATGATAATGTATACTTGAAGACTCTGTGCTACCTTCTTTCAGTTTGATTTTTGACAGTTAAGGCTGATTTTAAATACTTTTTTTTTATTATTTAAACTTATTGGAGGTGTATTCGCCAACCATTCATACTTAAGGTGAAAACTTATTTGAAGTGTAAGAGTACAAAGTAGAAGTTTAAGAAACTATAATAAATATTAATATCTGTGAACTGAGTCAAGGGTGTGGAGATGAGTCATTCAAGCAACAGGAAAGACACAAGGGGGTTCAGTTTTCAATTCAATTAAATGTTATATATATATATGGCGATAATAATAATACAAATTGTCTCAAGACGCTTTATAAAACTTGTTCTGAAACCCCCAGAGCAAGCCTGAAGGCGACGGTGGCAAGGAAAAACTACCTCTAACAGGAAGAAACCTTGAGCAGAACCCAGCTCATATGGAGGGACCCATCTACCTAAGGCCAGCCAGGTGGAGACAGAAAAAGAGAGAAGAGAACGGCAGGAGAAACGAGATAAACATACATCTGTCATAGATACATACATCTGACTAAAGCGTAATCTGAAATACGACATATAGCTGATGATGTTACATGACAGTTTGAGAATGAATTTAAATAGCGCTGTTAGTGATAGCAGTAGGTGAGTTAGCTGCTATAATGATTGAATATTAGAGGTATCATGGGCAGGTTGGAGAATTGTTCATTCAGGTAGGAGTGGATAACTGCAGGTCATGAAGACTGAGCAGGCTGATGAGACCAGGAATTGTGAAGTGTTGTGAACACTGGTAAAAGTAAGAAATCAGAAGTGATTGTTGTGGTTGATTTTTGCAAAATAGAAGTCATTCATAAGTCTTCATGTCGCCCATTGATTCGATCATCCTTGGCTAGAGCATTTTTACTTGAGATTTATGGAAAGTGTCGTATTATTCTGGGGAAATAAAGGTAAAAAAAAAGAGTAAAGGACATGTCTACAGAGAAAACTGGCAGGATCATTCCGGGAGTGTAGCTTTGTTTATTTATTTGTTGAAACTGCACATACTGTCATCCCAAATCTATTCAGCAATTCAGGCAAACTCAACAACTTCAACTCTGAAATACAGAGTCTGGAGGATGTTACACAGGACAGTCATTGCATAACTGGAATAGCAATGACAACATCATGTTGTGGCTCAGTAGGTAGAGCGGGTTGTCCACGAACCAGAGGGTTAGCGGTTCGATCCCCGGAATGTGCCACATGCCGAAGTGTCCTTGAGCAAGACACTGAACCCCCAGTTGCTCCCAGTGTGTGGCACTGGTGTGTGAATGTGTGTGTGCTTGTGTGAGCGAATGGGTAGATGTGTCTATGACTGTAAAGCGCTTTGAGTACCAATAGGTAGAAAAGCGCTATATAAAAGCAAGGCCATTTACCATTTACCATCATCAAAGAAGAACACAGCCCTACCCCTACCCCGCTGTCACAGCATTAAGTCTGTACTGCAACTGAAGAGCTGGTCAGTCTATGTTCTTCCGTCTGGGACCTCCTACCTGGTAGAGGAGGAATTTGATTTTGCCAAAATAGAGGAAATGGAGGAGGTTAGATTTAATGCATAATGATAACTATTAACTAGAAGAAGAAGTGGTTCAACAGAGAATAAACTCATGGCAAATACAACAATACAACAATACAACAATTTAGTCAAAAGTGCACTGATAGTGCTCTAGTCCAATCTAACACAGAAGTTAAATTATATATTTTATTATATGCCTGGTATCAATTAACAGATTTAGACTCTAAGACCACAATTTGTCTCATTTAGATATGCCCAATATGATTTGCATCTCATTTTTAACCACTGCAGAAACCATCGGAGCCAGATGCAAAAATAAGTCTGTTCCCTGTGGTGTATCATGACTACTGACATACTGGGTTCTAATAGTGGACCTCTCATCTTCAACTGCAAACTTAACTTTGTGTCAGGATCTCCTGTATGTTCCTTGTTGGGTTTGTCTGTCTGTTTTTACTCACTGGAGGTTGGTCTGGAGCTGGGCGGAGCTGGAGCCACTTGCATAATACACCTGCAAGAAATGGAGCCTCATCAGCCACCTTCTCTCCTTGTCCATAAAATCCTGGTTCAGTCCTCCACTTGTCATCAGATCGTCTGCTTACCTTTGTGGTATTGTGCTCAGGCTCATGTCTTTAGTTGTGAATACTAGTGTTGCATTTACTTATTTTGGTCTTCCCTGTCAGCTCTCAGATCTATCTACTCACCTGCTCAGTCGTATTCTCCCTGGAATCCTCACCCAGCTCCACCAGTCCGCCAGCCTTCCTCCCTGCATTTCCACCACTGCTTTCCCTGGATTCCTCACAAACCTGGTTCTGGTCCATCTCCGTTGACCTGCAAATCTGCTCCCACCTGCTTCCTCTGTTTTGTCAATAAACCGGTTAAATAACCACGACCACTGGCTCTTGGTTTGTGACTGAATTAGAGTGTCCAATTCCTATCGGCAGGCGTGAAACTTTGTCACAACAACAGTCATAATTCTGAATTTGACCTGCAGTTATGAGTTTTCTCCACCACTGCAGAAGCACCCAAAGGCAGCACATGAAGAAGTCTATAAATGAGAACAATGAGAGATCAAGCTTAAATTTGTCCCAGTGCGAATTTTCTATTTTCCATTTTTAAGCTAAACATAAAATCCAAAAAATCCAGAGGATATTCACTTCTCTTTATCACATTCATGAACATTCATTCATTTTCTGTAACTGCTTGTCCTCTGGAGGGTCCAACTGTCAAGAGACGGGGTACTCCCTGGACAGGTCTCCAGTCTATCACAGGACTAACACAGAGAGACAGACAACCATTCACACTCACACCTATGGTCCATTTAGAATCACCAATTAACCTAACAAGTCTGGGTGTAAATACATTTTCTACAAATATTACCAAAAATGTTTCTGACATGAAGCTGAACACCATACTTTGAGTGGTCAGAATGATGTTGGGGTTTTGCCAATACTTATTTTCAATAGTCTTGGAAGCTGTGGCTAATCAGTGTCCTCAGGTAGGAACCATTCAACCATTTTTGCAGGTAGCTGCAGGAAGCAAAGTTTTACATTTCACATACACGTCTTAAAGGTGTATTCTTGAAGTGTTTCATCTACATGTTTAGATCTTACTATGATCAGCATGCATTCATTTTGTTAGGGGAAAATACTTCGATTTAAACTCTAAATCATTGCGGTATCTGACAGTTTACCTGATGTTATGCTAAATGTGCAGAGTTAAGTGTCACCTATAGGCCCTGAGACAAGTAAGTCTGTCAATCTCTTAAATGCTTGATCAACAATACCTCACAGACTCTGATGACAGCATTAGTGCTACCAGACGAAGAGAAAACAGAGAAGAACTGCACACACATACGGCTCCTGCCACTATTGATTTTTAGTTAATGTGCAACTGCTGGCTTAGCGCAGAGTCAACAATGAACTGCATTCATCAGGATGTCCAAAGCAACATTTATTAAAAATATCAGGAATTGCGACATTCCCTGGAGGGCCTCTACATAAGACTGATAAAATTAGCAAAGCATGGAATTAGTTATTCACTGTCAACCTTCAATATGATGCATTAGCCTTTTTACAGTGAAGTTAGTTGCCCCTGTTTTCTAAATAAGAGTCATTATGTTACAACCACATTTTGACAATGGCAACAATAAAGGAAAGGGTCTAGTCACTGTAATCTATTTAGGAATGGGCAAACACCTCTTGGGGCGTAGAAAGTACACTGGGCGAGAGAGCTCATCACACTGCAAATAGACAAAGCACAAGCAAATTAAGAAAACATTTTCATCCATTTGACAACAGGTGCACTGCAAATACAACTGAAGACAGAAACGCCCTGCAAAAAATTTACAATACAAGCAATTACAAAAACACACTGGAAAAACACACTGCAAAAATTCAAAACACCTGCAAACACAGAAACACACTGCAAAAATTCACGACATCCGCAAACACAGAAACGCACTGCACAAATGACAACAGAACTTTTCCCAAGAGCCTATGAAGTGATGAACTGCCTGGGACTAGATGCAATTGTTGTTCAAAGGTTTATGACTTTTGGAGTTGTTGACATACTGGTAAGTTATTCAAATAATTTCTTATTCTTATTTCTATTTTATTTGTATCATTATTCTGTCTAAAACAGACACCTTGTCGTCACTAACTCTTAAAAAGCCCACTAAATTTATGAAAGGTAATATGGTTTACCCGTGTATGCATTTGACTGTGACACAAACAAATACTGAGAAATCATTGTCAGAAATAAGCCTGTAACTAAACAAGAATAGACAGAGAATATATTATGAGGACTATTGTCTAATCTTTGGTGTTTAGTCATTTTACTCCTAAATTATGACCTGTTGAGCGGTGATAAGAGTTATATTCAGTAAGTTATAACACATCCATTATTTTACATGTCTATTTGTCTGTGTAAAGTTTTCCTCTAGGTGGTCCAGAGGAAAACTGCAGTGATGGCTGCAGTGATGTTCAACATGAGACGAAGAGCTGGACTAACAGGACGGGAGAGAACACTTTGAAAGTCTCCACTTCATCACTGATTCTTTATTACAGCCCAGATGTGTTAACTTTAGTGTTCCTGAATGCAAGATGTAACTTTAATTTGTTAAACTGTTGCTTGAATAGTAGTAATCATTTTAGTATTAAAATTATTTTGATTAATGATTAATTAGTATGATTTGCTTGTACTTTTAGCTGACAGTGACATTTTAATATAAAATGCAACATTTACTTATTGCTTATTTCTTCTTCCTCATACAAGAAAAGAGGATGACAGGAGATGAGGTCAAATTGTTAAAAGAGTTATATGGTCAAACCATTTTTGTTGTTGGTGTGTTTCTTCTTCCCTCTCTGCTTTGACAGCCTTTCTAAAGCTCTGCTTCCCTTTACACATTACAACACCAAGGTGTATTTTCATATTTACTGCAGACCATATTGAGATTTTTATTTTTTTTTCCACAGGAGGAAATTGCCATTTACATTAGATGGATGTTTTAAAGGGAGATAAAAAGCAATATTATGAACTGAGCCAACTGTGGATATTGCCTGAGTCTCGCTACCTTCACATGCTTGACAGGGCACATGCTTTTGCTATATATCTTTGTTAAGCATTATTGATTTAAAGGATGAATGTTGATCCTCTGTTTAACATTCTTCCACAAAGCCATCTTGGCATTTCTAGAATAAGCCCTATTCAATTTGATGTCAGATTAACAAGTTGCATATTTTGGTTTCAAATATTACAGTGTTATTGGGAGCTGATTGACTATTTTTTACCATTGGCCATATTGTTCTTAAAGTACAGTGAGTTGATCAAAAGATTAGAGAGTTATATCTTGGTTGTCTTTTATGCAGGTGTAGGTTTGTAACTAAACAGGCAAATGATACAGTGTATTGTCAGGGACAAACACCTACACATTCACTGTCTTGTCACAAAGCACAAAGCACATCAGGACTGGTCGAGCAGGAGGCCTGTCACCCTTTCTTCATTGATTTCCACTCTTCTCTTTCTTTTCTAGCCTTTCAAACTGAGAGAGAGAACTGAGAGTATCAATCTGACAGGGTCTCAGCCAGATCAAGCACACAGTGACAGAAAAACGCCCACTAACACTCCCTACCATGGCTAATGTGACAGCCCAGGCTGCTATTCACTCACATGCACACGCACATGCACATGTGCGCACACACACACACACACAAACACACACACACACACTTTCATGCATACATAAGCATACAGAAATGGAGTCACAATTACCCTCACACAGTCAACAGCCCAGTGGCACTCAAAGCCTTTTTAACACATGCTTTCACTCCAGTTGATAATGTGACACAGAAGGGATGGGAATCTCTTCCACAACAGGCCACTTTACAGTGATTATTCTTGTTGTTGACTGGACATTTGGCTGTGAGGCAGTCGACTATGCAAAATTGTAATCATATACACAGATTCTACAATTGCAAACATTTACTGCAACATCAGTTTTTTGCTACTTATACACCAGCTGGGATGTAAGAAAAAGAAAATGGCATGGTCAATGCAAAACATTCACATTATACACTTAACATTTGTGTCTTTAAAATGTGCAGATTTGGCAGATTTTAATTGATCTGCAGTCTGTTAACCTCTTAGTCAGTAGCTCATTGATAAAGATGTTTAGCTACAGGCTTACTAGTCCATAATTATAGAGGTACTCTACCGGGCAAAAGTTTTAGAACACCCTAATTTTTCCAGTTATTTATTGCAATTCAAGTCGTGCAAGTCCAATTAATAGCTTGATATGGTACAAAGGTAAGTACTGAACAGCCAGAGGTTAAAAAAAAAAAAAAAAAGGTTTGGTTACCCAAAACTGAAAAATAATACACATTTCAGAATTATACAAAAAGGCCTCTTTCAGGGAACACCAAGTGGGTTAACAATTTAAAGCTGTTCTGCAGTAATGAAGGTTGAATCAGCCTTGAAAGCTGGTGCTACTAATTCCTACAGGTGTTCCAACTTTTCTTGGTTACTTACAACCCCCTCTGTCTGCATAAAAGCAGTGTTGGAACACACTGGTACCAGACTCTCATGAGCATCAGGTGAACAGTATTGTGCTGCAGAAAGTAGTGTGTTGCTACAAAAATGGCGAGAAAAAGAAACTCTGACAGGAAGAGGTTTGGCATGTACAGAGTGAGAGGCACCCTGAACCAAAACGGCTACCACAGCATTCTGCAGCACCATGCAATACCCTCTGGTATGCACCTAGTTGGTCAGAGGTTCATCCTACAGCAAGATAATGACCCAAAACACAAGTCCAAGCTATGCCAGAACTACCTCAGGAAAAAAGAACAAGATGGTAAGCTTGAAAACATGGAGTGGCCAGCACAGTCTCCAGACTTAAACCCCATGGAGCTGGTTTGGGATGAACTGGACAGAAGAGTGAAAGCCAAGCAACCTACAAGTGCCACACATTTATGGGAACTTCTGCAACAGACTTGGGAAGAACTTTCTGAAGAATATTTGATTTCTATTGTAGAAAGAATGCCACAAGTGTGTTCAGCTGTTATATCTGCCAAAGTTGGCTACTTTGATGAGTCAATAGTTTAGAATACATTTTGGTCTATAAATTGATTCCATGATTTCTTTTTCAACTCACATTTAGTCATTTTACTCCTAAATTATTTGTTGCTTATTTGTTCTATGCTTTCATTTCAGAGTGCAATGAGACACTAAACTGAAGAATTTTCAGTAAAAAAATGGAAAAAGTGTGATGTTCTAAAACTTTTGACTGGTAGTGTATATGATTTGTGAAAGTATTCCTCCCATCCTTCCTGTAACTGTAAAAGATGTATCATTACGCGCTGTAGCTTTAGAACCATCAGTATGACCACATTTGAAGTTAGGTTTCTCTGAGCTTACACCGATAAATGCTTCATCTCAACATGTATTTCAGACCCAACATCAACTACACTACTCAAGTATGTGTTAGCCTTAATTAACACTTTTATGTATTTATTGGATGTCATTAACTCAGCTGCCTGTTTTTGATCTGCTGAGCTGTGTGTGTCCAGCATACTCACATTCAGTCATGTGTCATGTAATCTTATACGAACCCTGAGTACAGAAAAAGAATGTTCTGCAGAATATTCTACATGGATGAATTCATCTTTTGCTTTGGATTTTTCTCCTCCTCCTCCTCCTCACCCCAGTTCTCTTCTGTCCAACTCCTCTATATTTTCTCTCTTTTTTTATCCAGCCTCAGGCCAATGTGGCCCCTGCATAGCGCGGATTTGTACTCAAGGTCCCTTGGTACTTTAAGGTCCTGGTCACTGCCACCCTAGGGCTTCATTTGGGGATTTCAGACTCTGGGTTCATCTTTCAAAACATCTTTATACCATTTTGATTGTTATTGGCATGATATAAATAACAAAACGTTTATTTTATTACCTCTGTTATTAAAGTCTAGTTTATTACCTCATTCCTTGTTTTCTGGGATGTTGTCAGAGCTGCGGAGCAAGAACATATTATTTTTCATAAGTTTGAATGAGATAGCTCCAAATAGCTTAAAAATAACAAATTTCACCCAGTAAGAGCCTGTAAAGCCTGTATGAACAGAAGCTCAACAGCCACTTTATTAAGAACAAGTATGTATGCCATGGCAGAGCTTTCAAACCATCATGGACTTTAACTCCCTCCACCCACGGATATGTCACAATAATCTGGATGAAAAAAAATGAACTGAATGTATTTTATGCACATTTTGAGGCAAACAACACCAGGGAGGCACAAGTGCTCCTCCAGTCATTCGGTGACCAGCCACTACAACTGGCTTCTTGTGAAGGGGAAAGGGCTTTCACAAGGGTCAACCCATGCAAAGCAGCAGAGCCAGACAACATCCCTGGATCTGTAATAAAACACTGGGCAGGGTAGTCTTTACAGACATCTTTAACAGCTCGCTTTGCCAAGCAGCAGTGCTCAGCTGCCTCAAATCAGCCACCATAATTCTCATCCCTAAATAGTCAAATCCTACCAGGTTGTTTTTTTATTGTTTATTTATATGTGGAAGAATATTTGCAGTATTACCACTGAGGTGATGTCTTGTATATGTAAATACTATGAGAAATTACAATGAAAAATACAAGATCTGGAATAGTGTGGCTGGCCCTGCGATACTATGTCGGAGCTCCTGGGCAGACTCCCTCAGTCTTAATGGTCATTACAACTCTATCTATGCGACTGCAAGAATATTGAAGCTAATCAGATGCTTTGGGGTCATCCTCTGGTGGCCTGACCTTCACCGGCTTCTCTGACCACAAGTTTTAAATCAGTCACCGCACCCCATTAACAATCCTTAAGAAAGGCCAGCAGTCCCATTCACAATGCAGGACTATGGGGTAAGAGAACGAACAGCCCTGGTCAGGTCAATCCAGGCTCTTTGTAGGAGCTGGAGCTAATGGCACAGCAAGCACTAAAAGAACAAATACTGCCATTCACTGGGTGAAGCCTTAGAATAGCAGAAAACACACAATGGATTTAAAGAAACATGCAAAGCAACACCTCCTTAATTCAGACTTAGACATACATGTTGTGATTGATGTTTTTTTCTGGGCCTCGTCGGCTATTAATTTGGAGTGAAATACAAACAAATTTCCTCAAGACCATGTTTGCGCTGTACTTTGATTTTTGGAACACATAGTGTCTATATTGAGCATATGTACTGTATATTCATACTATATTCAAATTCATATGTTTTTTGGTGAATTCAGACCAAACTGTTCTGGAGACTCTACTGGGGAGCTCCCTCAAGAACATGATTGCCAAAGACTCTTTTGGCACTTAATTTGTGGCAAGGTAAAAGACAAACATCTGAAAAATTCAAGATAATGAGGCATTGGTTCTGTCAGCACCCACTTTGCTAACAAAGGTACAGAGAAGACATACATAGTCCTGTAGGAATGTTAGACTAGTACTAAGGGACGGCAGTAAATGTTTTCAAGTACATATACCTATGCCAACCAAATAGATCTCAAAGACAAAAACATAAAATATCTGATAAAGAAGACATTTAGGCTAACCTCACTGAAAGTCTTGTAGCTCATATAACACGTTGTCCAAATTTAGATATGCCACAGGAACCGTACATATGTCGTTTAAAAGAACTTGCACCCTAACTGTAATGTGAACAGGCTGCCAATAATCAGTGTAGTCATATGGATGATTCTGAGGTGTGATAGGCTACACTCCTGGGAGATCAGTCATTTGTCCAGTGGTCTGTGACTGTGTCACTGGGAGGTCCGAACCTGCATCAGTGCTGGGGAGTGGTGCGATGTTCTGAAGTCAGCTGACATCTCATTGTGGCTGACAGGCAGAACGTTGTGGTTGGTGCGGTCACTAGACCTCGACCCACTCCAAAAGGGGTGAAACGAACATTGTGAAAAGGGGTGCTATTTTATCCAACACTGGCAATCAGTAACCCTGGGGTTTTTGTGAGCCAACAGTGATGCTGTATGTGTGGCACTCAATCTAGACAAAACTGGAACTTGTGGCTCATCTGATGCCATTCCTTAGTGTCTGGTTGAACTTCTGAGTGACATCTGAAGAATTTGGAAGCCAAGTCAGCACCTTGAATTCCTCAAACCATTCCTGAACCATTTTTGCATTCTTTGTGGCAGGAAGGATTATTTTGCTGAAGGAGGCCACAGCCATAAGAGAATATCATTTCCATGAGTGTGTACTGTATTGTCTGCAGTAATGTTTAAGTACATTGTAAGTACCAAAATGACATCCACATGAACATGAATGAAGTTGTCTTTGTAGAACTAAAAATCACACGGCCTTGTCTGGCATAAGTCCTTCCCATAGTGTATTCTGGTGCCATGTGTTCCCCAGGTAATTCTGACACGTTTCTATCAGAACCAGCCTTAACTTTCTCAGCAATTTGTGCTTCAGTAGCTCATCTGTTGCATCAGAGCAAACAGGCCAACCTTAACTTCCCACGTGCATCACGGGAAGAGGGTTATGCTCCACGCAACAAAATAGTTGATGCTGGAGAAGCGAGCTGTTTAGTTCCACTATCGCATCGGTCGTAGACAGGTCAGCAAAACAGAGCAAAATATATTTAAAGGTAATTGCAATTATAAACGATTAAGGCATTTGTCAAGAATGCCATCTAACTAGATCCCAACCTGATTTGCATGACTGACCAAGTGGAGAAAGATATGCTTGTATGGAAGTGCTCTTCCACACAACAAAGCAGCTCTAAAGCCGTTTACTGCTCTCAGAAATGTGGCCACATGAAATACTGACTTGCAGGAAATTTAATTTACTTAACAACATTACTAATGAGTAATGAGTTTTTCAATTGCTTTTCTGCCATGACAAATGCTCAAAGCTTGTGAGCGAGTCAAATGTATTTACAGCTGTAACTCTTACACATAACTGCAACACAATGTTGCAGGAAGCAATGCATTACGCAGACTGAGATAGTGAGGTATCATATTTTTTAAACCGTAATAACAAGACATCTAATATAAAAAACTAAAATTAAAAAATGTTGTTACTCCAGTAAGAAATATTGTTTGTATTTAAATCTACAAATCTCTGTCTACACTAGCACAAGGAGCCACAATGAAAGTAGAATTTATACAAGAACCCAGTACCTAGTTTGAAGTCATCCTATCATTACTGACATCACAAATCCATTTTCATCCTGTAAAACATACACTTCTCCCTCCATTGACACCTGTGCTAAAGGCAGCGTTTTAGGGGGATTGTGATGAAGTGTGACAAGAGCAAAGATCATGGCTGTTTCCTCTTAAATTCCCTGATGAGGAAGCCGAAACTTACTAACCCACACAGCTGAGTTAACTGCAATAATCAGCAGGCCTTGTATTGACTCATTGATAATTTATCTGTGTGGACCATATCCACAGACACTGAAAGCACCGTGAATAGCACAGCATATGTCTAACCATCTATCACTGTGTCTGCAGTTTGACTCTCTGTGTGCTTGATGCTCTCTGGGCTGAGTGCTGCAATCAAGTAGAAGTCAAGAGAGGTGACAGGGAGCGTGCTAGAGGCCAATCGCCCTTGAAATAGCAACTGGCCTTCAGCCTCTTAGACCCTGAAAGATGTGACCAAATGGGCCAGCCGCCCACAACATTACCCTTCCCCTCATTCACATAAACAGCACCACCACCACTAGTTTTGGGTCGCCTCTCATTACCCCTGTCCATACACACAGAGAGTCACACACTCAACTATGTGGTCCCAGGCCACCTCCAGCCAGGTCACCAACCTTTTCTTTCCCCCTGCCCCCTTCCCTTCTAAGCTCATAGATCACCGTTGACACATCAGTAATTGAACTAGGAAAGATAAGGGCCAGCTGACAAGGCTTCGGGGTCCTGACACCACTGAAAAGCCTAGAACAAACACTATGTGTCACCACACAAGTCCCATTTTCCTCTGCTGCCTCTCGTTTCCTTGTTTCCCCTGTTATTCCTTTCAGCCCATGTAAAGCCTGACAGAAATTGATCTGGTTAAGATCATCTCATGTCATCTGTGCAGTGGTATTATTCCAGGGTATAACAGCTATTACAAAATATGTTCATAGTTTATGTTGTGAAATCATTGTATTTGTTCGTCAGTACTTAGTTTAAGCCCACATTATCATTTTTCATGTTTACATCTAACTCTAAAATAGGAAAGGACTTGCTGTTGTCCAGTCACAGGGATAGCAGATATGATAATTTACTGATTACAGATTACTAAATCGGCTCAATAAATACAGTTTCCAAAAGTGTGTGAACAAGCTGTTTGAAAAGATCTCTTACTCACTGGCCATTCTTGTTTATCTTGTACATGAGCATACCTGGGTCAGGCACCACATACTGTTTTTTCAAATAATTTAAGGGTAGACAGACACATCAAATATTCACAGAAAAAATAAATAAAAAAAAACATAAGGGATCGAGGAACTGTTTCCAATTGTGTGGAGCATCAGTTCTTCCAAGTTCCGTGTGGACAAGAAACAGCTAATGTTAAAATGCCATGTGACCTGACACTTTAAGTACTGTATTTAAATGCCTGAATACACTTATGTGAGAATAGCCAACAGTTTTTCCTTAATCAATTTTAAAACAAAGTTGATATCAGATTCAGGTGACAGAGATGATATCACTTATCTATATGAAGAATAAGCATGTTCCAAGAGTGGATCCTTGTAAAACATGTATACTAATCCTTAGGGGACTTGACTTGAACACAACTGCCTTAGTTCAGATCAAATAATTTAATGAACTGTCCATCAACACAAAATCAACCACGGACTTAGTCAAATGATTTAGATAGGTTTATGAAAAGGGAAGATCAGTGTAGATGTCCAGGGCCTCTATAATGCAGTTAAGTATACATAAAAGAGCAGTTGCATTTTGGCACAATCTGAATTCTGGCTGCTTAGGTGTCTGACTATGGAAGCCATCTTAGCTGAGACTCTTTTTGCTTTTTGCTAAAGCAGGACAATTTTGTGATAGTTATTATTTCAGAATCATCACAGGGTAAATTCTACAAACTTTCAGATTTGGGGGATTTTACTAAATGCAAGACACAAGTAAAACTGGAAACGAGAGTTTCAGATGCCATTTTAAAGTTTATAAAAATGCCAACTATTAAGGTCTTCATTTTCAACGCTTTCAGTGTTGTCCATCAACAAATATGTTTACCATAGTTTGCTATAACGTAATTAACATTCATGACAGAACACCTGGTGTAAAATTAAATGTAAAAGTCACCTGGACTTTTAAATTGATATCTCCTGCTTCCAGTTTCTTAAAATTAATATTGTTTCTTTTTTCTTCCTCAGCAGTTCATTGAAAAATGTTTTGATAAATTAATCACTGTTTTAATAAAAACATGTTATTATTATAAAAGGGAAGTATTTTCCAATCTGCGTTTTAGTTTCAAAAGCCAGTAAGGCTAAAGGAGAATCTAGGATTTAAATAAAGAGAGAGAGAGCATGTTGTTAGCAGGACATACAAGCGTGATAAATTTCCGTTCGTCTTTTGTCGGTGAATACGTCTGGGCCCATATGCTCGACTACAAAGCTACGTGAAAGCAGCGTTTAAGAAGCCAGGCCTACCACATTAAAGCCTATAACAATCTCTGTTCATGGTAAGTTATCACTCTCAATTAATCACCGACCACAATAGGATATCTGATGTGTTCAAGCCCCCTGAAAGCTGCAGGTCAGGCTGAGGGCAGACTGACTCTCAGTTCCCTATTCTCCATCCCCTTTCACTTTATCATGTCTCTCTGTCGCTGCCAACTGAAGCTCTGTTACATTTTTCTTATTGCTCAAGCTTTCTGAAAGAATGACAGAGTCAAGCATCTCACAGTTCAAAACAAACACAGAGGGATGGATGTAGGTGTGGAGATGTGGGGCTTTATGTGAAGCAAGGGCCTCTGTGAGCTGACTGACTGACTGACTGGCTGGCTGGCTGGCTATGAGCCTTTGAAACCCCTCCCTGGTCATTCCACTGGGGCTGTGTTAGCCTATGAATGGAATGGTATTGTCACTGCTCTCCCCATTCCTGCACTACTGAATAGGTTTAACCACTGGTTTAGATTCAGTTACACGGTTTTGGTTGAAAGTACCCCCCTCCCACTGCTTTGGACTCCATGGTTCCCTTGGCTGACCTGTTTAGAAGCCACCGTGGAAATGTCATGTCGCCCCTCCCATGGGCTGGACCCAACATTAACTTTGATAGGTACCAAAAAAAAAAAAAATCACTTGGGATGGGTTGAACCATTGCCTTTCTTTTTCCAACCACTATGAATTGCCAATTTATGGTGGAACCTAAATGTGTGATGATGGAGGATTTTAAAGTGGACTCTGTGGTGTAGTTCTATAAATAGTATGGAATAAGGACCGGCGGTGCAAGTTATATATTCCCTGAAAACAAAATTATTTTGCAAAATTGTAAAAGTTTTATATCACAAATAGGAAAACTTGGATCTTTTACCAACAATACCCATAATACTCATACATAGTAAACCGTTTAAATACACACAGCATTCAATAGAGAATGGCCTACGATGCAAAAAAAGAAAAGTAATTCCGTTAACCTTATTTTGTATTGTTAGTTAAATATATATTCAGTTTAAGTTAAACCTCAGCCTATAGCAATTACAAATCTGAGAAATATATTAATGTAAATTATTTTTAAAAAATGTTGCTGTTATACTATTAAAGATAATAGCTTGGAACTTTCTAGCAAATTCCAGAAATGTGTGTTCGATCAGTTCTTGTATTCCAAGGAAGCCACTTGTTTCTTGCCAAGAGCACAGCAGAATGCAGTTGCACTCAGTTATTGCATTACGTGTTTTCAGCACAACTGAACTCATTAACATGTTAATCAACCAGTGCTTCAGTCAGTACATGTGGAACAGCTTTTATTTAAAGTATTTTGCTTTATCCTCATGTTCAAGTCCTAGGGGTGATGAATTTGATTTGATTTGATGATGAAAAGCCGGTGTTCTTTCTCTACGCGTCACATCATGACGCTTTTCAGCCTGTTCATCATCGTTAACTTCACTCTCTTAAGTTATAGGTAGACAGACATTTTTCACAATGATAACACACACTCAAACTAACAGGTCCACTTGCTCTGAGTAGTTGTGCCATAATTGACATCCTCAAGCATGACGAACCTTCCTTTTGTTCATGTGGATCCAGGACCCTCTGCTAACCTTATTAAGTACCCTACTACTGACACACTTGTTATGGAATACTTTTCGACCTGTAAACTCCTATTCTGTTTTAAATGATGACTACTCATTCCATGCTATTTGTTGCTGTTTTCCTGTTGCCTGGAATAACTTTTTAATGGGAATGAACATGCAATTTGTGTGTCAGCTATAATGTCTTCAATTGTGTCAGTTTCAGAAGTGTATTATTTACTGGCACTGGAAATCTTTGATTAAACATTTCCATCCAATTTTAAGGTACCATAGAAATTTTGTTTTTGTTTTGTCTTTCTATTACCTACTTCTAACTCTCAGTTACCCTCTCTCTATGCTCCTTTTTTCCCTTCCAGGTGTAGCTATAGTTATATATAGTTATATAGTTATTTGTTTATTCAGACCCACCAATAGAGACGGCACTGAATTTTCCAAGCTACCCACTAACCAAAAGAATTGGCTTTTGTACCTCCATCTAAACCTTTAACCCCCTGTGCTTCCCCTTGTCTGGTGAATTGCCCAACATATGATTAATTACTAGATACATCTGTTATGCCCTCTTAGTCCAAACCTTCTGCGCTCATGGAAGTTGTGGCATGTAAGATATTTTGATGTATTATGGAAGAGTGAGTTGCATTTACAAATGCCTCCTGCTCATATACCAAAATGAGCATCAACCATAGTGAACAGTGAATATAGGCTGCAAGTATTCAGTTTAACCAAAATATTAAACATTTACCATAACATTGTTACATTATGTCTACTGATAATCTAAAGCCTGACATGAGGCTTTCATGAGATGATACAAAAGGAATTTTCTGTCTATAACAGTTTACAGACACAATGAGGAGCAGGGGAAGGACATTTCTATACATTTAATCTAGTTTTGAATAGGAGTGTCAAAACCTGAGGCATTACACTATTCTTTAACTAGGTACAGCCTCTATGGAACTGTATGTGGAAGCTTGGAAGTCCTGCTTAGATAGACTTTTCCAATACAATTGTCAAAACCACAAATAACCACCTGATTTATGTATCTCCTGATAACTGAGAACTTGCAAAATGAATACAGTTTCCTGAAAACTGATATTAAAGTAAAAACAAAACTTCTCTCAGTTAATTTCCCATCATTCTCTTGGTGCTTTGGAATAAGACAAGCCTATAATCAATTAGTGGACCTCTCTTCAAGTATCTGTCAATTAGCCTGCCAGTGATTGGGGATATGACTGCTTTATTATCTGAGCCAAGTGCCCTCCCCATCTGCTTTCTGCATTACTTACAACTGGTAACCCAATAACAACACTATTACCTGACATTTATTAGACAGATGCTGCCTTTTTCAACTTTGAGCACAGTATGATCCTAAATAAAACACTCTGACTTGTGGAAGCCTTCCCTCTGCTTTTTGTCTTCACTCAAATCAGTGTTGACAATGGTCTTTTAGATTTTTTTTTTTTTTTCAGTATATTTGAGATATTCTGTGTGTAAATTATGTGACACAACATAATTGGAAGCAGTTGTGTAAGACAAAATGAACATAAAATAAAACATTCGAATTCTCGAAGCTAAGCAATGCTCTACATTATTTGTACAAATTTGCAATGAATTAAATTCTGTACACCTGTGTGCTGATCATAATATAAGACTGTAATACTTGTTTTTTTAAAAGAATAACCACTGCCACCAATTTATGCGGATGCTGTTTAAACTTGTTTAAATTACACATAAACTTGATGGGGTTTAAACTTGTTTTTTATTAAGCTCTTCTTATCTACAACAGGAAAATTCAAGAACAGTTCCAGAAGTGCTTTGACATCAGAAGATAAGTAAACAATAGTATTAATATAAAAATCCAATAAATAATAGAAAATCAGAGTCTTTGTGTGTCCTTCAAACTGGTCTTACACGGTGGTCTCTGTGGATACAGACTTAAGGTATACATTACAGCCTGTTGAAGAATCTCAGGAGGGTTTCCTACTTCACGTCTGCCTCTCCTTTCACAGCCATACTCTATTGGTCTGCAAGAACAACAAGCATACTGTCGGCACCGAGACTCACAGTAAAAGTAATTGGTTTCATTGGAAAGTGGATAAATAGCGGTGGCTGGTTGTTGAGGGCTTCCTGCCGAGTTTGACCATTCCTGGGTTAATTGTCCCTCTGAGGCTGGAAGCTTTCCCAGTCAACACTGGCTACCAGCCACTAGAAGCTCTTACATCCAACACAACAGGCTGGGATTCGGCTGCAGAAAGATTGAAAAGGAAACATCGGTATTTATTAAATCAAATTATGATGACAAAATTAGTTCCTCTTATGTGTACAATCACTTTTATTGAATACATTCCTGCTACATTTTAGTTTACATCTCCATTTTGCACTACATATGACTTGTAGAACATTGTATTTGAGAAGATAATATGTAATATGTATAATTCAGAATACTGTTCTGTCACTGTACATTTGGCAAAAAGTCTTTTGTCTTAAGTCTCATTTTCCACCATCTTTTGCATTGTTTCAACCATTGCTACCATGCAAGCAGCTATTAGGAATGAACATGGTAAGATTGCAAATAGCAATGCCTCTACTTCCTGAGGACACTAAGGAGGGCCCTCCACTTCCTCTTCTCGCTTCTGCAATCAGGTAAATGTTTCCAGGGCATCTGAGCCAGAACACTCAGACTCAGCAACAGCTTCCTCTCCTAGGCCATCAGAGTTCTGAACACTCTCCCTATCTCCCTGCTCCAAAGACTCACTAACACCCCTAAAATCAACACACAACACACTCCTGTTCAACCACACACTCCTAAATGTTGTACAAGCCGCTTTAAACCGAGATGGACACTTGCATGACACAGTTTGTACAACTATTTGTTTTTGTAGTTTTTATAAATATATTTAAGATATTTGCACTACGTGCATCTGTGGCAATTTGAACTCTAGCATTGTTATCAGTACCCATTCCAGTAAAAAAAATAATGCTTATTCTGTATGACAGTAATGATGTGCATTCCTGTCCAATTCATTGTACCTACAATTAGCCGGTTGTATCTGCCAAAAATAGCATACATTCATTCCTTCATTGTATACGTAGCTCTTAAACTTGCAGTGATCCCGTGTAGTTGTATATATCAACAGCAGTGTACATTCGCTGCAGTTAAAAGTTCCACTTTTAGTGCAGCAGTAGTTGCAGCTATAGCAGTTATTTTGTGGGTCTTGTCAGCATATATATAGCACAGTGGACTAGTGGACACCGCTGTATGTTTTTATTAATGCGTTATTATTATGGAAGTGACAATAAATAGTACTCATCAATATCAAAGACCAGTGTTTTAGACTGTGATAGCTCAAATGGTTTGTCTTGTCTCTGATACTGAATTAATAAATTAATGAATGACTGGATACATTGTTTGATTTTAGACATTCATATTAAAATATTTATCAGTCACATGAGTGTCACTGTTACTTATTACTCTGCAGAATAGTTTGGAAGCAGAACCAGCTGCCACGAGAATGGAGTGCCTTTCAAATAGACGACATGGCGCAAGCATGAAAGATACTGCCAGATGAAATGCAACATTTTCAAAGTCTTGTGTCTATGAATACGAATCGATTTGATTGTGTGACTATTTTATGATGCCTACCACTTATGGTACGAATTTTAATCAGTTTTTTTTTTTTCTCTTTCGCTATCTCGGCTACTAATATGTCTAGTTCTCCTTGCAGTCATTCCAGTTTAACCAAACATAAGCTGCCATTTTAGCACCATAAACTCAGTATCTCCTGCATGCGGGCTTTTGTTTTTGATTGATTTGACGTCCACATAATGCTGACTTTCTCCATCCCATCGACTGACTGAAACGGCCTTTTTGTGCCACTTGACTTTCTCTCTCACACACAGCTGCATTTGTCTTGCAAATCCATCCCCGCTGCGTCGCGTTCAGGCGAGGAAAAGAGAGCAGTCGGACATCAGTGAAGTTCAAGCCAGCGAACAAGCGGAGAGGCTGTTCCATAGCAGCAGCTTTTGTCGATATCAAAACGGAGAGCTGGTGAAAAATGATGCATGCTTTTACACCTCTGAATCCTGGCAACTGACAGAGCAAGGGATGGGGGCGGGGTGGGGGGGACACAAAAAACTTTCCTCTCCCTGGAGGCTGAAGTCAGGTTTGGAAGCGAACAAAAGACCCCGGCCTAAACGGGTTGAGTATCCTCTAGCGCACGACGGGGATCAGCAGCGCAGAATGTAAGAGATGGATGGAGACGCACACGTACAAACGACCGTGACTTAAATTAGCATATTAGTAATTTATCACTTTTTTGTTGAGTTATTCAGAGATTTTTAAGAGTTTCTAAATAAAATTGAGCATATGTCAACGCGTGTGTGCTAAATACTGAGGTAGAGCTAGAACTTTTCTTCTGGGCATTAAACACCTCATGAATAATAACAAAAAAAAAATCCTGAGGTCATTTTGGTTTTCTCAAAAACTTATGGTGGTTACACAATTATAGCCTATATTAAATGTATACTTCTTCTGTCTTAAAATTCGTTTTGAAATCGGCCCAGTCTGCTTAATTTCCATATCTTTTCAAAGAAGCTTTCTCATGAATAGACTGTAATATTTCATAATGGGCACGCAAAAGCTGTGCACAATACCTCTCACATCCACCCTGCTTTCAGCCGCAACAAAGATCATAGCAAGGCGTCTTTATGGCTAATTCAGTCAAAGACGCATCTCCCGTCCTCCAGCGTGGAGGTCAGCCCGCCGTGTTCAGTCCACCAGGGGGGTTTTCAGAAGCGAAAGGCGGCCAGCTGGCTCCGTCATAACGCCCGACCAAACCCCCATCTCCACCCCCCGCGCGCGCACACACGCACGCACACACACACACGGACGCGACAAGTGACATATTTGTATAAACGAAGCCTCCTTTTGTGTCGGGCTGAGATACTGGCTTTCAGGTTCTCCGCTTTTTAATACGTTTCATTTTGAATGAAATTAAAAATGCACCTTCCGTTCAAATAGGCTCTTGGGCAAATTGGATTAACTGTATCTATGGGTGCGTAATAGAGATACAGAGATAAATGTCACAAGTAATATTTAATACATCCTCTTAAAGTTATTCTTGGAACACGGAGTTGGTTATGTGTTTAGATGCTATTCGTCACGTGGCTATGTGCTCTCATGAGAGTGCGAGATGCGGTCAAATCCCCGTGCGTAGCAGACGCACCATTGCGCAGTTAAGCCAAACCGGGACCAGGCTTTACTCCTTTATACATCAGTACCGTAAGTTAGAAATATTACGGAATCATCTATACAGACGGTTTGGAGGTAACATTTTCAATTATACATAATCTGACTTATCGAGTCAGGCGGAAATTCAAGCGTGATTTGAACACTAACGCATTACTTTGACTAAAACAAACAAACAAACAAACGAGTATATTAGTATATTATGGTGGGTTGAGGGCCGAAAATGTAAAATTTTTGTTTGACTGCTTTTAATTCAGTCCAGCACTTCAAGAACGTTTACATTTATTGCATGCGCACTCCCTTCCGTAACAGTCTTTCCGTACGTTGTGTAGTATTTGCATGCGCCAACAGCACAGTCCTTCAGAAAAAATCCAGTCCATAAAATCCATAATTTTCCGTGTTTAGAAACATAACGGGAATTTCCTAAAATGTGCGCAGATGCCTTACATAAAGTAATAAAACTGAATCTACTTAACTGATACCCAACAGTTCTACTGTATTAGCCGCTATGAATTCCGTAATGTAGAAAGGTACCCGTGCGCCCTGGAGCCACTTGTTGTCGCTTTTGAGAAGTTAAATATCCCGGAAAGAACGCAAGTTAGTATCTCAAGGGCTTTACGGGGACAAAAGACCAGCGCCTTAGCACCATATGTTTAATGGCTACAGCCGCCCAGCCTTTATTAAAGGCAAAAAGTGGTCCTTTAAAAGTTGGAAAGGCTCCTTTATTTGAGTTAGATGGAGCACTTGCGCACAAAACCAGAAGCGCGCGTTGCCATTGACTCGCCCCCTTTCTCTTTCTTTCAGGAGTCTGAAGCGGCCACCGTCATCGCCCGTTTCGCTCCAGCATAAGCTTTTCATCACCGGGCTTTGTTCTCGGTGAAAGTAATGCTGCGAATCAAAGAGATGACAATATTTTCCATCAGCTTGGAGACCCTGGACAAGAGCCCTCGAGCCTTGGCAAAAATCAGGGCCGGTTATTCATCCTGTCACTCCGCACCTGTGGTCCCGCATTCAAAGTATACAGACCTGTCCCTATTAACATTAATTATTCACAAACAACACAAAGGCTGAAATAGAGCAGGTTGAAGTCTGTTTATACCTCTTAAATGTTTTATTCCTCTGAAGATGCGCCCAAAGCTTTTTTCTTTCGCTCGCAACCGAGTGCTCGTCTCTCTTTCAGTCTTGAGTAGCTCTACAGTTTCCATTTTACAATCGCAGCATCTGCTTAATCTTGCGGATGAAAATATGACACAAAACATACCTAATAGAGGATTTGTTACATCTCGGCAATGAATGATCAACGCGGGAAACAAAGGTGCAAGATGGTGAGAGCAGTGTTGTTCCGTGGGCACGTGGTGCAGTTTGCTCTCTTGTGGAGAAAGCACCAGGTGATGGCAAGAAAATCGTTTTTCCGAATAGGAGAACACACCAAATCCACCTCCTTTTTCTCCTTGAGAAAAAACAGAAGACATAAATTTAATTGGCTTATCGAGGCGCGGCGAGGATCTCGCTGTTAATTGGCTGTGGGTGCACAAAACAAGCGCAGGGACACGTTTGGCCTTTCTGGTCCGCATTGCACTTTCAGCCCGGGGTCACATCATTGAAAATGTGTTTTATTATTGCAAAACGACATGCTTTACAGTGGCCATATTGTATCCTGGACAAAGGCTAATGGAACATTAAAGACGTGGAAAACGGTGCCAAGCCCGCCTCGAAGACATTGCAAGGGCCTCTCTTTTTGCTTGCTTTTAGGCAGCTGCTGTCCAGGGACCCAGGCACACGGATATGAAAAGAGACAAAGTTTGAACAACCAGGTGCATCCCGGAGAAGACGTCTAAGACTGATATCTTGCAGCAGGACAAGGAAACACATAAAATGTAATTTAAACTAAAAGGTCGCGTCTGAGGGAAAAGCGCGCACGGAGAAAGAGGTACTTACTCCTCCTCCACTTGCCACAGTATCATATTGTTTATTCTTCAGTCGGTGCCAACGCAGAAGACATCGGGTGGGCACCAGCGGTTCCCAGGCAACATGCAAGCAAATATCAGAGCAAGGGTGTTCAAGCCAACGGTGGAGTCGAATGTCCGACCGACAGCATCACAACTGGCACACTGATACCATGCTGGACAGAAAATAAACTCGGCGTCAAATATATACTTTATATGATGGGCCCATGGGCTGTATTTCCACAGGGGAATAATCTGCAAATCAACCCGATCTGTGCTTTTGTTATGCGTCTCCCCCAGTGCGCTAATGCGGGTTTAAAGCGGATTTGAAAGAATTAGAAGCATGTAACTTCCTACTTTCTTCTTGTTTGCCAGTCAAAGCTGTTTAGCCGAAGCTTGACACATTGACCGACGTTTTTATTGGGCACAGTCATTTTAAACATGGCTGTGTTTTGCTTTAACACTTTATTAATTCACTCTCAATCAGCGATGGCAAGAAAATAACCCGGTGCGTAAAAGTGCCACTAAATGACGTAGCTCACTGGTACAAAGACATTGAATGAAAATCAACATAGGAAGCCGTCGCTTCACTGCTATAACACAAAATATAGAAAACCTGGAAAGGGAACGTATGCTAATTCGTTATGATACATGCAGACGTTTAAACATTACGTTTTACAAATACAATTAAATGATTCTCTAACTTTTAAACCGAGTTTGATTCATTGGATTACTAATCAGCAGCCTAAAGAAACCCACAATAAGACCCAAACATGTCGAACGAAATGTAATCAAAACCATAAAAAAATGCAAAATTGGTGGAAAAACGTTGGAGCATCCCAAAGTTATGTAAAAGAAGAAAATCATCTCAAATGAGAAAAAAAAAAAACATGACAATCTCAAATGAGTATACATCACAAAAGGAGTGTCACAAAGGAAAGGTGAGCACTCTATTCAATATTTTGGCAATAAAAATACGTCTCTAGTGAATAAGAAGTGACAGACATAATGTCAAATTTAGTTAGTTCGTTTGTTGTTTGTTTATTTGTTTGTTATTTGCAGCGTTTTTAATACTTTCATTGCAGTTTCAGCCTGCACCGCGACATAATAATCACATAGTAACCATTGTGCAATTTACAGTAATCAGCAAATAAAAGTTGAAAGTGTTGTGTGCTGTGTAAAGTAAATGTTCTTAAGGTTTCTTAAGAATTCGTAAGGTTTTTGTTTGAAACTATGGGTTCAACTAAAAAAAAAAAAAAAAAGAAAAAAGAAGAGAATATCTATCTATCTATCTATCTATGGATTTTATATATATATATATATAAATTTCGAATCGTGTGATTAATCTTAAACTCAGCGGCTCTGTTACAGCAGCGTGCTGATTGTCTAGCTTTCTGCCTTGGACAACATACTACAGGTGTCAATGCGCGGTGCGTGCTTGTTTGGTGAATCAGCGGCCTTTGAGTTCAGCGCGGAGCTTTCTCAACCAAATTACCGCTTGGCGTGGTCCATAATGTCTAGGCCTGTTGAGAACTAAAGCAATAAAACCTGCCAGACGGTGAAATGGACATGGCCTTTTAAGTCTTGCCAAGACGGAGCCGGAGTGACAAGATAGCCGAGAGTATTTCAGCATGGCCCTTCCGCTTGGCTGCGACCGCACCAAAGGATGTTGAGAAGCGCTTTGCGCTCTGCGCACTAAAAAGCATCAACGGCACAAAGGCGTTAAGGTGCGAGACACTACAATGCTACCACTGTTTTAACCCCGGGCTGTGCTGTCGCACAATCAAAGTGGAACCGGCCCTCCTGCCAAAGAGATGAAGTTGCATTGACTCAATAACATTTGACTTTCTAATGGCTGTAATAGGATTACATGCTCCTGTCGCGCTAGTAACGAACTCACTGAAAACCCGAAGAGTTTGCTAAAGGGGTGACGGGGTAGGGGTGGGATTTGGGGGTGACGAGCAGAACACATTTGCTTCATATAAAATGAGTGAATTTGACTTCAAATTTAGTCATAATTTTTTTTAACGTATAAAAAATATCTAATAATAGTAAAGCTATGATGAGCAAACCCACCTGTTGCTGGATACTTAGAAAGTCCCATACTCCGAATCCTAAGATCGGTCTTGCAGCAGCGCAGCCTCAACTTTGTGCTGGCAGCTTTGGGCCAGCGTGGTTCATATAACCTATGCTGCAGTGTGCCGATGGAGTGGGGGCGTCCAGAGAAGACCGGGTGGACACATGTTGGAGGGATGCCGCTACCACGGGAAAATCTCTCTCTGTGGCACCTGGCAGCACAGAGCAGCATTCAACAGCCTCCCACCCATACTGCTGGACGCCACAGTACACTTTCAGCTATTGTGTGTCTACAGTGTCTTCTCATTAGCATCTCATTTGCTTATTTAGCAGCAATATTAGGCTGTAGCCTGATGTAAGCTTTCATTTTCTTGTGTGCGCTATGAGCAACATAACACTAACTACGTTACTGAGTGTTTAGTTTCATAATGTTCAGATCACTTCAGTATTGTTATTGCACAGCAAAGCAACGTGATACAAAATCAAAAAATTGCCGGTTAAGAAGGAGTACGCCGCTGTCATCTAGTGTTGCAAGTTCATGGGTTTCTCCAGAACCAGTACATTAAAAAAATAGATGTCTTTAATTTCACGCAGTTTAGCCACATGTCGTGGACTTTATTGTGGGGTCAACAGCGAAATTTGTGGGATTTGTGAATGTGAAATTTCCACCTAATGAACCTTCAAGTCGTCCAGTATATATATAGAGAGAGCGTAACGCTTTTTTCAGTAGGTGTTTTTATTTTCAGATTGAATATAAATATAAATCATTTTCATCATTTTCATCACAATATAGGAAAACGTTGCAGTTAAATTAAAACATATATTATCACATGTGAAAAAAAAATAAATACGTGATTGCCATAGCGTCAATTACAAAAATAAAATTATCAACATGATAAAAGTCTTTACAACACAAAAAAGGCCAACTGTCCAATACGTTCACATGGTGTTCACATTCCAATGCGCTATCAAGTGCACTTTAAGAGACATTAACATAATTCACTGTTGTCACATTCACAATGTGCGTTTTGCAGAGCGGCTCAAACGGGCTCAGGTGTTTTTGTTCAGGCCACGAAGCCGAATGGAGGTTCGTTTTCAATGTCTGCGAGGCCCTGTTTATTGTGCAGTTTCCGGGGGTCTTCTGGTGTCCAGACTTTAGCGGTTCGGATGATGTTTTGCTCCCGGAGTTGCTTTTCATCCGACCAGGACAATGAGTGACCAGCCAGTGGAGGAAGGCCGTAGTCTGGATCACTGGGAGAAGGAGACCCTTTGAAGAGAAAAGTAGAGGAGGAACATTAATATCACGGTTATTTTTCATCATGCCTCCTGAAGGCCATGACTACTCACTATTTACATTATTGAATACATAACAACTCAGGATAAGAGATGTGTAGAGAGAGCTGTTTTAGTCAGATGGAATTGGTGAGAAATGCACAAACTTGTACACCACTCCGCTTTTTTATTTTTTTTATAATAATAATAATCATAATAATAATAATAATAATAATTTAGAGGTACGGTCTTAAAACGGACTTACTTGTTCCTCTGTGGCAGATAATGACCTTCTTGGGCTGCGCGTGCGTCTCGCTACTGGACTTTCTAATTGGCAGATCAGACTGTACGAGCTCGGCCAGGAAGTTAATGTAGCCGATGGCGAGCCGCAGAGTGTCCACCTTGGAGAGTCTTTTCTCGTAGGGCAAAGTTGGTATGTGGGAGCGCAGCCCCTCGAACGCGTCATTGATGGACTGCATCCTCCGCCGCTCCCTTACGTTGGCAGCCTGCCTTATCTGCTGCATCTCCATCTCAGACCGCATCCGCCTCCTCCGCTTCAGCAACGGGCCACCGTGATGGGCCATCTGTGGGGACAAATCTGGGTTGCTGTCGGCGCAGCCGTACGAAAAGGTGGAGGAAGAGGAGGAGAAGGACAAGTTGCCGATGTCATAGTCTCCATCGTGAAACGCGTTTCTACTGCCACCGTCTTTACTGTAATACTCTTGGAAATGACTGGTGAGGAATTCGACATCGTCATCCAGAAAGTCATCAGTGTCCAAGTGTCCGTCTCTAGAGGACTGGTCGGTGAAAAACTCATCATCTTCGAAATAGGGAGGGGAGGAGAAAGAGTCGAGTCCGGAGAAAGGGTCTAACACACTGTCCATTTTGTCTGTGTTACTTCTTTCTTCTGCTGGTGCTGAAACAATGACACGTCTCTTCTTTTATGGACGCGTTGTCTGTGCTGGCTGCTCACGGTCAACACTTTTTTAGTTGAAGAACAGGCACGCGAGGGTTCTTTATAGCGACATTAACAGTCGCGTGCCGGTAGCCAGGAAGGCCAACCAATCACAGATCGGTCCGTGAGGCGCACCTCGAGATAATCCCGCAGAAAGCCACACCCCTGTCCCGCACTAACATCTCAACTCTGCTCTGACACCGGCTATTCTCCAGCATCAGATTCTGTCAGTTACAAGTCAGTCACTTTAGATTTCTTTGCTTTACATTGCGCAGAATGCGTTGTCAGACAGCTTTAAATCAATAATTCGACATAAAGACAGATTGTATTTCACACTCCAGTATGACACTGACATTTTTTATTTATTTCGATTTTTCACTAATTGTTTTTCTAAATGGATCAGTCATTGTCCAGACCGAGAATTAAATTCGTGTCTAAAACAAAGGCTACCGTATGCAACTAACAGTTCGATTTTTAACAGATGCCCCTCTTTATCATCTGTTGTAGGCTACAGGGGAATAGTTTGTGACATTTGTCTTCATTGTTGATTCATGGCGACTTAAAGACTGATTGATAATACAGGGATTCTAATATACGGAAACAAATATAATCACAAAATAACCAGCGAAGAATACATGTTGCTTCGAGGATGCTTCTCCTCTATTAAAACCAGTTCGCCCGGGGACCCCTCAGCTCAGTCATTTGTTCAGCAGTAAGTGGGCAGCGCTGCTGCCATAAATACATGCACCAGTAGAGTGGCCGATGCGCTACTTGTGCCAGTCAGTACGATTAAGATTGGGAGAACTGGTTGACAAATAAAAGCACAGTGGTGGGCCGCGGGGCGCTGGCCTCATTAACAACTCACGTGACAAATGAACGCACGCCGGTACATCGAAAGAATCGGCCTGTAAGTACGCATCTATTCAGTCATTCAGTGAAAGGACTTACTTTGTTCTGCAAAGAAAATGGTGATTCCGCAGGGGAAGGCTACGTGCGCGTGTACCGCGAGTGTGTGAATATTGGTGTTGCGATAGAAAGCTGAAAAAGGGGCCCCGGCCGTGGGAAGAAGGCCACTTGCGCCCCTATCGCCAGTCAATGCAACATGTCGTGTTATAAATGAGGCTCGTACTGCTGTCTACATAATGAAGCAGTAGCGTCTCAACAGAAGCACAATACACTCACATCCCGGTACCAAACAGGTGCTGAACGCAGTACCAAGGTCTGAC
Organism: Chelon labrosus; assembly: GCF_963514085.1. Taxonomy (NCBI): domain Eukaryota; kingdom Metazoa; phylum Chordata; class Actinopteri; order Mugiliformes; family Mugilidae; genus Chelon; species Chelon labrosus. The sequence continues at coordinate 1,240,728 of NC_140342.1, read as the reverse complement.
CCTGCAGCAACACACTTCAACTCCGCTTACATCACAGGCTCCCTGCGCTGCAATGAAATGTCCCCTGAATGAGAGACCAAGGTTTTCCTGAACGCATGGAGATTTATTTATCTATTTTTTTTTATTTTTTTTATCACTGCCTTCGATTATTATTTACACCCCCGTCCTTGCTCTCTCTCCCACCCTCTCCCTCTTTTTTTCCGGATAATTCGGACCGTGCAGGTTTTAAACACGCCGTGACCGCGCGCTCCATGCCGTCTCATTGATGAACGTGCTGCCATTATAAACCGGCTGACTTGCGCGAGCAGAGCAAGTGTTTGGGTTCCCATGCAATCCCTCGGTCTGCAGCATGCAGCAGGCTGGACGGTGCATTAGAAACCTGCCACCGGTCACGATGAACGCCAGGGGTGGCAGCGCGCTCACACACATAACCCCCCCCCCCCCCCCCCCCCCCACCCACCCCCCTCTTACGCACCTTCTGGGGGGATTAAATAATTGTAATACAATAATACGTATATAAAATAAATGAGAATACAGTTTAGGTAACCTACGTTTTCCAATGAGTAGTGTAAAGTCAGATTATGGCACTGTAAATTTAGGCTGGACTACATAATTAAGGCTCATGGATCATTGTAACTGTCTTTGAGAAAACCTCAGAAAAATATTAACAGAGAGAATTATATTTATTATTTTATATACAGTCACTGCTGTATGGCCTACGTGAAACAGTTTTCATAGTTGTTTCTTGAAAGTATCAAAGAATCAGTTTGAATGTAAAATTATTTTTGTTGCCTAATAACAAAAAAAAAATGTTTCTTATATGCATTTAATATTAACTATTAGTGTTCCATCCGTTTTACTGCCATAGGTCCTATGAACACCTCGCATGTCACAGACTGGAAAAGGAAATCCAGAAAGGGAACTATGACAGACAAATGTGTGGAATTAGAGCTGGGGATAATCCTCACCCACTGGGATTCTGTGTTAATCCCTGTAATCTCTGGATTTATCCTTCTGCCTGACCGCAACAAACTAAAGGGATTTGCTCAACAGTAATTTAACAACTTAATTAGATGCATCTTCAACCATAATCTTTTCTTTTTCTTTGTTGGCCAATGCTGCTGATCATAGATGAATTTTAGACAGCTTTCGACAAACCCATAGCTACAATTGAGAGAAAGGAGGTTCCCCATTCAGTTTTAGTTGTTGGTCAAATCTGATTGAACAGCACAGCAAACCGAACTGAAAAAATAAGTATTCAGAACAAACACACGAAGTCTGATGTTAATGTGCTCTAAAATATTTCTGACCTATGGTTACTGATTATACCGATCACAACTGCATCTAAAGTTGTCAGTTGTCTCCACATGCAGTGTCCATTTTTGAAAGAATCAAGTATACATTTAATGTAGGCCCAACACACAGATTTTTTGCACTGCCTATATCAGCCACTTATAACACAGTCTTCATATCTATCCCCAAAGGGCTTCACACCCATTCCCAAACTGAGTCTGGAGCATTTCTGGTATGGTCCGGTTCAGGGGTTTGTTAGTGTAGTCATATTGTAGGTCATATAGTTTATTCTGCAGGTTTCTTTTCTTTTCAGCCTGATTGAGATACTATGGCATGACCCTTGTGTTTCAGTGAATTGGCAGGTCTGTGGTTCGCAGTTAAACATAAATAAATAAATAGTCTAATATCACTCCAGCAGTGTTGCTCTATAGCAGGTAGGCTATTCCATGTGTAACATTTTCCCACTGAGCTTACAATTTATTAGGCCTGATGGTTTTTATACATCAATTTAATTTGCTTATATACACACCATTGCCCAAGTTGAAATAACTTTGTTTTCAGAGACATTTCTTTCTTGTTTTTTCATTTCTATTTGTACAAATCACATTGTTATAATCACTTCATTAAAAGAGATAAAACATATTTCATTCCAACTTTGTGGGCAACAGTGTATATCTAAATATCTAATCTAATCTATATAATTTTTGGATGAGTAAACCGTGTGTAGTCTATAGGTTTTGCAAATGTATCTGGCACATGTGACTCATTATTCGTTTAAATAAAAGTAACAATGAGCTGTGTGAGCAATGTGGGACTACCACCCTGTTGTAGACTGATTTACCCCACTGTGTGGGTATGTTGTGTATTCGTTTGTAAAGTTGCACATGTTAAAATGAACATGCAAATCTTCCCAGATTTAGCCCTAAAAATATTCAAAAATAGGTGTGGGATTATTTAAAGTCACTTTGGTTTCACATTCAAAGCAATAATTGTGGACTGTGTCATATTTACTGTGTTATATATTTATTACTTACTGTGTAATCTTAAATCATAATTCTAAACTGTAAATCTTGAATCTAAATGTCCAGTGTTATATCTAAATGTTCAATGTTATATCAAAAAGTGTAATGTTAAATCTAAAGTGTTTTATCTAAATGTTAAATGTTGAATGGGTGAGTGGGCTTCCCAGTGTTGAGGTCAGTTGGCGGTTTTGTCCTCCATGCAGCTCTTTACCCACTGCCAGCATGTCCCGAATGTGCGTTTAGCGTAAACATCTGAAGAGATGTTTTGACAGAAATTCAGACTTTCAGCAATCCATCTGTATCCCTAGGGAAAGCCAGGGCAACACCTTCCAGATCGAAACCACGACAGCATTGTAGTGTAACCTGTGGGCTCCTGCGTTGTGTTGGGTTAATGGGGACTTGACACGCCCTTGGCTCTAGGGGTTGATCTCCATTTATTCACTTTATTTAAACAAGAAGAAAACAAGCAAGTAATTTAGCTGCCCGCCCCTGGTTCATTCATGTGTATAAAGCAAATAAGAGACAGAAGGAAAGTTCGCTTAACGCACATTGACGTTTAACGTAGCAAAAGTTAATCTAGCATTACCAACATATCACAATGTTTGCATGGTAAGGCTGCGATGGACTGGTGACCTGTCCAGGGTGTACCCTGCCTCTCTCCCGATGACAGCTGGGATAGACTCCAGCAGACCCCGCGACCCTTCACAGGACAAGCGGTTACAGAAGATGAATGAATGAATGAATGAATGGTAAGGCAGAAACAGATGCAATAATGATAATTAAAACAGAAATGTGCACAAAACAGTTTTTAAAATGTAGGCTAAATACGTGGCACGTACCTCTCCCTCAGAAGAAAAGGGGAAAGGAGGGCCAAAGAGAATATAGGGGCTACCACAGGAGTAGAAATCAGTGAGGAAGGGGCTCAGTGTTGCATTACTTTTCACCAAGATCTTGTACTGATGATGGGAGAGTTTGACCACTGCACAATGCCTTCTCCAGCACATCCCAAAGGTTCTCAATGGGGTTAAGGTCTGGACTCTGTGGTGGCCAATTCATTTGTGAAAATGATGTCTCGCTCCCTGAACCACTCTTTCACAATTTGAGACTGATGAATCCTGGCATTGTCATCTTGGAATATGCCTGTGCCATCAGGGAAGAAAAAATCCACTGATGGAATAACCTGGTCATTCAGTATATTCAGGTAGTCAGCTGACCTCATTCTTTGGGCACATAATGTTGCTGAACCTAGACCTGAGCAACTGCAGCAACCCCAGATCATAGCACTGCCGCACAGGCTTGTACAGTAGGCACTAGGCATGATGGGTGCAATCCCCTGAGTTCCCTTCACATTGTACGTGTGGAAATGTTCTTACTTTCACTATTAAACATAGCCCTGAGTTCTACTATTGTTTTTCTTCAATTTGATTTCACCAAATGTTTAAGTGATCTTCTTGTTTAACTGTAAAACTACTGCTAGTTTTTTGCAACATGGCTGAATATTTTACCGATTGTAAAGGTTGTCCAGTTTGTAAAAAACGGTTATCCCCCTTTAACCCAGTCTTAGTAGTTTCTGTAATCTCCTTAGATGTTTTCTCTGCTTGATGCATGCCAATGATTTGACCTTTCTTAAACGCGCTAACATCTTTTCCACGACTAAGGGATGTGTCTTTCGACATGGTTGTTTAAGAAATGAGAAGCTACTCGTTGCATCAGTTGGGGTTAAATAATTAGTTGCCAGCTGAAAGATAATCGCCCATGCAGTAATTATCCAATAGGAGGCTCATACCTATTTGTTTAGTTAAATCCTGGTGGCAACTTTTGGCTAGACAGTGTAAAATACAAGTTACTGGCTTGTACTTACTTCACAGCAATTCACCAACTCTCAAATAGTCAAATACAGCAGCAGCAAACAAAACTACACCTTTATGACAGTGTGTTCAGCATAGAAAATGTGCCTCAATCTGACAGTACAGACTCTAACTGATTTGGGCATTAATCTGGGGGCTCCAGACTAAGAGCCAGGCTAATATGTGAGGGGACTGGAGAGAGTCCAGCACTGACTTAGGGCTTTTGAGAAGATATCTGAACGTCCTGCAAAAACAACTTGGCAGGACCGTTTGTCAGCAAAATAGAGTCAGAGTCTTCCTGCATCCAAACACGGTTATAATAACATTAAAGTCAGAGTGTTGTTGACATATTTTTGGAAAACTGCAGGTGCCAAATGAACTTTGGAGGCCTCCAATTGTCATTGAGGAATTTCTGAAGGGTACGAGAGCTTAGCTCTTCAGCATAATTGAATTGCCAACTATGACCGTGTCCAGTATGGTCTCTGACTTAACTGTAAATTCTAGACCAGTATCTGAGCATCCAGCAGACTCTCTCTAACAGGTATGGGGACCTATGAGACTGTAAAGTTTTTCCAGTTATACTTTAATCAGGAGGGACTGTTCTGAGTGATTTGTTTTGGGTCTAGACACTGGTGGGTGGTGGTAGAGGGAAGAGGCTTGAGTTCTGCATGGGATGAAGAGAGGACCTGGACTTGGATCCTGGTTTTCAAAACTGGAGTTGATTCATTCATTAATTCCTCTGTAACTGCTTGTCCTGTGAAGGGTCGTGAGTGGGCTGGAGCCTATCCCGACTAACACAGAGAGACAGACAGCCACTCACACTCACATGCACACCTACGGCCAATTTAGAATCACCAGCATGTCTCTGAATGGTGGGACGAAGCTGGAGTACCTGGAGAGAACCCACACAGACACCGAAAGGCCACAGTCAGCCTGGATTCAAACCCAGAACCACCCTGAAGACTGGAGTTGAAAACTAAAATTGTGAATTTCTGCCTTTAGTTTTAAAACAACAAGATAAGGAAAGTCAAAGCTCATCCAGTGAGGTTGGGTACAACCCAGCTGTATTTTAAAAACGTAGCTTACAGAAGAGTATGCTAATATGGAAGGCTACAAAAGATGTTTCTGAGCATATCACTTGTTTTTATAGTACATAAAAATGTATGCTTTTGTTATAAAACATAAAAATGTATGTTTTTGTATGATATGACACATTCATGACATATTCTTTTATTGTCTAAATAAAATTGTTTATATATTCTGCACTATATTGTTCATGTCTAACTTTGTATCAATACATATACATAATAATATGTTTTTATTCTGTATGGACAAAGCCCATGTACAAAATGCACATTAAATATCGGCCTGCATTATACTGCATACAGTATGTGAGCACTGATCTCTCGGAAAGACAGTCAGCACAATCTTGAGACAGATAAGAGGCATTTAATACTTGGCACACTACCGCCACCATGTGGTTACAAGGGGAGATTCAAGTTGCAGGCTGGCGACTGCATTTAATCTTATTTGTCTCATCAAACATGCTGTAGAGAGGGGTCCAAAAGTCAGAGAGTGTATCATGTACATGGGAGATAATGTGTACTTGTCTAGGTAAAACAATCAATCTGAGGTAGGATTGGAGTTAGAGCTGGGGACAGAATAGTCTTTCATTGAGATTACATGCGTTGAAACAACATACAGAGCAATGGTTGTTAAGTAGCCCCATGACAGTTGTGATGATCTAAGGGGGTACTGCATGCCTCTTAGAAAAACCTTGCGTAAAGTGGAACAGTTGTATACAAACAATGATCGTGCAGAATGACCACATCATCAGAAGATCAATGCATCCTTAGTTCGCAAAAAGAAAAGCAGATTCATCACAGATGTTCAGATTTGTTAAGCAAAGAACAAAAGATTCCAGTAAGCAAAGGTTTTGTCAAAAGAAGGCTACCTAGTAGAGGTTGCAAAGGATGAGCAGCAGTTAAAGCATCTTCATGGAAGTGCAACAGAGCCAATGCTGTCTGTTGTTTTGGTCTAATCTATTTAGTGGAATTTTACTAGATTTTATGGCCTTGTCTGATGTACTGTTAAAGGTTCTAATGCATTGATTCAGAGCATGACCACACACTGAAGATGGAAATATTTCACTAAAATTGGCATATAAACCACTCCTGCTGAGCCTGCAGAGGCAAACATGATTGGGTAAATGTGACATTTGTCTGCACCATAGGTTTATTTTATAATAAGAGAAATATCTACTACACAGTGAGCGCTGATCATATTATGGGATTTTTGCAGGTATAGAAATTAGTCATAGAATAAGAGTTTATAGGTAATTTTATTATGGGCTCACCAACAGTTATAGACATATAATAATCCCTTTACAATACATAAGATTAGATTAGAAGAGTAAGACAGACCACTTCAACAGAATCTCATAATTTAGAAAAGAAATAAATAAGAACATAATTAAACCAAATACATCTTTTGAACTTAGATATAGGTTCATAAGTACTAATATTATTTCTGCATGCGTCATAAAATACCCTCATCATCTTCTGTACAAACACGAGAGATTGGTCGCAAGTATGAGCAGAGTTAATATACAGAATCACTCCATGAGGCTACTAGACCGTATTGAGGAAAGGCCCAACATATAAAAAATGGGACTCAGGAAGCACTTTATAGAGACACAAACACACCGTGCATCTTCCAAATGATAATATATACAAATGAAGAGCATACAAACGTTAATGACTGGGAGACCCTGATTTTATAGACCACACTTCCCTTCTCTTCCCAAGTAAAAACCAAACAGAACACAGAGATTCCAAACTCAAGCACACTATTGGTTGTAGTTTCAAGGCTTTTCAGAAGCCTTTAATCCAAAGTTGTTGTCTATGAAATTCCAGGACTTTCCATACATATCATGGAAAATTAAGAAAAAGTAAAATAAACATTTATACGCTACAAATTTGCAATATGCATGACCAGATTAATACAAGATCAAATTAATTGTGCAAATTACAAAAAATCCTGTTTCTGTTTCATGTTTGAAAGTATATCATTACATAATTAACTTTATGACAAAAAAGAATTAAAGCAAAATTGCATTTTGTTCATGGCCATGTTGAAAATTAACATTTTATTGCTTTGTTACAATTTGAAATATGTCCTTGAGTCACTGAATGACAAGTTTTAACAAATTTTCCATTAGTTACTTTATCTTATATTCTTGATTTAGGGAGGAAGTACAATTATTATAGTAACTTCAATACACTTAAAATAATTTGTGTAAAGTTCTCTTTTGAAATTTAGCAGTAATTATGCAATTTCAAACACTTTGGTTTTTATTTTAAATTAGACACTTTTAATTTAGTCACATACAAACACATGCAAAAACAGTTTATTGTTTTGGATTTTGTTCTTAATTGACAACTCTAACTTTTTACACAGTGGGCCTGATTTACTAGTAGTTTGCACCTGCACAAAACGCTTTTCAACATTAAACTAATGTTGGGATTTACTAAAGACAAGCAATGAAACACTAACAATGGACAGGTGCGGACACATTTATTTTGTGACTGGTTTTACTGCGCATGTATTCAAAGGACTTTCCTTTTGACACTGCAAAATTTGCAGGAAGAGAGTATTCAAATTAACTATGTGATGTGACTTACTAAGGTTTGTGTTTGTCAGTTTACTACAAATTGTGCAATTATTTAACCTTTGAATGAAAGACAGTCTCCATTAACACCTCAATTTCTACTTCTAAGTGTTTTTGTTTTTTGTTTTTTTAGTAACAAACTGTGCCCATGTTGTTAGTAGGTTCCCTTTGTTAATAGGTATCCACTCCCCTGGTCAGTCTATTTGCTTGTTATCCTACAAGAAATTGTGTTGCACGTGATAGATTGCATTGCTTATGTCTTATTATTATTATTATTATTATTATTATTATTATTATTATTATTATCCATTATGTCATTATGTCTGAAGGGTCATCAAGCTTTTCATTTGAAAAGGTTCCAGAGTCTAACATAGAAAACTACATGTCACTGTGGGAATATTGTCTTTTTTCCCCAGTTCACATTTGTGTCCTTTTGTTCCTGCTTTACACTTCCTCCCAAATTCAAGACAGTATGCTTGCTACGAGAAACACAAAGTAACAGAAATTAGTAAAAAAACAAAACAAACCAAAAAAAACATACTTATTCATCAGCTGTAAGGCCCTTTCCTCTTGATAAGAAGGGTATTTCACACTGAATATGGCTCACTGTCATTGTCACTATCATTATCATTTAGACACAGAGGTAATCAGATTCTATACAAAATTACACCGCTTCCCCCACACACGCACAAATAATTTTTACAAAAGAAGAAAATAAGTAGAGAATATTTTTATCAACAACACACCAGCATCCTACTTTTGATCTCTATATTGTTGCTCTGGAGAAATGAACAGCATTTATATAAGAAGTTGTCACAATATATGTTGGCATAAGTACTATTAGTATAAATGGCATTATCACAGCTAAACAACATGAAGTGGCTCTTGGCCCCGAAGATATTTCATTGTCTCTGTTGTAACCAGGCCCAGTCTGACTGTCATGCTATGGAAAATGGAATCCACATGGATTTGGAATGTTTTCTGATGGCACTTCAGTAATCTTTTCTAAAACTCCCAAAAGGTGTAGCAATAGTAACAGCTGCAGCTGATCAGTACTGACTGGTGTTAAGCATCTGTTGCTAAAGTCAATCCCCTTTGCACTGCAGCACTTCTCCAGCAAATTAATATGTATAAAATGGGTTACTCTCAAGAGAAAAGCAATTCAAAACAGGAGAGGGTGTGATATTCTGATTTATAGGCTAACATAAGTCCCCATTTCAAGCATTTGTGCTCAATGCAGAAATATTGCTTGGATCCTTTTTGTTTCGCTGAATTCAATATGTTTTAAATGTGGCTAGTATCAGCTTCCCAGTGTGACCAGCAACCAAGTTGTCATGAGGAGGTAAACATAGCAGTCATAATGCCAGCGTTTACGGTTTCGTTAGTTGATATGCAGCTAAACCAAGGGACATGTCTTCAGACCCGTCTTCAGATGATAATGAAGATGGGTGAGGAGACTCAGAATCAGATTTCATTATTATGGCTTTCAGTGGAGTAATGGCTGCTACTTCTGTACAGATCTGGCTTAATTGAAACAGATGTCATAAAATTGGATTGGGGTCATTTTTGCCTGCAGTTTGAAAGAAGCCATAATCCTTAGTATGGGTTGCACTTCAAAGTGGCTTGAGCACATGAGCATTTTTGGTGCAGTTAACATTTTCTTCCTTTCTTACCCAGAGTCCCTAAATATACTAAAACCACACCTGTAGTAGTCTAAAATATCACCATGTCTACAAACATCTCATCTCTGGAAAAAGTCAACATACCTTCTCTAGACAGAGCTGTTGACTGTTCCTGTATATTTCTGTAAATTCGCTCAAATTGCTTGCAGAGGACCAAGGGACGCTGGATAAGCAGAAATGGATTCTTGACTGCAATTACAAATTCCAGTCTAAAATTACATAGAGAGATCAGTAATGACAAACCATCAGCACACACTGGGAAGTTGACTTGCATCACAGGATGTTATATAAGTAAGTAAGAGGCTGGTCACATCAACAACAGTAGGGAGGGTAATACAGATGAAGGGATTTGTTATAAAAGTAGTTACAAAATATAACGACTGTTTTTGTTATGTAAAATGGCTCAGTAAATCTGCTTTTATGTCTGAGGAGGATGCTTCAGAGCTCAAGATGAAGGCTTTCATTTTAGCTTTGCAGATATTTTAGTTAGCAAGCTAACCAGTCATTGCTATTGATAGTGAACCTGCCAATACCTGCACTTAAAGGACTGTCGGCTTGCCGGTGTTTGATGTGACCCTGTCCTTGGTCAACAAAGTTTAATTACCTTAAACTTATACTTAAAACTGAAACTATTGCAGTAATGTAAAAAACTGGTGATATAACATATCAGGTTATTATCAGAGGCTATCTCAGATCTTGTTCAGGCACATTTAAATTACCTGCTTCCTGGAAGTTTTAATTGTTTTTTAAAATTGCCAGAAGAATCTCTTATTTTGATACTGCCAGTTTCAACCAATTGATGTAGGCTTGATTTGCATGTCTGTCTAATAAAGGAATAAAAAACTGAAAAACGAGAAAGATCACTGCAATATTATAATTGCATGACTACAGTCGTAGCGACACCACAAACTTCATACTACTTATTAGAACCTAGCATTTTCTGACTGCGTTGCAAATGAAACGAAAGGGAGAAAATGTGTAACCTCTGCATGGGTGGTGATACAACACTCCCAGCATTATTATGCATCAATATATTAGGCCTGCAAAACAGTGTCTCTGACAATATTGGCACTTTATAATTCACTTAATGGCTATGTATGTTATGTTTTTATAGTTTTGGTCATCAAAAGTTAAATGGCTAAAATAGAGATGAGGCATGCACACAAGCCATTAGACAGTGTTGATAGAAATTTTGAATACGGAGAAATGTTTTAGAAAACCTGCGTGAACCTGTCTTTTATGGCTCCTGTTTCCAACGCCCCAGGCCCTGTGATCCAGTAACACCACTGCTAAATTGTAAACTCACAAACAAAAACAATGATGTCCAGAACCATAAAAAATACTTCTAAGTTTCACAATAGTAATGCTCTTTAAAACATTTCAAGTTCCACAAAGAACCAAAGTAGACTGGAGATGGGGAGGAAGATGAAAGGAGAAACAGTGATCATGGCAAATCCCTTTTCCAGAGGGAATAGAGAGACACTGTTTTTGTAATACACCAGCCTGCAGTGTTGATACAGCCACAAGACCTGAAAGAATTACCTTAGTTTCATGTGTTTTTAATTTGAGAAGAAACCATGTTAAGTGTTTTCATATGGCACAAGGTTATTTTTGTGTTTGTGTAAGATTGTCCATCACCTCTGTGCATAGGGTACACTTGTTTTATAACATTTGACCTTGTTCATCTCCCAAGCATCAAACCGTGTAATGCATTATCTCCACATAACACAGTAAGGTGTTATGAGGTAAACAATGTTTCAAACAAGCTTATACATTCAGCAAATGCCTTTGGTCCAAGTGTTTCCAGCTGCTCTATACTGTAGAGTGGTATCATTATGGCCCCTGCCAGCTACATCCTACTGCCTCTCTTAGACTGTTAAATCTGGTCATTGACACATACGGATATGGAACTGCAGACAGGCAAGCCTAGCAAGTCACTGTGTTCAGTCATAAGAAAGGAGGTTTGGAATGCTGTTATTGTAGACAATCAGACAAGCCACCTCAACCCTTATGAATATCCACAATTTTTCACTTATTAAGCAACTAGGGGACATAGTTGGCAGCTGTGGCTCAGGTAGCAGAGCAGGTTGTCAACCAATTGTGAGGTTAGTGAGTTAATCCTTGGCCAAAAGAAAAGCTAGCTTAAGTTTCCTTGGGGCTTGACACTGAACCTGAAATTGCTCTCAATGACAGATGAGAACCTTGCATGGCAGCTTCCACCAATGGTGTTTGAATGTGAATTAAACACTGTCAAGTGCTTTGAGTACTGCTATGGTAGAGAAGCGCAGTGTGCAGACCACTTAAATGGTGGTCTTACAATAAAGTCCATTTACTAGCCTAACTGTTTTTACTCTTATCAGGATCTTCCTCATTATAAGTTCTTAAGATTTTAATTTAAGGCCAGAGAAACTACATAATTTATAATATTAAATTCAGTTAAATTAGCTAATGTTTTATGGTGTTATTGTGGTTATACATATCTACACAGTGAAGACTGCCTGGTATTATGAAGTTGGAAACCAAACTTTAAATAGTCACCCTATCTTATCTGTTTGTGACACAAATATATCTGTATTTGGGGTATTCCAGAAGTGACAGGGTTTTGTATCATATGTCGTTAGAAAGTATTAGAATATGCTATTATATTAAAAAAAACGGCCTTAATAGTTTTTAGCTATTATTTAACACAGTATGAAGTGCCTGAAACAGAAAAAAAATAAAATAATTATTAGTTCAGTAATAGGTGTGAGCAAATAACAGTACATGGCACGTAGATTAGCATCTTGGAGAACTGGAAGTTCATCTACACCTTATCTGTAGATTTAGGCTCCCTCATAGTCTTCTATCTCTTTGTCAAAGTGCAGGCTGACTCAGGGCTCTGTGGCTTTAGATGCCACTGTACAGTTATATGCAACGACACATCGAAACCCTGTGAAATTAATGTTGGCTATGGCACATTCAATTGCACTGCTTTTAACCTTGGTTTACAATTGGCAATAATCAATACAATATTTGAGCCAGGTATTTGTACTGGAATAAATGTTTTTGTGGAAGCCCAAGTGCATTTAGTATTTTGTCTATTCTTCTGAGGAGAAGATGAAATAATTTAAATGAAATGTTGGAAAAAGATAAGGCTCTGACAAAAATGTGAAGCACTTGTCCCTATAGCATGCACCCATGACACGTCTCCAACTTCAGCTATACAACATCTTATCTGTTAAATCACGCCAAGTGTTCAGCTTCAGCATTTGATCCTAAGATAAAAACACCTGTGAAACTCCAGTCAAGCTTCATTCCATAATGCATAAATGAACAGAAAACTGAAACATTTAAAAAAAAAGTCTTAATCTGATGGAAATGTAAGAGAGTATCAGTTTAACTTAGATTTGTAAACAGATTAATGGACATCTGTCCTCTTACTGCTATTTAGAACTATTTAGAATCAGTTTCACCAACTATAGAAAAGTGGTGCATACAGTATATTAGGCAAGAAGGATGTACTATTGGATAAAGGCAAGCCGGCAGTGTGATGCTCTGGGCAATGTCCTGCTGGGAAACCCTGGGTCCTGGAATTTATGTGGATGTTACTTGTACCACTACCACAGTGTACCAACTAGCAAAACACTGTTGCAGACCACACAAACCCCTTTGTGGCAGTTAACTCTTTCATGAAAATAAAAAGCGTCTTTCACACTACAAACAGGTCAGGGGTAGTCTGAGGAACACACAAAATGGTGTTCAGTGCATTGATTTGGCCTCTAAATTCCTCAGAGCATTTGTAAGTTTTGCTGACCAAACAAATCTTATCCATGGAGGTAACAACCTCAAAGTTATTCTGCTAACTTCTTGTGAGTAAGCAGAAGATCCTTTAAGTCCGCAGGACACCTTCAGAGGTCTTTTAGAAAACATGCCTTGAAAGGTCAGAGCTGTTTCAGTGGCACAGTGGGGACCGACACAATTACACCAATCAAGCATAACAATATGACCATCTTCCCAATATTGTGTAGGTCTCCCTTGTGCCTCCAAAACAGTTGTGACTCATCAGAGAATGGACATGGGCCTTCTGAGGGTGTCCTGTGGTGTCTGGCAACACAATGTTGTTAGTGGGGGCCTTTGGGCCTTTGGGAGACTGCATCCTGCTGGGGATGGCTGCTGCCATCAAGGAGTTTCAGTGCTATGGGTTTGGGGGTGCATGGTCTGGTCTAGGTGGGTGGTACATGTCTAAGTAACATCCACACGAATACCAGGTGTGGCTGATCGGTGTATATTATTTTATATTATAATAATTCATATATTATGTAGGTAGACTTAGTGAACATGTGGCAGATCTATGTTTAGACTAGAAGGAAATTCTGAGTCTGAGAAGCAGCAGTATTATGTTCATGGTAAACTGTGTAAATATTTGAAACCAAATGTAAATAACACATTTATACTTGGTTACAACCCATAGCGTGGTGTGGACAACCATACATTGTTTGTGTTTTGTTTATGCTGTGTGTATTTGTGTACTATATGTCAACCTTTGTATGTCCCTGTTACTGTCCTCATAGTCTTGTCTGAGCCTCAGGGATGTAGATCTCGATGCTGTCAGCACTCTCTGTAGCAGAATTTTGTCGTACAGATGCTGCTCTCTTGGCGGCCATCAGGCGCTTCCTGGCCTCCTGCCGCTGTTTCTCTGAGCTCTCCAGTGAGCGGTCTCTGGCCAGAGGAGGGTGATGATGGTGCGCTTTGGGTGGCTTTTTTGGCACTGGAGGTGGGAGCCTCCTCTCCTGGTGGGAGAGGACGGAAGGTGGAGAAGGCTGAACATTTCAGGAAAAAGACATATCTGTGTATTTGTATCTGTCTGTGATGCCGATCCTTAATTTAGTGTTTTTTGTAATTAGATTGGTACTTGCACTTTAACACATGTAATACGAAATGAAGTGAATGAATACATTCTTCATCATCCTCCTCATCTTTTAACATACTGCATCAAACATTTTCAGTGATAATGGAGGTACTTTAAATTGAGTTCATTCATACACGTATAACTAGCACCATCTTGCACTGTTCTGTAATAAATAATCTTTTCTTTGATTTGTAACAGTCTGTCTCAGGAAAGCTCAAATCACACTGACACTACAGTCAGTCTTCTGTGTGTATGCATGGTAGGTGTTCGTAATGGGTAATTTTAGTTGATTACATATAATGTGGCAGGGTTGGTTACTGCATCTATTGGATTTAAATGTCTTAAAAATAGATTCTACGGCTTTGGCTACCATTTCTATCAGTCAGTTGTATAATATTGTCCACATCTTTGCCTTAAAATTCCGTGTTCGTATTGTGTGTTATGGTAGCAGATTATGCTTGCCTGTAAACCAATGTGAAACAATGTGCTCCATAGTGTAAAAATGTACTTGTGGAGAAGAAGTATTAATCACATTCTCCTCCCTCCATCTATTTTGATACTAGAACCTACAACACACAAAACAAAAAGCCACACATGGTGAGGAGGCTGCAGGTGGCAGAGGAGCAGAAGGAAGCATGGACAGATGGATGGAAAGACAGACATGATGGATCCACGGAGGCCCAGATGGGTCAGGGCTCTGTGGTGTTGTTGGAATTGCTGTTATGTTGATTGATACGTGGCAGTTTGCAAACACCTTCACTGTCAACACACAAAAAAACACAAGAAAGAAAAAGACAATAAGGGCAAATGATGAAGCCAGCAGACTCAATATGCACAATTAAGCAAATCTACAAGTGATTCTGCTGAACGAGAGCAACAGAAGAGGTAGTAGGCATCCTAAAAGATTTACAGACACACTTAAGAAGATAATCTATATCCCCAGAGACCAAGTCAGACACCATGAGAGTTAAGGTGAGAAATACTATGTAATAAATGAAGGCTTACGCCATGGTTCTGTTCGTTTACTTTGTGTATTTGTCTACATAAAAGCTATTTTAAAGAGAGGCAAACCCAGACTGCCTTTTAGTCACCTGTCCTTGTGCAACATCGCTTCATTACCACACTTTGTGTGTGTTAGTTTCATCATTCTATGGTGACTTGGCATCTTCAGCAGACATCCGACAAATATGTAAGGCTTATATATTCAGGGAACTCTAATTATGAGTTGACATGGATCTTAAGAGACTATATAATAGCTGTTACACTTTAAATAACAGGAGCTTGTAAAGAGGACACATTTTCTATGAATACTTCAATAACAAAATTGTATGAAAATGAGGGCCACTACACACTATGCTACAAGCAAACTTATATCTCTGTCACACTGTGTGAGAATCTTAATCCCAATGTTTGACAGGCTAAATGAAACATAGTAAGCACATCCTGAAGGCCACATAGAAACAGTCTTCACAGGCACAACATTTACTTTACTAAGTAGTACTTTACCCCATCCTCACAATCAGGGCTATCAAATCTGCTGATGTAAAGGCCCTTTTGAGTCAATCAGTGTTTTGCTTCGAAATAATTCAGCTGTGTGCAGTTGTTATGGTCTTGAGCAATGATATGGCAATAGATTTTATACAAAGCAAGGCATTACAAAAAAAATGGTAGTCTCAGAGGGACAGACATACACTATACCATATACAGAGGCATATACAGTCACGCCGGGGACAACATGGTAGTTTTGGCTTAGGTTTCAAGCATTCAAACATAAAACAAATTTTTTAACAACAGTTGTAATTATTAATATGAGTTATTTAGACTGATTCAACTTTTTCATAATAATCTTATTCAAAAGTGACTGACCTGGATGAACCCCGAGAATAGATGCTAGTGGTAAGGGGAAAAAAAATCACTCGTAAATTTCCGTAATACAGTACTCCAACTAAAAATGAATTCTGATCAAACCAAATTTGCTCCTGAAAAAAACAATACAAATTTGTCCATGTGTAATCATTTATGTAACTACGGCCAATTTTTTTCAATAGTTACTGTAAAGTTACTGTAGTGATCACAATTACGAGAATGCATCCATACACACAATATGATTTCACTCGAGGTTTGTCCCTGTAATACTGTGACCCAGACTGTGACCCGATGTGTCATGTTGTGAATTGGTAACCCTGTGACTAAGGGATATTTCATGTGTCATTCTTGATACTTGTATGATATTTATAGCAGTACTTTCATATGGAGTTTAATTTGATGGAAGCTTACTTCTTCACTTTAGTTCATTACATATAAGGTGCCATTTAAAATCTACACTACATTAATTTGACTGGTATATTCATTATGGGAATTTCTTTTGAAAAAAACAATAAATATAGATGTGAACAGAAATGCAAATGTTATCTAAAAGTTTGTCCTGAAACTGTTCCCTTTGAGCCTGCTTAATTGTAACATGACTAACAAATATTTGGCAAAGCATCAAGTTATATATGGACTGGAGTTGGGGTGAAAGACAAGACTGGGAAACTGATTTTACAGCACAGCAACAGAGCCGTGAAATATTCCTGTGTGTACCACAGAGAAAAGTCATTAGTTGCCAAATGAGAGATTTATACTGACTAAGATCTGTAATGGGCATGGGGTAATAGCACTAGCACAACATTAAACCAGTCATTCAGATGACAGTCTTGACCATTACTGGCATAAGATGTGATCTGGCATCAATGACTCAGCCTATGATGCTGAAAGTGACAGTACCTTTCTCTCAGGAGGATCCAGGGGTCTCCAGTTGTTTGCCCTGAGCTGGTGAAGCTCATCGAACTTGAGGCTTATATTCTCGATGGACAGTTGAAGCATGTCCCAAAAACCAGCCAGGTCTGAGGCCACAGGACGGGGGTGGGCATTGGGGTTCTAGGACAGTAGAAAGGGAGTAGAAGAAGAAGTATTAGTAGTAAGATGAAAGTCAGAAAAAATGTGCTTTAGAGCCTTGCATGGTGTTAACATGCCACTTTTTAATAGCTTTCAGGTGTTGAATTTTGAATGAGCAGATTTTGGTTAATTAGCTGTGTTAATAATTTTTAAGTAGCTTTGGAATATCTCATCAATGGATTATCTGCACCATGAGCAGCAGATGCTAGACCAGCCAGTTGATATTCAATCTTTTAAGCAACCTATTCACCATAGGTTGCTTAAAAGTGGCCCATAAACACCCTCCTTTCTAAAGTAACCTAAGTGTGATGTCCTAAGAACAGGAAATGACTCAGAAGCAGAGATCAGGCAAAACACTGGGCGATAGTCCAAAATCCAAGGTTTAATACAACATGGAGTCCATACACAGAAGGAGACAGAAAGGAATCGCAGAAAAGAATTTCATTGTGGACATGTTCATTAAAATAAGTATCATCTGTGCATTTGCAAGGAATTCAAAGATTGACATTACCATCACTAGTGCTGCTAACGTTTAAAAGTATTTAGAACTATAAACTAGTGCTACATATATATGTGTGTGTGTATATGTATGTGAGTGTATATGTGTGTGTGTGTGTGTGTATGTGTGTGTGTATATATATATATATATATATATATATATATATATATATATATGTGTGTGTGTGGGGGAGGGGGGAAAAATAAAGGTTTTCTTATTCTTATTATTATTCTTAAAACTAAAAACAGAAGTTAAAATAGAAAAAAATTGTGTTCTGCAAGTGTTTCAGACTCACCAGGTTTTCCTCACACAGCTCTCTAAACTGTTGAAACTTCTGGGAGATCAATAGCTGAGCGCTTCCTACAGCACTCCTCATTTTCCCCAGAACTGCAAGCATAAACACAGAATTAAGAAAGAGACTAATGTATAGTATATACATCTGTTCTTTAGAAAATGTTATATTCATCTGCATGTGCCAATACAGTGCCCGATCCCATTAAACTTATTTATGTTCAACTCAACAGCAACTGACAACTGACAAAATCATTCAGCCATGTTGGACATCAGAGAAAAACCCAAAATGGCATAATTTCCTTTATACCTTAGTAATTAATATTTTCTTCATATTCACATTAAGTTCAAGAGGTGATTCCTAGAGCAAGCTGCCAGAAAATACATAACCCAGGTACAATAGATAAATTTAATTTTTGAGATTAAAAAATATTTTGTTGTTGTGAAATATGACATAACTTTGGAGTGATATGATGAACAGACACACACACAAAGTCGTACCGTCTTCAGGTAAGTCATTCTCCCGCTGGTCCAGCTCCATCTGTCGACACCAGCCCTCCATGCGGTCGGTCTCTGCCTGCAGCAGCTTCAGAAACCAGCGTCCATCTCTCTGACACACTGATCGCTGCACCGCCTGCCATTCAAATATTCAGACTTTCTTAAAATATAGAGAGACACCTGCACTGACAGTTTGTGTATTTACTATCTATAATGTAAAAGCACATAAAAAACTAATGTGAAACATCACAATGGTCACTGCCTGGCCAAAAAAAAAAATCGCCACCAAAAAAAAAAGTCATAAGATTACAGCACTCATTTACTGTGGCATTGTTTCGATAAGCTTCTGCAATGTCACAAGATTATTTCCATCCACTGTTCACCAATTTTTCACCAAGATCTTGTATTGATGATGGGAGAGTCTGACCACTGCGCTTCTCCAGGTTCTCAATGGGGTTAAAGTCTGGAATCTGTGGTGGCCAATCCATGTGTGAAAATGATGTCTCATGCTCCCTGAACCACTCTTTCACAATTTGAACCCGATGAATCCTGGCATTGTCATCTTGGAATATGCCTGTGCCATCAGGGAAGAAAAAATCCACTGATGGAATAACCTGGTCATTCAGTATATTATTTAAAGCACACTTTAAATAATCTGTTTGCACAGTATTATGTACCGAATATTGCACTAGTTTAGTAACATTAGGTAGCTACTGCTTATTGTTTATACACTGTAAATTGCTCACTTTATCTGTTTTTGTATCGCCTAATGTATCATCTGCCCATCTCCTTTATTGTAAATTATGTTATGTTATAGTTCCTGTTTATACTCTACTCACATTTAACGAACAAATCCATCCGTATAATATGTTCATAATACCTCATTCAATCATTATGTATATCCTGCTCATTCACCTGTATATATGGTCTCACCCGTACATAGGTTTTGATCTGTAAATATTGTCCATATGCTGCAAAAACAACCTGTACCATATTGCTGATATACCATAATATTTATGCCACGTGCACTTACTGCCTATTGCACTTCTGGTTAGATGCTAAACTGCATTTCGTTGCTCTGTACCTGTACATGTGTAATGAAGATAAAGTTGAATCTAATCTAATCTAATCTAATCTAATATTCAGGTAGTCAGTCTTTGGACACATAATGTTACTGAACCTAGACCTGACCAACTGCAGCAACCCCAGATCAAAGCACTGTCCCCACAGGCTTTTACTCCAGGCACTAGGCATGATGGGTGCATCACTTCATCTGCCTCTCTTCTTACCCTGATTCGCCCATCACTCTGGAACAGGGTAAATCTGGACTCATCAGACCACATGACCTTCTTCCATTGCTCCAGTCCATTCTTTATGCTCCCTAGCAAACTGAAGTCTATTTTTCCAGTTAGCCTCACTGATTAGTGGTCTTCTTAAGGCTACACAGCTGTTCAGTCCCAATCCCTTGAGTACCCTTCACTTTGTATGTGTGGGAATGCTCTTATTTTCACTATTAAACATAGTCCTGAATTCTACTATTATTTTTCTTCAATATGATTTCACCAAACGTTTAAGTGGTCTTCTTGTTTAACTGTAATTTGCTACTGCTAGTTTTTTGCACATGGCTGAATATTTTACCAATTCTGAAGTTGTGGACGATGATTTTGTTTATGATTGACTTTGAGCGAGAGTACACTGATGAGGAGCTTTTTGAAAAGACACAAGGGAGGCGGCACAACCACTTGGACAAAAAAAATCTGCGCCGCTACATGGTTTTCTATTATAAGTCACATCACTGTGTGGGGATATTGGCGCCCCCTGCAGCTGCAGGCGCCCCTGCTTGCTGAGAAGGTGCCGTGCACAGAAGCTGTGTGTGAGAAAGGGAAAGGGGAGGAGGGCGCGGGGGACAGTTCACCTCTGGGTCTCTCCCAAATTGAACGGGCGGGGGGGTCCACTGTATAAAAGGGCTAAAGTCAGTCACACCTTGACTTTTTTCCATATAACGCTATGTTCTCTCTGTATGATTACAGTATCCATGTCATGAATGAAGGGCTAATGTTAATTGGTGTTATACGTTTGTTAGCCTTTTTGCTATGATGCTTGCAATGCTTATACAACAGTAATTCGTCTTAACAAACACCAGATCTAATTTCACCATAAGATTGTGCTTTGCAACAAAACTGTTACAAGTTCACTTATTATTTATTTCCATCACGTTGGGTCCTGTAATTGGCCAACGGAATTTTCATATCTGTAGGTAGTTTCAAAGATGAACATTTGCCATTTGCTACAACTCTATTTCGTGACAAAACATAGTTTAACCAGTCATAACTAAAAGTGTGCCAAGCATAGAATTCGAGGCAGTAACCAAGGAGCTAATTGTTCCTCCCTGAAAGATTAATATAGCATCTAATGGCAGACATTTAGCATGTAAGGGCATGTTTGTTTGAATTCGCAATTCATGGATGTTCTGTATAAGAGTTATATTGTAGTCTACGGTCTTTTGATGTCAGTTTCAATTGCAGTTCAATTGCAATTTCAGGGGCACTTATTTCTATTTTGGAGCATCCTCTGCCACTGGTCAGGATCGCTCGGAGGGGGTCTCGCCCGGGGAGTAATTCAATGTAGAACCGCCACTGGCTGCACATCCACTCAACGGGGAATAGCACTAGCGTATCGTAACAAAATATTGGTGAAGTTAACGAGTTTTGCGGCAGATAATGCGTTATTTAGAGCCCCAGTCACTGCACTATGTAGGTATATGCGGATCTAAATATCGTCCCAATGACTCCAAATGACACCGAAGTTATATGGGTGAGTAAACGATCGTATTTTATGCCAGAAATAAGTTCCAGGTTGTAAAAAACGGTTATTCCCCTTTAACCCAGTTTTAGTAGTTTCTCCAGTCTCCTTAGATGTTTTCTCTGCTTGATGCATGCCAATGATTTGACCTTTCTCAAACACACTAACACTAAGGGACAGAGGTGGGAAGTAACGAAGTACAAATACTTCGTTACTGTACTTAAGTAGATTTTTCTGGTATCTGTACTTTACTTGAGTATTTCCGCTCATGCCCCCCTGTCCCCACTGTTTGAGAAGTACTGGTCTAATGTGGAAAAACAAATTCAGGTATGGTGTGGTTTCTGTTGCTTGCTATCATTAGCTTTTTTAGCATTTTTTGGAAGCCAGTTTACAACGTTAGCAATGCTATGGGAACACATCGTTTTGATAGTTTATAGCTAACACTAGCTAGCTCTCGGTTTAGAAACAACAACCCAGTAACCCTTAATTTATTATTAAAAATTATCCAGATGTTCATGTAGGACCTCTGGTCAGTTCAGTCTAGATTATTCTGCTAGAACGTTTTTCATATTGCAAAATTATCAATTGTTTCATTAATGGCAAAATCATTTTTACTTTTTACTTAAGTACATTTCAGAGCCTGTACTTTCTTACTTTTACTTGAGTAAAGAAATTGAATCAGTACTTTTACTTTTACCAAAGTATTGTTTTACACAAGTATCCATACTTTTACTTACGTACAAAATGTGAATACTTTTGCCACCTCTGCTAAGGGATGTGTCTTTCGACATGGTTATTTAAGAAATGAGAAGCTACTCATTGCATCAGTTGGTTAAATAAATTGTTGCCAGCTGCAGATAATTGCCCATGCAGTAATCAGCAATGGGAGGCTCGTACTTATTTGCTTGGTGGCGACTTTTTTTTTTTTTTTTTGGCCAAGCAGTGTATCTTTCTTCAGAGTTAATATCATATTGCTTATGGTTATTTTACATAGATTTGCAAAATCAAAACTGACTGATAAATCATAAAACATGATTTCAAGAATAAAAAATTTAGAATGCATATCTACGGCAGACTTTTATACAATTCTTTGCCACTGGCAACCTCCAGCGACAATGTGGATGTGCAGTGACTCTCTATATACCTATATCCAAATTTACAGCAGAAATAAACTTTTTTACAGCCTAGAACAAAAAACTTTTTTGGTTTCTATAGTCAATTTCCCCACTCAAAACTCACCTGTTTAAATTAGATCAAGGCTTGAAGTTATGCATAATTTAGGGCAGGGTTGGTGTGAGTGACTGGCTTTGTGCCTCCGCATCACCAAGCTGCCTCAGTTCCACTCATGTTCCATCTCTTTGCCCATATATAAATTAAAGTTAGGACAGAGTGAGACACTAAGATGGCAACCACCAGTGAGACCCACATTCAGCTTCAAAACCACTTTAAAAGCTTCACGCAGGGGATGGATGTGCTTGCTGTGCACACAGTGTGCTAAGGTCTGTACAACTTTTTAAAACCATGTCAGAGTGAGCAATGTTGTTTTTTGTTTGTTTGTTTTGTTTTGTTTTTTACTTTTACAAGAGGTGTAGGGTATACAATATTTAATTTGTTGATATTTTAGGTTGTTGTAAAAGGCCCAAGTGGCTGCATTTCTTTAGGCTATGATAATCAAATAGTGGAAGTTACTTGAATTGTATAACCTATCACAGCATTATGTTTTGCCAATATTTTATTATATATTATATGTGCCAGTATGTCAACAAAAGAAATTTTGGAAGCGCATAGAAGAGGTGAGAAATGATAGGACAGGAAGCTGGCGGTATATGGAGCAGCTTTAATCTTGTTAACTGTAGTTGCTCTGAATTTCGTATAAATTTAGTGTAAATGTTAAGATTCCATTTAAAGATGGATTGTAAAAACAGCACATCCATTGTTTCAGCATAAAAGATGGCTAAAGGTCAGCTTCAGAGGATGTCTTATAGCCTGACTGACCAACTGGGGTTACCTGTGAAAACAGATTAGAAGTGTCTAAATTATAGTCTTATCAATTATAGGACAAGTGAAGTTACACAAAGTTGTGTTTTATTGCCAACACTGACTGCATCAGATATCTAAGAAAGTTTGAAGTATTACACATAAAAACATTGCAATTGATTGAATCCGAAATGAAACAACTTACAGAAGAATCTGCCACAGCAGTATTCACCACTTCGGATAGTCACTTGTTTATTTTCAGCTTTGTTTGCTTCCTACTTTGCAATAAAATGATTGGGAGACTTCATCGGAGGTGAATCTCAGATTATTTTTGATTGGCTAGTAGTTTGGTGACTGAACCAAAAGAGGACCTTAAAATTACAAAATCAGATGAAAGGAGCTAAAACCTCTGTAGTGAGACTGAACAGATA
The DNA here is from genome assembly GCF_963514085.1 of Chelon labrosus. Classification (NCBI taxonomy): domain Eukaryota; kingdom Metazoa; phylum Chordata; class Actinopteri; order Mugiliformes; family Mugilidae; genus Chelon; species Chelon labrosus. The sequence goes on along the minus strand of NC_140342.1, from coordinate 1,216,891 downwards.
TGGTGTTTACAGTCCTTTTTAGGTAGATCACTTGAGGCAACCTGTTAGGCATTACACAGCCCTTTCTTACATTTTATATATTAAAACATACATATGTCTTCTCATAACTAAAATTTGCCCTATTAAAGGACTTGATTGAAATTAATTTGTAAGAATTGTAAGAGGAAGAATCTCTACATTACTGTGACTGACACGACAACATACATTATTAAATACACTTTAACTCTGTGGATTAACATCACTGAATGAGCTCCCACATACCTCCAGAATAGCAGAGCTGTTGAAGGTAACATTAAGTGGGTCATCTGATACACTGTCTATCCAGGGGTCAGGAGGAGGGAGGATGGACGGGTCAAAGCCCACGTCCTCGTAGTCATCTGAGGCACACGCGTGGTAGTGGTTCCCTGAGCCCTGGATGCTGACAGTGGAAGTTGCGGCATCGCGGGAATATTGTCGAGAGATGGCACCCGATGACAGGACTTCCATATCAGTGTCTGGAGAGTCGAGAGGAATGTCTAGGATGTCTGGGATGTCCATATCTGCCTGGATGGAAAAATGAATAAATATCAGTACATGGTTGAGAAAATGGTTGTGAATGGTGTAGGTCTGTTAAGTCTGAATTAGGTCCATTTGTTTCCAAAAGATATTTAGTCTGATTGAGTTAGGTTGTATTGTCATGGTTTCTGGTCTGTGTGCATTTAATACAAAAGTGGATTTAGAGCACACCTTTATCAAGGCTTTATGAGTAGTCCTCTAAGTAACAGTTGAACTCTTAATCAGTAGAACATTTGCTTATATGTGACTAAATACTTCTGAATTTAGAGCCAAAGTGAATTAGTTCCAGACAGCCACGTGATATCATGAATGTGTTATACTGACCAATCAAGAAAATGCAGTAAAATGAGAAAATGAAAATGAAAAAAAATGAATCTAAATGACATTCTAGATAGGCAAACAAGACAAACAAAAACTAAGCCCCATTTCTATGGAAATCGTAAAAATTTCACTACATTTGATTAAACAATTTTGACAAAACATAAATATTTTGTTAGTTAATAAATAGTGGGAATATGATTTCCGATCAGCATCAAATCTTACCTGTACAGCTGCTGTCACACTGTTGGAGCGCTGGAACCGACGATACCTGACCACCAGAGAGAGACAAACAACAAATACAATACATCAAGATTTTTCCATTTTTTAACCACTGATATACACCAATCAGCCACAACATTAAAACTGACAGTAGAAATGAATTAAATTGACCATCTTCTGATAATTCAATGTTCTGCTGTTAAACTTTTGGACCTGGCATTCGTGTGGATGTTACTTAGACATGTACCACCCAACTAGAGCAAACTAGGCACCCTCACCCCCATAGCAATGACACTCCTTGATGGCAGCAGCCATTCCAAGCAGGATGCAGCCTGACAGAGACACACACACACAAAAATGGAACAACTAGTCTGATCCACAGAGGCTCCTACTCCCAACCCATTCGACCCAAAGGCCCCCACTAACAACATTCTGTTGCCAGACACCACATGACACCCTCAGAAGGCCCATGTCCGTTCTTTGATGAGTCACAACTGTTTTGGAGGCACAAGGGAAACCTACACAATATTAGGAAGGTGGTCATAAATTTATGCCTGAATGGTGTACAAATGGTATGTATAGTAAAGATAGCAATAATAAAGAGGGAGAATTGGTGACTGGCAATGGTAAGTGTTCAAATGAACAAAGGTGGGTTCGTTTTTTATCAGTGCATTTGGAGAAAAATGCAATCATCCTTACAATGTTCAAATAACACAGAAGGACAAATGACACAATCATAAGTACTGTGCTACTTGGCTGAATGACTCTTGTTTGTTTCCTATGTGCTTGCTTTTTGGAGGAAACAGCTTGAATATTTATGGAAAAAATTAAGGTCATGTCACACTGGAATACTGTAAATCATCATGAAGTGCTTCGAGCGACTGGTCCTGGCACACCTGAAGGACTCCCTCCCTCCCACACTGGACCCACACCAGTTCGCCTACCGCAGCAACAGTAGCATAAATGATGCAGTCTCCACAGCACTGCTCTCACACCTGGACAACAATTACACCTATGCACGATTGCTGTTTGCTGACTTCAGCTCAGCATTCAACACTGTCATCCCCTCCAAGTTAATCACCAAACTTGGAGCCCTGGGCACCAACACCTCCCTCTGCAACTGGATCATGGACTTTCTGATCAACAGACCACAACACGTGAGGTCAGGCCACACCTGCTCCACCACTGTCACACTCAACACCAGTGTACCACAAGGCTGTGTGCTGAGCCCCTTTCTGTACTCCCTCTTCTGCAGACCTGACCAGACTGCAGACCTGTGCAGGGATCCAACTCCATAATCAAGTTCGCAGACGACACCACCGTGATTGGTCTCATCACCAACAACGATGAGACAGCCTACAGAGAAGAGGTACAGCACCTGGCCACATGGTGCGCCGACAATAACCTGCTCCTTAACACCACCAAGACCAAGGAGCTCATTGTGGACTTCAGGAAGGAGGGAAGAAGCACACATGACCCCATTCATATCAACGGAATGGCCGTCGAACGTGTCTCCAGCTTCAAGTTCCTGGGGACCCACATCTCGGAGGACCTGTCCTGGACCACCCACACCTCCAGCCTGGTCAAGAAAGCTCACCAGCGTCTCTTCTTCCTGAGGACACTGAAGAAAAAACATCTGTCTTCAGCCATCCTGGTGAACTTCTACCACTGCGTGATTGAGAGCATCCTAACCAACTGTGTCACAGTCTGGTACACCTGCAGCGCGTAGTAAAACCTGCCCAGCGCATCACAGGAACTCCACTCCCTGCCATTGAGGACGTCCAGAAGAAGCGCTGTCTGCGTCGTGCCCGCAGCATTCTGAAGAACTCCTCCCACCCGGCACGTGGACTATTTTCCCTCCTGCCCTCAGGCAGGGATTTCAGAAGCCTCCAGACAAGGACGAGTAGACTGAGGAATAGCTTTTTCCCCAGAGCTGTGACCTTATTGAACTCGGACCCCGGCTGACCCCTGCCCCCCACTTCCCCCTGCTGACCCCTACACACCAATTCACTCACACCCGTCAACTCCTCATTCCCTCACTGACCAAAGACTTTTACACCGTCACCACTGCACTATTGGACTGCTCTGCACATGCACACTTTAAATATTCTGTTTGCACAGTACTATGTACCTACTGTCAGGAAAACAAAGAAAGACAGGAAGCAAATCAGACTCTTAATGAAGTAACTAACTTAACTAATCCATATGTGGGATGTCACAACAAGATAATCTGGGCTGCATTACTCTGGTTTCCACCCATATGACAACAAATGTAACATATCTAACAAATGATAATTGTTTGAGCACTGCTTTAAAGATCCGGAAGGTAGGATTTAGTGTCATCTGGTGGAAATGTTGTACATTACATAAACTTAATATCGCTCCTTTTCCAAGGATGTAATAGGAGAAGCTACAGTGGCCACCACTTCAACATAAAAATTTAAAAGGCTCTCTCTTAAGTGTTTGGTGTGTCTGGTCTGGGCTACAGTAGAAATATAACAGCACAACATGGTGGGCTCTGTGGAAGAGGACCAGCTCCATATGTTACATGAAGGAGCCTGTCAAGCAAAATTAAACACAATTCATAGTATCATTAAATATCCATCATTTAGGTTGGCCATCCCTGGTCTAGACCTCATTTGCAGTTGTGTACAGTAGTATGTTTTATTGTTCACTCTGTGCTTCATTGCAATTAGTTTGAAATGAATTATAATACATGCTACATGAATACTATACACAAAGTGCCCAAACTGGAAGGGTTCAAAAGTAAATGTATATTAAAGGTTTCTTAATGACTGTGTGTCATCTGTTAAATAGTAAAGGTGACCGTAGAAGTTGCCAAAAGCTATTAGAGATATTATTAAAAATGTTTGGTTTACTAAAATGAGCACTTGGCTTCTATGACATAGACTGTATATAAAGATGGACAACGTGTCTCCACTTCCTTGCACTGGACCAACTGTAGTCAGTGCTCTGCAAGATGTAGGCAACTGTAATTCCTCGTCGATCACTGAGACGAGGCTCGATGGACAGAACGTCATAGGAAAATGTAATAAACTAACCAATGATAAATAAATAATAAAAAAAAAAATTAAAAAGTACTGTACAACACTCTCCTCCAGCATGGGTTCATATTGAACAGGCTTCAATATCCAAGTTGCCATTAAGCCTGTATTTATATTCAGCAGATCTTAAAACCTTAAAGAAAAAAAAAACTAATCCTTTCCTTAAGAACTCTATTGATATCTGGTTTAAAGCTCACAGACATATTGGCGATACACCTCCTATCTCTCGATTTTCACCTATTTGGGACAATGTGCAGTTCATTCCTGGCAGGGGAGATGGTGGTTTTCAGATTTGGGCCAACAAGGGGGTGCAAAAAATTGGAGATTTATATGTAGAGGGAATTTTACTAACATTTAATGACCTTTGTTTGAAATATTCACTTCCAAAAAAACATTTTTTTAAATATCTACAACTGAAACATTACATTTCTTCAAAGCAACACCAGGCTACACATGAGCCGCCGCTGTCCTGTCTCGAGGGTATTGTGTTAAAACATATGCACGGGAAAAGGCAGATTTCTATACTATACGCAACATTTGTCTTGCACGACAGGGAATCTAGCCACGATAGGAGAAGAGCATGGAGTTTAGACATTAAGGAAGATGTTGATGAGGCTGAGTGGGCAGCGGCTTGTTTAAAAGCTCAATCACAAACTATTAGTACCCGAATGAAACTATTGCAACACAAATGGCTGATGAGAACATATATAACCCCTGAGAAACTAAATAGGTGGTCCCCGGGCATTCCAGATACATGTGTTAAATGTTTGACTGAGAAAGGTACTTTAATTCACTGTGTATGGGAATGTCCTAAGTTGGTAACTTTTTGGAAAATGGTTGTCCACACTCTAAGTAAAATCACAAGAACCCAGATACCCTGCTTGGCAAAACTTTGTATCTTAGGGATATACCCAGATAACTTCTCCCCCAACTCTAAATGTAAGACTTTGATTGATTTTGGCCTCCTGCAGGCCAGGAGGATGGTTGCTTTATCGTGGAGAGAGATCGAGGTATCTTCGGCCCAGTCTTGGATTAGGGAAATGGCAATGTTCGTTACATTAGAAAAGCTAACCTATGTAATCAGAGGTAAAGCACAAGAATTTGAAGAAATGTGGACACCCTTAATGGTTTTTCTCAAGCAACGATAGACTATACATATTTGGAAAGCTACTGAATGTGACAACCTTCTTTTTCATTTAATGTTTTATTGCTTTGTTTTGATTTTTTATTTTTTTTTTATTTATTTTATTTATTTATTTATTTATTTTATTGCTCTGTCTTTGTTTGGTTTTTCTTTTTTTCTGTCTGTATTCTGTTTTGCTTTCTGCATAATGTGTATGCAGCGAGGTAAGCTTGTATCCTGATGTGATATTCGCCGCTGTGTTTTGTAATTTCTTACTGAAAATCAATAAAAAACATTGTTCAAAAAAAAAAAAAAAGTACTGTACATGTGTGCATAGCTGAAGGTTGTTTACACCTGTTTTCTTGGCATCAGTAGGCAGTTACACACATATTATTGTTAAGAATCAGTGATGTATTTGCAATAAAAGCAATGGCAGAAGCTCACAACAAACAAAGAAACAAATAGTAAAATAAATAAAAATAAAATTTTAAATAAGACAAATACATAGTAGATAGAACACAAGTAATTAATAGTTAATGTTGTGGTTACAGTTCTGGCCAGACGTTAAGCAGAACTTAACTGAGACATTTTCAAAATACTGAATTTGCTTTAAACTGGCAGGAAGTGAATTCCAGAGGCTTGGCCATGCAGTTTGTGCAAAGAAAGTCTTACAGAATCTAATTCTGCAGCTTCCTCCTGTTAGATTTTTCTGAATTACTATTGCAAGAACACATCACCAAGGATCAAGTGAGTGTTTGCTCTTTCTGCTCCACGGGAGGATTCTGTCCTCCCTGAGCCCAGCTTACAACACCTGCATTACAGTTAGACAGGTGTACCACCCCAGATACACTTTCCATTTTCCACACCCAGTGCATAATACTTGACGTCAGAAATGAGAGCCTGTTCATTGCTCACCTCTGTGCCTCATCAGGTAAGTGAAAAAACTCAAGGAAAAAAATATATGGTAAACAGAAATAAAAATGTCTGTCTCACCCTCTGTCATCCTCTACTTGCACCCCTACAGAGGTGAATTTGGATGGGTCTTCTGGATCCGGAAGCTCTTCTGGTCCGTCCACCTACAAAACACACAAAAAAAACTCCTTCTAATTATAACTAATAGGAAAAGTAACAAAACATTATTTGTCTTAGAAATTATAATAAAAATTATACAAAAAATAAATAAATAAAAATTCACATACAGTACACCATAGTAAATATATAATAAAAAAGTAATAAAATGTTAACACTGGCACTATTATGTGTGAAGTCAAAGTAATATTTATTTGCCACGGTCCTAGAGACTGGTGAGTAGAAATGAACATGCAGAAACACAGACACACAGCTCAGCATAATGTGTATGTAACTGAATCCCACTATTTCTTCTACTGCAGTTCTCATGAATACCTGGATGCCTATCGAGAGACATTTGCCCTTCCTGAGAGCTTCTTTCTTGTATTCATCCCGGTGGTCTTCAACCATTGATCCCCTGCTCAGTACTGAGGGGGTGGAGGTACTGGCTGTCATGGTACTGTTACTTACATGCTGACTGGCTGGTCCATGGACCTACATAGGAATAATCATGAGATTGAAAAACATATTAATTCCACAAATGCTAAACACTTTTGGTGGCTATTACAAAGGAATGACGTGATTACTGTGAAACTGAGACTATGATTCCACTACAAAAACAAAAGCGCTAACCTGAGCATTAGCAGCTTCTATGGCAGCTGTCAAGGCCTTCATGCTGTCAATGCTTTCTGTTGAGTTACTGAGCCCTGATTGGATAGTCATGTCCCCTCTGGGTCCCTCCTCTTCCATGTATGCATCCTGGTTTTGTAAGATATGGAAAAACTTTTCTCAAGAAGAAGTGTTCATTTGATCAGTATCACACAATATGACATTTTAATTTGACATGACAACAAAGGAAAACATTGCATCTCCATGAGGGCCAAACACACTAAGACATTAGAAGCAAAGAGAACATAAACAATGGATCATTCGCAACAGTACTTATTATTCCATCTATTCATCTGTTAGCACCTAATTTCCTTTAATCAGTCAACCTAGAGCTCCTGTAAGTACTACTGTACAGAGATAATGAAAAACTAAACAAATATTGTCCTAAATTATTAACAGATGAGTAAAACTACATTGAGATTTGCCTTATATGTTATTTAAACATACTATGCCCCCCTGATAATGTCTACCTCTTTTTTTTGGTTGTTTCTTTTCTCTCAAATATTTATACAATGATTCATCATGGGAAGTGGATTTTTTCTTGTGTTGTTCAGGTCTGGTTCTTTGGTTGTAGTTGTAGTTTGAATGTAAGTTTGAATTGCTGTCAAAAGGCTGTCAAAATTAACAGGTTAATAACGCATATTCCTTTTAATGCCATTGTTAGGGTTAGGGTGTTTATTAAGGAGTGCATGTTTTGTGATGTGATCCCGATGCAATGGAGGCTGGATGGCGTGCTCTAACTACATAACAGGGCTCTCACGCATTAAAATAAGTTTATGCTCGCAGGCTTCCACTTCCAGCTCTTCTTTGACGTGTGCACGCATTCGCCTTCCATTTGTGGAAGGCGTGGTTACGGCGCTACTATTTCACCTGGCAACTAGAAATACTATTTTGTCCTATCGATTGGCTGATAGACTGTTTAAAAAAGAGATTAGTAATCTATGAATGGATGAGGCGAAAGCAGACTCCTCTACTTGAATCAGCGACCTATGTTAATAATGTGCGGCGAATTTTATCACTTCTCAGCGTGAGAAGAGTGGTGTGGGAACTTAATGAAATGCATGTGTCTCACTTGAGAGCCCTGTTATGAAGTTACAGCACACTATCCAGCCTTCATTTCATCGGGATCGGGACCACTGTTCATCCCAGCCATACAGTCTGGGTCTGTGGTACCAGCCAGCCCAGGTAGCTGGGCTACACACGGATTTTTTTTACACATTTGCAAATCTGGTTACACACACACAGATTTTTTTTTACACATTTGCAGATAATTTTGCTACAATAATGGCCCCATATATCACATTATGAAACATTTTAATTCGATCAATGTACAGATCATATGTGATGCACAAATGCAATTAACCAACATTGTGGTGTGTGACAGCATGCCAAAGAGTACATTTTTGCGCACCTCCACTCCAGTGAGTAGCGTTTCCAATTCGCTTTCTGTGAAGTTCTTATTTTTTCCCATCTTACTCATTCTTATGTTTTAATTTTCTGATCGTGCAGAGAGGGAAATCTCAGGTGCAGGGTCAATTTAAATATAATTTGCATATTCAAATGGGGTGTGGACAGGGAGGGGTTGGGTACAACATGTGCGCTCATTTGGGATGTACAAAGGACATGTGCTTCTGGATCTGAGCGTGCGCCACGTTTTAGAAGGAAATCCACGCAAGTCTTTGTACATGAGGCCCCAGAGCCCTGAACTCCTTCACAGGAACCACCTCCACCCACTGGTTCAGGTACGTGGACGACACTTAGGTCAAAGTCAAGACACAGGAGGTGGAATCTTTCACACAGCACATCAATGCAGTGGACAGCAACATCAAGTTCACTCGGGAGGACATCAGCGGAGACAGTTTGGCCTTCCTGGACTGCCTGGTTCATGTGGAAGAATACCAAAGCCTCCCACCACCCCTGGAACACAAACTAGAGGTCATCAGAACTCTTCTGCACCGGGCACCTAGGCTGTACCCACAAGATTGGATGGTAAGGAGAAGGAGCAGAAACACATCAAACAAACACTCAAGACATGTAGATATCCCAACTGGGCCTTTGTCAAAGGCTCAAAAAAGATATCCCAAAAAGGACAGAATCAGAATCAGACTTTATTGGCCAAGCATGTTTACACATACAAGGAATTTCCTTTGGTCCAAAAGAATAGACCGTGGCTACCCTCCGCGGAGCCATCTTGGAAAATTGGGGGCAGGAAAGGGGAGAAAAACAAGAGGAGAGAAGAGGAGAAAAAAGCAGCTCCCAGACTAAACTCCTCTGGGGGGAGTACAGTGTGGGACCAGGAAAAAACCTCAGCAACATAAGCACATATGAGCACACTTCACAACATAAGAGGTCAAAACAACTTGCACCGGGGGAAGGGAAAGGGGGGTGGAGGTGTTCCAGCGTAGACAGGCATCCCCGGCCACAGCCAACTACGGCACGGTCTTCGGACCCCGCCTGCTGCACTGGATGGGTAAAGCTGCGAAGGCGTGGGATTGGGGGTAGGGAGGTGAATTGCATATGTGCATGTGTGTGAGTGTTCTTGTGCGCATGTGTGTACATAAGCCTGGAGAGTCGCTTCGTCTAGCCTCCCAGTCAGTGCCTCAGTTCGCAGGATGTCATCGCGATAACACAGCAGGTTGCCATGGAGACGTCCCTGATTGGGTCCCAGACAAAGTCAACCATCAACAGGTGTCCATGAAGGAAGGGAGGCAGGGATGGGACAGAGCGTCTCACTGCAGCGATCTCCTGGGGGGTTTGTTCCAGCAGCGGCCTTGGCCAAGGCCGGCTGGCTCCGGAATGCAGATTAGAATATGATTGTTTGGGTTAGGGCGAGTACTCGCATTTCAATAGACACGACTTACTCTGTTTGTCCATTCTGGTCTTCAAATCTGTTCATCCACCTTGCAGGCCAAAAGCTTCTCCAAGATGTTTCCCATATTGCGGTTACTGACCGCATTCAGAGCACGAACAGCCCTGTTCAAGGTGTTATCCATGTTGCGGTTTATAATCACAGTCAATCTCTCCAAGGTGTTATCCATGTTGCGATTTAAAACCAAAGTCAGTGCGCTGATAGCTCTCTCCATGGAGTTCTCCATGGTGCGGTTACCGGCCACAGTCTGAGCGCTAACAGCTCTGCTCACTCCATCAATCAAGTCGGGCAGCTTCATGGGGCTTTGGACTGCTGACCCCGTCTTCAGAATTTTCCAATACACCAGGGCAGTGCCTAATCCAATCAGCAGAAAGCCTGTTATCATGGTGCCGAATATATAAAGATCCTCGATGTCCTCTACGGAAAGAATCGCCAGGCACACGACCCTCCACTTCTCCCAGAGTCCATCATGTATCCGGCGGCAAACGTTCCGTCAGGGCAGGCAGGTTCCCCCGAACCTGAGCTTCTCATCGAGAAGATTCTGTCAATTGCGCTGAGAGACCAGTTGACCAATTCCATGATTTAGAATTTAGAGAGCAGTGCGGAGAGAGGCTCTTAAAGTTTGAGACAAGACAGGACGAGACGAGACGTGAGAGAGGAGGAGTACAACAAAAGGAAGCACATTGTCATTCCCTACGTGGCTGAGGTGTTGGAAAAACTCAGGAGAATTTTCAGGAAACACTGCATTCCAGTTTATATCAAACCAGGGAATACACTTAGGCAAAAACTGGTCCACCCTAAAGACATAACACCCAGGCAGAAACAGAGTAATGTGGTGTACGCTGTTCAGTGCGGTGAGGAGTGTACAGACTTGTACATTGAGGAAACCAAACAACCCATCCACAAACGCATGTACTAGCACAGGAGAGCCAGCTCATCAGTAAACGATTCAGCAGTCCACCTACACCTGAGGGACAGAGGACACTCCTTTGAAGATAACAACGTCCAGATCTTAGCCAGAGAAGGCAGATGGTTTGAAAGAGGAGTAAAGGAAGCCATCTATGTCAGACTGGAAAAACCTTCTCTATACAAAGGAGGTGGACTGAGAATCAGTCTGCCATCTATTTACAATACAGTTTTAACTTCTGTTCCCAAGAAGTTTCAACCCCATTCACACCTTGAGACTGGAGCATCTGATGGACAAGGGTCGTTAAAGTACATTTTATAGGGAAGGAGGACAGGGACAAAACAACCCCCCACCCCCTTAACGACGGGTTAATACCTAATCGTTAATGGAAATTAGCTGGAAATTAGCGGTTTCTGGTTGTATAGACAAACAAGCAAGTTCCAGTAGAAGTTTCCTACTTAAACCTCAAGCTTCCCAACAGTCCAATAGAACTGAAGAAGCTACTCAGATGAGTGGTGAAACGTCTTCTCAAAAAAAAAAAAAGTCCAGTTGCCTTTTTTTAAACGCTTTTTTTGGGATATACCATGACCTGGATGTCTGAGAACCTTCACAGACAGCTGCAGCGCATCTAGGACTGCAGTGAGTTAGATGAGAAACAAGTGAGTTCCTTGCTTTAGTAATGGCATTCATCTCGGTATATGAGATACCCATTTGCGATGTAATGCCCTGTTTAATTTCTTATCCGTATAAAGTTGATGGTTTCTATAATAACAGTCGTATTTAGAGCAGTTTTGCATAAGGATGGAGGTCACTGAGGGCCGAGGTGGAAAATGCATGGCCCGCTACTGCTACATATACTATGAATTCTTAGATTGTACGCATGGACATTTACTACATTTTCCTTTAGGGTTGAATATAATATATACAGGATATAGTTACTAAGGTCAGGATGGTAAAGAATATCTGTGTTTTCATAGGAAGAAGCCTTCAGCAGAACCCAACTCATGTGGGGGACCTGAAAAGCCGGACAAGTTAGAGAGACAGAAAAAGAGAGAGCTATGACAGAAGAGAAGGGAGAAGAGAAGGGAGAAGAGAAGGGAGAAGATACTTTCCTACCTCCATCTGAGTAAAGCATACATGCAGCACATGCATATGATGCAGATATGTATATGCAGACGGACAGGAAAAAATTTAGTTCATGGCATGCAATAGTGCTATAAGAGACAGAGAATGAGAAAAAGATGAGGAAAACAGAGGTGCTCAGTGCATCATTGCAGGTCTTGGAGGTTTTTTTTATGTTATTATGAAACAATTAAGTACTCTCCATTTAATATCCAAATAAATTGTATGATGCCAGTCTGTTCAGTCTCTGCATTTAACCCATTGAACATAGCTAAACAGTAGTGTACACTATGAGCAGTAGCCAGCCACGCATCCAAGCACCCGGTGAGCAGGTTGCACAAGACACCTTAATGTCCCTAATCCGCTTCTCTAACCACTAGACCAATTTAACAATAATTATAATCATTATACTATATGAATACAGTATACAGTATATACACTGCCTGGCCAAAAAAAAAGTTGCCACCTGGATTTAACTAAGCATATTGGTACAAGCCTCCTATTGGATAATTAATGCATGGGTGATTATCTTTCAGCTGGCAACAAGTTATTTAACCCCAACTGATGCAATGAGTAGCTTCTCATTTCTTAAACAACCATATCGAAAGACACATCCCGTGGTCATGGAAAAGATATTAGTCTGCTTGAGAAGGGTCAAATCATTGGCATGCATCAAGCAGAGAAAACATCTAAGGAGCTTGCAGAAACTACTAAATTGGGGTTAAGAACTGTCCAACACATTATTAAAAACTGGAAGGATAGTGGGGAACCGTCACCTCAGGGTAAGAAGAGAGGCAGATGAAGTGATGAACCCATCATGCCTAGTGCCTACTGTACAAGCCTGTGGGGCCAGTGCTATGATCTGGGGTTGCTGCAGTTGGTCAGGTCTAGGTTCAGCAACATTATGTGCCCAAAGAATGAGGTCAGCTGACTACCTGAATATACTGAATGACCAGGTTATTACATCCCATTTTTTCTTCCCTGATGGCATGGGCGTATTCCAAGATGACAATGCCAGGATTCATCAGGCTCAAATTGTAAAAGAGTGGTTCACGGAGCATGAGACAGCATTTTCACACATGGATTGGCCACCACAGAGTCCAAACTATAACCCAATTGAGAATCTTTGGGATGTGCTGGAGAAGGCTTTGCACAGTTGTCAGACTCTCCCATCATCAATACAAGCTCTTGGTGAGAAATGAATGCAACACTGGATGGAAATAAATCTTATGATATTGCAGAAGATTATCGGAACAATGTCCAACAAAATATTAGAGTGTGGGACCTTTTTTTTTTTGGTCAGGCAGTGTAGTATATGTATTCATATAGATCTCTGATCACCTTTGGAGGTGGTCATAATGGGCGTATTGTCAATGGCAGCAAAATAATTAATTAAATAAATCCAAACATTTGTTAGATTTGTGTGATTGGTTTGTGGCCACTGCTTGTGTATGAGGTTCCCTTGACAATAGAGGAAGCTTTGGAAAGGAAGATCAACAACTTTCTCAGGAGGTGGCTCTGTCCCCAGAAGTTTTAGCTCTATTGGCCTCTACAGCTACGGCACAAGCTGCAGCTGCCAATTACATCCATCGTGGAGGAGTTTAAGACAGCAAAAGTCCGGTTAGCCATGATGTTGCGAGACAGCAACAACCAGGCTGTGCGGCAAGCAAACATCATGGTCAAATGGTAAATGGTCTTGCTTTTATATAGCGCTTTTCTACCTATTGGTACTCAAAGCGCTTTACAGTCACAGACTCATCTACCCATTCGCTCACACATTCACACACCAGTGCCATGCACTGGGAGCAACTGGGGGTTCATTGTCTTGCTCAAGGACACTTCGGCATGTGGCACATTCTGGGGATCGAACCGCTAACTCTCTGGTCCGTGGACAACCCGCTCTACCTACTGAGCCACAGCCGCCCAAGACAGTAAGGAAGTGGGAGGCCAGCTGAGCTCTGAGGGAAACGGAAGAACACGTACAACATGCAGACATTGTGGTGACCCAGGGGTGACCCAGGGGAGGCTGGGCCTGGGAGTCATCACCTGAGCAAGCTGGATGGAGGCAAAGGCAAAGGACCAGAGAGGGAATGGTACAGAAGGAGATTCAGGCAGAGGAAGGGGGTTGACAACCCAGGGCAGTAGCCATGAAACAGCAGGGCAGCTGTACCCTGTGGGACAGTGTCTGGGGAAGATCTCTCAGTTGGAAGGACATTTGGAATACGGAGGGGCAGGAGTGGAGCAGCAATTTTTAGTGTGTGTGTGTGTGGGGGGGGGGGGGGGGGGGGGGTTCTAGGGGTAGTACATGAGCACTGCAACCACCTTTGGCCCCTGTTTCAGTCTCCAAAACTAATGCAATGCATTTCTAGATTTTCATCATGAGGATATGCAAATAATATTGCATTTAAAATGTACATTATAGCACAACGCTATATAACCCAAGATATATATTCACAAACAATCACATACCATGGTATTAAGCAATTAATTTATGTTTTATTAGGAACAAGTGTGAGTGACAAGAACACTGTGTTCCCTCCCTCTCCTCTCATGTTCTGCCCTTCTTCTTCTTTTATGTTCTCTCTCTCTTCTCTCCTGTTCTCTCCCTCATCTTCTCCATGCTCTCCTTTGTCCTGACTCCTGGACTTCCCTTCCTCATCCTATAAAGAACTCAATGTTAATAGTCCTGAACATGGAAGTGTTGAAATATTTTATGTTAACTTAGAACAAACCTCGACAGCCTTGATTTTGATGAGGAAACATTCATTTCTTTTGTTGTTCTTTTATCTGCTTTTTGTGCGTGCAGACCAAAACCTTCTGCACGTTCAACAACAACAAACCCTGGTTCACTGCAGAACTGAGACGACTACGCCAGGACAAGGACGTGGCCTACAGGAGTGGGGATCGGGACCTGTACAAGTAGGCCAGGAACAAGCTGACAAAGGAGATCAAGGCAGCAAAGAGGAACTACACTGAAAAGCTGAAGGACCGTTTTTCTGCCAACGACTCTTCTGGAGGAAAGGCCTGCAGACCATTACCAACTACAGGAGACCATCCCCCACCCTGTGGGGAGCCCCCGCCTGGCTGAGGACCTCAGTGAATTCTACTCCAGGTTTGAAAGGACTTTCACACCTTTCACTTCCCCCACCATCTCCATCACAAAAGGACTAGCAGCACCCTAAACCACCCCCGTACCCGACCCCCTGCCTGCCCTGAGGATCTGCGAACAGGATGTGCGTCAACTCTTTCAGAGACAGAGGATTAGGAAGTGTCTCCGTCCTGCCTGAAAGTCTGTGCTGACCAGCTGGCTCCCATCTTCACCCAGATCTTCAACAACTCCCTGGAGCTGTGTGAGGTCCCCTCCTGCCTCAAACGCTCCACCATCATCCCGGTTCCCAAGAAGTCCCCTGTCACAGGATTAAACAACTACAGACCAGACACTGACATCTGTGGTCATGAAATCCTTTGAACGACTGGTGCTGGCCCATCTGAAGGACATCACAGATCCCCTGCTAGACCCCCTGCAGTTTGCCTATAGAGCAAACAGGTCAGTAGATGATGCAGTCAACATGGCTCTCCACTACATCCTGCACCACCTAGACTCTGCAGGGACCTACGCACGGGTCCTATTTGTGGACTTCAGCTCTGCATTCAACACCATCGTCCCGGAGCTTCTCCACCAAAAACTGTCCCAGCTCACTGTGCCCCCCTCCACCTGTCAGTGGATTACCAGTTTCCTGACTGACAGAAGGCAGCAGGTGAAACTGGGTAACTTCACATCCAGCACTCGGTCCCTCAGCACTGGTGCCTCCCAGGGATGTGTTCTCTCCCCACTGCTCTTCTCCCTTTACACCACTGACTGCACCTCAAGGGACCCTTCTGTGAAACTCCTGAAGTTTGCAGACGACACCACCGTCACTGGACTCATCCGGGACGGCGACGAGTCTGCATACAGAAGGGAAGTGGAACAGCTGGTCCTCTGGTGCAGTCAGAACCACCTGGAGCTAAACCCGCTCAAAACTGTGGAGATGACAGTGGACTTAAGGAAGAGACCCCCATCAACCCCTCCCTCTCACAATACTCAACAGGACAGTCCCCACAGTGGAGTCTTTCAGGTTCCCAGGGTCCACAATCGCACGAGACCTGAAGTGGACCTCCCACATACACTCTGTAAGGAAGAAGGCCCAGCAGAGGCTGTACTTTCTGCGTCAGCTCAGGAAGTTCAACCTGCCTCAGGAGCTGCTGATCATCTTCTACACTGCAATAGTCCAGTCTGTCCTGACCACGTCCATCACTGTCTGGTTTGGATCCGCCACCAGACATGACAGGGACAGACTGCAGAGAACAGTCAGGGCTGCAGAGAAGATCATTGGTACCGATCTTCTCTCCATCCAGGGCCTGTACCGGTCCCGGGTCAGGAAGTGGGCCAGGAAAATCTCCTCAGACCCCTCACACCCTGGTCACAACCTGTTTAGACTCCTCCCCTCAGGCCGGCGTTACAGAGCACTGTACGCCAAAACCACCCATCACAAGGACAGTTTCTTCCCCCGGGCTGTCGCTCTGTTGAACTCTGAGCAGTCACAGAGTGTGAGACCATTCACATGAACAAACAATAACTCTGCACTATTGTATATACTCACTGTACAAAACCCTGGTTTGGTGTATATATCTGCTCTTATCCTATATTTTATGTGTACAGATTGAGATTTATTTTATTTTATTTTATTTTATTTTATTTTATTTCACTTATTTAAGTTGTTTCTGTACTAGAGAGAAAAGTTGCCGGAGTCAAATTCCTTGTTTGTGTACATACTTGGCCATTAAAGCTGATTCTGATTCTGATTATTAATTATTTCACATATATTTTGTTGTTCTAATCTGTTTTAAATATTCTTTCATCCTAGCCTTTATCATACTCTATATTATTATTTTATTCCTCTTATTATTTAAGATTTTAATAGTTTTATTGCATT